>NW_020174135.1:9420855-9815818 GCF_003031525.2 Neophocaena asiaeorientalis asiaeorientalis
TTTTTTTTTTTGCGGTATGCGGGCCTCTCACTGCCGTGGCCTCTCCCGCTGCGGAGCACAGGCCCCGGACGCGCAGGCTCAGCGGCCATGGCTCATGGGCCCAGCCGCTCTGCGGCACGTGGGATCCTCCCGGATCGGGGCAAGAACCCGCGTGCCCCGCATCGGCAGGGGGGGGCCCCAAAGAACCCGCGTGCCCCGCATCGGCAGGCGGACTCCCTACCACTGAGCCACCAGGGAAGCTCTGTTGTCATATGTTTTATGTTTTGAAACTGATCCTCATTATTGATGCTATGTATGCATTTTTTGAAGAATGATCTAGCAACTGAACAAAGTCTTGTTTTTCCTATCTTAATGTTGATATAGAATGGTACAGCATTTATAAATCGGATAAACCAATATGAACAATTACATGGTGAAATGGAATATTGAGGAAAGACCACCAGATGTCTCCACACTACACTTTTTGGAAAGAATCTCCCTCAGACTCACTGTTAAATGAATAAATGGACAATAATAGTGACAGGGCACAAAAAATAAGTACAAACAAAATAAATATTGTTTTTCAGAATAACAGTTTAAGAAAATTGACAACAGGGATGCAATCATATGGATTTTATTTTCTCCAAACAAACATATCTATGGTAGAAAGTGCCTAAGGCCTCAGTCACCATGAATATTATCCTTCAACAGCAGTGATTGAAGGATAAGCTCTCTGGAGAAGGAGTCCTTAGGAGAGTGCCTGCATGCTGCGACAATCAAGGGTATGGTAAGTGACCACCGAGGTACAACCAAAGCCAGATGTGGAAGAGCAGCCTGATTCCAGGCCGGCATGGGATAATCAAGGGGGTGTTGTAAAGGCTTCGGCAGGATATCAAACAGGTCTACATGGAACAGTGAGGATGACGCCAGTTTACAACTTAATATGAGAACACGCACAAGGACACACACACACTCTGGTAGGAGACAAGGCATGGAAAGGGAGAAACTGGCCTGATTATGGGGACCAGATCTAGAAAGAATTAGTCAGGAAAATAAGACCATGGCAAGGCACCTGGCACAGGAGAAATCGCCCCCAGCACCTTCACATTCAGAGCTTTGCTCATTCAGGTGGCAGGGACCCTCCAGGCCAGCAAAAGAATCAATTCAATACTACCCTCAAATAGCTCCACCAGCACAAGGAGCTGTTTGTCTTAGAAGTCTCTGTATTACTTCAAACATGTGATAGGGCTCATAGGGTACTTCTTAGATACAGAGCACTAGAAGGCTTGTTTGACCCACTCCAAACGCCACCAAATGCACTGGTTAATACAGCTGAGGGCTGCTTGCTCATTGGAAAAATAAGGAAAAAATATGGAATGGCTTTACAATTGTAAACAGTGACTGACAATCTCATTTTAAAGAACAAATGCATACTAGAAAGAGTAACAAGACTTTGTTTGAGGTACATTACCAGAATGTAAGTTTCTTACATAGTATGTAAGTTTATTTTAGGGCCATGTGGTTGTTAAGAAATTTGGTTATCATTTTATTTATTTTATTTTATGTTCATCAGTTTATTATACATGATGAATCCCACATTTCCCTAAAGTTATAAAAGGTATGTTAGTCACTTACGTTTTGAGCTGAAAACGTTTCTCATACTGGAGGGTGGATAGCCCTGAAAGAGAAAATCTTTACAACTTGGTATTCGAAATCTGAAGGCCTAATTGACTATTGTGTCTGTAAACATGAATTTTTAAATTGGATTTTAAAAGCCTAACTTTATTTTTATAGCAACCTCTTCACAATTTCAGATTTTACTAATAGCCAGAAGAATTCACCAACAGCCAAAACTTTCAAAAGCCAGAAAATAATTATTTTGCTAAAATCACTGCTAAACGTGGATAAGTTTCAGTAAATAAGATTCTGTAGGGTATGCCAATTTCTCATTTGTCTCACATAATTAAAAAGATACAGGCAACAGAAAGTAGGTATTAAGAAGCTCTCTATGGAGATAATCTTTTCTCATGTGAATGAGGTAAACATATTTCTCTAGACTACTCTTTGTAGATAGTTCTGCATCTACAGATTCTCTTTTATACTGTCCATTTATTTATTTACCAAGACATTATAATTTCTGTGTTTAAAAATAATAAGTACTGATTGATTATAATATCTGAAAATGCTCAAAGTTTATTAATGTGGTTTTACTGAACTACAAATAAAAGTAACGTAAGGTTTTCTGTTTTAGGCCATTTTCTATATGCATCACTCCAAACACATAGAAAAGATAAATAGAAATAGAAAATCAATTGTAAAAAGAGAAGATGAAAAACATGGACACTTCTCAAAATGTGAAAGAAGCAATGAGGGTCTTTTGCTCACAGAAAAATAGAAAGCTGCTGCTCACCCACTGTTTCTTGTATGTTACTTCCTGGGAGAAGACACAGGCACTGCCCACGAGTAGGGCCTGAACCCAGCCACCCGTAAGCCAGCTCTGTGACTAGATCTGGGATGCCACCAATTTCAGCAGAAGACAACTCCAAGCTGAAAATGTAAGACCTAACTGGCAACTAAGAATCGAGAAGATTTAAGGAAAAAAGACAATGATTTTAGAAGGAATGTCTGAGCTGATGGAAGGATAGGCAAAAACCTTGGTAAATAAGCAGATAAACTGAAACAAAACAAACAAACTGAAAAAAAAACCTCCACTGCTTATAGCTATAACACCAACAAGAGTGTTTGATACGGAGATAATGAAAAAAATATAACTGAAGAGAAGAACACTAGGTAAGTCAGAGAGAGGTACCAAGAGCCAAGGCTCTAAAGTTCGTATCTTCTTCTGGGGGAGGACCCAATGTTGGTACAGGTTTTTACAAAATGTTAAGGTAAGTATGCATGTAAAACATTAAAAGTGATCAGCAATGGGAGGGAAAAAATAGGCATCTTGTCCTTTGAATACAATAACAAACAAAAATGCAGTAAAGAGGAGTAACAATGCCAAAACTTGGTACTCTACAACGGTTAACAAAAAATATTTTAGACAAAAATATTGAAAATGAAAAGGGAGCATCACAGCATAAATCAGCTTTTTAAATGACTGAAAAAATGGTAGTTAGTGAATAACCAACTCCATGTCACTACATTAGGGAGCTGTGCCAAACACATGACTTTCTACACACAAAAAATTAGCCCATGACAGCTGGTTGAAGGAGGAAATAGGTTGGATAAGTCTAGCACAGATTAGTTACATGTGAACCACTGGATTAAAAAAAATCTTCCCACAAAACACAGGCCCAGATGTTTTTCTTCTTTTTCTTTTTTTTTTTTGTTTTGCGGTACGCGGGCCTCTCACTGTTGTGGCCTCTCCCATTGCAGAGCACAGGCTCCGGACGCGCAGGCTCAGCGGCCATGGCTAACGGGCCCAGCCGCTCCGCGGCATGTGGGATCCTCCCGGACCGGGGCACGAACCCGTGTCCCCTGCATCGGCAGTCGGATTCTCAACCACTGCACCACCAGGGAAGCCCAGGCCCAGATATTTACAGAGGTGAATGCTGCCATAAACTTTCTGATAATGGAGAAAGAGAAACCATTTCCCAATCCATTGTTTAGGTTCTTGACCCTTTGAACACAAATACAAAAAATATTTTTAAAGTACAGACATGTTCATCTATAAACATAGGTGTAAAAACTCTCAGCATAGTATTAGGAAATTAAGTTTGGCATTTTATAAATAAGGAATATATATATATATAATGTTTTTTGCTTAATATTTTTCTGATTAATTTTTTTAATTGCCTAATTTTTAATGATATGAAATCATCCATGGTTTATGTCTACCTTTTTCAAAGTATCTAATTAGATTTTTGCTACATTTAAATTCTAATTTGACAGATGTTCTAAAAGATTAACTTATTGAGGATTATTGTGATTAATATTTCTAAATTTTAATTACATATAAGCTTTATAAGTACTAAAGAATAACTGTAACGTTTTGGTTAGTTTAAATGTAATCATAATAAAGTGCACACATATCAACCAGAAGTCAACTTATCAGTGGTCATAAGTTGAGTTTGTGTTTAGAACCCAGGCACATATATTTGTGAAGGGATATTGGACCAATTTTTGACTGTTGGCCAAAGAAGACAGTTATGTGGGTGTTAAGCCTGATGTGAACAGCTTAATGAGAAGATCCAGAAGGGAGCAGGCCCAGGAATATGGATTGGACTCCTGAGGGAAAGAACAGAATTTGGTAGTTGTGACTTACTGTGGGCAAATGTCCAGGGAGAAGTTGTTGTTGCAGAGAGAGTTCTTTTAATTTATAACGCTGATTTACAAGAAGATTTTTTTTAAAAAGATGATTAATGGTACTTCTTCCAGTTGCATACTTGGCAATAGTCACTGGATTACTCTCCATGTTTTATAAGTCATTTTAGTTGACAGATCCCAGAGAATATATGTCTCTCATGCTCAAACTATATCTCAATTTCCTCCTGCAATACCCTTTCCTTTTTATTTCATTAAGATCATATTGTTATTTTATGTTTATATCATTTCTATATATCGGTTTCCCCAGAGAGTAAAGGCTTATGAACTTTTTCTCTCTTTTTAAAAAAAGTTTTCTCCAAAATTTTGAGAAACAAAAAGAGATCAGTGTGGATTACATTTCCACAGGACCGGGAGGGTGATGTGATCAATACCATCAAATGTACGAGGTCAGAGACACTGAGACAGTCCCTGCAGAGTGTGCTGTGTGACAGGGGGCAGGTGTCTTGCAAGCAGATAAGCCAAACTAGAATCTGACTTTCCTGCTTTCCATTTAGCCTGGTGTAAATCTCATCTCTCACCATGTTACCCTCATTAAAAAATATACAAAGTGCAATATTTACTTTGCTAGGTTGTCCTGAGGTTAAATAATAAAGGTATAAAGTTTTTAGTGCCTGGTAATCCCTCAAAGCACCATTTAGAAAACGCCTTTTTCTCCTACTTCTCCTGCTCCCAAACTCCCCAGTCTCCTCAGTTCTTTCTCTCCTCCCTCCCCCTCCCTCCATCCCTGTCCCTTTCTCTTCCTTTTCTCCTTCTTTCCGTCCTTTCTTTTCTCCCTCCCTCCTTTTCATATGTTCCAACTCTCTGCTTTACTTTCAGGCAGCCTAATATATTTCAATATTCTTTTCAGCAAAAAAGAATGAGTTGAGTTACCATATAATCCAGCAATCCCCCTCCTGGGCATATACCCTGGAGAAAAATATAATTAGAAGAGATACATGCACCCCAATGTTCATTGCAGCTCTATTTACAATAGCCAAGACAAGGAAGCAACCTAAGTGTCCATCAACAGATGAATTGATAAAGAAAATGTGGTACATATATACAATGGAATAGTACTCAGCTATAAAAAAGAATGAAATAATGCCATTTGCAGCAACATGGATAGATCTAGAGATTATCATACTAAGTGATATAAGCCAGACAGAGAAAGTCCACTATCATATGATACTGCTTATATGTGGAATCTAAAAAGAATGATACAAATGAACTTATTTGCAAAACAGAAATAGATCCACAGACATAGAAAACAAATTTATGGTTACCAAAGGGGAAAGGGGTGGGGGAGTGATAAATTAGGAGTTTGGGATTAACATACACACTACTGTATATAAAATAGATAGCCAACAAGGACTATAGCACAGGGAAATATGCTCGATATTTTGTAATAATCTGTAGAGGAAAAGAATCTTAAAAAAGAATATATATATGTATGTGTATATATATATATATATATATATATATATATATATATCTGAATCACTGTGCTGTACACCTGAAACTAACACAACATTGTAAGTCAACTATAGTTCAATAAAAATATATATACATAAAAGGAATGAGTATCAGAATCCACAGAATTTGCATAACATTTGAAAAATATATTGGTGAGGCTAAGTTTTGTTAGTATTTGTGCGTGTGTATGTGTGCTGTGTTGTATGTATGTGATATGACTATAGAATGTAGAGTTCTTCAGGCCAGAGATTATAAATTGTAAGTTATAAGATGAATAAGTTCTGGGATCAAATGTACAGCATGGTGATTACAGTGAACAATTCTGTATTGCATACTCGAAATCTGTCAAGAGAATAGACTTCAGTGTTCTCACCACACATATACACACATAAAAACCAAAATCAGGGCTTCCCTGGTGGCGCAGTGGTTGAGAGTCCACCTGCCGATGCAGGGGACACGGGTTCGTGCCCTGGTCTGGGAAGATCCCACATGCCGCGGAGCAGCTGGGCCCGTGAGCCGTGGCCGCTGAGCCTGTGTGTCCGGAGCCTGTGCTCCGCAACGGGAGAGGCCACAACAGTGAGAGGCCCGCATACCGCAAAAAAAAAAAAAAAAAAAATCTTAGTAACTATGTGAATTGAGGGATGTGTTAATTAACTTGATTGCAGTGATCATTTCACAATGTATACACAAATAATCACATAGTACAACCTAATTTATGCAATTTTAATTTTTAATTATGCATTAATAAAGCTGGAAAAATAAAATTTAAAATTGTGTAAACAAAAAACAAACAAGTGAACAGCCAATAAACAGTCTTTTAGTTTATTAATAAATAGCCAATGGACACTAAAAGATGTATCACTAGCCATTTTTTTAGGTGGTATATTTGCTTGATTGTTTAGTTGCTTTCTTCATAAAGCTAATTCTCAAAATTCTTACTCTATAAAAAAGATACAGTAACACCTACCTTATGAAAAAAAATTAAGCCTAATTTTTGCTCATATTTTTTAGTTACTTCACTTAGTGTCTGACAATTCAAGAAGCTCACTATTTCTGTAGGTGGACTCGTGATCAGGAATGTTGCCATAAAGAGCAGCATGTAATCAGTATCTCCAATCTGATGCATCTCAGCCTCCATCCCTTACCAGGCTGAATGATAAATGTCATTGTGTGAAAGCTTGAGGGTGACTGCCCTAACTGGTGAAGAATCCATCTCTCCTGAACCTGCTGCTCTTTGCTATGACTGCTTTACTGGTCACTTTCACACCTGGTTTCCGTTTAACCTTTCCAGCTCTGATGTAGATCCATTTACTTGCTTCTGGCTCTCACACTTTGGCTCTATTCTGACTCCTTAGTTTGGGGAGCATTTTCAGGCTTGATGCTTTGAAATGAAATCCAGAAATAATGGCTATGTGTTTCCCTCTTCTTTACATATTTACAGGAAAAAGCCTAGTCAAGGGCTCAGATCATTGTAGATTCACAAATGCTGATGTATTAGCCAAACAGAAAAAAAATGTGTCTCCTTGGTTTGGAAAGGGATTTGAAAAGCATTATGAGGATGAAGACTGCACAAAAAGGAGACCCAAAATCCTAGTGGTAAAATCCAAGAATTTTTATCCCAAATAACTTCTTAGGGGGCAAGAATAGAAGTTTATATCAAAGAAAGACAGAAACTAAAATTATCTGATTTATTATATAAACCATATAGTTATATGATTACTGTAGTATAATCACATATTTTCAAAGAAAATACTCATTTCAACTGCACATCTACTAAATTTGAGTATTTCTTTCAAAATTTTTGTGTAGATCTATAAGACAGCCTTGGATTGATTTACGCAACATGGTACAAGTTATGTGTTTAGACAACTGGATAACTACAGATGAAATTCTCCTTGCCCATTATTTTTTATCATTTCTAAGTATGTGAGGAGTGATGTAAAGGAAAAGAGAATATAAGCAATGAAAGTAAATGATCTAATGTGCTTTCTGACATACAGTTTATAAGAAGTAAAGATATACAAAGTGCAGTGAGAGCACTAATATCGAAATTAAAAGTTGGGATCCAAGAAGATTTTTCCCATGATGAATTAGCATTATGTAAAGAGTATAAACATGTCAAATAGTTAAAAATAATCAGGGCAGTGATGCTTCAAAATTTCTTATATTTTTGAAGAGAACAAAACTTTTAACTTGAAACCACTGTATCAGTTTATCATCCTCTGGTGCTATAGTAACCTTTACAAATTATCATATAGAGTGAAATATACTTTTATCCAAGTGAAAGAGGCCAATTTTATCTCTTCTTTTATGAAAAACATGGTATTATTTTTAAATGACTTTCATCCACAAATATCTTTAGAATATTGGAAAGGAATCATTTGCTTTTTAGATTCATAAAATATTTTGGATATCTCCATGGACACATCTAGACTATCTACCATGTCTTCCTTCATTAACCATGCTACATCAGTAGACTTATGAGCTATACAAGTTATTAGAAAGTAGAAAGATGTGTGTTATTTATAAACCTGAAAAATAACTACTTTCAGTCTGTTTGTATCTTTAATATGTAGCCTACAACTAAGTGTCCTAGGTGAAGTAATTTTGATTTCTTCTTTACTTTTTACTAAAGAGCAAACTTGGCTTCAATAAACATGTTTTTAAAATCTAGTGGCTTTGTTACCTGCAATCTGTTTCTATTGAATTCTTACCCCTCCATTTTCAACAAGGAGGATGTTCTCAGAAAAAGGATGTGAAATTGGATGTATATTCACTGCACCTGGCTGGTGACAGAACTGATATTCTGTTCATCTGATTGAAGAGAAACCTTGAAAAATCTCAACCTCCTACTTTCAGCCTCTGCTGAAAAATATTTCTCTTTTGAATAATAGCTAAGGCGGTATTATGTAATAAATAACAGAACAATTACAGAAGACATGCATTTTTCTGTCTCCCTAGGCAGACACCTCTTCTTCCCTTTTAAGCTTCAGTTGAAATATTTCTTTTTCTTTAATGTGCACATTCTTGGACCTGAATCCTGAGAGATTCTCTGTTTTCACACTGGTCTCAAGCTATCTAAGTCAGCCACTCCTTCTCTTATGTGAGTCTTTTATTTTTCTAATCTGGTAAAATCAGCATGCTACACACAAATACTGATATGGAGAAATACCCACAGATTTTTAATGATAGCTGAGATTGTCCTCTCTTTTTATTTGGAAAGAGAAAAACTTTAAATTATTATATTTGTCACTATTAATAAACAGTTCGACTTGCAAAGCTTAATCAGACTTGATATTTAAACCCTTAAAATTTCATAATTAATTTGAATTTGAGATGAATATGAGACGCATATATAGAATATGCATATATAATAAAGGACGATTGAACATTTGAATATGCTATTATTTATCTGTACCGGATTATCTATTACCAACTTGGAATCATCCCCAAAGCCTTCTAAGTTTTTCTCTGCATTTCAGAGAATAAGCTAAGGACTTCACTTCTCAGAATCCCCTTCCCTCTGTGCTCCAGGTTACGATTTGCCAACACAATAAACTCACGTGATATCTGGAAGGTGTTCCATTTGTAGGTAGAATTGCCTCCAGACTCTCCTGTAGGCCTGAGACTCTCAGCAGATTCTTGGTGAGTGCTTGGGAAACACTCATTTTGAGGCTGCATGAGGAGAGACAGGATGGGAGTTTGAGAGCTTCCTGAAAACTGAAGCAGCTTTCTGGTGGTCTTCTTAGAACTACACATTTTAAATAACATAATTGAGTGTGAAATTACAGTTCCCTTACTGAGAGCCTATGGTGGTCAGTTTTGTTTGTGCCAAAGGCAAGACAAGGCTCTCCAGCCGCTCCTGACTGCCATGCAAGCTCATGTGCTAGCTGGGCCACATGATCCACCCAAGAAAACGGTGATTATAGGAGTGAAGGGTCTGTGTCATTCCGTTTGGAGGCTTTGGTAGGTTTCCATGAGAGGTTCTCCTATCACTGACTTGCTGGGTCAGGGGTGCCAAGATCACCGGCACGTTCAGTGCTTCACTACAAGGACTCACGGTACTCAGCATATGATTGTACTCACAGGTAAGATTTACTATGGGGACACAGTGAGGATATGCCACTGGGCCAGTCAGGGAAAAAGACACATCAGGTAGAGTCTGGAGAAATCCATGCGTTGACTTCATATGCTTTCTCCCACTCCTTGGTGGGGGTCACGCAGAGCACGACCTTTTCTCAAGCAGCAACATGCATCAATGTGTGTGCGCAGTTTTTTTGTCCAGGGAAGCCCTGTTGTGACTTAATGCCTGAGTTTTACTGAGGACTAATCACGCAGACACTTTCCACCCACCAAAATTCTGGACCTCTAGAAGGAAATCAAATATTCACATGGTAGAAACACTGTGGACAGGCTGGCACCATCCTGTAAGTAAGCCCTTCTTAGATCAGGCCTGCATATTCTTTCCCGCACACACGCGTGCAGATACCTGAAAATATATGTGAACATCTGCAAATATTTGGTATCCCATTGAAAAATGGTTTTTGGCTGGCTATTGATCCCTGGTATAGATTGAATACTTGATAGTGGGGTGCCCTGAGCTGCCCATCATGAAACTGATGTGGATGTGGTCATAGTACTACAAGGTAGGTCAGATTTAAGACAATTCTGAAGGACAGAAGCACAGCAAGTAGTTTAGATTATTATCATAACTATGACTATTACATTAAATCGTATCCCTCAACCCATATCTATAACGTCATAGGGAAATCATTATGACTCATTGACTCTTGAAGAGGGTATTATTTTTCTGGTTTTTGGATGATTCTACACATGAAAGTGGAACACATGAAACTAGATAGCTTGAGGATTATAAACTTCACCTAGTCGTGGCTCCAAAAGGTAATGACAGAAATTCTTTTAGCGAACAAAACATGAAACAATGAATGTGGAATTTTCCACTCTCTCTGGAAGAGGGTATGGAAGAAGTGTAGACTGATGCTGATTTTTTTTAAATTTTACTAAGGTATGATTAACATACAATGATTCGTACATATTTGCACTGTGCAATTTGATAAATTCATACATACATTTGTGAATCCATCACCACAGTCAAGAAAGTGAACAAATCTATCACCCTCATAAGTTTCCACGTGACCTTCTGTTCTCTCTCTTCTCCATCCCTCCCCAGATCCCCTCCTAGACGACTACTGATCTGTTATCTGTCACTACAAATTAGATTTTTTAAAAGTTTCTAGTGAACAGAATCACATAGTATATACTTTCTTTTTTGCCTTTTTTCCCTTATAATTATTTATGACATTGTATGTTTCAATAATTATTTTTCCTGAGTAGAACCCTATTGTTAATATACACTACAATTTGTTTATACTTTTACTGATTGATAAATTTTGAGTTATTTCTAGATTTTGTGATTACAAACACAACTGTACAAAACTTGTATGAACATATGACTTCGTTCCTCTTGGGGTAAATTCTTGGGAGTGGAATGGCCGGATCGTATGGCATTTGCTCTCTACCTAATTGCTGAGCTGGAACATTGATCTTCTCCTGCCCTCAGCACTCCTGGTGCTCAGGCCTTTGGACTCAAACTGGAACCTAGACCATCAGCTCTCCAGCTCTCAAGCCTTCAAACTTCACCTTGGGCTTTCCTGCATCTCCAGTGCAGACTGCCGGTCCTGGGACTCTCAGCCTCCAAAATCACATCAGCCGATACCTTATAATAGTTTCTCTCTACGTAGATACTATTGCTTGTTTCTTGGGAGAACGCTGACTAATCTAACTTTTTGATAAGCTGTCAAACTCTTAATGTGCCTACACCATTTTACATTCCACCAGGATTGTATGAAAGCTCCACTTCTACTACAGCCTTGTCAAACTTCCAAAAACAGAAAAGGAGGGAACATCTCCTAATTAATTCTATGTTACCACTATTACTCTGTTACCAGAACCAGATGAAGACACCACAATAAAACTACAGACTATCCCCCTTATGAACACTGATACAAAATGTCAACAAAATACTAGCAAAGTGAACACAACAGCATATTAAAAGGATAATACCCCATAACTGCATGGGATTTATCTCAAGAATGCAAGGTGTTTCATAGGAAAGTCAGTTAAATAATACACTACATTAGAGGAATGAAGGAATGAAATACATAACCATCCCAACTGACACAGGAAAAAACATTTCTCAAAATCCAAAAACCCCTTCATGATAAAATTGCCCAGGAAACTAGGAGCATAAAGAAGCTTCCTCAACATGATAAAGGGCATTCACGGAAAATCCACAGCAAACATTTAACACAATCATGAAAAACTGAAAGCCTTCCCTAGGATCAGAAAGTAGACAAGAAAGCTCACTTTCATCACTGCTATTCAATATTATACTGGCAGCTTTGGTCAAAATAATGAATCAATAAAAGGAATAAAAGGCATCCAAGTTAGAAAGGAAGATGTAAAATTGTCAAGAGTTGCAATGTCTGAGTTAACACTTAAGTGAAAGAAATTTTAGGTTAAGAGGCAGGAATTTTCATTGTGTGGCTGCTTCAAATACCAGGAACCACAGCCCTAGAGAAGCTACTTATTTTTCTGACAGTCTCAGAGCTCTGCTCAGGACCTGGGGTGAGGGGAAAAGAATATTTGTCTCTTTCAGCATTAACCTTTTTGCTGGATAACTATTGTGATTTCCAACTCAGTTGCACTGACGGTTATTTTCTCTGAGTTTCTGGCACATTTTGGTTTTTTGATGTTTTCAAGTATTTTTTTCTCTATATATTTTTACAAGGATCATTTTTAGATGCTCTTAGGTAGTAGCTACTTGAAAACAAGCTAGGGGACTGGTGACAACACAGGAAAGCAAGTGAAGATTATTAACTCCTCTCATCTTAGTAAGAAGCATATGAGAATTAGAGATTCCAATATAAAAGTGATTGTAATAACAGAAGATATTTAGTTATTTTTTTTAATTTACTAAAATATTTAAAATTGACATTTTTGTAGTTTGGGGTCCTTATTAAAGCAATTTCTTTTCATTAACATCATGTGGAAAATAACAAGTTTTATTTAATTCTTTTAATATATATTAATTATATGATCATAGAATCATGAATTTACAGGGGCAGAGAGGGCATGAAGGATAAGAGTGAATCGAGATTTTGTGAACTTCAGTTCTCTATTTCTTGCAATATAAAAATACAAAGAAATAGAGAGTTTGCTTAGAGTTTGAACCCATGAGTACTGAATTTGAATTCTACATTTTTAAAGTGACGATAAACATTATAGAAGCTGCAGAGAGTCCTAGGGTTCATGGAATGAAGGTATTAGATACAGGGATTTAAACCAGCCTTAAGAGTGTATAGCCATTAGAAAAGCAGTTAAAGAAGATAAATTGAGTTATTTTCACTTTGCACTATACTTTGATTTATTGTAGTTTTTTCTATTGATATTGGCTCACTCCATTCAGTTTAATAAGTTGCATTTAAAATGCTGTGCTTTCCTAATAGATGTAACCTGGGTACAAGGATCCCACCCCCCAACAGACATTTCTCTGCTAATTATTTAATACCAACAGCATATTGAGTCAATTCTAAAATATAAACACAAGCCTAAAATGGCCAACTCAGACACATTTTCAAGAGACAAAAAGCTCATTTTATCAAAGGATTCAATACATTCCCTAGAGCTAGCCACAGCAGGGATTTTCTTTCTTTCTTTTTTTTTTAAACATCTTTATTGGAGTATAATTGCTTTACAATGGTGTGTTAGTTTCTGCTGTATAACAAAGTGAATCAGCTATACGTATACATATATCCCCATATCCCCTCCCTCTTGCATCTCCCTCCTACCCTCCCTATCCCACCCCTCTTTGAAACACTATTTACAATAGCCAGGACATGGAAGCAACCTAAGTGTCCATCGACAGATGAATGGATAAAGAATATGTGGCACATATATACAATGGAATATTACTCAGCCATAAAAAGAAACAAAATTATTTGTAGTGAGGTGCACGGCAGGGATTTTCTATGGCAGTTCATTTACTTTCCCTGGAGCCAAATTATTTTTGTTTTTTAGGAAACATGCACAGAGTTGTTTAAGACACACACTCAGCAACCTGATAATGGCAGAAATTTTCTTCAGTGCTTCCAAGACACTTGGTAAACACTTAAATCTTAAGGTAAACCAAAATTACAGAGTATTTGGAGTGTGTGTGTTGCCAAATAACTGTGGCAAGGACCCACTATCTATGTCACACATCGGTACACACCACACCATCTCCAAAGGGCAAAAAGTTTTGTCAGTATCATGCCTTAATAACAAGTTATGCCTTTACATTCTGTATAATAAGGCAACCTCCAGAGTTGGAGTAAATATTTGCAAGCCACACATCTGATAAGACGTTAATATCCAAAATGTGTAAGGTACTCATACAACTCAATAGCAAAACAAACCAAAACAAAATAGCCCAATTTTAAAAAATGGGCAAAGAACGTGAACAGACATTTCTCCAAAGACATACAAATGGCCAAAAGGTATATTAAAAGATGCTCAACGTCAATAATTATCAGTGATATGAAAATAAAAACTACAATGAGATGTCACTTCATATCTGTCAGGATGGCTATTATCAACAAAAAAAAAATCCAAAGTTAAGTGTTGGTGAGGATGTGAAGAAAATGGAACAATTGTACACTGTTGGTGGGAATGTAAAATAGTGAGGCAACTATGGAAAAACAGTATGGAAGTTCCTCAAACAATTAAAAGTAGACTCCCATATGAATCACAATCCCACTTCTGGGTATATATACAAAAGAATTGAAATCAGGATCTTAAAGAGATATTTGCACTCCTATGTTTATTGCAGCATTATTCACAATGGCCAAGATATGGAAACAACCTAAATATCCATCCAGATTAATGAGTAAAGAAAATGGTGTATACATACAATGGAATATTATTCAGCCTCATAAAGGAAGAAAGTTCTGTCACTTGCAATGTGGATGAATCTGGAGGACATTATGTTAAGTGAAATAAGCCAGTTACAGAAAGAAAAGTACTACATGATTCCACTTATATGAAGAATCTGAAATAGTCAAACTCTTAGAAACAGAGAACACAAGTGTGGTTTCCAGGGTCTGGATGTTGGGGGTAAATGGGGAGTTGTTCCATTGGGTGTACCATTTCGGTTAGGACAGATGAATAAGAGAGATGTGCTGTGCAGCACAGTTACCTATAGATAACAGTATCGTATGGTGCACTTCACAATGTGTTAAGAGTGCAGATTTCATGAGAAGTGTTTTACAACAAAAGAAAACAACTCCAAAAAACAAAAACACCGCTGGGAGGTGGGAAGGCGTTGTATATACCTATTTCCTTGTTTGTGGTGATGGCATCACTGGTATGTTCATATGTCCAAACTCACTAAACGTCATGCATTAAATATGTTCAGTTATTTGTATGTCAATTATACCTCAATAAACCTGGGGACAGAAAGCAAAACAAAAAATCTGCATGTTAGAAAACCACATATGAGCCTTCTTCCTTGTCTTCCTACTCATTCTAATTACACTGTATTTTCCCTATTGCTCCTCTTTCTTCAGTTATGAATGTTATTTAAATAAGCAAAGCCTTACTGAATTCTGTAAAAGAGTTGTTACTTTTAGCCAGATTCACAACTGAAGTGAGTCTATTGCAAAACACCCTGGGAAAAGAGTAATTTTTTGGATAACAGAGTTGCATGAAAAATGTCCTGATTGGGAGATTCATATACATAAAGGTGTTTGGCTATGGCGTTGACTGAATTTTAGAATAATTCTGGACATAGTTTTTATTTGTATTTCTAAAGAGGGAATTAAAGATCTTAGAATTAGGACTTTCATAATGGTTTTCTTTGTGAAAATGTTCAGTAATGTTTTATATTTGAGGCTCTCAGAATAAGGAGAGTTCTTTATCCTCTATGAGAACAGAGCTGTCCAGCTTTTTCTGGACAGTTGGTGGACAAATGCACTGGAGGATATATTCATGAAGAAATGTGTTTCTAAGGGTCGTTTGGTGTTAACTTTTAATCCTATGATAAACTAAACATATTGTTTGAAATGTATTATTAAACAATCTGCTTATGTATCCACAAATTTAAAAACACAGAAAGTGGCTTCATATTTCCACAGGGTTAGGAAATTATTTCTGTGAAACATCAAGTACATGGGCTTTTCTCCTATTATTATTTTTGAGACTGTGTTGAATAGTTGCTTTTTTGCTCTAAAGAAAGTACTTGGAATCAAATTCAACTATAATTGTGAAGATTACCTTATTTAAATTAAGCTATTTTATAGATGAAGAAAACTAATGTCAAGAAGGCCAAGTTGATTATAATCACAGATTATTACTGGCATGTGAGATGAGAATCTTGAATATCCACCTTACATTCTATTCCTCCACTGTGCTACTGCAGTTACATAAGATAAGTAGATTTTAATATCTGACTGTTTAATTATTTAAAAAGCCTCAGAATTCCTTCCTCAACAATCTTATTAAGAAACATCGTCAAAATGGAACTTAAAACATGTCAAAATGCTTTTAAAACTAGGGCACTTGCCACAGTTCTTAAATTAGCCTGCCATTATTGAGATGGAATTCTTGATTAAACCAAAAATTCTGGGCAGGGCAATTGCTTGGCCCTCCTCACAATGAAAACTGACAGTGATTCAACCAAATCTTTCCATTATACCCGTTCTATGACTTCAACATATGACCTTCATCTTTAATTAATTTTAACTCACCAAACCTTCTCCTAAGTACTTAAAGTTTTCAAAAATAAATCCTTTAATAGATTATTTAGATGACAGTCTTGCTCTCACCTTTCACTTTGCAGATTATAGATTACACTTATACATCTTAGTAATGTCATCAGATTAATGATAGATTACAGAGGCAAGTAATCAGCATGGTATTTCCCTAATAATGTCTTCCCTCAAGTCATCAGCATCGTGGCACTACAGCGGTATTACATCGACAGTGGTTTTCACCAGCCTATCATCTACGCAATTGTACATCACTCCAGCAATAGGGATGCGAATAAATCATTTGCTGTCACCTTAGTACAGAATATTAACAATGCTGCCATGAGGTAACTGAAGGAATGGATTGTTTTCTTCTGTTACTCATTACCATTGAGGTGGAACCCAATGTCTGGATGCAACTGAGGTTTAGTGAGGCTTCCGTTCAAGCAGGATAAACCCCTAGCACTTCAGAAATATTTGGATCTGCATTGTATCATCTGTTGGGATTAGAAGTTGTTTCAATCAACAAAATGATTTTTAATTTGACTAAAAACATTTAAAATAATTCACCAAACTAGAAAATGCAGATAGGTATAGATAAATAATACATAAATATATTTATAGATAGATATTTCATAGGTGATTATATTCGACTATAACTACACTTGTTTTTAGATTTATTGGTCTGCATGTTTGCATTGTGATTTGGGCAATTTATCGTAATTTAAAAAGCAATATACGGGAGTCATATGTATTTAAAATGAAGTCTCCTATAATTTAGGTGTTACTCTAAGGATAATTGTGGTGTGTGTGTGTGTGTGTGTGTGTGTGTGTGTGTGTGTATCTTCATTGTTATACAAAATGGCATGACTTTTAAATGTTTTGTGTAATGATTACTGGAATATTCTTATATCTAATGGATATTTTAATCTTAAAAGATAGATTCCTTTGTATTGGTGTTAATTGCTCCTCTCCCAACATTTCTCAAGAATTATCTAAATTGTGAAGAAATGCAAAATTTTATACAAAACTTTAGAAAGCAATATTTTGTTATACAATCATATTCAACATTATATATGATGTAATTACTTTTTACTTCAAATAATTATATTCTCAGTATAGCTTTAAACTTTTTATTTAAATTAATTAAATTGAAATAGGTTTATATGGTATAAGGATTATTTCCCAAACCATGTTTTATAAAAATAGTGATTGAAACATCATTTTTTTAAGTTGTGAGAGTGGGGAAACACATACGTAGTATAAAGGAATGAGGACATGTTGTTGGAAATGAAAAGAAATCTCACAGAATATTGTGTCAATCATGTGTTCCAGTATGAGGGATAAGATATTTTCACATTATTTCTGTAATAACTGAAGTTTTATGTAAGGAATCACTAGTTTATTTAAAAAAATCAGAGTTAAGAAACGAGCTTGAAGAAAGTGAGTGAATGCAGGGGAAACACAGGGAACTCAGGAGAGACTTTGAGAATTTGGGGTGGACTGAACCCTGAGTTCCAGGAAACAGCTTCCAAGGAAGATACACCAGAGATAAGAGGAAGTGATTAATGCTTGTTGAATACTCAGGACTTCAGAAGATGCTATGAGGTATACGTACCCTGATGATTTATATGCAATAGTATTCACTGGGTGCAGGGTGAAGCTGCAGAATTTTAGGGTTGGTGGAATTGAGCTAACGAGCTTGGGGTATCATGGAGGCTCATTTCCAAGAAAAACACATTTGTGACCAGGAAACCTTGGGGTGAGGGCCTCTGTGCTATATGGTAAGGACATGGTATGCATAATCATGTCAGCAAAAGCTTGATGCAGATGGACCAGGGCTGTGGGCATTGGTGTTTGTTGGCTGAGTTTTCTAACTTACGTAGGCGACATATCGAGGAACATGTGAAAGTCAAAAGAAACAGAGGAGAGAAGATTCTGGTCATTGGATTATGTCAGGAGAGAAGTAGTTTCAACTTGAATGAAGCTTGGACTTAACTTTCAGGAAAAAAAAAAAGTTCTCTGGATAAAGGAGAAAAGTTGTCCTGATTATAGATACAGTGTAAACTTCCAGTGAAACCATGTTTCCTTAATAATGCATGCTTCTTGGTTTTTGTTGTTTCTTAGTTTTTTGTAAAATTATCTTAAGACATCAGTGTGATATTGTATTCAATTGATCATTTTAAGATTATGAACAGTTAAAAGATTTGAAATGCAGTATTGATATCATAGTGGGGAAATGAGAAGGGGATAATTAATTATTATTGTTTTAATATCAATTCGTAATCTTCAGTTAAGTTAGTGAAGAAAAATAAGAGGCTTAATGCCAAATCTTTCTTGGCTGGCTGCGCTAAAGAAATCACGCATATCTTGGTCATATAGTAAAAGCAAAAATCCTGCTTCATGTTTAAGAAACTACAGAGCAGGTCCCTCTCACAGTGGTACTTTATGTTGACTTCTCTGTGTAACAGATTCTATCAGAGCTATTCCAGCAGAGTGGGTAAGGGAACTAGAGTCAAAAGGTTTGGGTTTACATTCTGGTCTGAGGTTTAGTTGTGTGCCTGAGTCAATATTTCTTCATTTATTTCCACACCATCTTTTTTTTTTTCTTTTTTACAGTTTTATAAAAGCATAAATAACATACAATAAACTATACATTTAAAATGTACAATTTGAAAAGTTCTGTCATCATACCTCTTTTCTGGATCTTTTTTTTTTTTTAACTTCCGTGGCTCTACTTAACTTTCGAACATGTGGAATGTGGCAGGAATAACTTTTAATTTCTTGTCTCCTAATTCTCATATCAGTGTTGATCATGGGTTTATGATGATTTTTTTTTTATCATTATGGGTTGCTTTTTCTGCTGCTTTTCATACCTGGTGATCTTTGACTGGATGCTAGACATTATAAATTTTTAACTTATTGGTGTCTGATATTTTTGTATTCCTATATTCTGGAGCACAGTTCTGGGATGAAGTTAAGTTACTTGGAAATAGTTTGATGCTTTCAGTGCTTGTTTTTAAAGATTTATGAGGTGGGATCAGAACTATGTTTAATATAGGACTAGTTATGCAGGACTAGTTAGTGAGGCAGTATCTTTCTAAGTGCTCTACTTGTTGCCCTATAAATTACGAGATTTTCCTGTTTGGCTGGTGGAAGTAAGCTCTATTACTGGCCCTATGTGGATCCTTGGCCCTGTTCCCTTCATTCTTTATGAAAGTTTGTTTCTCGCCTCTCCAGATCTTGAGGGTTCTTTCTCCTCCGTGATATAGTCTCCTGTGACTTCTACCAATTTTGTTCATGGAGTCCACTGAGCTGCAGTCTGGGTTCCCCTCCTGAACTACTACCTGAAGATGCTCTTCAGGAAGTAGCCTTGAGCAGTTATAGGACTCACCTTATTTGTTTCCCATCTCTCAGGAATCATTATTCATTGCTGCTTGATACTAATGTCTTAAGGTTCATTATTTCAAAAAATATTTTGTCAAAAATTTTTGGTTGTTCCAAGAAGAATTTAAATCTCTTCTTTGTTGCTCCATTTTGCCTGAACCTTAAGCAATCTAATTAATACCTCTGTGACTGTATTTTCTGTCTACAAATTAGAGACAAGGTTAATATTTTCCTAAATGTTTTCTGAGATTACCATTTAGTTATTATATGTAAAGGATGTGCAACTTTATTTGATACTTAGTAAGTGCCCAATAAATATTAGTTTGTATTATCAATGTGAAGAAGTATATATTGTTTGCATTAGTGTAGTTATACAGAGTATTTTAATATTTTGTTTCTTTTAGGTCTACAACCTTCAAAAAAAGTAACACCATAGGAGTAGCATGAATATATGTTACAATGCTGTGAGACTTATTTAACCTTTTAAGCTCGTGTAAATTATTTAACCATCTAAGCCTCAATTTCCTCATTTATTAATAGATGTTGAAATAGCACCTAGCTCATAAGGAGTATATGTGATATTCAATGCAAAGCACTTGACACAATAAAAAGCCTCTGATTACTTGTTGTAATTCTTACTCTTATCCCTAGAAATGAGTTTGTCAAATAAACATTGTGAAGTTGCATAAAAAGACTAATAAAATGATTTAATTTGTTGCAAATTAAATCTGCTTTAAATATACATGAAATGTCATTTTGTATATATGTTACAAATTAAACCTGCTTTAAATATACATTAAATGTCATTTTGTATATATTTGTGTCAATTATTTTTTTAAACATACATATGTTTTGTCAATGGATTGAGAATTCTTGAGTGTATAAAATACGTAAGTATACTTTTGTCCAGAAACTGCTGGTTCTGTCATCTCTTCTTCTTATCCTTTGGTTTGTTTGAGCATCAGTCTTCCTGGTAAAAGATGAGAATGCTGCTGCTACCAAAATTCCACAGGTCGACCTATTATCTTAGGAGATGGGGTCCATCAACAATCTGTGTGATTTTATTAGCTTGACTCTATTGCATCACATGTAAAGCATTTTAATTAAGGTATTTTGTTTAATTGGACTTTCAAATAATTGTGTGCAATATATCAGGCATTGAAATTAATTATAAGTGAATCTATTAAAATGTTTTTGACCAAGATTGAAATAGCAGTTACTAAATGACTGACTCATTATTGGATTTAAATGCTTTACAGTTATGACCCACATATATAAAAAAAGTTTCAAATTAGTTAAGTGCTGCCTTATTTCACTACTGATTAGAAACTTTTAGTTACCATATTCTGAACTTTCAGAAAAGAACAATGGATGAAAATAAATATCAACCGTTTTACATGTCTTGTTATTAGGAAGCTTTTTATTAGAAAGTAATGCTTATTAGAAAGTGTTCACAATCCCCATAGAAAATAAGCATTGTTTATGTACTTAATACCTGTTGTCTCACAATTATATAGAGAAGTTTATTTTAAAACATTACTGAATTTATGGAAACCTTTGTCATTATTCTTTTGCCATTTGCTTTTGATACCAAAGATTCAACTATCATACATGTCATCGGGGTCCATAAAGTTATTTGAAGTATGTAAAGAATCTCCATGCCTGAGATGATTAGATATTTCAGCTTTAGATTATGGTAGAAGTTATAGGACAAATCTAGCCTGCTTTGGGGATTCCATAATAGAACTTTCATGGGTATGAAAAACAAGGCCACCTTGACTCTGGCAGCTGCCATGGTGTATCTCTTTTTTGATCAGTGGCAGAATTTTGCTAAGAATACTGAACTTACGGGGGTAATTACTTAAAATATCCGGGCTTATTACTAATAGCTATCATATTGCAAAGTTAGCTATTTCTAACAAATGTGAACTAAATCAGAGAGTAAGCATCTTCTGTTTGAAAAATTGACCTACAGTGCAGAAAATAAAATATAAAATAATGACTAAAATCAAATCACAAGTTCTATTGGTTAAAGTTTGAAACCATGTCATAATTAAAATTATTTTCCCCAGAGACATAATGGGATAATTGTGACACACCTTTTAAATCAATCATTTCAGGATTTTTGATAACATTTGGAAACATTTTTTGCCTGTAACTACTGCTTTTCACTGATGCACATATGAAGTATGGTAGGATGTTATTTTTCCTTATCCAGTTCACCTGGATTTTCAATAGCTTTTCATATCTTGTTCCCTGTAGCTTTTCATTTTCCCCCAATCGAACCCAAGAATGTCTCAGCATGAGAGACCGCTGCTGATTTGCAGGTTCAGCTATTTTTTCTGGTGAAAGTGTTTTTCACTTTGTTGCTTGGTTCTTCTGGCCCTGATCTGTTGGACTAAGAAATGATGAATGGCAAAATATTAACTTGTGCCATGTTTTATATGATATACTATTATACCTTAACTTATTTAACACAATTCAAACATTTTAATAGAAGGTTTGATTAATAACCTGGATAATCACTTAAGTGATCAGAATAAAGTTATAATTTAGATTGCTGCATCTCCTGAGAACTCACAATATTATGTTTAGATCACCTGCTCGGCCATTTTGTGTTACATATAGTTAAATATAGTTAACTGGGTATGTATGAGCTTATTTAACTGAATGCAGAACTCCTGAGTCTGATTTATATTTTTGTTACAACATAAAGCATATGGACTTGCACACTGAAGGTCGCTGATTGAAAACGCACATGTGCACACACGCACACACAAATAAGACTTAACAATCTGTTGCCTATTGGAAGCTTACTTCATGTATAAAGACACAAAATATTAAAAGATAATGGACGGACTAAGGTATAATGTACTAATAATAATCAGAAGAAAACTAGAGTGGCTATTAATATCAGACAAAGTAGGTTTCAGAACAAAGAATAGTACCAAGGGTAAAGTGGATATTTCCTGATGATAAAGGCATTTATTAATGAGGAGTACATAAAGAATATAAGCATTTATGTATCGAAAACCAAAGCTTCAACTTATATGAAACAAAGACTGATAGCATTTTTTTAAACAGAGAGATATACATATATAATTTTAACACCTCTGTTTCTCAATAACTGAAAGAGCAGGTAGACAGAAAATCAGTGAGAGAATAGAAAACTTAAGCAGTGCTATCAAACAACTTGACCAAAGTGATTTGGATAGAACTCTCTAAACAACATCAGTAGAATGAATGCACACTCTTTCCAAGAGCACATGGAGTATTTATCAAAATGGGTCATATTCTGGCCCACTCACTGAGTCAAAATAAATCTAAAAGGAGTCAGTTCATACACAGTAGGATCTCTGACTACAGTGAAATTAAATTACATATCAAAAACTGCATGGTACTATTCAGCACTAGAAGCAATGAGTTATCAATCCAAGAAAAGACATAGAGGAAGCTTAAATGCATATTATTGATACTAAGTGAAAGAATCTGAAAAGGCTACATAGTGTAGGATTCAACTGCATGACATTTTGAAAAAGGCAAAACTATGAAGACAGTAAAAAGATCAGTGTTTGCTAGGGATTAGGGTGTGGGAGAAATGAATAGGCAGGGAACAGAGCATTTTTAGGGCAAAATACTCTGTATGATACCATAATGATGGATACATGTCATTATACATTTGTCCAAATCCACAGAATGTACACACCAAGAGTGGAATGTAGTGTAAACTATGGTCTTTGGGTGATTACAATGTGTCTAATTAGGTTCATCAACTATAACAAATGTACCACTCTGACAGGGGATGTTGAATATGGTGAAGGTTATGCTTGTGTAGGGCAGGGGAGATACAGGATATCATTGTATTTTCCCCTCAATTTTGCTGTGACCCTTACACAGCTCTAAAGAAAAAGAATTATACAAAATCTGACCATGTTTGTATGGATAAACACACATTAATAGGTGTTCATTATACTATCTTTTCATTCTTTAAAAGTATTATTGAAATTTTCAAATAAATACTTCTTGTATTTTAGTTTAACTTATTTATAGATGACCTTAGCATTGATAAGCATTGATATATGGATATATCTATATATTTGCTTTTCTACATTTTCTAAAAGAAATACATTTTATTTTCATTACCAGAACAAATTTGAGTAACATAAAATTTGTATAGTATTAGTTACAAACCTAGAGGCGTGCAAGTATAAACTAAATAGTATGGTGAAATTATTGAATAAATTATAGTATTAGACAAAATATAGGACTGTAGAACACTACAATTTTCAACGTTGTGTCTATTTTTATTATTTATAAAAATATTTCTTTTAATTATCCACAAAGTGATTTAACACATAGCTTAGTACAGTTAAACATAGGGATTGGATCTAGGTTTAAGAATGAGTATGGAAACTAAGAAAATACAAATATCTTTGCAATTAAGGAAGAACAATGCAGACAATATAAATGTTGGTCAACACGTGTGATTCAATTCTGAAAATATTTAGTAGCTATTATTATACATTTATAATATATTGATACAGAGAAATGTAACTAATTTCTTGAAGTTCAATACTAGTATCGAAAATAAGTTCAATTAATATATTCAGACAAAATTAATTCTACAAAAAGGCTTTTAATAAGACACAATTGTTCTCTGACTCAAAACAAAGAGTAGTTTTATATAGAGTGTTCCACGGGTGAAAATGGCAGATACCTTTTTGGTCCAACTGAAATAGTGATTCCTTCAATGGTCTGATGAATCATATCACATCTCATTCCCAGTATAATAGTAACTGAATTCACACAGTGGAAACTGACATAGCAATGTAGGAAGTCAGGAAACTAGGCATTCTTTTCCTTCTTTCCTTCTCTCTTTCTTTTTTTTTCTCCCCCTCTCTCAAGGAACAGAATCCCACTTCTGACTGTGCAACTAAAAGCTTGTAGGGTCCTGGGTCCCTATGTTTCTCAGAAAATAAACAAACTAAATTTCACCATCTGCTCTATTGCTATATATCTGCTTTTGAAGGCAATGGGTAGTTTTTAACCAAACTCCTCTGATGACATAAAATGCTTTGTGACCGCCTGGAGGGGTGGGATAGGGAGGGTGGGAGGGAGGGAGACGCAAGAGGGAAGAGATATGGGAACATGTATATGTATAACTGATTCACTTTGTTATAAAGCAGAAACTAACACACCATTGTAAAGCAATTATACTCCAATAAAGATGTAAAACAAACAAAAAACAAACAAACAAAAACAAACCAGGGGAAAAAATAGAACAGTTCTTTGAAGGAACTATAGAGCAACTGAGTTAGCCAGGATGAAATAGCCAAGATCCTTGGAGAAGGGACATGAATTCAGGCAAGTCCATCACTCTCCACTAATTCTCCATTTGAGAGGATTGACAACCCACAGGCAATAGGGGCCCAGGGTCACACTTTCTGCAGTCTTACAAAAATGCAAGAATGCTGCTGAGAGTTCCTAAGCATGGTCTGAATTTGAGCAGCCAAAAACGTAGAGATAGGGAACCACAGTGAAGTCAGCCTGATATTTGTTTCACACTTTGTCTCAAAGCATCTGGGGCGCGTTAAGTTGCGTGGAGCAGGAGACCAATAAGAGAGCATCAACTTACAAGGCCAAAGAGCTAAGCAGGACTTTCAGCTGTCAGTGCTGCGAAGGGAAGCAGTGTAAACCCAGGATCTACAAAGGGAGAGGTAGCCTGGTTAACAGCCCGCACTTTCGAAGGAGACCCCCTTGAGGCTAAAACTTAATAGTAGGGGCGGGGCTTCCCTGGTGGCGCAGAGGTTGAGAGTCCGCCTGCCGATGCAGCGGACAGGGGCCCCGGTCCGGGAGGATCCCGCGTGAACCATGGCCGCTGAGCCTGTGCGTCCAGAGCCTGTGCTCCGCAACGGGAGATAGTAGGGGCAAACTTATCAATACTGTAACTAGGCTCAAATCATCTCAAGGAGCAAGTTTATTCTTACAGGAAGAAGATAACATTACACTGAACCTCTAAAACTTTTCATACACTGTGCAATTTTCAAATAAATTATTAAGCAATTTTCGCATTCTCCTGCAGCCAGAGAGCAGTAAAGCTCATTTTCAAACCCAAGTAAAGGAAGAGCAGAGAGCAGAACAGTAGAGACTAAGCTAAATGATATTTATACCTAGCAAAGGGCACCCCTCTTTTTCTGTCAGACTTCTCAACAGGGTGTGTGGGCTGTGTGTGTGTGGTAATTTAATCCTTTATAGTAGGAAGTAGCTTGAATCACACCGTGCCTATTACAATATACACTGGCCTTTGCCGACCTCTGTAACCTCCCCCCGTAGACATACAGTCAATTAGCTTTTGCTCTACTATTTAAAAAATGTTTATTCTGCCTCTAAGAGGGCATATACTACAGTGCATAATATATTATTAATTGTTTGATTTAGAACACTTTTTTTTAACGAATCATAGTTCAGACAGTAGAGCTAGAGTTTAAAAATTTCTCAGAGTAAAGGGCAGCTTCAGTTATGCCAAGGAAAAGTCAAGAAATCTCCGCTTACAGTGTGACTTACAGTTGGGCCTGTTATAAGTTGGCATGCTTTGTACCTTCTATTTAATGAAAAAAAAAAAAAGTGCAGCTTAACTGGAGTGATAATAGAGAGAGAGGAGAGAGAGTGAAAAAAAAGAAGGAAGAGAAGAACCATGTTCTGGAAAAGTATTTTGTGACTTGAAGCATTATTGATACAGTGCCAGCCATTGTCAAATGGGACTATTTTGTGCCATTTTGGCAGTTGAGTGTTCTGACTTCCAAGTAGAAAATTACTTCCTTATCCTCAACTGAACAGTGACACATAAGGAAAGTGTTGGGAAAAAATTGAAAGGGAAAAAATAATCTGTCATAGGGAATCATATTTTACCATTTAGGATCCTATGTCAGAGCGACAAGACAGACTGATGACCGATTAGGAGATAATAATACAGACACATGACCTAATATCGAAGGTGGACGTTTGCTTGATGAAAGATTTTTCTCCCACTAATGTTGAATTATTACAGGCAAAGTTCCCTCTGTGATTCACTTCATGATGTTGCCAATTGCGCTGACTTTTCAAATATCATTTATAGATAAAAGTTTGAACTTAATATTTCAGCAGCATTAATGAGACTAAGTCAAAGATAATACAATTCAAGAAAGGATATACAATAGGGAATGTCAGACGCAGAACTTTTCTCTGACGTAATATGATTAGGAACAAAAAGTCATGAGGAGTTTAATAAAGTTTCTAGTTATATACAGGGATGCTAAGAGCTCTCCCAAGCCAAGGGTCCTCAAACAGATATGGAGGTTCAGGCTGGGAACACAGCGTGATACACACGAACAGCTGTCCAAGGACAGCGCATGCACAGGGGTGCCCCTCAGACTTGGAACTCGTGTTCTCTTTCTCTTACTGCATCATATCCCTCACTCTAAATCTCTGTAGAATCTTGTGAGTACTTTTAAATATCTAACTTGGGGAAGATGCACCTAGATACTCTAAAAAAGTTAAATATGTAATTAAACCTCTTCAAAAATATTCACGATGAGCAAAAAAGTAATGAACCACAACAGTACTCCAGATCCAGAAAAGATGTGCTTGTGTATTCTTCCATATACTTAAGGAAAATATGATCTCCATCTTAAACTTCCAGAAAAAGGAAGAGGAGGTAGACGTTCTCAAATCATTTTATGGATTCAGTATAACGAATGTACTAAAATCTGAAAAAGATACCAAGGTGGGGGAACTACAGATGTAAAATTCAATAAAAGTGTCAACAAATCAAACCTACCAAAATATAACAAAGGATGCTGTATCATAACCACGTAATGATTATGTTTAGAATTGAAAGGTGATTTAGCACTTAAATTTACTAACAATGTGATTTTTCACATTAGCAGGAAGAAGTAGAGAAAACATATGAACAATTCAACGGATGCTGAAAAAATCATTTGCTATAAAACAAACTTTCTTAATATGATAAAGTATCTAAAATAAATACAAGTAACATCATTCAAATGGCAAATAAATTAAGAATTTTTCTTCTAAGTTCTTTAATAAATCTCTCTGTTTCTATCAACCATTTTGTAGCCTTAGAAGCAGAGCTTACCACATGGTAAATGTTCAATAATTGTTAGCTCTGAAACTATTATTTCTGATGGAATGTAGTTATTTTTTATTAAATGATGGATATTAAAATGTTCCATTTCATGTTATTAAGTCCCTATTACTTCATTTCAGAGTTTAATATGCAGGGATAATTTTCCACCCTTGCAACTCTTCCTGTTTGCCAAAATAAGCTTGTCCAGAAACTTCCTATGAAATATGATTCCCTCCCCTTTTTTTTTAAGGTTTGTCCTGGATTCGGTAATCTTACAAAGTTTTCACAACCAGATCTTACAAATTCACTTATACTAATTCACTGCGTGAACTTTCTGATCAATTTATATTAGTCCCTCCTCCCAAAGCCTCCAAATTCTAACCTTTAATGCATCATGATATTTCCCTGAAAATGCAGTGTCCTCCTGGTCTCCTCAGTTTGATTATTACAAATTCTGAAAGCTCCAAATCAAGGTCCGTCTACACAATAACACCTTCTCTATCTCCTCTGACACATTCAGATCCTGCTATTGTCAGAACTAGAAAGCAAATTCTTTTTATTTTCAACTTGCCATATGCTCATCCCTATAGTGCATTTGCATACTAATAGTTTATGGACACAACCTCACTGAAAATTTCTCAAGCCTAAGACCATGACTCTGATTCTTATTATTCCCCAAGATGCCCATCCTACTTTGGTCTTGTAGATAATGACTGAGTTTTACATGGTTCCCTAATAACCAACACCTTTCTTATTTACAGGGCTGGGGCTCAGAGGAAGTAAATGTGGTACTCACTTTGAGTGCAAAACTAAGGGGAGCACCAAAAAAACCTCTCATGCAGCAAGATAAATAATGAATGTAATATATTTTAAAAATTACAATTAATGCAAAAATTCATAATGAGCAAAATATATAATTTTAAGTAAATACAGGATCAGTATTACTAATTTTACCTTATGTCTTGGGCATAAGGTATTACTCAGTATGACAATGCTTATTTATAAGGTGAGAAAAAGTTACATATGTGGGGTCTTTTCATCATTCTTTTAATCTATTGGTAACTGTAAACACAAAGCTGAAATGACAGAATGACACCAGCAATCCTATGGAACATCTAGGTGAATTCAGTTTTTAAATACTTTTATCCTCTTAGGAAATGAATTGCAGTGGTCAGAGCTCAGATATTGAAGTCAAAGAGATTTAATTCATAATTGTGGCCCTTTTAAAAATTATTGTTAACTGGAAACTCTTGAGAAAATACCTAACATTTAAGATATGGTTTCATGATAAAAAGAAAAAGATATTGATGTCTTCGTAGGGCTATTAGGAAGATTAAGGGAAAGAAATAATACATATAAAACAATTGCTGGAAGAATTGTAATAATCTCTAGATTACAGATATCATGGTTACTACAAACTATTTGTAAGATATGTTAAAAAGAATTCTTTCTGATCTATAAAAATACAGATGACTCCTGAGGAGAGGAAGAAAAATGATCTGTGCTTTTTGGAATTTATAAGCAGTTCAAGGTAAACAGGAAACCTGGAGTTCATCAAGAACCCAAGAATTCTCTAAATGGGTCATGAATATCTGTAAGACGCCTTTGTCCCTTTCTGATGAAACCCTTCAAAGTTAAAGACTAACTCTTTAAAGTGAAAGACTCACTTCCCAAAAGAGAGAGCAGAAGGTGGACAAGACAAGCAGATGGAACAGGAGGGACATTGCTGCTGTGGGTGCTGCGGAGCAAGTCTGATGTGAAGAAATTAAATTTTACTTTCTGTAGAACTGGAGAAAAGAATACAACATTACTGAATCCTTGAAGAATGGTTTGGACTCTTGGGAAAATTTTTTTATTTACAATCTTGCTTAAGAAGGAATCAGTAAGCACATATTATGGGTCAAAAATAAAAGACAGAGATAAATGATTAATTAATAAATGAATTTTTTTTTACATTGTAAAATTGTGATAGAACATGATTTCTATATCCAGGGACTCATAATCCAATGGAGGAACAAACAAATATTAATGATTGTAACTCAAAGAACATTGGAAAATTATTTAAACTATCACATAAGTATAAAGAAAGAGCCTAAAAACAGTAGGGGGTCTATTTTGTCTGATATGAGACTTGCTACTCCAGCTTTCTTTTGATTTCCATTTGCATAGAAAAATTTTTTCCATCCCCTCACTTTCAGTCTGTATGTGTCCCTAGGGCTTAAGTGGGTCTCGTGTAGACAGCATATATATGGGTCTTGTTTTTTGTATCCATTCAGCCAGTCTATGTCTTTTGGTTGGAGCATTTAATCCATTTGCATTTGAGGTAATTATCGGTATGTATGTTCCTATTACCATTTTCTTAATTGTTTTAGGTTTATTATTGTAGATCTTTTCCTTCTCTTGTGTTTCCTGCCTAGAGAAGTTCCTTTAGCATTTGTTGTAAAGCTGGTTTGGTGGTGCTGAATTGTCTTAGCTTTTGCTTGTCTGTAAAGGTTTTAATTTCTCCGTCAAATCTGAATGAGAACCTTGTTGGGTAGAGTAATCTTGGTTGGAGGTTTTTCCCCTTCATCACTTTAAATATGTCCTGCCACTCCCTTCTGGCCTGCAGAGTTTCTGCTGAAATATCAGCTGTTAACCTTATGGGGATTCCCTTGTATGTTATATGTTGTTTTTCCCTTGTGTTTAATATTTTTTCTTTGTATTTAATTTTAGATAGTTTGATTAATATGTGTCTTGGTGTGTTTCTCCTTGGATTTATCCTGTATGGGACTCTCTGTGCTTCCTGGACTTGATAAATCAATCAATGTGATACACTCTAGTAACAAATTGGAAGAGAAAAAACATATGATCATCTCAATAGATGCAGAGAAAACTTTCAACACCCATTTATGATAAAAACCCTCTAGAAAGTAGGCATAGAGGGAACTTACCTAGACGTGATAAAGGCCATATATGACAAACCTACAGCCAGCATCACCCTCAATGGTGAAAAACTGAAACCATTTCCACTAAGATCAGAAATAAGACAAGGTTGCCCACTCTCACCACTATTATTCAACACAGGTTTGGAAATTTTAGCCACAGCAATCAGAGAAATAAAAGGAATCCAAATCGGAAAAGAAGAAGTAAAGATGTCACTGTTTGCAGATAATTTAAGAAACTAAAAGTAGAACTACCATACGACCTAGCGATCCCACTACTGTACATATACCCTGAGAAAACCATAATTCAAAAAGAGTCAGGTACCACAATGTTCATTGAAACTCTATTTATAATAGCCAGGACATGGAAACAACCTAAGTGTCCATCTACAGATGAATACAATGAGAGAGTGGCATGGACATATATACACTACCAAATGTAAAATAAATAGCTAGTGGGAAGCAGCCACATAGCTCAGGGAGATCAGCTCCGTGCTTTGTGAGCACCTAGAGAGGTGGAATAGGGAGGCTGGGAGGGAGGGAGATGCAAGAGGGAAGAGATATTTGGATATATGTATATGTATAACTGATTCATTTTGTTATAAAGCAGAAACTAACGCACAACTGTAAAGCAATTATACTCCAATAAAGATGTTAAAAAAAAAACAGTAGAGGATTCCTGTTTATTTTGATAAGCAGAGTTCAGAACAATGTACTTAATATATGAACATTTGCACTTTTAAAAAGGAGGAAAAAAAAGAGGTGGTAGATGTAGTCAGAATACATATTTAAATTCACATGAGTATGTATTTTTTATACTCACATGGAAATTCAATGACCCTATTGTATAACCAAGAAACCAATACCATTAGTTACCTTTAGTAAGTGAGAGGTTATATGGTCACAAGTTTAAGGGGGAAGGTAAGACAAATTTCCACATAATCTTTGTCTTTGATCAAATAAATACACTCCTAATTCCAAAAAATAAATACAAAATCTAAATTACAAAAAAGTTCTATAAATTAATAAAAACAAACAAATCAACCTAATCTTGGATCAATTTCATAGTATTAACACAGGAGGAAATAACTTATGTCAAGTAATTGAAAGGAAAGGTGTTGACTGTACTGTAAGATTGTACTTTATGTGATGCATGAATGAAAAGTACAAGGACGTTTAAAATTTCACACTGTGTTATTTTTAGCAACAAAGTTGATATTTTGTTTTGGAACTACTGTTATATATTGCCAGATTAAGTAATTACTATGTTAACTGTGTTACAAATCAAGATATTTGGATTCGGAGGAAATATGTACAATTATAAAGCATAACAAAAGAACTAAAATATTTAAATTAAATTAGAAATTTCAATACAAATTCATGGACTTAAGATATATGCATATGTAAGCTTTTAGTTCATAAAATGTAATTTTATAATACATGTAATATGTGATATATAAATATATACATATAAAGTAAATACATGTATTTTAATGTTTATATTATATCTTTATTTATAGCTAAAATGTTTAAATACATGTATGCATACTTTTTGTTTTTTAGCTCTGTCAATTGAAATTTCTTGGAAGCAATTTTACGTCAGTAAAATGAGTAACCCTAACATCATGTAGATAAAGTAGAGATTTCTAATGGCAATTTACATTAAACAGAATCAGGATTCCTTGAAAAACAGCTGATTCCAGGAGTAAAGCAAGAAGGACACAAGATGAAATTGGGATATTATAATATATTGTGGTGGAAGAAAAGGAAACATAGTAATTTAGGGAGCTATATAAACAGGATATAGACATCTGCTTGAAGGTAATTCCACTATTAATGTTTGCTAAAATGATAATTATTTTATTGGATAAATATTAATTGATTTATTAAAAATCCATTAGCTCCTCATTTTGCTCACAATAGGGAAAGCTGGATAACACTCATATGTTATCATTAGAGATAGCTATTAAACCTGTTTCTTCCTTGAAAATAAGGTAATTAAATAGAGAAAATTAAACATTGATCCAACATTCTCAGTAGAAACTCTATGTCAGGATAACCAAAGGGCATCAGTCAATAAGGGAATGAACTATTTTGAAAATCATAATTTTATAACCTGATATTAGCTAGATAGATAGATCGATAGATAGATTGATAGATAGTGAGAGAGAGAGAGAGATTATTTCAAGGGTCAATAACTGCTTTCAAGACTGTTAAGGGAATGGTTGATGGGAATAAGTTATTTGTGCGATGCCAAAGTAATACTATGCGTATTACTTGCTACTTAGAAGAGGAAAAGTGACTAATATCAATGCCTAAATTATTAATGAATCCTAGCAACAGTATGGTGGGACATATAGGATGATTAGTATTATAGGATGTGAAGCACTACAAAGTAAATAACCATTAAGATGTATTTTAGCCAAAAACCTGAATCTACATTGTAAGAATTAATGCCTATTTTACAGAAAATATGGAATATTGAGGAGGAAGATAATACCTCAAGAAAGTAGTTAGAAATGTTGAGGAGTTGGAATAATCTGGGGAATAAATAGCCTGATCTTTTCCATAAGTCAGAGACAGGAAAAAATAATAAAACTGTTCTAGATGAAAGGAGCTGTAACAATAAGACTCCAATGAAATGAGAGGTTGTCAGTTGATCTGGACTGGAACAAACCAGCTATGAAGAAAATTTTAGGGACAATGGGGAATTTGAATATGGAATGAGTATTAAAAATTAAATGTATAGAAATGGAAAGGTCAAAATTACTAACTCAAATACATAGGATAAAAATGTAGAACAGGAAAATATTTGGAAGGATCTACACAGATGTGTTAACAGTGATAATCTATGGATGGTGAGGCTATGAGTTATTTTCTTAATTTTTTTTACTTACTTCTATATGTTTATTGTGTATCCTGTTTTGGAAGTGCAAAATGTATTTTAACTAAAATATAATAAGGTCCATATAGAAACCACTGACAAAGTGCTAGCCTTCAATATCCTTGGAGTATCAAGCAAGATCCAAGAAGATGGAGAAAGAAGAGGTAAAGTCAGGAAAATAACAGAATATGAAACAATAGCAAAAGCATAAAAAGCAAGAGAATTCTGAGGAAAGAGACAAGACTGGAAATGTATAGTAGCATAAGGCCAAATGATTAAAAAAAGGGTAAAAGACAACAGGGTACAGGACATCACACAGAGAACTGTCTGGTGATTAGAGTAAATCTTCTAAAGTTGTTTCTACCAATAACTAACTGACTTGGACAAGTCAATAGATTTGAATGGGACTTGATTTTCTCATCTGTAAAATAACAGACCTTAAAAAGATGATTTCTTAGGACTCTTTCATCTTTACCATTATAAAACAATATTCTAAACATGACTCTTACATCTCTATGTCTGGAATACCCTTCTCCTCAACCCAGCAACTCAGCTCAGATTTATCTTTCTAAAGCCACGTTGCATAATAAAAGCTCTCAACAAATTAGAGATAGAAAACACACCTTAACATAATAAATGCCATATATAACAAACCCACAGCTAACATCATACTTGATGTTGAAAAGCTAAAAGCTTTTTCTCTAAAATCAGGAACAAGACAAGTTTGCTTCCTCTCCACTTTTATTCAACATAGTACTTGAAGTCCTGACCACAGCTATTAGGCTAGGAAAAAAAATCCAGAAGCAATGAAAGAAGTAAAATGGTCTCTATTTGCAGAATATACTATCTAATATATAGAAAACCCTAAAAATTGCCCCCACCACACACACACACAAAAAACTGGTAGAACTAATCAATGAAGTCAGGAAAGTTTCAACATAAAAAAAAATTAACATACAAAACTCAATTGCATTTCTATAAACTAACAACAACATATCCGAAAGCAAAATAAAGAAAACAATTACATTTACAATAGAATAAAGAAAACAATAAAATATTTAGGAATAAGTTTAACCAAGAATATGAAAGATTTGTACACTGAAAACTATAACATGTAAATGAAATAAATTGAAGAAGACACAAATAAATGGAAAGATATACTGTGTCTGTGGATCAGAAGGATTAATATTGTTAAAATGTCCAAAGTACTCAAAACTATCTATAGGGTCAATGTAATTCCTATCAAAATTTTTATGATATTTTTTCATAGAAATAGAAGAAACAACCCTAAAATTTGTATAGATCCACAAAAGACCCCAAATAGCCAAAGCAAGAAGAACAAATCTAAAGGCATTGCACTTTCTGATTTCAAGCTCTAATAATCAAAACAGTATAGTACCAGCCCAAAAATAGACACAAAGAACAATGGAATAAAATCAAGAATCTGGAAGTAAACCCATGGTCAACTAATATTTGACAAGGAAGCCAAAAATACTCAATGGGTAAAAGAAAGTTGTTCAATAAATTATGCTGGGAAAACTGGATATTCACACAAAAAGAAGAAAATTGGACCCCTATCTTACACCACTCACAAAAACTGAAATGGATTAAAGGACTTAAATGTAAGGTGTAGAAATGTAAAATTCCTGCAGGAAAATATAGGTAAAAACTCCTTGACATTGGCCTTGGCAATGATTTTTTGGATATGACACCAAAAGTACAAACACAAAAGCAAAGAAAAAAAAAAAGTGGAACTACATCATCAAACTAAAAACTTCTGCAGAGCAAAAGAAATAATCAACAGAACTAAAAGGCACCTACAGAATGGGAGAAAACATTTGCAAACCATATATCAGTTTGGAAGTTAATTGCCAAAATATGTAAGAAACTCATACAACTCAATAGCTAAAACAAAGCAAAACAAAGCAAAACAAAATAACCTATAAACGATCCAATCTAAAAATGGACAAAGGGGCTTCCCTGGTGGCGCAGTGGTTGGGAGTCCGCCTGCCGATGCAGGGGACACGGGTTCGTGCCCCGGTCCGGGAAGATTCCACATGCCGCAGAGCGGCTGGGCCCATGAGCCATGGCCGCTGAGCTTGCGCGTCCAGAGCCTGTGCTCCGCGACGGGAGAGGCCACAACAGTGAGAGGCCCGCGTACCGCAAAAAAGGACAAATGACGTGAAATAGACATTTTCCCAAAGAAGACAGAGAAATAGCCAATTAGTACATTAAAAGAAGCTCAACATCACTAATAATCAGGGAAACGCAAATCAAAACCACAATGAGATATCTTCTCATGCCTGTTAGAGTGGCTAGCATCAAAAAGTCAAAGAGACAAGTATTGGAGAGGCCTGTGGAGTAAGGGAAATTCTTGCACACTATTGGTGGGAATATAAGTTGATGCAGCCAGTACGGAAATAGTATGGAGGTTCCTCAAAAAATTAAGACTATAACTACCATATGATCCAGCAAACCACTTTTGGGTACATATACAATGGGGATGAAATCACTATCTCAAAGAGATACCTACACTCCCATGTTCATTGCAGCATTTTTTACAGTAGCCAAGATATGAAAACAATGTAAGTGTTCATTAACAAATGAATATATAAAGAAGATGTTTTATATATATATATATATAAATGAAGATGTTTATATATATACATAAACAATGAAAAATAAATACATACTCAGCCATAAAAAGAGAAGGAAATTCTGCCATTTTCGATAATGCGGCTAGACTTTGAGGGCATTATGCTAAATGAAATAAGTCAGACAGAGAAAGACAAATACTAATCTCACTTAGTGGAATCTAAAACAAACCCAAACTCAGAGAAACATAGAGTAACTTGGTGGTTACCAGGGGCTAGGGTCGGGGAAATGAGGAAATGTCAGTCAAAGGGTATAAACTTCCAGTTATAAAGTGAATAAATTCTTGGGATCTAATATTCAGCATGGTGATGATAGTAAACAATACTGTATTGTATACTTGAAAGTTGCTAAGAGATGAATCTTAAATGTTCTCACCACAAAAAATTTATAATTATGTGATTACGTAACTATGCACGTGTTAACTAATCTTATTGTGATAGTCATTTCACAACATATACATGTATCAAATCATCACATTGTACACCTTAAACTTACAAAATGTTATACATCAGTTATATCCTCAATAAAGCTGGAAAAAAACAATGAATATATTTCTGCTTGTAGTTAATCCATAGTGCCTCCAAGCAGATGAAATGACTGCAACCCAAATCTGTGGCCACTTTGTTCATACTTTGTTGTTTTACTTCTCACAGCATGTTGCTTTGTCAGCTTGCATACTTGTCCCTTCTAGGAGCTTGTCTCTTTTCTGAGGCTGCGTGTTCTCATCTCCACATCTTTGATTCTTGTGTGCCTAGCACGGTATCTAGCTCATAACAAGGATTCAGTAAGTATTTGCAGATAGCACTGAATGATTCTGTAGCTAAACTCCCAGATTGCATTGAATGATTCTCTAACTAAGCTCCCAGCATAAGAGATAGAGTCTGTTGTGATTAAGTGATTGATAAGCCGAGCAGATGTAGGGAAAGAAAAGGGGATTCCAGAATCACCACCATGTGTATTACGCTATGTGTACTATGCCACATTATTTCCTCTCACTGGGTTGCCTGGAAGGTTGTTTTACTTGGTGATAGAGTTTGATTCTTTATCCAACTTAGATCTTCTAAATATACACATTGTGATTATCGTTGAGGTATTAAAAAAACAAAATCCAAAATAAATAAAGCTTAACTTGGGAGTGCTAAGTCAATTCAAATTAGTATTGCATCTGCAGACAGGGAGTGATAAAGTAAACTCTGAGTACCAACAGAATGTTCTCTATCTTGTGTCTTTCAACTTCATGTATCCTCTGTTCATCCACTGTGATTTCAAGTGTCCTGTCTCTTCAAACAAATCTCCACTGTTTTTCCACTCTGATGTTAAATTCAGTTCTAGATTTTTGCATATGTGCTCCATGTTTGAATTTAGTTTAAAAGTGAACTATTATTTTTGCATTTTTTTTTCTATGTTGATATGTAAAACTCATCTGACAGGGCTATACCCATTCATTGCAAAACCAAAGCATCCACTCTACACCATAAATATTTGGGTGGATTTCTTAAATATGTTATTTTATTTTTACATTTGGAGGCTTTATTTAATCTCTTAATTGGAAAAGTAAATGAAAATGTCATTTTGTAATGCTGATCAGTATAACACTGATTTTTTAAGCTAATTTTACAAGTTGTATTTTCTTTTACCCTTTGCTCCTTGGTGACTGAGAATTGAGATACACTGAAGTGTACAAGACAGAAAAACAAAGGTGTAAATCTAAGTGCATTTTTGAAGCAGCAATAGAGATAATTCTGCAAGTGTGATGTGCATTGAAATAGTAAAGGCCTCAATATGTTCAGAGCTACTTCATCAAGCAAATACATTTACAAAGCATTGGAGCCAGCGGGTTGGCTCCTTCTATATGAGATGTCTGAATTATGTTGACAATCTAATAATGCGGCTGAGTAGCTAAAGGCTGATGCAGGCCTTCAGGAGTTAGTAATGTCGCTGCAACATTTTACAACATTAATGGCATCATGGAGATAAATGAGACTAATATAGTTTGAAAATCATCATCTCTCTTGTTTTAAAGAAAGATTTAAAATATATAAATATTATACATTTATATGCCTATGCTTCATCATTCACATTTTGTGTCCTAGCAAACTGAGCATTGCATATAAAGTAGAAGAAACCAACTGTGGTAGAAAGTCTTTGTGAAATTCAACTCTTGAAGAGGCTAATTAATGTATAATAAATAATAAAGACTGATTTCAAATTTGAAGATGGTTTTTAAGAGAGAAGAGCATGCACATTTCTTCATTTTCCCCAAACATTGGCTATATCCTTATAAACAACCCATAAAATGATACATGAGAAAGTAACGAAGTGTGGGTGAACACATCAACAGAGATGATGTACACAGTAAGATGTTTATAGCTATACGTGACAGCGATTCAAATACAGTCAAAATACTGCTCTATACAGTACCTCAAACAAATGACTGGTGATTTTATTTCATTCAATTTTAAACACTAACATATTAAACCAAAGGAGACTTGGTATAACAGAAGTTAAAGACCATTTATTGTGAAGTGCTTTGTAGTCAATATTATTTTCTTAACATAATTTTAATATGTATTAAGAAAAAATTCAGTTAGAAAGTAATATGATAAATATATTTGTCACTTAATCCATTTTAACTAATTACTTATATATTCATTTGCAGAAATAGGCATTTGCTCTGAATAATTACTTTAACAATGCATTGGCTGCAAGTGAAAGATTCTAAGAAAACAAGTACAGAAAAACATTGTCCAGGCATGAGATAAAGTGACATTTTTGCCTTTCAGTTGATACTAAAGAAAGGGTTAATGTGACCATTCATTTTCACAAAGAAACATCTCATGTTTCTTTGTTTCAGAGGCTGGAAAAAAATATATGTCCAAGGGAAAATAAAAAAGTGAAAAGTAATGAGCTCCAAAGGACATCACCAAGGCGATTTGATACTGGGGAAGGAAGTCTGCACAGAAAGGGAGGGATTCACACAATAGCTTGAACTCTGAAAAACTGCACACGGCAAGAGTCGGGAAGCAGTTTGTAGCACCTAGAACTCCTTGGGCATTTTGTGAAAACTTGCCAAAACAGCAAGAGCATTATGATTTATTCTGGGACAAGCAGAAGGCCACTCACAGTTATCTGGTTCGGAGAGCACTGTCTTATTATCCACGTATTCATCCATTCAACAATAGTTACTGTGCACCTCTTATTTGGAAAGCATTTTGATCAGATACAGTGAGGAATACAGAGGTGAATAATATAAAGTCTGTATTTGAGAGGACCATATGAACACCAGTCAGTTCTTTAAGTCCAGACAATCCACCAAGTCTTTGTCATTTCATGAAAACAAACTAAAACCAAATTAGTGATTTTTTTTTTTCACATCAATCCCTCCACCCTTTGCTTCTGATTCACATCTTCTTGTCCTCATTTCCTTGGCATAGGACTTCTAATTTCCACGCTCCTTTTAAATGTACCGACAATGTGGTTTACCCACCTTCCTTTGGAAGACTCAGCATACTTGCATGCTTTTTGACTTTGTGTGAACCTTTGTTTTTGGTGTCCTCTGCTATTTCAGTTGACAATATCGACAATACTCTGTTTGGACTCTTTTCAGCACCTGTAACTAGCCTGTCCCCAGCTAGTTAAAATATACCCTATCAACTACTCGTATCATAATAGAGGGAATTTGGATATTTTATTTCAGACAGAATGAAAGTGGATTAAAATACAACATAATTTGAGGACACAGATGAAAGAAAAACACAAATGCATATGCACTAAAAGAAAATAAAATGAAGCCACAAAAGCATAAACTATGTTTATTTATTTAAATTGGAATTACATGTATTTGCTATGCCATGAATTTTTTATTCTTTACATTTTCTTAACCCTGGTTCCTCTACATTAATTTGGTCATATGGGGAAACTTAATATTTCATATGGAATATAAAAGCAACATGAGAAGTAAGTGCTGATTAAAACAGAGCTGAATGTGTTTTGGGGAAACATATTTGAGGATTGACATTAAATATTCCAGAAATTTTGGGCAGTTTCCAATAATTATAGACAAAATTTTTGGTTTTAGCATGCAAAACTGGAAGACCAAATTCAGCAAAATACATATTTGGATCTTCCTAATTCTTTGGGGGATGGAGTTGTTTTTGAAATCTATAAAACCTTAAATAAACCCATAGTTACAGAATTTCCACATTTATTTTTAATTTCTAGCTCTTAATTTTTTCCCCCTGAATGTTAACCATTTCCTGGGTACCTTGATTCCTGGTATTATTGTTAACATGCCTTTGTGTTAGTGACAGATTTTTATGGTGATAACTTGAGGCCATCGAAAAAGACCATCTCTATTTCCTGTGAAATTTTAAATCAGCATTTTATGCTGATATAGAGAAAAAGGAGCACAGTATATGAGTCATATAATAACATTTAGTTATTGAATAAATGACTCATCTGGAGAAATATGAGATTAATGTTTAAATATATGCTTTTTATTTATGAGAGCATCTTGGCTGGTCTTATTTTTTCTTGGTAGAAAAATATGACTTGGAACAGTCATTCATCTCAGTAACAAGACCCACACTTTCTACCTGTACCCTATCTTTCTGTTACGGGTAATGAAAACTGGCCTTAAGCAAAATAGGTAAAGAAGAGTAAGTGAAAGCAACAAAGGAAGCAAACTGCCCATTTCCCTCTTGGTCCCAGGCCCCAAGTGGCTGCCAGATGCACAGTAGTTGTCCCACGGTGGTGCCTCTCTCAAAGTTGACAGACTGTCCTCCTCCCACACGAATGTACATTAAAGTTTTTAGTGTTGTACCCACAAGTAAAAGTGTAGTTGCCTCAATTTTTACTTCCCATGTATTGATGTCATGGCTTTAGGTACAAAGAAACAGAAGGAGAAGAAAATACAATTAATACAGGAAGGATTTAATCTCTCTGGAGTCCAGGAATGTCTACGTTTCATTTCTTCCCTTTACTTCTCGATTCACATTTGAATGTTTTTATTATCAGTAAGTCTGCTGATACAGTAAATATAAAGTCTATTAAGAAATATCTATGTACAAAATCTAGGAAGAATTTCTTCTCTGGTTTTTCTTGTTGGATGTAAACAATGTTCTAAGATATAAAAGTTATGCTTTTATGATGCCATTGTGCTGCACTTCAGCCTGGGCATCAAGTTTCTTACAGTGTGAAATGTATCAGTCCTGCCTATTTTCAACAGCAGAATAAGAAGTATCTAGCATTTGTAGAGACGTGGATGGACCTAGAGACTTTCATGCAGAGCGAAGTAAGTCAGAAAGAGAAAACCAAATATTGTATATTAATGCATATATGTGGAACCTAGAAAAATTGTATAGAGGATCTTATTTGCAAAGCAGAAGTAGAGACAGACATAGAGAACAAATGTATAGATACCAAGGGGGAAAGGGTGGGGTGGGCGGAATTGGGAGATTGGGATTGACATATATACACTACTGATACTATGTATAAAATAGATAACTAATGAGAACCTACTGTATAGCACAGGGAACTCTACTCAGTACACTGTAATGGCCTATATGGGAAAAGAATCTAAAAAAAGAGTGGATATATGTATAACTGGTTCACTTTGCTGTACAGTAGAAACTAACACAACATTGTAAAGCAACTATACTCCAATAAAAATTAATTATAACAATGATATATTGGAAAAAAAAAGGTCCTTCATAAAACCAGCATTTAAAATCTTACCTAGTGCAGGGAAATTTGATTTACTACAATTTATACACCTTGATTGCTGTAGGAAAATGTTTACAGAGGTTTTGCTGTATTAAAATTTCATCAAATTTCTTTGAATTTAACTGTAAGGAGAATGTAGTGAATGACGATCACTGACTGACTAATGTCAGAAGGTTCTATATTTGTAAACATATGACACACTGATAAGCCTGTGATGTCATTAATCTACTTGATTCATGTGTAAGTATTAACTTTCTATGTTTCTGATGATACATAAAGGAAATTATTATAATAGTAGGGAAGGTTTGTTGACATCAATCCTAATGCTCAAACAATAGTGAGCTCCCTGGGACAGGGAAAGCTGTTACTGAAACATCATAGATAAATATTAAATATGAAAACAATAAAGAAACACTACCTTGCTTTTTCTTTGTAATCAAAAAAAAGAAATATCTAGCAATTTTAGGAAGATGAGCAAAAAATCATTTACTATTTGCTATACATGCAAAGGGTATAAGTATAAATTCGAATAGTTACATTAGCTACTTTTTACTTTGATTACTTTAATGATCAATGATGCTCAGTTTGGAAATTTGAATTTCATAAAAACACATCCTAGACATACTATATATTCTATTTGCTACCTATTCTTTTAAATTTTAATAAAAGTGGAAGGAAGGAAGGGAGGGAGGGAAGGAAAAGATAGTTTTGGTACTTCTTTTTTAAAAATCCTAACTCTATTTCTCCTTATAACTCAATAGGATTTACATCATCCAAGAAGACTTTCGCCTTTTTCTGCAATAATGCTATACAGAAAGCAACAATAAATCTCATTGTCTTTTAATAACAAATATTGTATTGATTGACTGATTGATCCTCATGGGGGCAAATGGAGTGGCTAGGCTTTATGAGCCACGGCTGGTTAGGTTCATGTCTACTCCATATTTCTTCGTGATCTGGGACCACAGGCCCTCACTCATCCACAGGATGTCAGAGAGTGAGCAAAAACATGTGCTGTCTTCTAAGACCTATGCTGAGAACGGATATAGTTCTGCCCTTATTGTCTGGGCAAAACACAGTCATCAGGCAGCCCAACATCAAAGGGATGAGAGATAACATTCCGTCTATTGTGGGAGGAAATACAAAGCCAAATGTCAAAGACCACAGATGGACAATTCCAAAAGAGTGAAGGTATGAAAATCTGAGAACAAGCATCCAATTCACCACTGATTTCTAGGGATATCAGACAGGCCATCATCACAGTGAGGTAAACCCAAGCTGAAGCTATTCAACAAATATCAATCAACAAACTTTTCTTAAACACCTGTCTGAGTTAAGGGTTTTGTAATGTGTAGATGTTAGAGTTAGGAAGAGGTATACACCTAAGTTTATTTTTGAAAGGCTTATTTTTGGTTGCTTTTGAAAGTTAATATTTAGCTCCTTCCTAGGATCATCTGAAAGGCTTATGGGTTCATCATTCAAACCAAATTCTTGGATTGAGCAGACAAGAACTAAGTTGTTTTCTGTATGTCGAAAGGAGTTTGTTGTCATTAATCAATATGCTTAAATGTTCCAGATAGATGAACACTTAATCTTTCAATCAAAAGAATGATCTTTTAGTTCTTTTTGTATGTGTAACATTTATAATGAAATGCCCTATACATAGCAGTTGCTTAATAAATGTTTATTAGATCCATAACTATCTTCTTGCAGATCAGTACATATTAACTTATACTGCAATGTATATTATAGTATATTTGATTTTAAATAGATGACATTTTATCGTGCAAAAAAGCTTATGTATATTTTCTTTTCAAATTATTTTCAATCACAAAGTTATATTTGTGGGTCGTTACACTACATACTATATAACTAAATATTATATATGTATATATATTTACTGTGAAGTAATAATATATATCGTATATACAATATGTATAAGTACTTGTGGTTTTTATATATACATATATATTTTTTAGGTGAAGAAAAAAAAACTTGGCTTGATTTCTAACACTGATTATTTCAATTGCAAAATAATATAGAATGGTAATTAAAAGAGAAAAATATTTGTCTTTCCCTTTTTGAATATCATGACTAAAACTACTAAAGTTTATTAAATCATGTATTTTACTATTATTATCAGTGTTTTACAATTATGTGTAATTTTATGTATTTAAACCTTATATTATTTGCATATTTTTGGTTTGATATCTAACTTAACAGGCTAAGAAAATTTACTGTCATATAACTGTATTGTAATTGAAATACTCTCCTATGCATCAATAAAACTATTATTTAGCTTTTTTTTTTAACATCTTTATTGGGGTATAATTGCTTTACAATGGTGTGTTAGTTTTTGCTTTATAACAAAGTGAATCAGTTATACTATTATTTAGTTTTTACCTTCACTACGCTCCACAACTGCAAAAGATTTCAGAGTAAATAAAACAGTGAAAGTTGTCTCTTTCTTTTTTTTTTGTACACAATGTTAATTTATTTACCACTAGGCAAACATGAATATCCCACAAAGAGCTTTATACGGCAAAACATTTAGCTACTTGTTAGGGTAAGATATTATAATCAAATTTAGAATGAAATATTTGTATATATCTTTTATGAAATGGTAATGTTCTACTAGCCAAGAAAACAAACATGGCCCACCTAGATTTAAGAGTTAAATAATAGATCCACTTTTGATGAAAGGAGAAGAATTTAAATTAATTTTGAAATCTACCCTAGTCTTTGTTGCATTCCTCATGTGTAAAATATCACTTCCATCCAAAGACTTCCAAAATTATCATCCAATTATGATATCAAAATCTCTGATTATGATTTACATTACACCCATTATAAATATGAAGTTCAGACAGAAAGGAGATGCTTCCAGTGCAGTGTTTCAAGTGTGCTACCTCTTAATCCCCAGTCCTATAAACTAAGAAACAAATGATCTTTTCACACTTGTAAATATCATGGTGAGACAGTTGGTGGATAACTGTAGTAAACCCTCACGTTTTAAGACATGAAGAATGAGAGGTACGTGGAGTCAGTGGTCCACAAACAATATGAAATTCCAGTGGCACCTGGTGCCAGGCCCGCCTGCTGAAGCAGTAGTGTATGTCACTTGACCTAGTTCTAATCTGTGGGAAGCCATCCCTAGTTCATTGTTCTACATGTTTTTTGACTATACCATGTGGGATCTTTACTCTGCCTCCTGAGACATCCCACTTTTTCCTTAAGAAATTGCCAACATTTGTAGTTTAATAGCTTTCTCAACAAACTTCCTGCTTGTAGAAAGTTGGCAATCCTGAGGGCCTTTTGAGATTTGATCAATTTCAATTCCTTTTGGTCAAAGCCACCATGTTTCCCTTAAAAACTTTTGTGAGGATATTATCTTTAAGTTTATAATCCATTTATGGCAAAAAAGGAAAACAAAAAAACTACATTTCTTTTTGAGACCTCTCTCTACTTTGCATGTTTCAACTTTGTGTAATGCCTCTTATTGTAGCTGAGAGGGTGTATTAGGTATTGTATTAAATCTTTTGAAGATATTAATACAGATAGCCATATCTTTGATATTAACTATGACGTTAGTCCTTTTACTTCAAGAATCTTTTACTGACTTGGAGACTCGAGGTGAGTGAGAGTTTATTTTCCAGCCCAATAATTTATGCCTCTTCTGTAACCATTTTAAATTTTTCTTGCAACCTTAACAGTTTCTTCCCTCTCTCCTAAAGTTCTTTATCATATGTAGTTAGGAACATCCAGCTGACACTTTCAATATTCTGTCTGGAGATCTCTTTGGAAAATTCATGTTTATGAGGTAGATTTTCTATCTGCCAAGCTATTGCAGGTTACAGTTCTGCCAGTTGTCTCATGATGACGTGAATAAGTTGTCATTTTTTTCCACCCTTCAGTAATAATTTCTGCACCATTTCTCCAGCCTTCTTCAACAGTGTGCTTGGCAATTTTTCATTTTCTGACTATCACCCAGTTCCAAAGCCAATGCCATATGCTTTAGGATTTACAAAGACAACACCCATTTCTAGATAACAATTACTGTTCCATGTAGGTTTTCTCTTTGTAAAAAAAATCTCAAAAGTTAGTTACAACAGCAATGTTATATCACAATTTGTTTATGTAAAACAACCTGTGACTGCTCTGGCTTATCTGCTTTGTTGCTCTCTGCTGGGTTCGCTCATGCCTGCAAGGTGAGAGAGTGAGCTGGAAGCTGCTGTCTGGTGTTTGGCAGACTTTGGTTTAACTGGGACAGCTCGTTATTTGTTCCACGTGGTCTCTCAGTATCTAAAAGTCTAGTCTGGACTTATTAATGTGTTTGTCTTAGGGTTTGACAGAGCAGCAACTGAGTGAGCTCTCATGTCCAAACACTTGTCAAGCCTCTGTGTGATCGCAGTTGGAAAAGTTCTAACTGGCCTTTGAAAGTCATTGCATGCAAGTCATTCCATCGCCAACCTAGACTCAAAGAGTGGAGATGTAGGTTACCTATTTTGATGGGAGGGGAAGAATTCGTGATAAGTGATCATTTTTAACTCTGCCAATGCATACTTCTGCTACTCTTTTATTCTTCTGCCCTCAGGAGGAGAAAAGCTTCTCCCAGATACTGGCTGGCCTGACGGGGCAGTGGCAGTGTGCCATTTCCCCAGCTCACCCTAAAAGGGATTGTGTGCTTCCATTTGACTTCTTGCACTTCTTCTATCATGAAGAAAAGCTTTCTTCAGGTAGTTTCTGCCCCCTTAGCTTGGGCTCCACAATTGAAAATATGGGAGTGCCAACTACAAATGGGCACCTGCCATCAGCCTCTATAAGGATTAGCTCATGAGTAGCTGCAGCTGCTGACCTTCAACACCCAATGCAAGGAGTTCAGGGTGGAGACCAGGCACGAGGCCCTCTGTGCTTTGGGATAAACTGGAAGAACAGGTCTTTAGACAGATATTTTCAGAAGAAGATTTTTATGAGCCCAACTCTTGCATTTCCTCGTATCTATAAAAGCACTAAAATCATTAAGGTGGCATCTGCTCCTCGTGACCAGCAGCAAGCCTCTGCCAACATGTGTGCTTGAGTGCACGTCCCCCCTTCACTAACATCATATATAACACTGACCTTCGCCGCTACCTCTTTGGAGCAGTTCCTCAGAGCCATACGAAACGCTGTCTCCCAGGCTATAGTTCTCATTTTGCCCCAAATAAATCTTAACTCACGACTCTCATGTTGTGCTCTTTTTTTTAGCTGACAAGAGTTATGTTTTATCCAAATGCAGTGGGAATCAGTCCAGCTAGTTCTGCAACTATCTGAAGTAGATATACCCATTGTACCTCAGCCAACCACAACACATGTTTGCTGAGGTCCAATGGGTATATCTCACATACGTGTGAGTGAAAATAAATGTAATGTTATTCTATGCCACTGAGTTTGGAGTGTCTTCTAATGAAACAATAGATGACTAATACATGCACTTTCACTTTGATGACCAGGAAGATACACTGAAGCTTTGACCTGTACTAGTGGATTTATTTCCTTAGATAAGCTGAGAATGTTCATGATGCTTACCTAATTATTTATCTATATGAAACAATACATTTTCTTTTTCATGTTTCATTGATAAGAACTATGTGTTATGTTATTGACAAATGCAGTCAATCTGTTTTCATTGCCATGACTCAGCATATTCATCATGGAACCTGTGGCCAAATCAGTTTTTTTTTTTTTCTTTTACTGATGAGAAGAATATCGCCAATGAATTCTAAAAATATTAGCTTAATATGTCTACACTCAGACACCTGTTAATAAAGGCAAGGTCACTTCTAAATAACAAATGGGCAAATTTGGGCCTAATTTTAAAAAGCTTTTATTTCTTATGCAATGTGTGCTTGATGCTTTCGCCTAAATAGTTGCTTCAGTTTTCCAGTTTGGGTATCTGTTAACACGAGTTTACAGCAATCTTTGAAATCAAGACTTTTTTTGATACAACGAAAGTTTTGTTGAGAAAAATTTAATGGAGACTACAGAATGAATAACGATGGCTTCAAGAATTACCTTCAGGGCTTCCCTGGTGGCGCAGTGGTTGAGAATCTGCCTGCTAATGCAGGGGACACGGGTTCGAGCCCTGATCTGGGAGGATCCCACATGCCACAGAAAAACTAGGCCCGTGAGCCACAACTACTGAGCCTGCGTGTCTGGAGCCTGTGCTCTGCAACAAGAGAGGCCACGATAGTGAGAGGCCCATGCACCACGATGAAGAGTGGCCCCCGCTTACCACAACTAGAGAAAGCCCTCGCACAGAAACGAAGACCCAACACAGCAAAAATAAATAAATAAAATTAATAAAAGGCAGAATAGGTGATAGTGTGCCTGGAGCACACTATTAAAAAAAAAAAAAAGAATTACCTTCAGCACATGCTAAACAACCCTCCCCCCACACACACACCCCATGCACTCACACACCAAGACATTCTCACTGGGGCAATGTTTAACCTCCAGGAATTAGAAAACAGATAAGCATCTACATCAGTTCTTATATTATTAGCTTTACAATCTGCTGATTCATGTCTATAGTACATGATTTTTCAATAGCATTTTCCTATATCAAGACACAAAAAAACGGATTACTTCCTTGATTCAGTTGTTATATTTATTCAGAGCTCTCTATCTTTATATCTACATTTTCTCCAGATATGATCATTAAAACTTAGGGAATCTATTATTTGAAATAATTACCTCCCTATTTCCTACTGTAAGGGCTGGTATGACATTGAAGGGCCAAGGGTGAAAACTTTTTCCAGTTTAAATGAATTCCACTAACACATTCTACAAAAGTTGTTATACAAATTATACTAGACCATATTTTTTGTGTTCGGAGTGATGAGACAGAGTCTATAGAAGTTGATGGCGTCGGAACAGAAATGATTCTTTGGGGGTTTGAACATTGCTTGAGGAATTCTCCACTCGCTCAGAATCAGGTTCTTCAGCTGCTATTCACAGCAAAGTTTATGGCTTATCTGGCTACCTCAGCCAAATGGATGGCGACCTTTTAAATATTTCATGGACATATCACATTTATGAGAATCCTGAAAAATTATCCTAGCTTCTGTCATTTGCTTTGGTAGGAAATCCAGAGATTGATAGGGCACTGGGTACCTTTTATTTTCTTTGGGTGTTTTATTTCTATTTCTTATTTTATTCTGTAGATCTTACTCAAGCATTTATTTATGAAACAGGGGAGGTAGGAGGCAAGGCTAAGAAGGGCAAGTCTCTGAAGTTTTCTAGGCAAGTCCAGCATCCCTGCTGCATCTTATTATTCTTGTCTTCGTGTAACTGCAGGTGCAAGTTCCCTTTGATACAGTAATTGGATTCGGGAAACTCTCAGGCATGAACATATAATTATTGCTCCTGCTTTCTTTTTGCTCCCCGGACCCACAAAAAGACATCTGGCTCAACTGTACCATTAGGAATAAAGGAAAAAACGATAGAACAATTGATTCAAATTGTAGTTTTTAAATTCCTTATGAATTTTCTTTTCAACCAAGAAGAAACATAGGAATCTGCTCTTGACAGCCCTTAAGAAACATAACAGGAGACCTAAAATAGAGAATGTACCAATTCAAAACAACAATTTTAATTTTCGAAGTAAAACCATTACACACTTTCATAAGAAATAAAATGGCACTTTAGTTTGTGTGATCAACATGGAATAGAGGGAAATATCTAAAAATGAAATGAAATATTGAAGAATAATCATAGAGCTGTCAATGCTTTTTTGCTTTCTTCTCCAAAATTGTTGTTAGAACTGTTATATCAGCAATTTTCAATTTTAAAAAGAAAAATGCATTCTTAAAATGCCACTACTTTGAGGTTTGTTGAGCTGTTCATTCTGTCTTCATGCCAATGGTAAAAACACAGCTAACTGAAGAGGCAGGTGATATTTTCTGATGTTTTCACATGTTCCATTTTTATCATTAAAATGGCACTTTTTAATGTGATAACTAACGGTTAATATAAGCAGATGGAAAATCATGTTTGTTTTTCAACTGGTTACGAGGAAGGATTTTTTTTCCTTTTTTTTTTTAACATCTTTATTGGAGTATAACTGCTTTACAATGGTGTTAGTTTCTGCTTTATAACAAAGTGAATCAGTTATACATATACATATGTTCCCATACTAGGAAGGATTTTAATCGCAGATCTAGCATCCAGCAATTCAGATATTGAATATCATTTCCATGCTTTAAATATGTGCATCAATATATGTTTACATGACTGGATGTCATGCGGCAGGTTACACACACAGCTTATTGCTTGCTAGTGACGTGATTTCAATGATCTTTTTGAAGTTTTTTAAACATCGCAATGCCTTCCCCACTTTACTCCACTCTTATTATATAACATACCTATGTAAACAATGTTATTTTGGACTTTTAGAGACTATTTTAGAATATTAGAACAAAAGTAATAAGATAATGAAGGAATGAGAAGCAGTATTTTGATATCCTACACTCTGTAACTCATTTTTCCATCTAACCTCAGGTAGAATATAATGGTTATTTCTGGAGGACTGTCAAGGGTTAAGAAGCAAATTACAAATGATAACTTGACTATAAAGTTTTTTAGAGCAAGAACATTATTGCTATAAAGTCTTAATGAAAAATTTAGTTTTACTTATAATTTTGTAAAGAAACAAATACACACACACAAACCCAAATGACTTTATTCCTACGTTTGAATGGAACTATTTATCAAGGCGAGAATTCAGTAGGCTTCTGCCATTGTGGTAAGATGAATGATGAATCAGATGCAAGGCAGGATTCCTTAATAATTTATTGGGTCAGAAGTTATGGTTTTGTTCAATTGAAAATTATTAGATGGGTTTGCCTCAGGCGAAAAGCATAGCGTATGCAAAAGGAAAATATATTAAGCAAACATTCCATGAGTTTAAGCATTTCAAACAGTGTACTGGATAAAGGCCCTGATGCAGTTGTCATTAATTCAGGGGACAATTTTACCTCCACACAACATAATCACAAGATGGGAATTGTCAGCACAGTTCTGTAAATGAGATGTTCATAATGAATAGTCAGTATAAGTCATTACTTTATCCAATGTTCTTCCTCGTGAATGAGGATAAGGAACAGTGCAGAAGTCAAAGCTTGACTTTTTTTTTTTTTTTTTTTTTGGGACAACCACTGCACCACCAGGGAAGCCCTGGACTGTAGTATTTGATTCTGAGATCCATGATAATGTGGATTGCATTTTAGAGAAAAGTTAAATAAAAATGTTAGGTAAACTTTTAAAGTAGTCACTAGTACTAAGGGACAAAATATATAGTCCCGACTTACAATGGTTTGATTTATAGTTTTTTGACTTTATGATTGTGTGAAAGTGATGCGCACTCAGTAGTTGCCATGCTTTGAATTTTGAGTTTTGCTCCCTTCCTGGGCTACAATCCTCTCGGTGAGTGCTGTGCCCAGCCTGTCACGTGACCACGAAGGTAAACAACTGATACACTGACAGCCATGCTGTACCCAGACAACCATTCTGCTTTTCACTTTCAGTACAATACTCAGTAAACTACATGAGATATCCAACACTTTATTATAAAATAGGTTTTGTGTTGTTAGTTTTGCCCAACTGTAGGCTCATGTAGTAAGTTAAGTAAGTAAGGTGTTCTGAGCACATTTAAGGTAGGCTAGGCTAAGCTATGATGGTCGGTAGGTTAGGTGTATAGTCATCCCTGAGTATCCAAGAGAGATTGGTTCCAGAGCCACCCTGGGTACCAAAATCCACAGATGCTCAAGTCCCTTATATAAAATGGCATAGTATTTGCATATAACCTATGCTCATCCTTCAGTGTATTTAAAATCATCTCTAGGTTACTTCTAACACCTAATACAATGTAAATACTGTGTAAGTAGTAGTAAAATACAAATGTAAATTATGTAAGTAGTTGCCAAAATCATGCTGGAAATTCGAGTTTTGCTTTTTAAAACTTCCTGGAATTGTTTTCTGAAATATTTTTGATTCACTGTTGGTTGAATCTGCAGATGTATATCCATGGATACAGAGGGCCAAGTGTATTAAGTTCGTTTTCAATTTATGATATTTTCAATTTATGATGGATTTAACAGTACGTATCTGGGGAGTTAATGAAGAAATTCAAGAAGGAAAAACCTAAGAACAGTAAAGATGCGAAGTTGTTCTTAGAAAGTTGACTTGGGGAAAGTCTGTTCTCCAGAAGTTTCTAACTTTAAAGTTACCTGTATCTGTGGATACGGGAAAGGAAAAACCAATAAAATTGCAGACTCCGAGTTGACATTTTTCTCAGAAAGTAAACATAGGAAAAGCAGGGCAGATTTTAAATTAACATTTAATGTAATATAGGTAATCAGTAGTAGATACAGCCAATATTGATGTGGGGAAAAATACACTAAAGGGCCAGATACATGCAGGTCATCACTTTTTTTTTTTTTTTTTGACGTAAAAATCTTCAATCCAGGAAACAATATTGTGGAAAATGCCTTAGAGAGTCTTAATTAGAGACAATAGTGAACGGAGCACAGTGGCTAAAATAGGGAAGAACAGAGTATAAAAAAGTAACCGAAATATTCCCAGGAACTAATTTTATTCTTAAGCTGTTGTAGCTCTAAAGCCTTTTCAGTGTCTAGAACATAGTTGCTGTGAATCGCTGAATGAATGAGTAAATATCCACTGACAGACATGGGGAAAGTGCCTGGCAAGCCAGTGGCATATGCATGTAAGAGAGTGTGGAAAGGAGTTAGGCAACGTGAGCTGGGTGATTAACTGCAACAGTTTGTAACTCAGGAACAAGAACAACCAAAAAAGCAGAGAAAATTGAGCATTATTGTAGAGTTAGGATATTCTAGTTGGCTAGGGTTTCACAGAAAATACTATGCAAGAGAAATTTAATTAAATATTTTCCTTATAGGATGACATAATAAAAACGTTTGCTGCAAATCTGTCAAATCAGAGGTATTAAAAAAGCTTGGAAAATGTTTTTTAAAATAAGTCTTCTGCAGAAAATGGACAAAACCAGAAGCTGCTCTGTTGAAGTGGAGGTGTGGGTTCCAGAGCCCTGGTGGGGTTCCTGTTCCTTTCTCACATGTAGTGGCGATTAATCAGACTCTCATTTAGAATGTTCTAGAACCCTCTTGATCACAGCTGGCATCTTTGCAATCTCATATGAACAAATTTAATCCTCCATCAAGAGTCCCCTTAACCTCTTACCAAACAACAAAAGCCACAGATGTTGAAAGTATGTTTGAAATGCTGAGCTCTTTAGAACTCTCTATATCGACAGACAGAGCAGACATTGTGCACCCGTTTACGTGTATTCGTTTCATGGCCAACATAATAGACCTAAGAACCAAGTGTGAATCACAATCAGCAAGATGAGCAAGTCATTATAAACAAGAGAACACTGTCCCCAGTCTAAAGGGTTTAACATCTGTGCGTGTTTCGTATAAACTAGGCATTTCATAGAAACCTGGAGTTCAGTGAAACAATTCTCTGCCATGTAAGAACCCAGACAGGGTGAATTCTAGATTAGGTTTTTATATTTTCATGACTGATGCAAAGTGAACTACATATATAGATTATAGAAACATTTCTTCCAGTTCTGAGACCATAATTCAGAGACTTAATAGCCTATTGCTATATATTACAATTATACATATAGCATTAATATAATATTAGCTAAAAGGCTTGCCATATAGCCATGAAGTTAAGGGAAATTTTTCATCTGTATTTTAATTTTAGCTTTAAACAGACAACTCTGGGAATATTATTCAATCTATATTAACTAAGACTAATAACCAAGGCCTTCCTTTAAACAAATACTAATGCATGCAGCAGAATTAAATCCAACGACTTTGATTTTTTTCCCTGGAGCTATTGTGAAATTATTTGATCCATCTTTCTTAACATTTTGAATCTGGTCCGTTAAGACTTTGAAAAGGCAGAGAAATGCTGCATTGAGATTAAAGGTATATATCGAGAAGCAGCTAGCTAAACTTTGAGACATTAATGCCTAGATGTAATATTTTTATTGTACGTGAAGGGAAATAAGCTTCTGTTGTTTCTGACCTTCAGAAGTTGTGCTTTATGTGTAGTTAAAATTAATAAACTCCTGTTTGCTGATCAACAAGCAAAGCTGTTTATGGGAGTCAGTAGAAATAATTATGTGTATACATGAAATTTTAGGAAGGTCTAAACTTTGTACCCTACAGCTAGCTATTCAGCTCTATCCATTACTATTCTACCTTATTCAATTACAGTCAATTATTTATGCACTTTTATCCATCTAAACTAATTAATTTCTGCCCTGTTTTTTTAGCTTACAAATTTGCTTGTCCAGTAGAAAAAAAATCTGTTGCTTTAGGTACTGGTGAATTATATTCTTTATTAAAATAAAATTATTTGATGCAGATATTTCTCTCACTCTTCTCAGGTTGTGTCATATTTTAATGATTATCCTTACATACTTTAACATATCATGTCTATGGTCCTTCCAGAGGTGTCATTTTCAGTCTAGACTTTTAGGATATGATGATGCTTGATTGCATTTACTTATAATGAGCATCTAGAAATAGATTTCCACTTCAGTCCTGTAGACTTGCCAGCCAAAAGCCAGAAACCCTGTTACAATTAGTGAACTTACACTTTAGCTAAGCCATTCCTACACACCTTTTATATAATTATCATTATTTTTAGTCTGTCCTTTTCATTCCTTAAGGTGGGGTATCTCAATTTACAATGTAGAAAGTTCAGTGTTTTTTTAAACAATACTGAAAACCATCAAAAATTAACTTAACAGTTTAATAAACAAATACACCCTACTATGTCATTCCATTTGAAAATATTTCTTTCCTAAGCAATTCTACATTTATTATTATAGTTTGAGGATAATATACTGGTAAGATAATGTTTCAAATGTAAGCATAATTTAACTCATATTTTTAGAAGTTTTAATTGGTTTTGACACTTCTCTGAAGATTCACAGAGATTTCTTAGATATTAAATATCATGTAAATATTAAGTACTGATTATGGCTAATGTGGTATTTTCTAAATGAGGAATATCAAGGTATCTTAGTAATTGATAGTCACTCTGGAAACATGGGCAAAAGCTAAAGGACAGGATACACAATATCATTTTAGCCCTATACATAATTAAAAAAGAATAAAGCTGAATATTAAATGTTTCACTCCACCACTCTATCATAGAAGGAATTTGTACTTAGGTTTTTTTTTTTTTTTTTTTTTTTTTGACTGTACTTAGGTTTTTAATGTCTGTTTTAAGAATCAAATGTCTATTACAATCAGTAATGAGTTTTTATGAGAATGAACAGACACATTTTTTTCATAGGTCTATGTTTAGCTATGAACTTATTTGAGACCCAACAATCCCAAGACTAGATTCTTCATATCTTATGAAGGATAAACTGCTGTCTTGGCATCCTTCAAACTATAGTTCAAGCTGGAGTGGCCTGCCATTTCTTTCTCCTCTTACAATTAATTCATCCCGAAAATAAAGCTAGAGTCATCACAATGATTTGTCACAATCTATATGGAAAGGGACATAAGAAAGTGGCCTCTGGGATCACATTGCTAAAATTTGAATCCTGGATTTGTGACCTCAGGCATTTAGCCTCTATGATCTGTTTCTTCATGTTAGAAATGGGAAAACAGATACTATACCTATTTTATAGAGTTGCTGTGAGTTCTAAATGAGTTACAATGGGAAAACTCTTAGAACTCTATTTCACACATAAATATGACCTCTTTTTAATATCATCCAAACTCAGTAATAATATATTTACATAGAATTTCACATTTAAACTATTCCAGAGGCTCTGGTCAGAAGTTAATGTGAAAATTATATACCAGTCCCTTGTAGATTTTATATACAATTCACACACTCTACATTCCACAGTAATAAACACTGTTCCATCTATTTTTTAAAAGATCTTCTGACAAGTGTTTTGCAGAAAATATTGTAGATTGGGAATAAAATTTTCTTGAATCCTACAAGTCCCTTCAATGTTGATAACATCCTTGTTTCTAGTCAAATAATTCCAAAGAGATCCACATTTAACTTATATTCTTCTCACACAATTGTGCTATATTGTCTTATTATATATTTATATATGGTTACTGATTGCAAGTCAATACCAAAAATACCAAATAATCTTACTCTATATATTTTTATGGAATTTTTGTTTCCTTCATCAGAAGAGACTGTTTTATTTCTCCCTAAACTTTCCATGCTGCCTACAGATTCTCAGCTGATGACCTTCCCTTATGCTTCACTTAGAAAAAACAGGCAATTAGTGAGGAACTAATGCATCTTTCCACTGCCAAACAGACACATCTGCAAACACTTCTGCCCAGACACTTTGACTTTTATGTAGTTCCAATTAAAAGACTTCTGTTTTACATTTCTTCCATTTTCTGGTATTATGGATCCCAAATTCTATCAACTTTTCATAGAAGCCACTCCAGAAATTATACTCTAACTCTGCATTATTGATTTCACACTCACAACTAATTCTTCAGGGAAGTGAAATGTTATGATCCCTCTAAAAATTCTCGTTCTACAAGAGGATTATGTTGTTTTGACACACTCATGTATTAGGATTTGCCATGTTACTTTCTTTGGCAAGTGGTATGACAGTGAGAATGATACATGCTGCCTCTTAGCAACAGCTTACGAGCTATCATATGGCTTGCTTATTGTTGTTTTCCTTCATTATAAGGGGAATGATGACCCAGAAAGGGGATGCTATTTCATCCAGGCTACATACAACCAGGACCATAGATCAAGTATTCAAATTAACACCAATGAGGCAAATTATATATATGGGCTTGAATCTGCAGCCCATGTTCCTAACTTCTGTTCTGAAATATATTCACCATTTTCCTAAAGGATAGAAACTCAAAAGTCACATTAACCTAACATATTCAAAAGTAATATCTAGGGATCACTAAAAAAATTGCTTTTCAGATTGAAAACTAATAATCTCAATCCTCCTAGTTCTTTTGTAATACTAACCAGACTATCTACTTACTGACCTTCTATCATTGAAATCACATTATGAAGATGAGCCTATGCTTCTCCTGTCCATAATATCTTTATAGCTCAATACTGAAAGATAAAAATTCTATATAATTGCTTGAAAATATTCCCTAAACTTAGATGAAATATGATAGTTTTCAGACCCTGATTCTTTCAGGAGATCGGTTAATAAAAACATGAATCCTTTATTCATTCACTCATTCATTCATGCGTTCAACACTTATTAACCTTCTACCGAGTGATATATGCCCTGAGACATATGATAGGAATAAGGATACATAGAAGACACAGTTCTTGCCATTAATTGGCTTTCAGTTACAGGGAGATAAACAGAACTGAAAATAAATTAGTACAATAAAGTGTTACAGGTATTCTTATAGATTCATACACAGGATGGGACATTAAAGAGTGCATCATCAACTCTCCTAGGAGGAAACAGGACATATAAACAGAGTACTGTTTTAAAAACTGACAGACCAGAAAGGTGGAGTGGTCCAAAAACCAAGGAAAAGTGGTACCATAAGCAAAGACAGGAAATAAATATGAAGCATCCCGGAATGTTCTGGGAATCACAAGCATTTAAAATTATCTAGAGTTTAAATGGCTGTGAAAGGAGTGGTGAGCAGGGGAGACCTTAATTAGAACTTGTGGCGTAGATTCCTCTCCATTCTAGGAGATAAATAGATCAAAACTGCACAATAAGTGTACAATTTTAATTGTCTGTATCTGAGAGAAATATATTAATTATACCATGAATCCATGTAAAATAAGCTACTGTCTTCAGAAGCAGCTTTCATGGAATCATCTCAATGCCTACAAGACAAGTGACTTTATGGTGTTAATATTGTAAACTTAAGTCAATAAGATGAGGGTAAAAGTTTTAATTGCACTCTAAAATTGATTTAATCATAGTACTAGGAAAAAATAACACATGACACTTGTGCAGTTCCAGGATTGGGAGAACAGTATAGGAATAAAGCTATAGCAAAAGAGATTTGGGACATGCTAGGAAGACCATTTGACACCATATTAAAAAATATCTCCACTCACCCTTGAATAACTTTTTAATTGACTATTAGCCTATTAATTAGGCTGAAGAGTAAAACAATAGGCTCAGATCACTACTGTGAAGATAAAACAAAATGAGTTTTTGAAGTTATGCAAAATATTAAGATAAACTATTATGCCCAGAGTAGGATTCATTTGTTTTGTTTTGTTATTTGCTTTTATTTTTAAAGTACTTACTATGTAAAATTTAAAACAAACACAAATACAAAAGAATACTATAGTAAAGCCCCTTTTACTCATCAACCAGTTTCAACTTTTTTTTTAACATCTTTATTGGAGTATAATTGCTTTACAATGGTGTGTTAGTTTCTGCTGCATAACACAGTGAATCAGCATATGTCCTCCCTCTTGCATCTCCCTCCCACACCCCCCATACCGTCCCTCAAGGTGGACACAAAGCACCGAGCTGATCTCTCTGTGCTATGCGCCTACTTCCCACTAGCTATTTTACATTTGGTAGTGTATACACGTCAATGCTACTCTCTCACTTCGTCCCAGCTTACCCTTCCCCCTCCCTGTGTCCTCAATTCCATTCTCTATGTCTGTGTCTTTCTTCCTGTCCTGCCCCTGGTTCTTCAGAACCTTTTTTTATTTTTTGTTTAGATTCCATATATATGTGTTAGTATATGGTATTTGTTTTTCTCTTTCTGACTCACTCTGTATGACACTACCTAGGTCCATCCACCTAACTTCAAATAACTCAATTTCATTTCTTTTTATGGCTGAGTAATATTCCATTGTATATATGTGCCACATCTTCTTTACACATTCATCTGTCGATGGACACTTAGGTTGCTTCCATGTCCTGGCTATTGTAAATAGAGCTGCAAGGAACATTGTGGTACATGACTCTTTGAATTATGGTTTTCTCACGGTATAAGCCCAGTAGTGGGATTGCTGTGTCATACGGTAGATCTATTTTTAGTTTTTTAAGGAACCTCCATACTGTTCTCCATAGTGGCTGTATCAATTTACATTCCCACCAGCAGTGCAAGAGGGTGCCCTTTTCTCCACACCCTCTCTAGCATTTATTGTTTAATTTTTGACCATGGCCATTCTGACCAGTGTGAGGTAATACTTCACTGTGGTTTTGATTTGCATTTCTCTAATGATTAGTGAAGTTGAGCATTCTTTCATGTGTTTGTTGGCAATCTGTATATCTTCTTTGGAGAAATGTCTGCTTACGTCTTCTGCCCATTTTTGGATTGGGTTGTTTGTTTTTTTAATATTGAGCTGCATGAGCTGCTTGTAAATTTTGGAGATTAATCCGTTGTCAGTTGCTTCATTTGCAAATATTTTCTCGCATTCTGAGGGTTGTCTTTTGGTCTTGTTTATGGTTTCCTTTGCTGTGCAAAAGCTTTTAAGTTTCATTAGGTCCCATTTGTTTATTTTTGTTTTTATTTCCATTTCTCTAGGAGGTGGGTCAAAAAGGATCCTGTTGTGATTTATGTCATAGAGTGTTCTGCCTATGGTTTCCTCTAAAGTTTGATGATGTCTGGCCTTACCTTTAGGTCTTTAATCCATTTTGAGTTTATTTTTGTGTATGGTGTTAGGGAGTGTTCTAATTTCATTCTTTTACATGTAGCTGTCCAGTTTTCCCAGCACCACTTATTGAAGAGGGTGTCTTTTCTCCATTGTATATTCTTGCCTCCTTTATCAAAGATAAGGTTACTATATGTGAATGGGTTTATCTCCCGGCTTTCTATCCTGTTCCATTGATCTATCTTTCTGTGTTTGTGCCAGTAACATACTGTCTTGATTACTGTAGCATTGTAGTATAGTCTGAAGTCAGGGAACCTTATTCTTCCAGCTCCGTTTTTCTTTCTCAAGATTGCTTTGGCTATTTGGGGTCTTTTGTGTTTCCATACAAAATGTGAAATTTTTTGTTCTAGTTCTGTGAAAAATACTATTGATAGGTTGATAGGGATTGCATTGAATCTGTAGATTGCTTTGGGTAGTATAGTAATTTTCACAATGTTTATTCTTCCAATCTGGGAACATGTTATATCTCTCCATCTGTATGTATCATCTTTAATTTCTTTCATCAGTGTCTTACAGTTTTCTGCATACAGGTCTTTTGTCTCCTTTGGTAGGTTTATTCCTTGGTATGTTATTCTCTTTGTTGCAATGGTAAAAGGGAGTGTTTCCTTAATTTCTCTTTCAGAGTTTTCATCATTAGTGTATAGGAATGCAAGAGATTTCTGTGCACTATTTTTGTATCCTGCTACTTTACCGAACTCATTGATTAGCTCTAGTAGTTTTCTGGTAGCATCTTTAGGATTCTCTATGTATAGGATCATGTAACTTGCAAACAGTGACAGCTTTACTTCTTCTTTTCTGAAACCATTGGTTCGCTCTAGTAGTGTTCTAGTAGTTTTCTTTAGGATTCTTTATGTATAGTATCATGTCACTTGCAAACAGTGACAGCTTTACTTCTTCTTTTCTGATTTGGATTCCTTTTATTTCCTTTTCTTCTCTGATTGCTGTGGCTAAAACTTCCAAAACTATGTTGAATAATAATGCTGAGAGTGGGCAACCTTGTCTGTTCCTGATCTTAGTGGAAATGGTTTCAGGATTTTACCATTGAGAACGATGTTGGCTGTGGGTTTGTCATATATGGCCTTTAATATGTTCAGGTACATTCCCTCTATGCCTACTTTCTGGAGAGCTTTTATCATAAATGGGTGTTGAATTTTGTAAACAGCTTTTTCTGCATCTGTTGAGAAGGCCATATGGTTTTTCTCCTTCAGTTTGTTAACATGGTTTATCACATAGATTGATTTGTGTATATTGAAGAATCCTTGCATTCCTGGGATAAACCTCACTTGATCGTGGTGTATGATCCTTTTAATGTGCTGTTGGATTCTGTTTGCTAGTATTTTGTTGAGGATTTTTGCATCTATGTTCATCAGTGATATTGGCCTGTAGTTTTATTTTTTTGTGACATCTTTGTCTGGTTTTGGTATCAGGGTAACGGTGGCCTCGTAGAATGATTTTGGGAGTGTTCCTCCCTCTGCTATACTTTGGAAGAGTTTGAGAAGGATAGGTGTTAGCTCTTCTCTAAATGTTTCATAGAATTCGCCTGTGAATCCATCTGGTCCTGGGCTTTTGTTTGTTGGAAGATTATAATCAGAGTTTCAATTTCAGTGCTTGTGATTGGTCTGTTTATATTTTCTATTTCTTCCTGGTTCAGTCTTGGAAGGTTGTGCTTTTCTAAGAATTTGTCCATCTCTTGCACGTTGTCCATTTTACTGGCATATAGTTTTTTGTAGTAATCTCTCATGATCCTTTGTATTTCTGCAGTGTCAGTTGTTACTTCTCATTTTTCATATGTAATTCTTTTGATTTGAGTCGTCTCCCTTTTTTTCTTGATGAGTCTGGCTAATGGTTTATCAATTTTATTTATCTTCTCAAAGAACCAGCTTTTATTTTTATTGATCTTTGCTATCGTTTCCTTCATATCTTTTTCATTTATTTCTGATCTGATCTTTATGATTTCTTTCCTTCTGCTAACTTTGGGTTATTTTTGTTCTTATTTGTCTAATTGCTTTAGGTGTATGGTTAGGTTGTTTATGTGAGAAGTTTCTTGTTTTTTGAGGTAGCATTGTATTGCCATAAACTTCCCTCTTAGGACTGCTTTTGCTGCATCCCAGAGGTTTTGGGTCATCGGGTTTTCATTGTCATTTGTTTCCAGGGATTTTTTGATTTCCTCTTTGATTTCTTCAGTGATCTCTTGGTTATATAGTAGTGTATTTTTTAGCCTTCATGTGTTTGCATTTTACAGATTTTTCTCCTGTAATCGATATCTAGTCTCATAGCATTGTGGTCAGAAAAGATATTTGATATGATTTCAATTTTCTTAAATTTAGCAAGGCTTGATTTGTGATCCAGGATATAATCTATCCTGGAGAAAGTTCCATGAACACTTGAGAAGGAAGTGTATTCTGTTGTTTTTGGGTGGAGTGTCCTATAAATATCAATGAAGTCCATCTTGTTTAATGTATCATTTATAGCTTGTGTTTCCTTATTTATTTTCATTTTGGATGATCTGTCCATGGGTGAGAGTGCGGTGTTAAAGTCTCCTACTATGATTGTGTTACTGTCAATTTCCCTTTTTATGGCTGTCAGCATTTGCCTTATGTATTGAGGTGCTCCTATGTTGGGTGCACAAATATTTACAATTGTTATATCTTCTTTTTGGATTGATCCCTTGATCATTATGTACTGTCCTTCTTTGTCTCTCATAATAGTCTTTAATTTAAAGTCTATTTTGTCTGATATGAGAATTGTTACTCCTATTGCTACCACACTTATCTGGATCATAGCTATTTCTCATGTGGCCAATTAACACAGACTTCTAATAGGCCATCCTTCCCTTACTGTGCTAAAAGAAGACAGCCAAGCAGAAGTAATGCTACTCATATGCATAATAATTGTTATATTGTATCTAATTATATTATGAGGCGTGTTTTATTAAAATGTAAGTTCTTCAAAGAAGGGAATCATAATTTCAATGGATTTTTACAGTATATCCAGTGTTATCTTTCAAAATACATAAACATGATTATGGCATCCCTTTACTTATGAGATTACTCTTATATTTGCCATATTATTAAACTTTTCAGTGGTTTTTCACAAAGCCCAAACTTTTTGATATGACTTACAAACCCCCATATATTCTGATCTTCATCTATCTCCTCTGTTTATTTGCATTTTACTCTTACACAAAATGTTCCAGTCCTAATACCCTTCCAGTAGCTTTTATGAAGTGGCAGACCACACCCCTTTAATCTACCACACATATAGATTCTTTTTCTATTGGTTCTGTTGGTCTGGAGAACCCTAACTAACACATTGACTACTGAAAGAGAAGTGTTGTGGGTTTTTTTGAATAAGCAGTGCTGAGAATTGAAATTTTAAGTCAGTACTTTAAAATATTCTGTACCTGTGCTTGTTCTGTTATTTGAGGTCAAACATAAATATAACACTATTTGTAAAATACATTACTTCTCAGAATTTAAAAATGTCAGTTTCTCCACAGTATTTATACATTAATATTTAAGATAACCTACAATTAATTTTTTTACTTTATTTATAAATATGCCTGTGTTCTTATCAAGGTATTACTTTATCTCAAGTTAACAAGTTGAATGGCAAAAATACACACCTTTTGGTAAGTGCATATGCTCCCTATAAATATGGACTGATGCTGGTATTTTTGGTGAACTACATATAACATTTTTTCCAGAATTTTAATGTCAACACTTTTTTCAGTGTTAAAACATCGCATTGAAATGAGCACATTTGCCCCTAAAATTTTGGGTGCATAATTCTAGGCAAATTTATGTTGATTGTCCATGCAATCTCCTTAAGCTGAGTTTATTGACTTTTTTCTCCAGTGGTCCACAAATTTTATCCATGTTATCCAAACTCTTCTATGATAATTGTCCAAATTTTGTCATTCACTTAAAATGATCCTCCTTATGAAATTAAGTCAAATATACAAGTTTTTCTCTGGTTCATTCAGGGGTTATTCAATGAATGTTCTTGAGCCTCAGACAGACCCCTCCCTCTTGAGCCCTCATTTTCTCCTTGTTATATCAACTGCATGCTCTGTGAATGTCTCCTTTTTAATTAAACTCAGCAATTATGCTCTGTTGCCTTATGCTAGGAACACCTTTATCCTAGATCAATCCATCCAGGTAGCTTCTCTATAGCAAATCCAGGACAGATCAAGTCTACTGGAAAAAATTACAACGTCTCAGATTTGATCTCTTTATCAGTTTCCTAACTCAACTTCAACTGAGTCCTAATTAGTGCTTAGAAAACCTTTTGTTTTAACTGTTTTTCTTTTTTTTCCCCATCCTCTCCATAGTGGATGTTTCAAATGTTTTTCTTTTCTTTTTCTTTTTTTTTGAACCTATGGCACTGCTACTCGTGCATAATTTTAATGAACTCAATCTCTACTTCAGTAACAAAAATATAAACTATCAAAAAGCATTTCCCTCAACATTATGCCAACAACCCTAAAAATGATCTTAACCTATGCCTTTGCTGTTCTCCGAGTGTCAGACTCTAGTGGACAAGGAAAACTTCCTATAAAATAGGGTTATTCTTCCCCTAGTGCCAGGTGTTACATCCACCTTCCCTCCTGAATCCGTGGAACTCACATATATTGTAGAATAGGGAAGGAGGAGGGAGTGACAATATTTACATACACCCTCCATTATTATGAAACAAGAGGTGATCCAGAGAGTGTCTTGTGAGAAAAAAGCATAGAGAATGCCCTTAAAATTATCGAAGGCAGCAGCATCCTATTTCATCCGGGCAAAAGATTATGATGATGTTTTATGCCATATCTCTTTCAAAGAGAAGATAGTTAACACTTTTTTGAAAGTATGTTGGAAAACCCCATCTCTCTTTTCATCATTCTCAATAATGAGAATGCTTAGGGCACGTCATTCTCAGTCATCCTTGTCTCATCTGGGTTTTAGCTGCATGCTTACATTTTTTTCAAGAAGGTTTATGGGGGCTTCCCTGATGGCGCAGTGGTTAAGAATCCGCCTGCCAATGCAGGGGACACGGGTTCAAGTCCTGGTCCGGGAAGATCCCACATGTCGCGGAGCAACTAAGCCCAGGAGCCACAACTACTGAGCCTGCGCTCTAGAGCACGTGAGCCACAACTACTGAGCCCACGTGCCACACCTACTGAAGCCCACGTGCCTAGAGTCCGTGCTCTGTAACAAGAGAAGCCCCCGAAATGAGAAGCCCAGGCACCACAACGAAGAGTAGCCCCCTCTCGCTGCTACTAAAGAAAGCCTGCATGGCAAAAAAGACCCAACACAGTCAAAAAAAAAAAAAAAAAGAAGGCATATGGATAATTTTCCACTTTTAATTCCAACAGATAAATTATGAATCTTCAAATAAAATATCTGATAGAGTTAAGGTGATGCTTTATAATAATTTAACATCTTTTCAGACTTTAAGGAGACTTTGATTTTGCCAAAATATTATTGGAAACTGAAGATTCCTATTTTCCACTTACATAGTCTTACAGCACACTCTTCTGTTAAACTGTTTATTCCTATCATATACTTATTATATTTAAATTAACATAATAGGAATATATGTATATATTATGTGAAGGAAATTAAATAGAAATATGTGCTGTAGGCGTAGAAAGAACAAATTAAAACAGCTGATGTTTAATAGTTGATAGATGATATTAAATCACTATGATATTAAATTTCTTTGGGGTACATTTAAAAATTTAAACAGTTTCATTGGCTGATACCAATATGATCAAATAAGTAACTATGTTGAAAATAATAGGAGACATGCTTCTATAAAAGTAATGATATATATGAAAATTGTTGAGAGTAAATCCTAAGAGTTCTCATCACAAGAAAAATTTTTTTTCTTTTCTTTTTTTGCTTTGTCTTTATTGTTTCTATATGCGATGATGGATGCTAACTAAAGACTGGTAATCATTTCACAATATATATAAGTCAAACCATTATGCTGCACACCTTAAATTTGTACAATGATACATATCAGTCGTACCTAAATAAAGCTGGAAAAAGTTTAAAAATATAGTACAAGGGTGGGCAAAGATTTCTGTGTAGCACAAGATAGTAAATATTTCAGTTTTTCAGCTGCATAGAATTTTTTGGCAAATTCTCTTTTTATTTGTTATTGTTGTGTGTTTTTATACCACGTTTAAAGGTGTAAGAACATTCTTAACCTATGGGTCATGGAAAAACAAGCTGTGGGCCAGATTTATTGAGTTTCTACTCAATATAGAGTCCAGAAACAGGCTCAGGCATGTATGATCACTTGATTTTGAGAACGATTTAAAGTAGTTCATTAAAAAAAATTTTACAAGTACTTCTATATTCCCTAATACAGAAGAAAATTCCTTCTACATTAAGCTTGGAATATTTCTAACAGTATCAATGTTTTTGTTTTTTCATTTTTTTTTAATTGAATGGACTATCTATTTGATTTCATTTAGGGTTTCACTGCATTTGTTTTAAATTACATAGGTTCATTTATTGTTACAATCAGATAGTGTTTTTCTTATATTGTAGAAAATAAACTTTTACTCACATAAAGCATAAATAAAATCACATATTGACTGCTTCTTGAAAACAGTTTGAATGTGTTTTCAAACTATAATGTTTTGAAATTTGAGGAAAAAGATGTGTGATAGCACATATTTGTTATGATCATCATAATCATACTGAACTTTTATCTACTATGAAATAATTGTAGATTTAAGCAGCCTATATCATTATTACCTATAGACCTCACAATTAAAGCTATTAAACATATGCTATACGATATAAAGTGTTACAGATATTTACCCATTCTAAGACTTGCATCACATTTAAGTGAGGAGCAAAAAAACCAGATAAATAATGCTTACTTCCACTCAAATACTATACTCACTGGGAAAAACAGACACTTATAAATTTATAATCAAACTTTGTTTAAATCACAAATATCTTGTGGCCTTTCTCTCTATGAATTGTAAATTGTAAAAGGTAGACATAATGTTTTTGAAAGTCTATGTAAAATTGGAATGAAAATATTTTTCATGAGGCCCATTTTGTATTTGGGAAATTCACTAACTTTTGCACTATTCTAATTTATTTTTATATGTAATTATTTTAAGATAAAATGCTATATCATGATTACTACAAATTTCCTTTGTTCTTATGTGTGTCAAAGAAAACTTGTAAAAGGCACATTGCTTAAAGTATTTTAATTAAATAGCAAACACATATAGCATGTTTGGTAGATAGTACTATAATTGGAGGGAAAAACATCAATATTTTGCAGTTCCGATAACATGTCTTTTTAGACAACCATATTTAAAGCAGTATGACAGCCCTGTCTTTCTTAAAATTTTCATTAATAAAAAAATTAAGCTCACTTTGCGGTACAGAAGAGTGGCACAACATTGTAAATCAACCATACGTCAATAAAAAATAAAATAAAATTCAAAAAAAAAGGTTAAATTCATATAAGAATGTTTGTATCATGCCTGGGCCTTGCTGAAAAATTGAAAATAGAAATAACTGAAATACAATTAATCGAAATGAATCTCCAGCTTTGCCAAACTTAGACTCTAACAATTAATAGGGAAAGAGAGGGAAACTGTCCCAGCAGGCAGGTGACACTTAGCTGATTGCTACTTTGATGGCTACATATGGGGTGGGCGTTCCTGAGACACCAACAATAACTAACAACTAATTCTCATTATAAGTTAACCAAGAAATATTCCAAAGCAAGAAGTTATGAAAATACCAAAAAATAAAGATTTTTAGAAACCTTACTTATGTTTGCTAACATTTCCTAAACTGCCTTTTACTCACACTTTTTTCTGTTTCCCCTTGTTCCTAAAATTAGACTGAAATATCTTTATGATTATAGGCTGTTGTTTATTTTTCTATGAGGTAAATATTTTAGTAAAAAAAAGGCAATAGAATCATAGTAGGAGAAATATCCTATAATTTCATGAAGTGTGTTGATAGGAATCAAGAGAAGGTGAGGGTTAAGAAAACAGCACTGCCCACCTGTGTAGAAGTGAATTCACCCTTCCCCCAATTCACTTTGTGTGTAAACCTATATAATAGATTTCCTTGGGCATTTTCTCATCTAGAAAGTCAAAATGATAACTGTATACAATTCATACGTTTGTCTACAGATAGCACTACCATATGACCCAACAATCCCACTACTGGGCATATACCCTGAGAAAACCATAATTCAACAAGAGTCATGTACCAAAATGTTCATTGCAGCTCTATTTACAATAGCCAGGGCATGGAAACAACCTAAGTGTCCATCATCGGATGAATGGATAAAGAAGATGTGGCACATATATACAATGGAATATTACTCAGCCATAAAAAGAAACAAAATTGAGCTATTTGTAATGAGGTGGATAGACCTAGAGTCTGTCATACAGAGTGAAGTAAGTCAGAAAGAGAGAGACAAATACCATATGCTAACACATATATATGGAATTTAAGAAAAGTCAAGAAGAACCTAGGGGTAAGACAGGAATAAAGACACAGACCTACTAGAGAACGGAGTTGAGGATATGGGGAGGGGGAAGGGTAAGCTGTGACAAAGCAAGAGAGAGGCATGGACATATATACATTACCAAACATAAGGTAGATAAGGTAGTGGGAGATGAGCTCGGTGCTTTGTGATCACCTGGAGGGGTGGGATAGGGAGGGTGGGAGGGAGGGAGATGCAAGAGGGAAGAGATATGGGAACATATGTATATATATAACTGATTCATTTTGTTGTAAAACAGAAACTAACACACTATTGTAAAGCAATTATACTCCAATAAAGATGTTAAAAAAATTCATAGGTTTGTGTGAGAATTAAGAGTGTAGATGCATGAGAAAATTCTTAATAGAGTCATCACTGAGCAAATATATCCTTTTTTGATTCAGATTTATATTACCATAAAGTACATATTAATTCATTTTGTTATTACTCTTTTCCTTTTGAAATAGAGTATCAAGTAAGACCTAAATGACAGGTGAAATAAGATCTAAGTAAGATCATTCAAATTATTTTAGTAAACCTCCTTAACAAGTTCTATGGTCATGAAAATTATGGTTTTCACTGTACCTGGGCTATTCCAAAGTAGTTATTACAAGAAATACTATCTGAAGTGCTTGAATCAATCACAGAAAGTTTGTAATGGGCTCATTCAGACAGAAGGATGCAGGGGGAGATTTGTCTCCTAGCAGTATGTTGGATACTTAGGACTTTAAGGTCAACAGTTCGTCAAAAGAAGTTTGGGAGAAAATAATACAAGAAAAACAGTATTCTGGAAAGTTATCTTTGGGATAATATCACCTGGAGATTATCCTGGTGAAAATGACATTTTCCTCACACTTCTTTATCGTCTCTCTGTTTCTGGGATAAATAGAAATGATATTTTGACATCAGCAGTTAACATCATAACAATATTGCCAAAAAGAAAACCTGAATGCAGAAATGCACTCTCCATAGGAAGAAACTGATGCCAGCAACATGCATGCTGAGAAGGTACAGACTGTACAGAAAGTAACAGTTATGAAGAAATCAAATAGTAATACCTAATATATGGGGAAAGGTTATGTAACTCCTGTCATATTTCCTGTTTCTCTCTAGAAGTATCCAATGTCCTATTTGTTTATTGCAATTGATAAATTGGGCTTGATTGAAATAAAAGTAAGTTTAACTTGGAAAAGGTGGGTGTTTGTATATTACAATATAAGAAAATGTAGTTGTCAAAATAAAAATGCTGAACAACAGCATTAGTCAAGCTACAGTTAACATGGATTTATCTTCCACATTATGATTCTGCATATTTTCTATTGATTTATTTAGTATTCATGCAGAGACCTTGAAAAAAGATTCATTTTGCTGATGGATGTCGGGGATGGAACTGCATCAGTACACAGAAAATGCATTAACTGATATGATAATATAGTCATAAATGTAATAGGATTCATTACTACCAAGAAATAGTGCTATGATGCCTACGAACTTTTTCTCTAGTTTTCAGAATGTGTATTAAATAGAAAGTCCACCAAGATTTTAAACCTATAGGGATTTACATTATAGTCAATAAATAAACTGAAATTAATCATCTCAAAAGGCAAAGAATTATTTCTGTTCTGCTCTACATGATATCCTTTTTATTTTTTATATGATTAAGATGTAAAACAAAATAAAGTGTGTGTGTGCAAACATGTACCTCTATGCCTACCTATAGTCAAACATCTATACAGTATTTTCCTTGGCGTGCAGTTTGAAACATTCCATTGGAAAACTCTCACCTACATTAATAAACTATGATTCAGCTGTTTTAGTCAGGGTTTTCCAGAGAAACAGATTAGATAGATAGATAGATAGATAGATAGATAGATAGATAGATAGATTCAGAAAGATAAAAACAGACAGATAGATAGTTAGATAAATTAATGAGAAACCTCTATGCCTACCTATAGTCAAACATCTATACAGTATTTTCCTTGGCGTGCAGTTTGAAACATTCCATTGGAAAACTCTCACCTACATTAATAAACTATGATTCAGCTGTTTTAGTCAGGGTTTTCCAGAGAAACAGATTAGATAGATAGATAGATAGATAGATAGATAGATAGATAGATAGATTCAGACAGATAGATACAGACAGATAGATAGGTAGATAGATTTATTATGAGGAATTGTCTCATGTGATTACTGAGGCTGAGAAGTCCCACAATCTGCTGTTTGTAAACTGAAGATCCAGAAAAGCCAGTAGTATAATTTGATCCAAGTAGGAAGGCCTGAGATCCAGGGGAGCCGATGGTGTAAACCCTGGTTTACAGAACAGTGAGGCAGTAAAAAGGGGCTGCTTTCTTCTTCCTCCATCTTGTGCTCTAATCAGAGCCTCAAAAAATTGGGTGAGGCCCACCTACTCTGGGGAGGGCAATGTACTTTACTAAGTCCATTGATTCAAATCCTAATCCCATCCAGAAAAACTCTCCTAGACACACCCAGAAATAAAATAATGTTTAATCTGGGCACCCCAAGGCCAGTCCAATTAACACATAAAGTCAACCATCATACCAGCTATACTAAATATTTGGCATTTCAAGAATGAGTAGATAACAATAAATGCTGGAGAGGGTGTGGAGAAAAGGGGACACTCTTGCACTGCTGGTGGGAATGTGAATTGGTTCAGCCACTACGGAGAACAGTATGGAGGTTCCTTAAAAAACTACAAATAGAACTACCATATGACCCAGCAATCCCACTACTGGGCATATACCCTGAGAGAACCATAATTCAAAAAGAGTCATGTACCAAAATGTTCATTGCAGCTCTATTTACAATAGCCCGGAGATGGAAACAACCTAAGCGCCCATCATTGGATGAATGGATAAAGAAGATGTGGCACATATACACAATGGAATATTACTCAGCCATAAAAAGAAATGAAATTGAGCTATTTGTAATGAGATGGATAGACCTAGAGTCTCTCATACAGAGTGAAGTAAGTCAGAAAGAAAAGGACAAATACCGTATGCATTCCTTCTATGATCATTTCCCCATTTATTTTTTTTTGCATTATATTTCTTATTGCTTTAGCATGAGTATTGGGGTTAAACTCAGTTTTTGTTTATATGTATATTTTCACCTTTGACTTTGAAAGATAGTTTTTCTGGGCATGCAATTCAGAGAAGACATTGAATTTATCTCAGTACTTTGAACATATTGTATTACCATCTTCTGGCTTTAATGTTTCTTGTTGAGAAAACTATTATTCTAATTGTCTTGACTTTGTAATTGTTCTCTTTCTTCTCTGGTGGCTTTAGGTTTTAAAACGTTTCCTTCAGTATTTGCAGTATAAATAAAATGTGCCTAGATGTATATTTTATCTACCTTAATTCAAACAACTTATGCCTTCTGGATTTGTAGCATCGTGTCTTCTTCAATTCTGAAAATGCTTGTCCATTTCTTTCTCCCACACTGTCTGTCTCCAATTTCCTCTATTCCCTCTCCTTAAATCCATTTTTCAGTTGCATGTTAGACTTTCATTTATTTCTCTACCTTTTGATTCTGGGAGTTTCTTTATGGAAGTTATTCGTGTACGAAGTGTCTCAGGATCAGTTCCTTTACTCTGCAGGCCTCTTGGGCTGGTCTTTGATATTCTGTCCATGATAATTCTCAAAATTGATTGCTTCCTTTTGTCAATAGCCATAAATTTTCCTTTCACTCGATATTCGGTTAAAATTCACATATGTGTGTGTGTGTGTGTGTGCACATATGTGTGTGTAAGCAGTTCCTTTGCAGATTTTTCTTTCTTTCCTTTGAACTTCAAACTTATAGAAAATAATCTTTAGTGTAATTTATCCCCTAGCGCATTTTTTTCTTTTTTGAGCCTGGAGAAAATTGCAGGAATTTTCATTTTCCATCCCGTCTGAATCGGTAATCCTGTACAAAAATTTGGCTTTGTTGTGATGGTTGTGATTCTGCTTTTTCAACTGTTTTAACTTCAGTGACAAGTACAGGTCCTGCTACATGTAGGCAATCAATACACTGTATCAGATTAATGAATAAATTAATGAATAAGGGAACGCATCTCTTTCTGATAATATTGTAGTATATATACTTTGTGGAGTCTGTTGTTTACGTAAGAAAGAAAAATGATTCATTAATTTTACATAAGACATGGTAAATATACTGACAATAACTTCTGGTTGTTTTACTTGATTAGTGGTGATTATTCATATTTTCCTTGATACACCAATTGTACAACCCATCAAAAATATTCTAATCGTTGTCATTTAAATGAATAATATGAATGACATTGCCTTTGGAAAACTACAAATTTATCTTATTTATCTATGCTTAGATTAAATGAAACCTGATCAAAAATAGTGAAGAAAATACTAAGGTGATATTGCACTGGTCTCTGAAACTTATTTTTTACAGTGTCTGTTAATTGCTGCCATAGTATTTATTTTTAATTGAAGTATAGTTGACTTATAATAATATAATAGCTTCAGTTGTACAAGCTAGTGATTCAACATTTTTATAGATTACAATATTATTGACAATATTCTCTCTGCTGTACATTACATCTCTGTGATTTATTTATTTTATAAATGATAGTTTGTACCTCTTAATTCCCTTCACCTATTTTGCCCATCTCCCAGCCCCCTTACCCTCTGGCAACCTCTAGTTTGTTCTCTATATCCCTGAGTCTATTTGTTTTGTTATGTTTGTTTGTTTTGTTTTTTAGGTTCCACATACAAGTTAAAACATACAGTATTTGTCTTTCTCTGCCTGACTTATTTCACTTAGCACAATACCCTCCAAATCCAGCCATGTTGTTGTAAGTGGCAATATTTCATTCTTTTTTATGGTTGAGTAATAATATTCTATTGTTTATATATAGGACATCTTTTAATTCATTTACCTGTTGATGGACACTTAGGTTGCTTCCATATCTTAGCTATTGTAAGTAACGCTGCAATGAACATTGGGGTGCATATATCTTTTCAAATTAGTGTTTTCATTTTCTTCCGAGAAATACCCAGGAGTAGAGTTGCTGGATCTTATAATAAATAGTTCTATGTGTAATGTTTTGAGGAACCTCTTACTGTATTCCATAGGGGCTGCACTGATTTACATTCCCACCAACAGTACACGAGGGTATCTTTTATTCCACATTCTCATCAACTCTTGTTATTTGTTGTCTTTTTTCTGTTGGTTTTTTCTTGGGTTTTATCTTATTCTTTTGTTTGGAATATATTCCTCTGCCTTTTCATTTTGTTTGATTTTCTATGTTTGTCTTTATAAATGAAGCAAAACAGTTATCTCTCCCAGGTGTGCCCTTGTGTAGAAGTGTCTCCTACAGACTACATATGATGCATGGCTTTGGAGCCAGCCAGAGCCTGGTGCCAGCAGGGGCTTCTCTCACGGTGTGTTGGAGCTGGAGATCGGGGTGGGCTGGAGGATGTGCTGGGGCAGCTGCACTTTTCAATCTGCTGCCTCTGTGCTGAAACTGGGAGCAAGTAAGCTTGTAGGCAAGCCCTTTAAGACAGAGTCTTGGTTTCCTCCAGCTCTCCAGCTCTCCTGGTTTTCAAAATCATTTAAGGGGGCTCATCTTCCTGGTGCCAGACGCCAAGGCTGAGGTGTCCAATGTGGGGTTCAAATCCCTTGCTCCTTAGAAAGGACCTGTGAGTCTGTGATATCCCCTTCCTCTTTTCAATCATCCCCCAGGAATGTGGGTCCTGAGTAGGCTGTTTTTCTCCCCCTCCTACCTGTCTTGATATGTTTTTTTCTTTATATCCTTAATTATAAAAGAGCTGTTCTGCTAGTCTTCAGGTCATTCCAGGCTTGTTCTATACGTATTCATAGTTTTGGTGTGTCCCTGGGAGGAGGTGAGCTTAGGGTCTTCCTACTCTGTCATCTTGATCCCACCTTCTGCCATAGGTAGTCTTAAAATATCTCTTTATGAGAAATATGTGGGACTTCTCTTATAGTTATTCACAGTCAATAATTTTTAAACATTGTAGGTTGTTTGGGCATTATTGCATTCTCTATTTGTGTGCAGTTCATGTGCTCCTATACTTTCTAATCATTTTTTATTAAAATAATATCTGGCTTTTATCTTTTACTGGGAGATATTGATGTTATTGTCAGTTTGTCTCCATGTATTTCAGGCAAAGCTTCTGGTTAAGAAGTAATATTCCTTTATTAGTCTCTGCTAGGATATCTGAACATAGATGGACACCTGGTGTGACATAATAGACACTTTCATTTAAGTCAAACTGGAAAAAGCTCTTTTGGTTGAGAAAAAAAATATTTTCCTCACTTTCAAAGCAACAACAAAAAAGGAAATGAATTTAATGTGTAACTTTCTTTGTGAAATTTATTTCAAATTACTTATCCTTAGTCATAAATTGAGCTTATTTCTGTGGCTCTCTTGTTTTATTCAATGGAAAAATATATAAATATATCAGTATAAGGAAATTCACGATTTTTCTTTTGGCAGATATTTCCATGTACTACTTCAAAAATTCTTATGAGTAAGGTCTGCTTGCTTATGAATCAGATGATAAATGTATTTTGCCTAATGTCCACCCTGTACAATCATGAAATCTTAGAAATGGATTAGTAGTTATATCATTTAATCTTCCATTAGTTAAAATAGTTGCTCCTTTAAGATTCTTTTCAAGCTACTATTCAACCAACACTTCAAGTTAAGTGGAAATTTTTCTTTTATATGGCAAAATGATAAATATCCAATAAACGCTCTGACACAATATGTGTCTCATATTTTCTGCTGGTTCTTAACCAAATTAAGCAGTAAGTGGTCACATTTTGTCAGTGAATGATTTCAGTCATAGTGCATAAATTCCTCTCCATCTTTAAGTATTTAATAGACACAAAATCAGAACACTGCACATTACTATCAGAAAAAATATCATTACAAATTTATTATGAAAGCACACACTATCTTCTTCCTACTCCTTTCCCAGATATTTTGAAAGAAATAGATATTCATCATTTGTTTAATATTAAAATACCCATCAAATTTACAGCACAATTGATCTAGTCATATTAAGCCATGTAAATTACATAGCTACATTTATTTTTCCTCCTGGTGATCCATCCTGCCCACCTTGCAAAAGCATGTGTGTTTATGTTTCACCCAAATGTATTCTGCAACATAATAGGGAAAAAATATTTCTCTACCAACTTACATCATTAATAAATGTTTTTAGTGTGTCTTTCTAGGAATTCCATTTTCATTGTTTTGACCGATATATAAATTACATGCAGCTATTAATTAATGATCATGTTACTGAAGGTGCATTAGGGTTGCTGAATCCTCTATTTTTAATTATAGAAATTAGTTATCTTAACAACAAGCTTATTAACACTTACCCAGAAATATTCCCTCTCCACTCTAACTATTTGAAACTTTAAAGTAGACACTATTTGAATGAATCAAAGAGAAATGCATGCAATGCAAAATAGAATTTTTTTACTATTGTGGATGGTAACTAAACATTACAGGTCTAGGATTAGTAGTACATTTAATAACTTATACTAGTATTATTTTTCTTTAAAAATATTTACAGACATTCTATTTATTGATAGTAAAAGAAAAGGTTCACAGCCATCAAACTATTTTTAAGTTCATGTTTAAATGAGCCCTGATACTGTATTTGAGATTTCAATTGCTACTTTCTCAAAATTTCACATTATAAAGTTGTATACCATTGACATATTTATTTCCTAAAATATATTTGTTGATGCCAAATGGGAAGTTAGCATTGTTGAAATGTCAAATATTTTTTGACTCTAATATTAACTTGTGAAATTCATTACAGAAAAACTCCATAGAATTCCTTTTTTTAAAACTCTTCGTTAATGGCAGGAGTATCCTATGCAATATTTTCTTCTAACTCTTCAAAAGAAAGAAAGAAAGAAATGTATTAATTATTGGAAGAAAGTAAAACAACAAATGAATGCATTTTGTTATTGAAAAGTCATGACTAGAATCATGGACAGACCCAGATTGCAATGAGTATGTATAGTATGTAAAGCAGGATGGGTGAGATTGACAGTATAACTAGATTGAGTTGAGGAATATTCCATTCTGGAAAATCAATAAAAGATTATCATCAATAAGGTAAATTTTCCAAAAAAGTTAATTACAACATGAAGTGATCTGTAAATTTAGGACAAGAGCTTCAAAGCAGAACGCTCTGAGATATTTAACTAGATAATTTATTTATGAAAACAAAGCAACAAGATAATGTCTCCACATGTTAACTTATTCACAGCAACTGGCTTCTGTAGTTTGTCCCAAGGTAATTTAAATACTGCTCTCTAATGTAGAAAATCTTAAAAGTCAGAATTCAGTGTAAACACTGGATATGGAAAAATGGAGTTTGTCACAGGTAACCCAGCTTTCTGGGGAAATACAGGAATCATTACCAGATAGAAAAATCACTGACACACATGGAAGTTAAACCATCCATCACCAACTTCCTTCTTTCTTCCCACAACATCACCAGGATCAGGGCTTAGTCATCAGAATCCTGCATTTAGTGCTGACTCAGGGGTAGAAGTAAAATGTTTACATGGGGTGAGCAAATTAACTCAAATTACCAAATCTTATTAATCTAGCCATTTATCCTTAAGTTTGACTAGTACATTTAAAATTTTACCAAATATCAGAGCATAACAAAGAATGAATTTAGGAATCAAAACCACAAAACCTATCCACTCATATTAAAAAAAAAAGTTGATACAAAAATAGAAGGAATATTTTAAATATAATTAGTCACATCTGAGACATCTGAGATACGTCTAATTGGAGAAGAGCAGGCAGCTATGAAAAAACACATATCTTTGAAAACTAAGAATAAAAAGTAATAAAAATGGAGAAGTCATTATCATAATGTCCAGAGAAAATTCTTTTATCTGGGGGTTTGCTTCAACTTCTAATTTCAAATAAGCCTCATTATTTTTCCAATGAAATTTTTACATACTGTGACTGCTAGGCTAGTAGTACAGAGCCACTGGTTTTGGAAGCACATATTTTGCAAGCAGGTAATTGGGTATAATTATCTGAAGTGGGATACCTTATGTTAGTTGCAGCAACCATGTTCATTGACTTTGGGGGAAATGTCAAAGATGAGTGGCTAGATCAATTTATGCAGAGCAGCTTGTAAATCAGCATACACTTAGACTATAATTGAGCCTTCTGTAGTTGATTTCTCATTCTACAAGGTGGGCTGATTTTATATTGCAGAAGGCATATTAAGAGGACAGTCCACTGCCTAATAATTTGTCTGTGAAGTAAGTTCTTAGATTTTGCATGAACAGCCATGAGGGTGGAGAAAGCCATCAGTGAGTTTGTGGTGGGTGGAACTGACCGAGGCAGTGAAATCATATCCAAATGTAGAATAAACAACTATCTCAGTGATGATGAAAAATAAATATTGAATTTACTATACAAGTAATAGGCAATTGGAGGACTCTTTGTTGTTTGAAGCCCAGTAGGTGAAACCACTTCTTTTTTTCAGGGACTATTCCAGAGCAGTGCTGTCCAAGAGAACTTTGTGTGAAGACAGATGTGTTTATACTGCATAGTCTTATACAGTAGCCAGGGGCCAGCTGTGACTTTTGAGCATTTGAAATACGGCTAGTGTGATGGAGGGACTGAATTTATAACAGTTTTTCATTTTAAATTATTTAAAATTAAATAGCCAGGAATAGCTCCAAGAAACACCTGGGCTAGCAGAGGACAGAAGAGGCAAGAAGGGATTCTCCATTAGAATATTCTGTGGGAAATGAAGCCCTGCCAGTGCCTTGATTTTGGACTTCTGGCTTCTAGAATTGTGAGAGAATAAATTGTTCTTCTTTGAGCCATCAACCTTGTGGTCATGTGTTACTGCAGCCCCAGAAAACTAATACAGATGGCTTCAGTGTGGAATTTGAAACTGGAGAAAGGGGTAAAAAGGGTCAGAAACAATGAAGCATTCATTCATGACAGAGGTCCAGTGGCACCATCTAACTTCCAGGTCTGAGTGGGTGGCAGCCGCATTACCCTCATCAGGCTGTCCTTGTCCTGCGATTTCACTGATGTTCTGAAACCTAGTCTCTTAGTCTCTATGGTTGCCATCCTCATTATAAGCGTGTTTCTTCAATCTTCCCATTAATTATGTGAGTTACCCAATATGATCTATCATCTGGTTTAGGTTAACCAGAATCTATTTCAGTCATCTACAACCAAGATCTAATACCTCAGTGGCTTTGAACACTTTTCCAAAGCTCATTAAGTAAAACTGTATACATTTTATATTCAAATAAATAAATAAATTTATGTGCTTTTTATCTCTCAAAACTTGAGGTCATACAAATAATATGTATCTCAGAAATATGATGCCTTTTTCAAAATAAAGCATATGATGAGTTGTCCTTTTGTCTAGGGAAAAGCAGAGAAGTGCCATTTTTCATACTGAGAATTATGATCGCCATTAGAAAGCCAGGAGTGAAAACATAAAAGCTGCCACAATAGAAATGTAAATTGAACTGAAATACTTCTTTTGTCAGCAATTCAATTTTAAAATTATAAACAAAGTAATCTGTGAAAATGTCATATATATTAGGATTCTTATTTAACAATGACTGTGATTTAAAAAGCTTATTGCATTAGAGAGAAAAAAGCATCCTTCACACTGTAAAAATTTAACATTCCAGTAAGCTGTAAGAAGTATTATTTCACATTATTGTAGATAATTCATTTATTTTAAAAGTATTTCTGTCTTAGCTAGAATTCAGAAGCTGATTGGGCTAAGTGCACATTTTCATTAATTTCCTAGTCTCATATTTTAAAATCCATTTTCATGTAAATGATTTGATGAAACAAATTGCCCTGAAATATCCAAGAAAGTTATATACCTCATTCAGTTTATAGAATATAAATGAATGTACAGCTATGTTTTCATTTATTGTACTATTTCTGCTTTTTTGTATAGAATTTTCTCTTTTTCCCATATTTCATATAATTATAGCTCTGTAATATATTAAAACATCTTTCAATATATTTCAGTCACACCACTTTTTCATTCTCAAAATTACAGAACTGAGATGAGCACTTTCCTTTCTCCTTTGTGTTTCTTGCATGGTATACGTTCTCTATTTTTCTATAATTATCTGCATCTATCTTCATCTGTGCAGTGATCTATATTTAGCCTTGATATGAAATGATGGAGTATGTTAAATTCAGTATTTGATAACTGTAAGATATGAATCTATTTTTCTTGTTTTTTTCTAAGTGTATGGTTGTCTCATGGTGAAATGGTCTTGTTTTTATCTCACTCTGGTGTGGTCACAGAATGGTCTCATCTGAGGTTGGTGTTTTGTGAAATTATCTGTTTTACATGTAAAACACCTTGGTCGAGGTGTGAGTATCCACACAACCACAAGCTGAGAGCTGCCAGGGTTTATTTTTCTATTTCTTTATCTTCTGCTAGCTACATCCTTTGCAAGGGGAGAAATGATCATATGCGAAGGTTGCCATGGAAATGTCCATCTGATTTTTATACTCATTCCATTTAGATAATATCTTCCATGAAATGTATATGACCAACTGCTACAGTTGTGGCCATTCTCCATCTCCCAGGGTGAGAGGCTCCAGCACACAACACCATGCAACAACACGTAAGGAGATGTATTGCTTTGAGGTATGTTCTGGATATGTGGAAGGTACTGTGGGACAATATGCACTCTTTGTAATATAGGACATTTTGGATATTTATCCATGCATTGTATTCATGTATTTATTTATTTTCTCATTCACACACTGCTTTATTATTAGGTACGAGTTTTGAATCATATTACTTTGGATATTTTCTGATAGTATTGGTAGTTTCTTTTAGGATATTCAAGTCATGGTACCTCGGGATATGAGATCCCTAACCCAATTAGGATACTTCATTAGGACATTTCTGTAGTAGAAGACAGTGCTATTACAGCCCTCCCAAAGACATAAAGAAAGAGACCCATTTCACCTCTCTGCCTTTATATGTCTGTCCCCCATTAGATAAAAAGTCCACTTCACCCAAGGGACAGCCTCCACGGGAAGTGACAATGGGCATGTCAATGTCATCCTTGCAGTGATACAAGGAAGTTATATATAGTCCCATACTTCATCTGTTTGATACAGATAATAATGATTATGCTGATGCATTAAAAAAAGAAAAGCAGCAACAAAAAAGGGAAAGGCATATAGAATATTCAGTATAAAGAAAGAAAGTAAGATGTACAAGTGAGTGCAATTATATATTCAGGCACTTAGATAATCCACACTTAGTTAAGAAGAATAATTCTTCCAACCGGACATTTAAACTTCATCAAACAGTTTATCACTGAGTTGTACTAAGGGCAAAAGTTTGAGATTTTTTCCTGAAAACTAGACAGATTGTCTATAAATTACCTGAGAGAAAATTCATTTCAGTTGGGAGCACAAAGAATCTAAGAGCATTAAGGCTTCTGTTATGACAAAATAAACTGGGTCTTGAAGTTTACAAAGTTGGAGGTATTGCTATTGGAGCTGAGAATGAAAAAAGTTAAGCTGAACAATTAAAGGAAAATCATGGTAAAAACACTCTACTTAACAGACATTGTTATTATTGTTGGATTTGGGAGGGGGCTAAGTATATTCATTGTGTTTGCCTGTCTAACTTTAAAAGGATTTAAAGCATTTAAGAGAATCCAGTATTTGTGACTATATAAAGAGCTAGACCTGTGGAAAACTTAATTTATTAAGTTTACAATCAGTTTTAAATGCTTTGGAAAATCTAATTCATCATATACATACCTTTTTAAAATTTATTTGTGTAAATAATATTTGAGTATTGATAGGTCATGTCTAAATAGCAATGACTTTAACATTAGGCAAATTATTAAAAAGGGCAAATATTTCTATTCCTGAAATGTTTTCAGAAGATGTATTTTTCACATTAGTGCTACTTTTTTGCGGTATGCGGGCCTCTCACTGTCGCGGCCTCTCCCGTTGCGAAGCACAGACTCCGGACGCACAGGCTCAGCGGCCATGGCTCACGGGAGCAGCCGCTCCGCGGCACGTGGGATCCTCCCAGACAGAGGGACGAACCCGTGTCCCCTGCATCGGCAGGCAGACTCCCAACCACTGCGCCAGCAGGGAAGCCCAGTGCTACTTATTCTTGACCTTGATTTTGATTCCATCGATTATTGGACCTCTTTACATTAGAGAACCAGCAAGAATATTTTCTCAGGCACAACATGATGCATTTCAGGCATTTTAAAACTTCCCCCAATTGTTGTCTTTATCATTCTTTGTCACTCTATTATCATAAACTCCACTCCCTCAAGTGGGCACTTTTTTTTTTCTTTACCATGGCTGGGACTCCATCAAAAGGAAGAAGGGGAATTGTTTGAAAATAATTTTTAAAATTAATCTTTCAAAGAATAAAAGCTTAAAAAGCTTTCTTTTTTTTTTTTAAAGAGAAGAAATTCATTGGGTAATTACTAAGGGGAAGACTTAGGACTTTTTAAGTGCTAGAAAGGGGAAATTCAGGATGACTAAGCTAATAAGTGTTCAAAAATAGCAGTTGGAATAAGATAGAATTAGTTCTGTGTATACACAGCTGGTTAAAACAAGTCCCTTTGTTCACTGGATAGAAAAGTGTTTTCATTACGTGCAGTAAGAATCTGACATCCTGAGGTTACCAAAAGTCAGTGGTCCTTATCAGCTTCACTTTATTAGAACCTGTTGTGAAGAAACATGATGTGAGTTTTGATATCTCCTGGGCAAGAGCTGCTGTAATTGGAAATGTTTACTTTATGATCCCCAGCCTTTGAAAAGCAGTAAAAGAAAAATAAATCTATGTTTCATCAGTTACTTGGGTCCTTTATATATTAATTTCACAAAGGAAAAAAATACCTGAGCTTTGATTTGGACTCAGAAAGATCTTATGTGCTTGGAGTGTGGAAAAAAATCAACTGATTAGAAGCATATGGACATTGATGATGATGATAATGATGATGATGATGATGAAGATGGTGGTGGTGGTGGTCTCTTTAGCATGTGCTTAGTGATAAGCCCTGTTCTGAGATCTTTGCATATGTTGACTCATATTTTGTCCTTGGAGCAACCTTGTGAATTGAGTGCTGTTATTTTCTCCATTTTGTGGATCATTAAACAAAACATAACAATACTGGGTGGCTCCCCTAGGTTGGTACAGCTGGTAAATGGCAAAGGCTACTAATTAAATCTAATTATATCAAAACGAGAGGACAGAACCTGTATCCAGGGCTGGCAACTTATTAAGAAAAGAGATCACCCAAGTTTTCATGATAATAAAGACAATCAGTAGTTTATCTATATGTAGCATTAATACTGAAAACATATTTTAAACTATTTTAAAACATAATACCTATGCTAGCTTCTACACTATCACTTTTAACTGAGTATATTTCCTTTAAACTATGCCTACTAAATGTTTGTTTTATAGGCAAATCTTGCATAGAAATGTTATCATTTTTATAATAAATAAAATTAAAATAATTTTAAAAATATTTAGTTCCAGAAATGTTTCCCTCCTTAAGATAATACTCCTTTAAGCAGAAAATCAAAGGTACTAAATTACGATCTGAACCTTCCATTGACAAAGAGTAGGGAAAATAATTTCTTGAGAAAAACCCCAGAAAACCCCCCATAAATTTATGTGTTAGCTGGACCGTTTAAAGCAGGTCACTGAATTAAATATGCATGAGAAATTAACACTAAAAATGTCATTATTTTCAGAATGATCTCTGATCCTTAACATAGCAATTTAAAATTTGCTTGTGGTAATTTAACAAATGGGTTAACTCTTCTATTTCAGGTAGTTATTGTTCAAGTAAAAACGATCTTAAGTAAAAAAAAAAAAAAAAAAGAAAATCCAGCCTCACTCTCAGAGTCATCACATTTCAGGACTTCAGTTTAGATCAGTTTGGTATTTTGCTGGTGGCCATGTGTTCTGTGGTTTCTGAACTGAGATAGGAAGCGGGTGTGGAGGGCGGTATACTGCTCCTTCCAGCTTTTTGTAGAATAACCAGAAAAATAATATTAACAGATGTATCCAAAAGATACCAGGAATCTTGTTGAGATGAAGGGAACCATGAGGTTGCAGCCGACACAGCAGAAAAAGTGAGGGACCTGAATTTCACCAGATGGCGCCTGTCTACTGTTTCTGCTCAGGTGTAGCCCAAACCCAGGTAGCTGCGAAGGGTATCAGAAATGGGAGAAAATCTGGTGAATACCCAGGCGGAAGAGACAATTATAGAAATAGAGAAAGACTCAGAGTCTGGTGAAATAAAAGGTGTGCCCTTGAAAGGGAAGGAGCACACAGTTAGGCTCAAGAAAAAAAACAGACTTAAAATAGGAGCCCATAGAGGCACAGTTAATCTGTGCCCCATAATTTTAAGGATAAGGTCAAGGTATTTTTGCCTTTTCACTAAGGAATAATAGCAACCCTTCCTGGAATTAAAAATGATAATACCTCCCTAGAAACCATGTGATCTCTCTTGAGATCACATAAACTATGCAGATGGTGTTTTCTTTAGTTATAACAGTTGCTAATTCCACAAGTAATGTGAAAATACAGGATTACCATGTCCAAAGAAATTGTTAACCTAAAATTGCTAAAAATTGCTTGGATGAAATGTCATTTAGTTAAAGATACATGAATGGCCCCTTTCAGGTATATTTTTTAATTTGGATTTTATAAAATTATATACCATATTATTGGATCCTGTCAGCAATGTAGCAAAGTGATTGTGTTCACTTTCTGAGTTAATTGTGCAGATACAACAAAATGGGAATTGGGGACCATGATGAGTTTTAATTGATGCAAACAATGACTATTTCCAATAAACTTTCTATGCCAATAATTGCTAAATTCTATATTATTTTATGTAAAAGTTAAAATGTCCATGCAGGGGCTAAATATCTGAAAGCCATTTGTTACATTAAAAGACATCTAAACACAATTAAAACAGAAACTGAAACACAATGTGTTAGTTAAAATATCTTTTAGGAGTTTGTCATTTTGGAGTTGAAAAAATAGTCTATAAATATTGAACTTCAGTACTCTCCCCACTAAACTCTTTCTAGTTTAGTAATGGGCTTCTTTCAACATCCAATACCAATGAGCATGAATATTGTAGGACAATTTTTTTTCAAGTTATGTAAAACCTATCTCCTCATTCAAGATATTTAAACTGAAGTTAATGGGACAATTTTAAGTGGCTTGATTCTGCTACAGGTTGTGTGTTCCTATTGTCATTGTCTAAAGAAAATATTTCACTGTTTAGGTAGTAAAACAAATTTGTAAAATGTATTGTATGACAGACAATTTCTTTTTGTTTTTCACATCCTTAACCATGCTGGAGCAGTTGAGGAAAGAAATAGGATTTTAAAGAATAGATTGACTAGACTTTGTGTATTAGTCAGTGTTCTCCAGAGAAGTAGAATCAATAGGCTGTATATATATATGCATATACATATATATATATATATATATATAAACTGTTCACACAATTACGGAGGCTAAGAAGTCCTACAATGTGCCATCTGCAAGCCAGGAGAGCCAGTGGTATAATTGAGTCCAAGTCTAAAGAGCTTCAGACCAGGAGCACCAAGGGCAGAAGAAGATAAATGTCTCAGTTCAAGTAATCAGTAATCAGTCAGGAATGGGCAAATTTCTCCTTCCTCTGCATTTTGTTCTATTCAGGCTCTCAGCTGATTAGATGGTCCCCACACTAGGGAAGGCAGTCTACTCTAGTGAGTTCACTGATGCAAATGCGAATCTCCTCCAAAACACCCTCAGAGACACACCAGAAATTTTGTTTAACCTGAGTATCCAAAGGCCAGTCAAGTTGACACATAAAATTAGTCATCACTCTCTGTGACGAGACGAATTCAAATTTGGGTAAGCCACACCATTTATCCTAATGTTGTTGGCAGAAAGCGCACCACAGCGGGCAGCGCTGGGTGGAATTCTGATCAGTCTTCATTTACCCTTCTAGCCTTCTTTAATTGCCAGCCTTGCAACTTTTGTTCACCTGTAAACAGTTTCCAAAAGTTACATGTCCTTGTTTGCTTTTACTGTAGTCAAATAAAGTTTGGGGGACAATTCCCTTCTGCCTGAAATGTGCTTTATTATTATCTCCTGGGTTAAATACTAGACATTTCACTACTTAGCATAGGCTCCCTTATCTTACTGAAGCTCTTTCTGAATCCTTCAGGTAGAACTAAATGTTCCATCCTCCATGGTCCTGTAATACCTATAAGTACCGGTAATGAAACATTAGTTACATCTTAGCTTTTTTTTTTTTTTTGCGGTACGCGGGCCTCTCACTGTTGTGGCCTCTCTCGCTGTGGAGCACAGGCTCTGGACGCACAGGCTCAGCGGCCATGGCTCACGGGCCCAGCCGCTCCGCGGTATGTGGGATCTTCCCGGACCGGGGCACGAACCCGTGTCCCCTGCATCGGCAGGCGGACTCTCAACCACTGCGCCACCAGGGAAGCCCACATCTTAGCTTTTAATCTCATTTTTATTCCTACCTCCTGCCTGAGGAATATATATGTGTGTGTGTGTGTGTGTGTGTGTGTGTGTATATATATATATATATATATAGAGAGAGAGAGAGAGAGAGAGAGAGAGTTCAATTTTGGATATTCAGCACTTAGGAAGAATTAATTAATATTTAGTGAATATATAAAGAAATGAATAAAGAAGCAAAGGAAATTAATCACTAAGCTAGCACAAATGAAACCAAAACAAAATCAATCAAATAACAAAGGACAATAAAGATAAACTCGGAGGTACAGGAATTTCTTTACCAAAAAGAAATACCTGGAAATTTCCATTCAAGAAAAAGAAAAGAGTAAAAGACGGCACAGAAGGGAGAATCAGAAATAGAAATCACAAAACATTTATGAACAAGTATAAATAATGCTAAATGAAGAAGAGCAGAGTGGGCATCTGAGAATACATCAGCCTTTGTACTGATAACGTAGGCTGTAAGTGAGCCCGTGTGATAAACTGAATGGATGCTACTATCTATATAAGTTGGAGGAGGAAAGTTTTGTAAAAAGAACTCAACTGCTTCTTAATTGCTAATTAAAACTCAGAAGGGTACTTTGAGACAAACTTTATCTTAGTAGAATAGTGTTACAGGCTATGCAAATTGTAAAGGGTTACTTTTGCTACATGAGATCAATGAAAGGTGTAACTGCTGATGGTGAACCAGATCCATCCATTTAATAATGCTTCCCAGGAGACACCTGAGCTGCATTACACTGAATAAACTGCTTTGGGCCAGGGGAACAAGTGGGACAACAAAGGGAATTCTTAAGGTTAAAAAATAACTAATAATAGAACACTTTCAATATAGGAAAAAACAACTTGCATTTGAGGAAAATTGTCCGTAACAGTAGACGGGTCCTCTGGGAAGAACATAAGTGACAAATTCCTTTACACTAACATGTAGCCTCTTTGCTCATGTATGAGATCCTTCAGGTACACACAATATAGAAATATAGAGCCACATAGACCTAAGTTGAATTCTGATACTTTAGTACCTGAGCAAAAGACATAATATTCTTCATTTTGTTGTCACATCAGTAAAAATGCAACATTAGGAAATACCTTGCATGGTTGTGGTGAAAATCAAGTGAAATGCTGTATGAAAAATGCTTACTAAGCATGATGAAATAATGAGTGAAATTTATAGTAGGAGCCTAGCAAATATTAAAGTGTATTAAATGAATTCTCCTGCTGCTGCCATTTTTATTGACCTGTGAGAGAGGCTTACTTGTCTCACTCTTTAGTGCCTCTCCTCACTTAGAAACCTGAATCCTGAGAAAGAAAAAATACGAACTTTATAGTAATGGCAGATTTAAAAACTTTAAATTCAGTTTATGATGAAGAAATGTTGGCACATTGTAAATATATATAGAAAGCAGTCATAATCAACATGTAAATTGCTTTCTATGAGTCCACAAATCTCCAATTCTTAATTATTTCGTGGACATTTTGTGACAAGTGAAACATAAAAAAAGAATTTATGGAAATTAAAAAAGTCTTGCATTATTATTATTACAATAAAAGACTCTTTTGATCAGTAAAGTTATTTAGTTTCTGAGAGTATTACAGATGAGAGAAATTTAAAGAACCTGTAAAACATGGCTAGACCTCTGAACCTTTTAGTGCTAAGCTATTATTTTCACTTATGCTAATAGACAACAGAGGGAATTTAGATATGATATACATAGACTTCAATATTATAATGAACCTGAAATTATTCTCATTGTTTCAATGTCATCTGTCAGACTGGCTGCAGTAAAACGGAAGAATCAATTGCTGAGTTCTGTCACAGCAAATTTTTGTGCTTCAAATAAAACAACAAACAGAAGCAGAAATAACAGTGCATTATTAATACAAGAGGTTTTTAATCAGCTAAATTTAATTAGACAGCTTATTATATGTCAATGTCCTAAAAGACCAGGAGAGCCTTTGGAACCAGATAGTTGACTCAATTTCTTTGTGTGAGTAATTCTTCCTGCCTTTATTTGCTGGTTTGGGTTTTGGGTCCTGAATTGTTTCTCACCAGCTAACTTTTTTGTACACTCATACCCTCACGTTTTCCTAAATCTCCCAAGATTTAATTGTGTAGAATATCCTTATTGAAATTTATGGGTATAACTGGAATGTAATCTTACTCCATTCAATAAACAACTTCAAATTCAATGTAACCTCTAAATTTAGTTGCCGTTTTTGGATGCACAGTATTTCTCTCTCTTGTTTGTTCTTCAATATTTCTTAAAATCTTGGCATGCATTTCGGTGCTTAGCAACTTCCTTCTTCCTTTTTTTACTGGGTTCCTCATACTCTCTCCTTTGTTTCTCCCAGAATTCAGGATTATTCTCATATTAATTTACTCCCTAATCATTTCTCCATACACATAATCCAAACAGAATGAAAATGCTAATCCCCACTATATACTGTCTACCTGAGAAATGCTTTAAATACAAAGATATACATGGGCTGATGGTAAAGAGATGGAACAAGATATACCATGCAAACAGGAACCTTAGAGCTGAAAGGCCTAAATTAATATCAGGCAAAATAGACTGTAGGACAAGAAATATGACTAGAAACAAAGATATGTTTCATGGTGTTGAAATAGCCTAGGTGCTAGACAAATGCATCAGTTATGAATGTATATGCATCTTGTAACAGGGTTTCAAAATATATGAAGTTAAATCTGATAAAATTAAAAGATACTTAAACAATTTCTCAGTTATACTCAGATATTGCAATATGCCAATCTGAATAATTGAAAAAAAAGATTAAAAAATCAGCAATGTTATAGAAGACTTGAACACACTATCATCTTATAAAACATGTATAAAGTGATCCATCCAACCACAGCCACTGAATGCACATCCTTTTCAAGTACACATAGAATTGTCCAAGGAGATAACATATGCTAGGCCATAAAACAAATCCCAATGAATGTTAAAAGGATTGAAATCTTACAAAATGTATTACCTAATCACAAAGGAATTTAACTAGGAATCAATAACAGAAAAAATTTTAGGAAATCTCCAAATATTAGGAAAGTAAATATAAAATATATCTTCAAATAACCTATGTGTCAAAGAAAAAAATTACAAGGATTATTAGAAAATATCATGATTAATTTCAACATATTTGAATTTCTGTGATGCAGCTAAAACATTTGAGGAAAATTTATAGTTTGCAATGCTAATATTAGAAAGAATGTAAGATTTCAAATTGATAATTTAAATCCAGGGACATTTTATTAAAGCTGCAAGATGTTAAATATAAGGTAAACTCCTTAAGGCAGCTAGGCAAAAGATCAAACAACATGAATACAAAAGGAACTAGACTAACATCAGACTTTTGAAAACCAACATACCAAGCAAGGCAACAACAGAACAAAATTTTAAAATATGAGTCAAAGAAGGTGTGAACCAAGCATTTTATGTCAAGTCAATCTTTTCTTCAAATATCAAAGTTACGGAGACAGGATTTAATATGTAAGTACTTAGGGAATGCTGCATCTATCAGTTAGATTCACGCAACCAGATGATAATTGGGAAAAACTAAGCAAAACAATGATGGTTACAATTTCTAACCTTTTTGTGTCTTATGTGTCTATAAATGGACACATATAACTAAAGAATATGTGACAATGAAGGTGCATGACTAATTCTCAAATGTTATATATTGAAATAAAGTACAAAAAAATGCAACTAAAATGGAAGAAGAAATAAAGAGAAAATTAGAAAAAATTCATTTGTGTATGTGTAATAGATGGGTTAAAGGATATCATATAAAATGTATAAACCATTTAGCAGTGCTCAGTGAGTAAACAGGGAACTAATGGCATTAAAATATTATAAATATAACGGTAGATCCAGAACACCAATACAAACTATCTAAATTAAAAATAAATAAATAAAAGAGAATGCACATCTAATAGAGAGAGAATCATAGAAAATATCACTAATGAATCATGAAAAATACACATAGGTATAAAATATTATAATTATCATATAGGATATATTATTTATAATACATAACATGTACAATATATTATGTAATATAGTATTATGATATGTTAAATACTATAATCATATAACACTATGACAATGTTGAGAACAAACATGTGAGTTAGAAGAATAATTGTTAACGGGCTTAACCCACACATTAAAAGACAAAAATTTTCAATGTGGCTTACAAAACAAAAACTACAACAAGGTGATTCAGAAAGGCTGAAACATAAGAGGATAAACAAATTCTACCAGGCATATGGAAACAAAGAGAGAACAGAGGTTCTGGTATCAGTAAAAGTGAAAGTCAAGCTTTAAACAATCAAGCATGAAAAGAGCACTTGTGAAGGTGGAAAGCCCAGAATCCACAATGACAATATAATATGTATCAATGTTCATGTATCAGTTAATAAAGCAACAACCTTTTTATATAAAAGCTACAGAAAATGCAAGAAAAATAGATAAGAACCCCCATTAACAAAATACTTTAATACAGCATTCTCAGTAAAAGACAGATCAAGTGGACAAACAATAAATAAAGAGATGAAGGATCTAAGAACAAAAAATAAGGTTGATCTTATTGATTTATTGTATATGAAACTCTACCCATGATAATAGAGAATGCACATCCTTATAGAGGGCCTGTAAAATATTCAAAGAATAGAGCTATGTGTCCCACATGAGATCCAACATCAGGAAGCCTGCCAAATGAAGTCCATGTACAGCCAAGATGCTATATCTGTAATACCTTCTCCCTCTACTCCAACCAAAAGCAGCTGAGTGGAGAGTGAGGGACAAGTGAAAGAGTAATCCATGCTTTCCACTCCCTAATGGCAAGTCTCTCCAGTTACAGATTAAGCTTTAACCTGAGGGAGGTTAAGAGAGTTAATTGAAATATTAAACTAGACTGAGCTATCATTCTTTAATTATAATTTCTTAATTATAATTTAGTTATTGATATATTATTTTTTTAAATATTGGAAAATTATAGAATATGCGTGAAGTAGAGTACAAATTTAAGACACAGGAAAGGGAAATATCTAGTCTCTTGTTTGAAGATAGTTATTTGAGGAAAAAGAGAAACAATGTATATTTCTCTCTTGAGTTTAGAATGTTTCATATATTAAAGATTAAAGCATTTCAAATAAGGAAGTAGGAAAATAATTTTGATTTTTGTGAGAAAATTCCTAGTTGCAGCTTGACAAATGATGGAGGTGGAAGAGTTGATATGGAAAACAAACTAGGAATCTAGCACTATAGTACATGTATATGTATGTATACATATAATATATATGCATATAGTACATATATAGTATGTATGTATATATATATTATATATATATATGGTTGGGTTGTAAACCAATTAATCACATAAATGTGGTATAGAAAGAAGAGGACAGATATTAAGAAGTAGACTACAAATTGTGAAAATATTCACAGTAAGTGAGAAATTTTTTAAAAGTCCCTTCTGACTGAGGTGCATGGTGGTACACCTAGCTTTCTATGTGTTAGTTCAAGGTGACTGGGTCTCATCTAGGAGGAGATATTGAGGAGTTGAATACATGTGTCTGGATGTTAAGGAAAATGTAGGTTGAAAATAAAGGTAAAGGGCTTAAGATTTCGTAGGTCATAATTAAAGTGCAGGGGTTGAGTAATTCATACAGGAAGAGTGTATGAAAGTAGAAGAGAGGAGAGTCAGGTAGAAAAGCCCAACTGTACTCTCAGTAGTCAATGCTTAATAGTAGTTTATTTAATTTTCAATAAGATAAGCAAATGATCCTTTCTCTCCAAAGATATTATCCATAATGTATCAGCATACAGTTCCACACGTTAATAACTGTTTTGTTTTCTCCTTTTGATATTAATTTTGGCAGCATATAGTTCAGCTTCTAGAGTTACCTTAAATAACTTTTGCACATTTCAAATGAAATTTTTTCCAAATAATATTTATTTGCTTTATTTTGAACTAGTTTATGTCTTACTTTTTGAAACTATAATTAAATTAAATTTTTTCTATTTTGTTTCCTTCCTCTGTTTGTAGAAAACATATCTACCGTTTATTTGGGGACCTAGTAAAATACACTCAAATATATTTTGCTGTCAGGACTTTGGTTTTTAAATTATAATTCTTATAATTGAGCATCTACTTAGGGTCATACACTAGCCTGGATGTTGGTACCTATACCTCAACTTGGAAGTAAGCAGAAAACATATTTTTAAATGAGTCAAGAGAGTTCTAAACCATTTTCAATATACTGTTACACACGGTTTCCTTCAAAGTCAATAAATTATATTAAGGTTCTGTGAACAATATAGGCTCTGGGGATAAAATGATGGTTTAACTCCTATCTTCAAGATAGTCACATTTTGCAAAGCAAAGAGACAGAAACGATGTAACAACTAATCTACTTTTCACTGAATAATTCTATGCTGTGAAAATCCAAATTTAAGAATGTCTAGATAGCTAGGTGAGTCTTTTGTCTTATGTTGTTCAGACAAATTCAGTAACAAATGTTATATATCACAGAGAAAACACAAAGTTTTTAATGCTCAGATTTTTTTTTTTTCCTGGAACAGAGAATGATGAGGTGGTGATATGGGAGTGACAGGGGTGTAAAAATTTTAGGGAAGATTTCCCAACAGAGATAAAATTTGTGCTAGTTTTTCATATGTACTGTTTTCCCTGCAGATGTCGAATATGGCTGGGAGTTGGAGAGTAAAAGTGTCTGGAAAGAAATAACTCTTGTTGCAGGACTTACTACAATTCAGAGGTGAAGATCTCTTGGGTATTTGAGACTGGGAAATCTTTGGTTAACTTGTGATTAATATACTTATCCCAGGAAAGCTAAAGGGGAAATCCTGGTAAGGCACTCTGAGTTGTCTACACTTTGTGGTACCTACATTTATTTATAACATTAATAATTTCCATGATGTCCCAAAGTTGCAGACTATCAGAATTTAGAAGGCAGAATATACTACTCTCTAGTTCTGTTTATAAGCCTCCATTAATTCAGTCTCCCCCAACAAATAGGGAGAGATGTGGATGCAAGTCTCAAGCATACTTTGCCTTGGTTTCCTTTGTTTCTTCAAGATCAAATAGTATATAAATAAGTAGATAGATTATATATATATTTTATATATGTATATGTATACACATGGATATACATATATAAAATGTATATACAGAAATTGACTTTAGTTTCTTTCTCTACTCAATATCCTCTGTTTCTAATAATCACCAATAGAGACAGCAAACATATGAATAAACTAAAAGGGAATCAAATGGTTAAGCACAAAATCCAAGAGAATTGGGAAATGGTAGGAAACAAAGTAGGGAATGAAGTTGAGTCATATCTGAAGAGTTGTTTGACAAGCATGGAGATTACACTCAATCTTACAAGTCATTGAAAAGTTCTAAGTAGATTTGCATGTCATTAATTTCATTTTGTGGGAAGTTTGAAGGATATATTAGGAATTGGGGTGAAAAAGATTAACCTGTTTCTGGTGCAGATTGATCTCTTAAGACTAGGCAATTCAAATATAAGAAAATCAAGATCTTATGTGATCAAGAGAAACTTGCATTATTTTTATAAACAGAACGAACATTACTGTATAACTAGAAATAAAGAATAATTGCAGAATTTTTTGTTCTCTAATTTCCACACCACAAGTAAGTATTTAAGTCTAGGAAGATTTGCTAGTATGTAAGATTTTAATTTAAAGACAAAGTTATTGCTCTTAATCAAAGTAAATTTAAACCAGCCTCAGCAATCCAAGTGCTATACCTCGCTTGGGCAAATTCTGCCAAGTGGTCTAAATTGTCCTGGAATTCTAAGAAGGAAAAACAGCATACCTCACGATTTATTACTATTAAGCACAGGAATTTACATGGTGCGCACGCACGCGCGTGCACACTCACAGACACACACACACACACACACAAATAAAAAGATGATGGGACTTAACTGTGAGCCCTAGCACCATCTACTTCAAGTATCTTTCCCTTCAGATAGGCAGTGGTATCACACTGTGTTTCTAACACAGCTGAAATATTCTGTCAGTTCTTCAGCTCTAAACCACCTACACCACTTTTACTTAGATTAATGAGGAAAGCTCACTTCACAGTGAGCTCTGCTTAGTATTTTGATCTGACAAGATGATTTCTATACAGTGGATATGGGATTAGCTGATTTATGGTCCTTAATTTTTCAGCTACATTATCTACAAAAGAAATAATTTCAGTTGAGTATTTTGAGTGAAGCCAGAAAATGCATATACTTTTTTTTACTGAATCTGCATGATTTTGATTCTCCTAAAACATCCTTCGAAGAGTTACCAAGTTGACACTATCTTGATCATTTGCTAAATTTTACTTTTTTTTAGGAAGTAAGGGGGAGAATTTTTTCCACAGTTGATTTACCCCTATCATGGAAATATATTTGTAAGTTAGTGAAGAGAGTTATGTATTATTAAAAATATAGAATTGTTTCCATAATTGATTCAAGGAAAAGTAGTTCCTAAGTCTTTCTCTTCAGCTCAGAAGAAATATTAAACTTGGGGGTACTTTCCCCAAGTTGCCTATCTAACAAGTCTACTACTTTGTAAATGTACCTATTACCTATATTTCATCACCTGAACAACGGCAATAACATTATGCCTCAACCTAACAATGAAATGTACATATAACTAAAGACTTGCTCTTGTTCTTCTCCCAAACAACAGACAAATCACATTTAATTGTATAATTCTGTAGGTGTTATTCACATTTAAAAGCTCAATCACCACTCCCCTTTTATATCCTGAAATTATTGATAAATACAAAATTTATATCATTTAATTTATATTTAATTATAAATTGTGTAATTTATTGCCTTTTTAAATTTTTTTTTTTTAAATAAATTTATTAATTTTTTGCTGCGTTGGGTCTTCGTTGTTGTGTGCGGGCTTTCTCTAGTTGTGATGAGCAGGGGACGCTACTCTTCGTTGCGGTGCACCGTGCTTGTGGTGGCTTCTCTTGTTGTGGAGCATGGGTTCTACGCATATGGGCTTCAGTAGTTGTGGCGCACGGGCTTAGTTGCTCCACGGCATGTGGGATCTTCCTGGACCAGGGCTCGAACCTGTGTCCCCTGCATTATCAGGCAGATTCCCAACCAGTGCGTCACCAGGGAAATCCAATTTATTAGCTTTTTTTTTTTTTGCGGCACGCGGGCCTCTCACTGCCGTGGCCTCTCCCATTGCGGAGCACAGGCTCCGGACGCACAGGCCCAGCGGCCATGGCTCACGGGCCCAGCCGCTCCGCGGCACGCGGGACCCTCCCGGACCGGGGCACGAACCCGCGCCCCCTGCATCGGCAGGCGAACTGTCAACCACTGCGCCACCAGGGAAGCCCTATTACCATTTTTAATACAACTTGCTTTAGATAAGCTAGTATAGAAAACAGAAAAGTACAGTTGATATATATTATTATATACATCTAAACATGGCATATATGCAAGACTTCTCATTTTTCATTTCTGTGGCTACAGTATTAGGTATTTATGACTTGCTTCTCCAAAAATCATGCCATGTTCTCTTTGCCCTTACCCAGTGTTACAACTTGTTTTGGTTATTTACCTGGACATATGACTCACTATTTTATTCATGAAGGAGCTGTGCAGTTAGTGTGCCCTGTCTGAACTGAGTTGCTGTAGACTTATATTTACTTTTACCATTGAACATGGTAGTACGTAGAGACACCCAGGTAATTCTCTGATTTCAGATATATTCCTCCCTGCTCTTATGGTGTAGTATTCCTCTATTTTCCCAAAATAAACTGGATTTATCAATCCAGTGAGTAAGACCTTCTCTACTGTCTCACTGGCACAAAGAGCCCACATTAACATGATGACTATCTCCACTTCCAACTCACTGGAAGTTCACTGTATACACCATATATATATATATGGGGGTTCTTTGGGCAGTAATATATTTGAGCCAGCAAAGCCACATTTTTATAAGTATATGAGGGGAAATAGCCAAAAAGAAACGCCACTCATGTCAACCAATTGCTTCCCACACACATGGATTCTAGCCATATACAGATCACCTGTTCTGAGTATATACTGCAACACATAGAAAAGCACCCCAGCTCTACAAGGTGTTGTCACATAGCTAGTGCCATAATTGGATTTTGAATAAGTCATCCTGCCTTTTATCAGGACAGATACTGCAGGGTGATAGAATACATAGTAAGATCAGTGAACCCCAAGAGTGTAGGGTCATTCATTCCTCACCTCTTTTGCTGTGAAAATAGTTCTTAGTTAGAAGCAATGGTGTGTGGAATATAGTAAAAGTGACTAATATAAGTTTACAGGTGGCAATGGCAGAAGCAAATCAGTATAACGCTTAAGCGCTTATTCCAGTGAAGAAGAAAAACACTGCTCCTGCCATCTGGAGAGCTCAGCATTTCTTATCACTGCCGTCAAGCTGGAGCTCAGCAGGTGTCATGGCCAGATCAGGCTCAAAAAGGTTAAGTCCATTTTCTTGAGCCCATGCAGAACTTCCATCCTGCAGCAAAAAAAGCTATTAGCTTTTTTGTCCATTAGCCATTGAACTTCACTCAATAGCCAGCGAAAGCTGACTGACATTCACAAACCAAATTTATCTACTTATTTAGATTGATCTATACAGTTGACGTCCTTTGTGAGCATTCTCATAACACACAGATTTATGACCATTCTTTGTTCATCGTCCTGGGATAGTCCCACGTGTTTTTATAACTCCTGATACATAATTCCTAGATATCTTTCAAGGCAACCTCCCTCACCCCCAGACCTCTAGCTATTTTCATTAGACGAGTTTTAGCCCTCAATGGCTCTTTGTTATTGCACATAAAATTTTAAATAATTTTATCAAGTACCTTGGAAAAACTCAGGATGTTGATCTCTTCTTCAAGAGCTATAATAGAAAATTTTTAGTTTTATTTATTTATATTTATTCTCAGATATTGATATGCTTTGATACAATTGTAAAGCATATCCAGCTTTGTTAGCTCTGAGTTCCTATACTATCTTTTCTTATTTCCTTACAGCCTACTCACCTTTGTAGCTACTTCTTTTTATGTAAACTCTCTTCAAATTTTAGAAATTTGTATGTGATCTGTTTCTTGTTGGGTCCATGACAAACACATACAATTCCCTTTGGTAAGATTATTAATTCCATTTATTTATTTAAAATATTAATCAGTTCTTATATCCTTGGCATAAATATTATTTTGATATATTACCTCTTATATACACTATTAGATTTGATTTGCTAATATTTTGTTTAGGATTTTGCATCTATACCCATGAATATAATAGCCCTAAAATTTCCCTGTTTTAAAAGTATAATTTCCTGCTTTTACTGTTATAATTATGCTGATCTGATAGAATGAAATATTTCTTCTTTATTGTCAAAAACAGTAGAAAACAGAGAGCAGTACGTCCCTTAAATTTTATAGAACTTGACTGTAAAATTATATGGGCTTTTTAAATTTGGGAGATATGATATTTAACCACTACTTCAATTTCCTTAATAGTTACAGTACTATTGAATTTTAAAATATTTTCTGGAGTCAGTTATTTTGAAAAAAATACATGTTCTTGTAGTGCTTTGTTGGTTAGGTTTCAGTTTTCGATTCATTGGTGTAGCTACTCATAGTATTGTCTTAATGTTGTATCCTCTGTTTTATGTCTTTATGTTCTCATTTTCATTCATACATTGCTTATTTGTTTCTTTTCTTGTCTCTTGATTCTTCATCAAAGAATCTTTCCAAATATTTACCTCTTGTTAATATTTTCAAAGAATCAATATTTGGTTTTGCTGATAGTCTCCACTATTTGGCTTTTTAATCTCATTAACTTCTGCCTTCAAACTAATTATCTCTTTTCTTAGCTTATATAGGATTTCTCTATTGTACATTTTCTAACCTGAAAAGAGGAGCACTTAATTCATTACTTGTAAGCATCTTTTTTCTAATATACTAATTTAAAGCTAGAATTGCTCTTGAAGTACTGGTTTTGCTCTATTTCATAAGTTTTATGTATAATGTTTTCATTATTATTCAGTTGCTTTTATAATGCAGTTTAAACTTTATTTTATACAAATGAGATTTTTTTCAAATTTATATTTTATTTTTCAACTTTCTCTGTGTACTTTAAAAATGTGTATTCTCAATTTGATGAATGGAGATTTCTGGATAATTTCTTTAGGTTAATAGTTTTAACTATGTCTTTCATATCAATACATCATTTATCCTCCTTGCTTCTCTGTATTTTTGATCACCAATAATCAAAAAAGTGTAAATTACACACAAATTATAAATTTTACTAATTCTATCAATAAATTGTCTACTAGTGGTACAGTTTCTAGTGACACTATCCTTAATGATATTTTATATCTTAAATCTATATTTCATTTGTTATCAATCTAGCTATTCCATAAATAATTTTTTTCTCCAGTGAAGGCATTTACTTTTTGCTTCAAAATCAAGGGGAAAATCATCATTTTAACTAAATTAGGAGTAGCTCTGATCAAGGCTGGATTGCAGGTTTAGTTTTAGTTCAACTCTGTTTTTTTATGTCTTGAGGATAAGATTTGTCCCAAGTATTACTGATTCCCCCCATAAGCAGGATTTTGGACCAGAGGATTTAAAAAGAAGTTTCTGCACACCTAAGAAAAGACTGATTTTTCTGTAGTCTTGGTAACAATTAACCAAATACCACTTTGAAATTCATTTAACTGATTAAACCAGCATCTCAATAGCACAGTTTTCTCACAAACACAGCTTCATTATGGCAGCCCACCTACCAGTGACAGACCTGTACATCTGAAAGTCAGTCAGGCTTTTGTGAAGTCAGCAAAGGACTCACTTCAATGTCTAAACTTTGAAATTCAGCCATTCAGCAACTTCCACAATCTAGTGATCTTTAACTGCCAATGTTCAATCAATCTGTAAAACATTCTATTCTCAAAAAAACCCTCAAATCCTCAAACTCCATGCTTCCCCAAACCCCTGCTTCACTGTACCTAATATTCATAGCATATACTTGCTTAAGTAAGAAAAAAATCCGTTTTTGTTTCATCTGTCTCTTCCTACAACACTTGTTAAAGTCTCTCCTTCCAATATTTCTACTAAGCACCATGAGAATACACAGTTCTCTTTGAAGATCAGCCACCAGCCTTCTATGCTGCTTTACAATTGGCAAAAGCACTTTAAGGAACTTTTTTTTTAATGGATCTTTAATGGATCTTAATTGCTTCACAATACTGTGTTAGTTTCTGTTGTACAACAAAGTGAATCAGTCATATGCATACATATGTTCCCATATCCCCTCCCTCTTGAGTCTACCTCCCACCCTCCCTATCCCACGTCTCTAGGTCATCGCAAAGCACCAAGCTTATCTCCCTGTGCTATGCTGCTGCACCGCACCAAGCTTATCTCCCTGTGCTATGCTGCTGCACCCCACTAGCTAACAGATGGGAATTCTACAGAAGAACAAACAGTACAGTATTAAAAGTTCTCTGTTTTCTTGCAAATTCATCAGAAGCCTCTGTGTGTGACAGACTTAATCATCTGTCCACCTGTGCCCAGATACGGCAATTGGGCTATAGGATGGAAAGCAAACATTTGTCTCTGGTCCCCTATGAGAGTCTCTTATCTTTTGAAATTTAATTCTCTTACATTTCTTTGCATCCTCAGATACAAAGTGGTTTACTCATTTTGTCTAGTTATTCCTGCAGAAGCAGTGGACTGTATCCTATTTGTAAGAGGTATCTTTGTCTTTTAACTGATAAGGCTAGAATTTTACTTAAATTTTCAAAACTGTTGCTAGTTTGGACCTTTTTTTCACAACTAAACTTACTATTGCAGTTTGATTTATTTTTTAATGTCTTCTAAACTCTTTAAATTATATTTTTAAATTATATATCTCCATCCTAATAAGAAAATAATTTTAGCATATCCTCAGACCTGTTGTTCCAACACTACAATTCCAGCATTATCTATACTTCCATCTAAATGTTAAATAGACTTTAATTCTGGGTCATTATGGCTGTATTTCCCCTTTCTTCTTCCACCTTAGGTATTCTTTTAAAGACAATAAGCCATATACCAAGTTACTGTCATCTTTATCTGATACAGGTCTTGCAGCATGCTCTGACTTTGCTCTCTTTCTTAACTGTTTTCATCCAAAACTGTTTTCAATATGGTTGTCTTTGGGGTGCATTTCTGGAGACTTTTCTGCTAGACAATATTTCTAACATGCCTTTGCATTTGAATGACAATTTGGCTGAATATTCAACTCTAGAGCCTAAGAGCTCTGTTTTATTCCTTAACAATTTCTGACAGATTTTCTGTTCGTCTCTGGTATAGGACTTGCTCTTTCCTCTTCACTCAGCATCAGAGTGTATGTTTTACCAACAGAAAGAGTCCTGCACCACAGTACTTTGGAAGAATTCTACAATATGGAAAATAAGTTGGCAATATATATGTTTTAATTATTTAATAATTCTATTTACAAAGCTAAAAATAGTGGTAATGAGTATTCTTTTCAACATTAGTTATAAAATGTCTAGACTTTTAGTGCGATAATATACATTTTCTAGAATGCAGATTTTGTACAAAATGCACAAATTTGAGATTCAGAAATGTCCTAATAGAAGCACACTTTTATATTTAGTGTGTCCAAATGTTGATAGGACTGGACTAAATGAAATGCTTAGGGCATTATTTTTGTTTAATTTTTTTGGCCATAAGATATCCATTTTTGTTAGTCATAACATATTTCCAAAGCAGGGACAGAGACAAAAAGGGAATAGGAATACAAAATAAAACCAAAACTTCTATCATTCTAATGAAAGACAGGAAAGGAAGGCACAATCGAAACATCAAAAAGTAGGAGGTAAAAAGAGTATACAGATATTGCAGAGATAAGTTAAAAATTAATTGGTTACCCTATTTATAAATAAATTCTTTTGCCAATGAAAGATGTAAATTATGAGATGTGGTATTTGATAGAGTCACACATAAAACTTAAGCATAAAAGAGAAATGAATCTTAAGTGATAGAATAAAAGTGATCAAGAAGAGGGAGACCTTCAAGATGGCAGAAGAGTAAGACGCGGAGATCACCTTCCTCCCCACAAATACATCAGAAATACATCTACATGTTGAAACAACTCCTGCAGAACACCTACTGAACTCTGGCAGAAGACCTCAGACCTCTCAAAAGGCAAGAAACTCCCAACGTACCTGGGTAGGGCAAAAGAAAAAAGATAAAAAAGAGAGACAAAAGAATAGGGACAGGATCTGAAATTCTGGTGGTAGCTGTGAAAGAGGAAAGGTTTCCACACAGCAGGAAGGCCCTTCACTGGCAGAGATGGGGGGTCGGCAGTAGGGAAGCTTCAGAGCCATGGAGGAGAGCGCAGCAACAGGGATGCAGAGGTCAAAGTGGAGAGATCCCTGCACAGAGGATCGGTGCCGACCGGCACTCACCAGCCCAAGAGGCTTGTCTGCTCCCCTGCTCCCCTGCCAGGGCGGGCGGGGCTGGCAGCTGAGGCTCGGGCTTCGGTCGGTCGGAGCGCAGGGAGAGGACTGGGGCTGGCGGCGTGATCACAGCCTGAAGGGGGGCTAGTGCACCACGGCTAGATGGGAGGGAGTCCGGGAAAAGTCTGGACCTGCCTAAGAGGCAAGAGACCACTGTTTCAGGATGCGCAAGGAGAGGGGATTAAGAGCGCTGCCTAAACGAGCTCCAGAGAAGGGCATGAGCCACGGCTATCAGCGCAGACATCAGAGACGGGCATGAGACGCTAAGGCTGCTGCAGCTGCCACCACCAAGAAGCCTGTGTGCAAGCACAGGTCACTATCCACATCTCCACTCCCGGGAGCCAGTGCAGCCCGCCACCGCCAGGGTCCCGGAACCCAGGGACAACTTCCCCGGGAGAATGCACGGTGCCTCAGCCTGGTGCAACGTCACGCTGGCCTCTGCCCCGTAGGCACGTCCCGTATCCATATCCCTCCCTCCACCCGGCCTGCGGGAGCCAGAACCCCTGACTCAGCTGCTTCTTTAACCCCGTCCTGTCTGAGCAAAGAACAGATGCCCTCAGGTGACCTACACGCAGAGGCGGGTCCAAATCGAAAGCTGAACCCCAGGAGCTGTGCGAACAAAGAAGAGAAAGGGAAATGTCTCCCAGCAGCCTCAGGAGCAGCAGATTAAATCTCCACAATCAGCTGGATGTACCCTGCGTCTGTGGAATACCTGAATAGACAACGAATCATCCCAAATTGAGGAGGTGGACTTTGGGAGCAAGGATATATATATATATATTTTTTTTTTTTCCCTTTTTCTTTTTTTGTGAGTGTGCATGTGTATGCTTCTTTGTGTGATTTTGTCTGAATAGCTTTACTTTTACCATTTGTCCTAGGGTTCTGTCTGTTGGATTTTTTTTATTTTGTTTTTGTACAGTTTTTAGCACTTGTTATCACTGGTGGATTAGTTTATGGTTTGGTTGCTCTCTTCTTATTTTTTTTTATTACTTTTTAATGTATTTATTTTTTATTCTTTATTTTAAAAACTTTTTATTTTATTTTACTTCTTTCTATCTTTCTTTCTTTTTTTCTCCCTTTTCTTCTGAGCCACGTGGCTGACAGTGTCTTGGTGTTCCGGCTGAGTGTCAGGGCTGTGCCTCTGAGGTGGGAGGGCTGGGTTCAGGTCATTGGTCCACCAGAGACCTCCCAGCTCTACGTAATATCAAATGGCGAAAGCTCTCCTAGAGATCTCCATCTGAATGCTAAGACCCCGCTCCACTCAACGACCAGCAAGTTACAGTGCTGGACACCCTATGCCAGACAAATAGCAAGACAAGAACACAACCACACCCATTAGCAAAGAGGCTGCCTAAAATCATAATAAGTTCACAGAAACCCCAAACACACCACCAGACGTGGACCTGCCCACCAGAAAGACAAGATCCAGCCTCATCCACCAGAACACAGGCACTAGTCCCCTCCACCAGGAAGCCTACACAAACCACTGAACCAACTTTAGCCACTGGGGACAGACACCAAAAACAATGGGAACTACGAACCTGCAGGCTGCAAAAAGGAGACGCCAAACACAGTAAGTTAAGCAAAATGAGAAGAAAGAGAAAAACAGAGCAGATGAAGGAGCAAGGTTAAAACTCACCAGACCTAACAAATGAAGAGGAAATGGGCAGTCTACCTGAAAAAGAATTCAGAGTAATGATAGTAAAGATGATCCAAAATCTAGAATGGAGAAAATACAAGAAACATTCAACAGGGACCTAGAAGAAGTAAAGAGCAAACAAACAGTGATGAACAACACAGTAAGTGAAACTAAAAATTCTCTCGAAGGAATCAATAGCAGAATAACTGAGGCAGAAGAACAGATAAGTGACCTGGAAGATAAAATAGGGGAAATAACTATTGTAGAGCAGAATAAAGAAAAAAGAATGAAAAGAACTGAGGACAGTCTCAGAGACCTCTGGGACAATATTAAATGCACAAACATTCGAATTATAGGGGTCCCAGAAGAAGAAGAGAAAAAGAAAGGGACTGAGAAAATATTTGAAGAGATTATAGTTGAAAACTTCCCTAATATGGGAAACAAAATAGTCATTCAAGTCCAGGAAGTGCAGAGAATCCCATACAGGATAAATCCAAGGAGAAACAGGTCATAACACACATTAATCAAACAATCAACATTTAAATACAAAGAAAAAATATTAAAAGCAGCAAGGGAAAAGCAACAAATAACATAGAAAGAAACCCCATAAGGTTAACAGCTGATTTCTCAGCAGAAACTCTACAAACCAGAAGGGTGTGGTAGGACATATTTAAAGCGATGAAAGGGAAAAACCTACAACCAAGATTACTCTACCCAGCAAGGATCTCAATCAGATTTGACGGAGAAATTAAAAGCTTACAGACAAGCAAAAGCTAAGAGATGCAACACCACCAAACCAGCTTTACAACAAATGCTAAAGGAACTTCTCTAGGCAGGAAACACAAAAGAAGGGAAAGACCTAAAATAACAAACCAAAAACCATTAAGAAAATGGTAACAGGAGTATACATATCGATAAATACCTAAATGTAAATGGATTAAATGCTCCAATGAAAAGACATAGACTGGCTGAATGGGTATAAAAACAAGACCCATATATATGCTGTCTACAAGTGGGTCTACAAGAGACCCACTTCAGACCTAGGGGCACATACAGACTGAAAGTGAGGGAAGCAACTATATGCCAATAAAATGGACAACCTTGAAGAAATGGACAAATTCTTAGAAAAGTACAACCTTCCAACATTGAACCAGGAAGAAATAGAAAATATAAACAGACCAATCAAGCACTGAAATTGAGACAGTGATTAAAAATCTTCCAACAAACAAAAGCCCAGGACCAGTTGGTTTCAGAGGCGAATTGTATCAAACATTTAGAGAAAAGCTAATAACTATCCTTCTCAAACTCTTCCAAAATATAGTAGATGGAGAAACAGTCCCAAACTCATTCTACAAGATTAGCATCACCCTGATACCAAAACCAGGCAAAGATGTCACAAAAAAAGAAAACTACAGGCCAATATCTCTGATGAACATAGATGCAAAAATCCTGAAAAAATACTAGCAAACAGAATCCAGCAGCACATTAAAAGGATCATACACCATAATCAAGTGGGGTTTATCCCAGGAAGGCAAGGATTCTTCAATATATGCAAATCAATCAATGTGATACACCATATTAACAAATTGAAGGCGAAAACCATATTATCATTTCAAAAGATGCAGAAAAATCTTCTGACAAAATTCAACACTCATTTATGATAAATACACTCCAGAAGGTAGGCACAGAGGGAACTTACCTCAACATACTAAAGGCTATATATGACAAACCCACACCCAACATCGTTCCCAATGGTGAAAAACTGAGACTATTTTCACTAAGATTGGGAACAAGACAAGGTTGCCCACTCTCAGCATTATTATACAACATAGTTTTGGAAGTTTTAGCCACAGCAATCAGAGAAGAACAAGAAATAAGAGAATCCAAATCAGAAAAGAAGAAGTAACACTGTCACAGTTTGCAAATGACATGATAGTGTACATGGAGAATCCTAAGGACACTACCAGATAACTGCTAGTGCTAATCAATGAATTTCGTAAAGTAGCAGGATACAAAATTAATGCACAGAAATCTCTTGCATTCCTATACACTAATGATGAAAAATCTGAAAGAGAAATTAAGGAACCATACCAATTTACTATTGCAACAAAAAGAATAAAGAACCTAGGAATAAACCTACCTAAGGAGACAAAAGACCTGTATGCAGAAAACTATAAGACACTGATGAAAGAAATTAAAGAGGATACAAACAGATGGAGAGATATACCACGTTCTTGGATTGGAAGAATCAACACTGAAAATGACTCTACTACCCAAAGCAATCTACAGGTTCAATGCAATCCCTCTCAAACTGCCAATGACATTTTCCACAGAACTAGAACAAAAAATTTCACTATTTGTATGGAAACACAAATGACTCCTAATACCCAAAGCAATTTTAAGAAAAACGGAACTGGAGGAATCAGACTCCCTGACTTCAGACTATAGTACAAAACTACAGTAATCAATACAGTATGGTACTGGCACAAAAACAGAAATATAGATCAATGGAATAGGATAGAAAGCCCAGAGATAAACCCACACACATATGGTCACCTTACCTTTGATAAAGGAGGCAAGAATATACAGTGGAGAAAAGACAGCCTTTTCAATAGGTGGTGCTGGGAAAACTGGACAGTTACATGTAAAAGAATGAAATTAGAACACTCCTTAACACCATACACAAAAATAAACTCAAAATGGATTAAAGACCTAAATGTAAAGCCAACACTATAAAACTCTTAGAGGAAAACATAGGCAGGACACACTATGAAATAAATCATAGCAAGATCCTTATTTGACCCACCTCCTAGAGAAATGGAAATACAAAATACAAAATAATACAAAAATAATACAAAATAATACAAAAATAATACAAAATAAACAAATGGGACTTAATGATTCTTAAAAGCTTTTGCACAGCAAGGAAACCATAAATGAGGTGGAAAGACAATCCTCAGAATGGGAGAAAGTATTTTCAAATGAAGCAAATGACAAAGGATTAATCTCCAAAATTTACAAGCAGCTCATGCAGCTCAATATCAAAAAAACAAACAACCCAACCCCAAAATGGACAAAAGACCTAAATAGACATTTCTCCAAAGAAAATATACAGATGGCCAATAAACACATGAAAGGATGCTCAGCATCATTCATCATTAGAGAAATACAAATCAGAACTACAATGAGGTATCACCTTACACCAGTCAGAATGGCCATCATCAAAAAATCTACAAACAATAAATGCTGGAGAGGGTGTGGAGAAAAGGGAACCCTCTTGCACTGTTGGTGGGAATGTAAATTGATAGAGCCACTATGGAGAACAATATGGAGTTTCCTCAAAAAACTAAAAATAGAACTACCATATGATCCAGCAATCCCACTGCTGGGCATATACCCTGAGAGAACGATAATTCAAAAGGAGTCATGTACCACAATGTTCATTGCAACTCTATTTACAACAGCCAGGACATGGAAGCAACCTAAGTGTCCATCGACAGATGAATGGATAAAGAAGATGTGGCACATATATACAATGGAATATTACTCAGCCACAAAAAGAAACAAAATTGAGTTGTTTGTAGTGATGTAGATGGTCCTAGAGACTGTCATACAGGGTGAAGTAAGTCATAAAGAGAAAAACAAATACCATATCCTAACATATATATATGGAATCTTAAAAAAAATAAAAAGGTTATGAAGAACCTAGGGGCAGGACAAGAATAAAGACGCAGATGTAGAGAATGGACTTGAGGACATGGGGAGGGGGAAGGTTAAGCTGGGATGAAGTGAGAGAGTGGCATGGACATATATACACTACCAGATGTAAAACAGATAGCTGGTGGGAAGGAGCCGCATAGCACAGGGAGATCAGCTCGGTGCTTTGTGACCAGCTAGATGGGTGAGATAGGGAGGGTGGGAGGGAGATGTAAGTGGGAGGAGATATGGGGATATATGTATATGTAAAACTGATTCTCTTTGTTACAAAGCAGAAACTAACACACCATTGTAAAGCAATTATACTCCAATAAAGATGTTATAAAAAAATTAAAAAAAAAAAGAAATAAAAAGTGATCAAGAAAATAATCAACTGGAAGTTCTTATAGCTGGATTATATAAGCCACATAAAAATTAAGGAAGCTCTTTGGTGCTGAGTAGTTAATATGGCTATAGAAACAACAGAGAAACATGATACTGGAATCTCAGAAAGGCCAATTTCATATCATTTCTTGGAAGTGATATATGTGTGTAAGATTGTGAGCGTGGGCCCTCGGCCATCCTGCCCATATTAGAATCCCACCTCCATCTCTTCGGTGAGACAAGTCAATTCTCTGACACTCAGTTTCCTCTTTGGTTAAACACATGTGTATTTGTATTTGGAAATGTATGTCTACATTTATTATTAGTTATTTATTGTATTAGTCAAGTTCCAAACAAGAGATAAAAACCGAGCAGTACGTTGCACAGAGATGGTTTAAGAATTATTACCTGTACCAGGGAAGAAACTATATCTGTGTGAAGAGAACACGAATGACTGCTGTGGTGTTGAGGAAGAGTGCCCCGAAAAGGAACATACTTTGACACAGGCTTCCCTCCAGTGCTCTGATTCAGATCTCATTGTAGAAGTTGTAGTTGTGGTCCTCTGGATGGCAATGTAATTTCCTGGGTTTCCCAGGCCAGAGGTGGTCCACAATTTGTGCAGGCTAGCAACGCTGGTGAGGGTGCATGAAGAAGGAGTCAGAGAGCCTGCAGCCACTCGCCAGCTGGGTGGTTTGGGGTCTGGAGGTACAGTAGCTGCAAGGGAATGTGTAGGCGTGCAGGCTGACTGAGGTCGGCAGGCAGTGTGAAAACAAGTTAGGGTGTTTGAAGCCTGTTCATTGCAACTCAAGGTCTAAGATGTATATCTGTGTCAGAGGTTTGTGGCAAGGTGGAACCCAGAGAGTAACTTCCAGTTTCCCCATGGTGCATCCTCTGTAGGATGAATATAATCCCACCTCCCTAGCCACTATCCTTACTAAAAGCTTTCTTAACAGGAACTACATCACTCTTCGCCTTCTATTTGTTTTCTATGGGAAGTTGTTCACAACGTGATACTCTGTATTTCTAGAAATCACAGATTTTTCTGGCACCTTTTATATTAGAGTTTAACAGTGGAAACTCACTTTTCAATTGTGCTGTCAAAAATAACCTGACTGTTATAAATGTGCCATAAAGATCTATCGTATTTCATTCTAAAAGACAAAACTCTTGACATAAGATGCTGTGTTGTAACACCCTGCCAATGTCTTCTCTTACAGCCCCTTAAGAATGAGAGAAGCGACAAATGCTGCTGTCACTATGTGAACAAGGGGATGAAATGCACTCCTTCTATCTTCTCCAAACACGAGAAGTTTTGCATTACAGTCTAAAAAAGAGGAAGAAAATACCTGAAGCATGTTGATATTCTGTGTATATTATTTCTGCATTCTTGAAATCATTAATGATAATAGTACTATTAGATTCTCCTTGGAATCAGTTACTTAAGGCAGATGTTGAGAAAGTAAAACTATAAGATCAGTAAAGATAAAATAAAAAGTTCCACCTACATTTTAGTCAACTTAAATGTGAAAGAAGAGGTTTAGAGGGCTTTAAGACATCTGGGTAAACTTGCTTCCAATATATGACTTTGAATTAGTCACTTTACTACCCTAAGAATGAATTTTCTCATCCATAAATTGGGTTTGATTTCTAAAGCCCGCAAAAGATATTTTAATAACCCTATGAAATATTTTATATAAATATTGTCGGAAGAAGTCAGTTAGGAGATTTAAGAAACAAATATTCACTACCATGAATATACAAGTTTAATATCTTTTACTTCCTTGAACACATATCAAGCTTTAGGTATAAATACATAGGCTCTTTTAACTATGCTTAAACCAATTAGTAGAACAGAGAGTAAGTTAAGCTGAATTGCTGACAGCAAAGTTGAGAAGGGAACGGAGAAAAGCTTAATATTCAAGGCATTCAGTGACTTCAAGATCAACTGTCTATAATTTTTGGTAATGCTGCGAGCAGTGGTTGGCATCTTGAAGAATCATTCTGGCCCTTGCTGAAAAATATTCTGAACTGTTAAATACACTTGCATATTTATAACATTTTTTACTAGTACAGTTATTGAGTTTGTAAAGTATATCCATAGTTTATTTTTGTGTTTTGTTTACTGTTTGCACATTCTAGTCTTTGTGACTACCTTTCCCCTTTTTATAGGCATGTGGTGAATATTATGTTCATTTAACAAAAAGACATAATGAGCACAAAGATGTTAAATGATAAGCAAATTTATGCAACTAAATGGCTAAACAAATATACTATAGCATAAGATATTAGGAGCACAGGCCTTGAGGTGAGACCACCAGCGTTTGACCTCTGACTCTGCAATAAACTGTAAGATAATGAGCAAGTTACCTCAATTTAAGGTCCAGAATTCTCATCTGAAAAATGGGTATAATAATAGAACCTATATCATAAGGTTGTTGTGGGGATTAATTAGAGATTGGATTGGAGTACCATTCAAAGTAGCAGTAAATATTTGGATGTACTTCTGCTAACACTCTTGGAAAATTAATTTATCTATCACCTAGTGCTATAGTTACTTGTTTATAAAGGTTTCTCTGTACTAGATTATATGTTACTCCAGAGAACACATGATATTTATGTTTTCATTTGACACAATAATTCTAATTCTTTTTACATGCAGTATAGGTGCTGCATTAACGTTGTTGAATAACTGAATGGCTAAATGAAAACAGGATCAGGAATACCGACTCTCAATCTAAGGACTAGAGTTGATTCTACTAACGTTTCAAAATGTATCAACTGCTCTATTTCCTAGAGCATCCAGTAAGTATGACCTTTAGAACTTCTGGCAATAGTGACAGAGGTTAGGTAAACAAGATAATGCAAAAAAAGATAATGGGCAAGATTAGGTAGAAAATGAAGAAATGGGAAATTTAACAATGTTAAAAAAATAACCGTGAGATTAAGGTTACTAAAACAACCTGTCCTGTGTGAATGAATTTGGACACAGGCAGAAACATCATTCAGTGATTAAAAACAGTTGCTAAATTAAAACTGTCAACACAAAAGTAATTTATTAAAAATAATTAAAAGACCATCCCTATCATAGTCATTTACATCATAATGAGCCAATTATTCTTTGCTATAAAAATTTACTGAATCTCAATGGCAAGTAGAGAGGACACAAAATTACGGTCGCAGTGGAGCTACCATGATGTTTTCCCTTTGTAATTTTTCACAATATATTTTGTAAATTATTCAGAATTTAACACAGCCATAATAATATTAATGATTAACCATTACATTTTGCAATGTTGATAAAAAACTATATATAAAATGCATATAGTGAAACATTAGAGTGCAGTAGTTAAGACGTGGACTCTGAAGTAATTCCACATAGTTTCATAACTTAGAAAGTAATATCATTTCTTTGCTTTAGCTTTCTCATTTATAAAATGGGAAAATAATTTTTAGTTTCCCGATGGGAAATTCTGAGGAATAAAATCAATAACATGCAGAGTTTTACCTAAATGCCTGATATTGATAAGCACTGAATAAATAGCGATTATTATCATTATTACTGTATGAATTCATCTACTCAAGAGCAAAACAAAATAAAACATAGGGATATACAATTTCAAGATGATAATAGGAAATTATACAGTTATTCCTTTATTTCCAATAGATCACAATTTAAAAAGGTTGTTTGTTTTCAGTTTGGGGCAATTATGAATGTGGTACAATTAATAATGCTCTCCACCCCCAAAATATACAATTCTTAATTTCTGGAACCTGTGAATGTTACCTTATTTGACAAAGACTTTGAAGATGTGATTAAATTAAATATTTTGAGATGAAGGATTATCCTGGATTATCTGGTTCAGTCATAAATACAATCACAGGTGTCCTTATAAGGGAGAGACCAAGGGAGCTCACACACAGAGGAGGAGAAGGTCTACCACAATATTACTACAGAGGGAGGTGGAGGTTAGGTGATCTGAATGCAAAACAAGGAATGCGGTAGCCTAGTGGAAGCTGGCAAAGTCAAGGAGTACATGCTTCTCCAGGGACCCTAGAGGGAGTGTGGTCTGCTGACACCTTGATTTTCGGCAAGTGATACTGATATGGACTTCTGGCTTCTGGAATTGTGATAGAACAAATATCTGTTGTTTAAAGCTACCAGGTCTGTGGTCATTTGTTACAGCAGCAGCAAGAAACTAATACAATTAATTAATCTGCTATAAATATTCCTGTATAGAATTTTTATGAACATAAGTTTTAATATCTGTGGGTCAAATGCCCAGGAGTATAATAGCTAGGTTATATGGAAATTGCAAATTTAATTTTATAAGAAACTCCCCAAGTTTTCCAAATGGCTTTATCATTTTCACCTTCTCATCAGTGATGTATGTATGATCTGGTTTCTCTGCACCCTCACCAGAATGTAAGGCTGTCACTATTTTAAAATGTTACCTTTGTGTTAAGTGTGTAGTGACATCTCATTATAGTTTTAATTCGCATTTTCCTACCAGTAGTGATATTAAACATGTTTTCAAGTGCTTATTTACCATCTGCTCATCTTCTTCTTTGTAATGTCTATGTTGTTTGCCCATTTTCTAATTTGACCATTATTTACTGTTAAGTTTTGAAATTTCTTTAGATATTCTAGATACAGGTCCTTTTTCAAATATGTCTTAAAAATATTTTCTCTAGCCTGTAGTTTGTCTTTTCATTTTCTTAGTGGTGACTATCACAGAGCATAGTTTTCATTTTGATGAAGTCTAATTTATCTTTTTTTTTTTAATTAATATGTTTTTTATTGTCAAGTCTAAGAACTCTTTTCCCAATCTTTCCTCCATTGAATTGTTTTTTTCACCTTTGTCAAAAATCGGTTGATCATATGTGTATGGGTCTATTTCTGGGTTATCCATTCTGTTCTATTAATCTATGTGCCTATATCTGTGCCAATACCACATGCCTTATCTTAGTTGTAATCCTTAATATTGGGTTGAGTGATTCCTCGTACTTCATACTTCTTTTTCAAGATTGTTCTAACTATTCTACAGCTTGTTACCTTCAATAACATTTTAGAATAAGCTTGTCTATATATGCAAAAGTCATTTACAAGTTTTTAATAGCAATTGTACTAAACCTATAATTTTTTACTATGTTGAGTCTTCCATTCCATGAACACAGTATATCTTTTCATTTTTAAATTCCTTTCTTCAGCATATTGTAATTTTCAGTGCACAGATCTTATACATGCTTTGTTAAGTTTCTATTTAAGTACTGGTTCATCAATTGTAACAAATGTACCCCACTAATGCAAGATGTTATAAATAGAGGAAACTGGGCAGAGGGAGGAGGGTGGAAAAGGTATATGAGAACTGTGTACTTGCTCTTTAATTTTTCTATAAACCTAAAACTGCTCTAAGAAATAAAATCTATTAGCTAAATATAGGAGGAATGGAATATTATTATAATTAGGTACCCTGAATCAGACAATAGCACAAAAGAAAAAGTAATAATAACAATTATTACCATTAACATCAGGTTATTTCATTTCTGTAAGAATACATGTCTAGAGCCAATGAATCAATGATATCAGAATAGCAACAGGAAGATCTCTGACCTTAGATATCTATGTACAGGTAATTATCATGCATGCGTGTAGGCAAAAGAAATAGATTCTCAGACATAGAAGAAATCCTACGCATGCCAGTTTTTGAGGGAACAGTAACTCAAAATAACAAAACTGCCCATATATATCTGGAGGGAGAGAGACAGAAATAGAGAAATTTTCAGTTTAATGTTTCACACAAAATTATTTAGGGAAAATCATATAACTAAAGCTTAAACGCCTGTCTAAATATTTGTTGATTATAAGCTATAAAGTTTAATAAAACTTCCAAATTTTCTTAAAATAGAAAAAATATATAATAAATGTAAACAATAATAACATTTAGAATGTAAATTCTAGATATTTTTTTAAAAAAATAACCTTGAATGTTGGGCTAAGAGAAGAACATACTGCATTGAAACAGTTCTAATTCTTTTCTGGGAGATCATGAAAGAGAAAATGTAATAATTTTACTTTTTTCATATTGATTTTTAAAAATAGCCAAAAGGGGCTTCCCTGGTGGTGCAGTGGTTGAGGGTCCGCCTGCCGATGCAGGGGACATGGGTTCGTGCCCCGGTCCGGGAAGACCCCACATGCCGCGGTGCGGCTGGGCCCGTGAGCCATGGCCACTGAGCCTGCGCGTCCGGAGCCTGTGCCCCGCAACGGGAGAGACCACAACAGTGAGAGGCCCGCATACCGCAAAAAAAAAAAAGAAAAAAAGGCCATTTTTCAAAGTACACATGAATTAATCAATAGATGAAGTTCCAAGAACCACCTTTTCCCAAGAAAAGAAATAAAAATAAGATTATTTGAAAGAAGAGCGCATGAAAGACAGAAAGGTGTGAGAAGCATACTGAATTTAGAAACTGAGTTAGATGGAGTCCAAGATGGAGGGCTGACATGAATCAATAAACTAATGTAAAAATTAAAAACAAACTACAGATGTCTGAAAAGAGGAGGTACAGTAATCTCCAGTTATAACAAAGCAAGAACAGCAATTTCAAGGCTTTTCAAAAGTAGTAAGTACCCTTTTCTCCAAAACATTACACAATAATATTCGCAAAAATAGGAATACTGTTGCTATATGAGTTTCTTTCCTTTTTTAATTTTTTAGGAAAAACATCCAACAGCAAACCTTTTAGCAGTTACTTTCATTGCTATATGTATAAGATAAACCACTACTGGAAAGCCAATAAGGTATAGATTTTTAAACCAGTAGGGAAAACAACAAACTCAACAAAACATAATGCAATTCCCAAGGCTTTTCAGGGAACACTGGGGCTAATAACTTTCCATCTTCTCATCATACTCCAATTAACCCATTCTATTCAGCTTCCTCTTCTCTGTTCAAATCAGCTACTACACCTGTGTTTGCTTTCTATTACCCACAGATCATTGCTCCTTCTCTAGTTCATTTGTCCTTGTGTGATCATGGATTTTTTAGGCCATTTGTCTATTATTTACTCTCATTTTATATATCAAAATTAAAACCTAATGTAATTAAATGGCTACATAGGAAAATTATTGACACATTGGCTATAGTAAATAGTTATAAAATCTCTCTAATTAATATAATTTTGGTGATATTTTTATCCACACACATTAAGATGCCAGAATAAGTAGCGTTTTTACATAAAAATATCAGAGAAGTATTAAAACTCTGATGGTAACCCCTTATCCAAGACCACTTCATGTGGTTGTGGGTAATGAAGAGCAACTCTCCTATAAGTGTTAAGCACATGACTCTGACGTGAGTGGTGGCCCTTGGGATCATGCACCTATTTATAATTGTGTGTCGATACATACAACCTTCAGGGACAGCAGGGGAAGGCCCTAATCTGAATCAGGAATTCTCTATTGGTGTTCATTCCATAAAAAGCTCTTAATGGCAATAAAATTTTAAATGGTAAAGTATTAGATTGAGATTAGAAATATATCTCTCATAACTATGGTTAGTAATATTGCCACCCAGTTATTTAATTCTCACAAGTTACTGAAATAATTTTCTTTATCGAACTTTTACGTAATAAACTGCAATTGTAACACAATAAGGGGAAAACAGGCATTAAACAAAATGTAAAAACAGGAATCAAATTTATAATGTTATGAGCACGATACACATATCTCATTGAAATAACAATAGCAAAACTAACAACAATAATACCATGCATAGTAACAATAATACCGTACTTTCAGCAGTACTTCTTGTCTACTAGGCAATGTTTTAAGGAATTTACACACACACACACATTTACACACATACACACATATACACATACACAGATGCACATACACACACATACTCATTCAATCCTCATAACAACTCCATGGGGATTTTATCTTTCACTAGTCACTTCCCTTCTTTTTCCAACTTACATGGTACAAGATAAATTCATGAAACTATATTTTAAAGCATCTTCTAAACTTAGTGCAGAGTAGAAGTTAGTAGGCTTATCACAATTATTGTGTTGTATTTCACAATTTTTTAGATATCTTGTTAAAATTCAGAGATCTATAAATAAACCACAAGAAGACTGAAATCACTCAAATTGCACACATATACAGCAGGAGCCATTTCAACTTATTTGTCAATTTTCCTTAAATGATTGAAAAAAGTAAAAAATGGCCAATGGAAGCTGAATAAGTCCATATTTATTGATTGACTCTATTAATGATAATATGCTCATTGGTAAACTAAGTCTCCCTATACAGGTGTAGTTTCTTAGTAATTATACGACCTATATGATCAACATTACTTCAAAATAAATTCCGAGATAACTGAATATTGGTATTGAATAAAAGTTGTTTGCATTCAGGTAGACATGCGCGTTGGCATTTATTATGATTTTCTCCTCCAATTAGACTAGTCAAATACAAAGACTCAAAGGGAAATTTTATATTGTTAGATTGTTAGAAATTAGTGGCTTTTGGTGGAAAATTCCTGTTTCTTCAGCACTTCTATGTGTTTTTATAGGACATTATTATATCCCTAAACTCACTGCTACTCAGTGGAGTACAGTACCTGCCACAAATCTGAAATGCCCAAGTATAGCTCTGATAACAAAATCAATTCTTCTCCTTGTGTTTCTTACCAAGTCGTTTCTTTCACACACACCCTTTCCAATTTCCTTTCTGATTTCATTTTTTTTCACCTGATTTTCAAAGTCCTTTTGATAATCAAATCACTAAACATCATTCACTCATTGCACTTCTGAGGATCAGATCTGTCACTGGCTTATATACTTTTTTGCCCAGCACTGATTTTGATTCATGCCTTAGAATGTCAGAGCCTAAAAGGACAATTCCACTTTCACTTTTCAGAGCCAGTTTCAATATCAACTTTAATTGAGTAGATAGTATTTAATATAGTTCTCTTCCAGCAGGCAATAATCGTTTACCCCAAGGTTCTCTGTCTTATATTAAACAGAAGAATGCTGACTCAGAGGCTTTTGTTGTGTTTTGTTTTTACTCTTGCTCTCACTTTAACTTGGCTTGAGCAAAAGTTTTACAAGTTGAAATCCCATACTGCCTGAAATACAGACTTTTTAAAAAAGCATTACTTAGTGTATTAAAAAGGTAATTGAGTTTAATTTTTAAACTTCTATATCTTTAAAGTCATAGGAATATAAGTGGTATTGGTTATAGTGCAATCGATTGAATGTTTCCCCCAAATTCATATGTTGAATCGTAATCCCCAGCGTGATGATATTAGGAGGTGGGGCATTTGGGAGGTGATTTGGCCATGAGGGTGGAGCCCCTGTGAATAGGATTGATGCTCTAATAAAAGAGATCCTAGAGAGTTCCCTTGTCCATTCTGCCATGTGAGGAGAGGGTGAGATCTCATCAGACACATCTCGATCTAGGATTTCTCAGTCTCCAGAACTGCAGGAAATCCATTTGTTTATGAGCCACCTAGTCTATGGTGTTCTATTCCAGCAGCCTGAACAGACTTATAGAATAAGACATAAAGAATAATTTAAAATAAAGTAAAAGAAATATATATTTATAATCTCAGTATTGGCTATATACTTAGAAATTATTTGATTAGCTATCTGTGATCATTATAGTCCAAATTGTATTGCCAAATTTACATATCAAGTAAAAAAATTAAATCTTTTAAAATAAACACATTTCTTAATTGTCATATCAACTCTGCCTTATATATATGAGCCAATATTTGGTGTATGGCAATTTAATTAGCATAATCCCCACTCAGAAATTCTGAAAAATTTATTACTCTAAACTGGCAAAAATTCCTCAGCTTATCTTCAAATTCTCCAAGCCACTCCTACTCAAGTTTTTGCCTGTATTTTCATATACAATAGTAAACTGAGGCTAATGTTTAAAGAGAAACAAATATTAAAAATAGAGTCAAGAGTTTTGGTTTCTGGTTCTGCAAGTAAGGAGCTTGGAAGTCACCACTCTGTCCTAACAGCAAGTAAAAAGCTGAACAGACTGAAAAATCAACAATTCTTCTTGTATCCATAAGACAGGAAGGACACTGGGCAAATTGCTGCAGCCAAGATCAGTGAGACAGACATGCAAATACAGGGAATCACAGCTTACTAGAGCAGAGACTCAAGACATCAGCACTGGAGAGGAAAACCTGAACTGTACTGACAAATTGTTGGAGGATCAATGTGAACAAGTCCGAGAGTTAACTACTCCAGGGGTGCTAGCCATAGGTGGATCACCCCAATACTGAGAGAGTCCCTCCAGGAGGCCAACCAGGCTTTCACAGTATCAGAGGAAAAAGAATCTGGGATTTGGCAGGGGTTGGGGAAAAACTCTGAAATTTATCAGAGCCCCATGTTCTTCATAACAAGTCCTGCCCTCAGAGGAAACTTGTTAACCAGAGCCTAACCTGCTAGTTTATAACTATCCTGGGGGAAGGGAAATGCCCAACTGCGGCCAGCTCTAGCCTTCCACATAAGAGAAGAGATAAACTCACCTCCAGCCCACTTTGTCTCACCAGAGGGAGGAGAACAAAATCAAAACAAAACTGAGAAACACCTGAAGTGCACAGGGCAGAGGCATAGGCTTACTGAAAGGTTGAGACCTAATCATGGGACTGCAGAACACTTTACTCCACCACATTACTAAAGGCCTATTTACAGCAGTTCCTTTTAAACAGTACATTATGGCTGTCCATCAAAAAAAAAAAAAAAAGAACAAAAAGCTTGCCAAGTATACCAAAAGGCAAAAAAACACAATTTGAAGAAAGTAAGCAAGCATCAGAACCAGACATGTGAGGGATGTTAGAATAATCAGACCAGGAATTTAAAACAACTATGATTAATATGTTAAGGGTTCTAAAGGATAAAATAGACAACATACAAGAGCAAAGGGGCATTGTAAGTGGAGACGTGGAAATCCTAAGAAAGAACCGAAAAAAAATGCTGAAGATCAAAAACATTTTAACAGAAATGAAGTATGCTTTGATGTGCTTATTAGTAGACTGGACACAGTTGAGGAAAAAATCTTTGAGCTAGAAAATATATTAATAGATTCCTCAAAAACTCCAAAGCAAAGAAAACAAAGATTGTTTAAAAAACTCAGAAAATCCAAGGAGTTTGGGACAATTAGAAAAGGTGTAACATGTAATGGGAGTGCCACAGGAAGAGGAAAGAGAGAAGGAAGAGAAGAAATATTTCAAACGATAATGACTGAGAATTTCTCCAAATTGATGTCAGACACCAAACCACAGATAAACAAAATTCAGAGAACACCAAATGGGATAAATGACAACTAAAACTACACAAAGGCATATCACTTTCAAACTACACAAAATAAAAGATAAAGGTAAAAAACAACTTACCTATAGAAGAACAGAGAAGAATGATGTTCAACTTCTCCTCAGAAACCATACAAGCAAGATGAGAATGGATGAAATACTTAAACTGTTGAGAGAAAAGAAACAGCAACTTAGAATTCAGTACCCTTCAAATTAACCTTCAAAAGTCAAGGAGAAATAAAGACTTTCTCAGACAAACAAAAATTGAGGGGTTTTGTTGTCTGTAGACCTGCCTCGCAAAAAATGTTAAAATAAGTTATTTACAGAGAAAGAAAATAGCACAGGTAAAAAACTTAGATTTACGTAAGGTAACAAAGAGTATCAAAAAAGGAATAAGTGAAGGTAAAATAAAAACTTTTACATTTTTTTCTATTCTTTATTGATCTAACAGATAATGGTATCTTAAAAAAGTCAATAAAATATTTGATTATGTATATTTATGTACTTATTATATACGTGTGTATATATATCTATATATATGCTTATACATATATATGCTTATATAATTGAAATGAATAACAGCAATGGTACAAGGGGCAGGAGGAAGAAAGGGATTGGGATTATTTTGTTATTAAAAGGTACTTACACTACCCATGAAGTGGTATAGTGCTATATGAAAGTACACTTATATTAGCTGGAAATGTATATTGCAAATTCTAGGACAACCACTTAAAAGAGTAAAAAACAAAAGTAAAACTAATATTATAAGAAATGAGAATAAATGGAACTATATATCAATTAAAACCACAAAAAGCAGAAAAAGAGTGGAAGACAAACACGGTAACATTGAACAAGGGTAACAAATAGAAAACAGTAACAAATATTATAGACATTAATCCAACTATATCAGTAAACACTTTGAATGTCAGTAGTGTAAGTGCACCAGTTAAAACACAGAGATTGTCAGAATAGATTTAAAAAAAAAAAAAGGGAACAAACTACATGTTGTCTATAAGAAATGCACTTTAGGGTTCCGGGAAGATGGCGGAAGAGTAAGACGTGGAGATCACCTTCCTCCCCACAGATACACCAGAAATACATCTACACGTGGAACAACTCCTACAGAACACCTACTGAACGCTGGCAGAAGACCTCCGACCTCCCAAAAGGCAAGAAACTCCCCACGTACCTGGGTAGGGCAAAAGAAAAAAGAATAAACAGAGACAAAAGGATAGGGACAGGACCTGCACCAGTGGGAGGGAGCAGTGAAGGAGGAAAGTTTTCCACACACTAGAAGCCCCTTCACGGGCGGAGACTGGGGGTGGCAGAGTGGGAAAGCTTCCTAGCCGCGGAGGAGAGCACAGCAACAGGGGTGCGGAGGACAAAGTGGGGAGATTCCCGCGCAGAGGATCGGGCCAACTGGCACTCACCAGCCCGAGAGGCCTGTCTGCTCACCCGCCGGGGCGGGCGGGGCTGGGAGCTGAGGCTCCGGCTTCGGTCGGAGCGCAGGGAGAGGACTGGGGTTGGACGTGTGAACACAACCTCAAGAGGCTAGTGCGCCACGGCTGGCCGGGAGGGAGTCCGGGAAAAAGTCTGGACCTGCCTAAGAGGCAAGAGACTATTTCCTCCCTCTCTGTTTCCTGTTGTGCGAGGAGAGGGGATTAAGATTGCTGCTTAAAGGAGCTCCAGAGATGGGCGCGAGACGCGGCTAAAAGCGCGGACCCCAGAGACGGGCATGAGACGCTAAGGCTGCTGCTGCTGCCACCAAGAAGCCTGTGTGTGAGCACAGGTCACTATCCACAAATCCGTTCCAGGGAGCCTGTGCAGCCCGCCACTGCCAGGGTTCCGGGATCCAGGGACAACTCCCCCGGGAGAATGCACGGCACGCCTCACGCTGGTGCAACATCACGCCGGCCTCTGCCGTCTCAGGTTCGCCCCGCCTTCGTGCCCCTCCCTCCCCCACCTGCCTGAGTGAGCCAGAGCCCCCAGATCAGTGGCTCCTTTAATCACGTCCTGTCTGAGTGAAGAACAGATGCCCTCTGGCGACCTACATGCAGAGGCGGGACCAGATCCAAAGCTGAGCCCCTGGGAGCTGTGAGAACAAAGAAGAAAAAGGGAAATCTCTCCCAGCTGCCTCAAAAGCAGTGGATAAAAGCTCCACAATCAACGTGATGTACCCTGCATCTGTGGAATACATGAATAGACAACGAACCATTCCAAATTAAGGAGGTGGACTCTGAGAGCAAGATTTATGATTTTTTCCTCTTTTTGTGAGTGTGTATGTGTATGCTTCTGTGTTCGATTTTGTCTGTATAGCTTTGCTTCCACCATTTGTCCTAGGGTTCTATCCATCCGTTTTTTTTTTTTCATTTTTTTCTCTTAATAATTATCATTTTAATAACTTTATTACATTTTATTTTACTTTATTTTATTTTATCTTCTTTCTTTTTTTCTTTCCTTCCCTCCTCCCTCCCTCCCTCCCTCCCTCATTTCTTTCTTTCTTTCTTTCTACTTCTACTAATTCTTTCTTTCTACTTTTTCTCCCTTTTATGCTGAGCCGTGTGGATGAACCTTATCTTTGATAAAGGAGGCAGGAATGTACAGTGGAGAAAGGACAGCCTCTTCAACAAGTGGTGCTGAGAAAACTGGACAGGTACACATAAAAGTATGAGATTATATCACTCCCTAACTCTGTACACAAAAATAAGCTCAAAATGGATTAAAGACCTAAATGTAAGGCCAGAAACTATCAAACTCTTAGAAAAAAAAATTAAAATGTTAAAAAAAAAACAAAATGCAGTTTAAATATAAAGGTACACAAATTAGCACAGGGAGCTCTACTCAATACTCTGTAATAACCTATATGGGAAAAGAATCTACAAAAGAGTAGATATGTGTATATGTATGACTGATTCACTTTGCTGTACACCTGAAAGTAACAGGGCATTGTAAATCAACTATACCCCAATAAAAATTTAAAAAAAAGATACAAACAAAATAAAGGTACATATTAAAAGTTAATGGTTGGAGGGGGGTGGGAGGGTATATATGTATACATATAGCTGATTCACTTCGTTATACAGCAGAAACTAACACAACATTGTAAAGCAACTATATCTCAATAAAAAGAAAAGAAAACAAAACAAAAAAAGGAAATGGCTGGAGAAAAAAAAATATGATTCTAACCTAATCAAAAAAGCAGGAGTAGCTATATTAATTTCAGACAGCAGACTTCAAAGCAAGGAAAGTTATCATTAAACAATGATAAAGGACCAATTCTCTAAGATACATAACAATCCTTAACATGTATAAATCTAACAACAGAGCATCAAACTAAGTGAACCAAATACGAATAGAATTGCATAGAGAAGAAAATTAATCCACTTGCATATTTGGAGACTAACACCCCTCTATCAGACATGGACAGATCCAGCAGGCAGAAAATCAGTAAGGACATAGTTGAACTTAATTACACCATCAATCAACTGGATATAATTAATGTCTATAGACCACTTTGTCCAACAACAGCAGAATATAATTCTTCTCATGCCCACATGGAACATCCACCAAGACAGACCAATTTCTGGCCACATAAAACAAACAGACAGACCAATTTCTAGCCACATAAAACAAACCTTAACAAATTTAATAAGATTGAATTATATAATACCAATCTTAGACAACAATGGAATTATACTAGGAATCAACAATAAAAAGATAACTGGAAAATCCCCAAATATATGGAAATTAAACAAAATACTTAAATAAAACACAACTCAATAGCTACACATTTAATAATTTAGATAAAATGGACCAATTCCTTGAAAGGCACCATCTCTCAAAACCTCACAAGAAGAAATTTGCAATCTGAATAGGCCTATATCTATAAAATAAATTGAATCAATAATTAATAACCTTCTTAAAAAGAAAAAAACAGGCTAGATCAGGTCACTGGTGAATTCTACCAAACTTTCAAGGAAGAAATTATACCAATTTCCCACAGTCTCTTTCAGGGAACAGAAATAGAGGGAATACTTCATATCCCATCCTATGAGACCAGCATTACTGTAATACCAAAACCAGGCAAAGATAGTACAAGAAAAGGAAACTACAGACCAATATATCTCACAAACAGAGATGAAAAAATTCTCCTTCAACAAAATAACACCTTATGGAAAAACCTGAATGAACCTTTTGGTCAACCCAATATTAGCAAATTGAGCCCAACAATGTATAAAAAGAGTTATGCACCATAGCCAAGTGAGATTTTTTGCAGGTCTCCAAGGCTTGTTCAGGATTTAAGAATCAATTTATGTAACATATCATATCCACAGGAGAGAAATCATATGATCATATTAAGAGATGAAAAAAAAAGGATTTAACAAAATCCAATGCACATTCATGATAAAAACTCTTAGCAAACTAGAAATAGAGGGAAAATTCCTCAGCTTCATGAAGGATATCTACAAAAACCCTACAACTAACATCATATTTAATGGTGAAAAACTCAAAGTTTTCCCACTAAGATCAGGTAGAAGTCAAGTGTGTCCCTTCTCAACACTACTTTTCAACATCATACTGAAAGTTCTACCTAATGCAATAAAACAAGAAAATAAAATTAAAAGTATATAGATTGGGAAAGAAGAAATAAAACTTGTTTGATTTGAAATTGGCATGATTGTCTGTGTAGAAAAATTCTAAAGAATTGACTAAAACCTCCCAGAACTAGTTAGTGATTATAGCAAGTTTTCAGGAGTATAAGGTTATTACACCAGCAATGGAAAAAATTGAATATGATGTTGAAAACACAATACTATTTATATTAGTATCCAATAAAATAAAATACTTAAGTATAAATTTAACAAAATACATATAAGATCTTTATGAGGAAAACTACAAAACTCTGAGGAATGAAATCCAAGAAGAACTAAATAAATGGAGAGATAGTTCATGTAAATGGATAGGAAACTCAATGTCAAGATGTCAGTTGTTGCCAACTTAATCTATAGATTTAATGCAAACTCAACCAAAACCACAAGTTATTTTGTGAATATCAACAATCTGATTATAAAGTTTATATGGAGAGGAAGAAGACCCAGAATAGCCAACACAATATTGAAGAAGAACGAAGTTAGAGGGCTGATGCTACCCAATTTCAACACTTAGTATGAAGCTACAGAAATCAAGACAGTGTGGTACTGGTAAAAGAATAGACAAATATATCAGAACGGAATAGAGAGCCCAGAAAGAGGGCCACATAAATATAGTCAACTGATCTTTGACAAAGGGACAAAGGCAATACAACAGAGAAAAGATATTATCTTCAACAAATGATGCTGGAACAACTGAACAGTCTTATGCAAAAAATAAAATGAATCTAGACACAGACCTTACACCCTTCACAAAAATTAAGTCAAAATGAATTCCAAACCTAAATGTAAAACACACAAAATATAAAACTCCTAAAACATATCAGTGGAGAAATCCTATATGACTTGGGTACAGTGATGACTTTTTAGGTACAACACCAAAGACACAATTTATAAAGAAATAATTGATAAGAATAAAAAACTGCTCTGCAAAAGACAGTGTCCAGAGATTTAGAAGACAAGTCACAGACTGGGAGAAAATATGTGCAAAAAACACATCTAATAAAGGACTGCTATCCAATATATGCAAAGAGCCCTTAAAAGTCAACAATAAGAAAACAAGAAACCCAATTAAAAAATGGGCCAAAGACCTTAGTATAAACCTTATCAAAGAGGATATATAGATGGCAAATAAGCATATGAAAAGATGCTCCGTATGATATGTCATCAAATAAATAAGAATTAAAACAAGATACCACTATGCATCTGTTAGCATGGCCCAAATACAGAACATTAACATCACCAAATGCTGGAGAGAATGTGAAGCAGCAGGAACACTTATTCATTATTATGTGGCATTATTTGCATACTTCACCAGCTAATAATAAACTTTCAGAAATATTATACATCAGGCCATGGCTTGCATTGCCAAAGGTTAGCAGCAACTGAATTCAAATGGTAAAATGATTTAAAATATGCACATTTCTCTAACAATAAGCTATAGTCTATAAAGAGAAAAATCATTAATCTTCTGAAAAGTTAAAGGTGACTTCTAAGTATTTAAAGTCATCAATAATACATTTAAGGATCTATTACAGCATTGTGAGTTAAAACAAGGTTTAACACACATGACACCAAAAAATTGCCACTTTATTACAAGGAAAATAATGATTATGTTCTTGATGAAAAATTTAAAAGCATATTTCATAGTTAGATCTAATATATTTCCAATTATATGGTTTAATTATCAGTGGGGTTTCAATATAATAAAGAAGCTTGCAAGTTTGAAATATAAGGCCTGTTTATTTTACCTTAAACTTCACATACTGAAAAGGAAACTACTAGAGACTCCCCAAGGAAAACATAATTATGCCGATAAACAAGCTTTATTGAAAATATTTGGAGGCATTTTTCTTCAGGGCACATTGCATTTGAGGTGCAATTTAAGGGAAATAAATAAAGCTCTGTTTGAGGCACCTAACCTGATCCACTGACTCATTTTTGTTCATGGCCACAACTAACAGAATGTAAAACAGAATCAATTTGTCTATCTGTAAAATTAGTTGAAAAATATCACTAATAATTATCTCAAAACTGTCACAAAGTAAGCTTTTTAGAATTTCTTCCAAACTTGCTTCTCTCTGTGTCCTATTCCTTCGTAACTACAAACTAAATTTTTTCCCTGTACTGACCAAAACCCTTGGAGTTATCCTTTTCAAATATCTTTGTCTCTCATACTCTACAAACTATCTGTCACCAGTCCCTGATGGCTATACCTTCAAAGGATATACAGAATTTTACTCATTCATACCACCTCCACTGCTACTTCCTCTGGTGCAAGCCACCACCATCTTTGGCCTGGTTTATTGCAACCACTTAATGCATTATCGTGAAGATAGAAAAATGGAAATCACATAAGGTATTTCAAGCACAGAGCACTTCCTACACACAAGCTGGAAGGTCAAAGGACAAAAACAGGAAACTGAGGTAATTCAGACTTTAATAAGTGCAGAGCTCAGTAGTGCTTCCTAAGGCTGGGGAAACAAAAGGTAAGATATGGTATTACTAAATATTAATAATTTGGAATAAAGGTCCCTATGAGGCTGGGAGTTAGAAATTTTAAGATATCACCACATTGCTGCTTGTACAGCCTCTGAGGAAGAGTCATGGACAGCAGGTGTTCGAGAAACACTAACAGGTTCTCATAGTGCACAGCTGGTGCCTTCTAAGTGAGATTGGCACCTGTAGTGCGGATCAGCAAGGCGAGTGCTGCTGGGAGTGCCAGAGGCAACTGTCTGATTATCTGGATAAATATAGATCAAAGCCAAAAGACGGATGCCAGGTATCTCTTGGCACTTTCTGCCTTCCAATCTGCTAAATAGCCTTGCATGGCATACCTAAATAGGAGCAGGATGAGAAAAGCTGATAGAAGACTCAGGTTGCCAGATTTAGAAAATAAAAATAAAAACAATTAGCTTAATGTGAATTTAACGAAAAAAGTATTTTAGTGTAACTGGACACACTTTTACTGCTTAACTCCCAGCACTTAAAATTACGTAGGAAATTAATAACTAAAAATAAATTTAGTGAATAAATAAGGTTATACAATGGCAAGATTGCTGAAATCTATAACTTTTATGCTTATTAACTATTTGATATTCACTGTAGAAGGATAATATGTTAATATAAAAGTGACACTCCTCCCTATAATATTAGTCTACATCTACTGAAAACACAAACAATTCTCCTTAGTATAGCTAATTGCATATGTCTTAATTGATATATTATGAAATATATATCATCAAACATATATAATCCATATATGAAATATGGAAGACCATATTTTACATATTAATGCGGTTATCAGTCACTTACAATGGTACAACAATAATGTGTTCAATCACAAGTAGACGGTTCTAAACAGAAATGTTAACATACTAAAGACCAGTGATTACTGATAGACCAAAATACAATCTTCAAGAAAGTAAAATCTATAGTTGGAAGTATGCCCTTTTCCTCTACATCTTAAGAATCCAAATAATTTTTTTTTTTTTTTTTTTGCGGTACGCCGGCCTCTCACTGCTATGGTCTCTCCCGTTGCGGAGCACAGGCTCCGGACGCGCAGGCTCAGCGGTCATGGCTCACAGGCCCAGCCGCTCCGCGGCACGTGGGATCTTCCCGGACCGGGGCACGAATCCACGTCCCCTGCATCGGCAAGCGGACTCTCAACCACTGCGCCACCAGGGAAGCCCAAGAATCCAAAGAATTTTTAGTTCCAGTGTCAAATCGTAAGCAAGCTAAGAGAAGATTGCTTTCGCAAAGCAAAGAGGCTTCCAGTGGGTAGGAAGTGAGATCTTTGCAATCAGAGCTAATATCTCCAGGAAAGAGATTAACATGGAGCTAGATGGCATTCTCTTAACTACTCCTAAGATTCAATACTGTAATGGATCTCTGAGAAATTTTGAGGATCTATTCACCCTTGGGTGAATATGAACGTATAATGCTTTTAAAGAAATTGTGAAAAAATTTTTTTCATTTCAGCTTTATTGAGGTGTAACTGACAAATAAAACTGTAAGATACTTAAAGTGTACATCATGATGATTTGATATATGTATACATCGTGAAAGGATTCTCCTCACCTAGTTAATACACACATCACTTCACATATTCATCTTTTTTTGATGATAAATTTAAGTTCTACTCTCCTAGAAAATTTCAATTATACAACACTATATTGATAACAATAATAGTGTTATCAACTATAGTCACCTTGTTTTATATTAGATCCTAAGAACTAATTCATCTTATAGCTGAAAGTTTGTACCACTTTACCAATCTCTCCATGTTTCCCTACTCCTCAATCCCCGGCAACCACTTTTTACTCTGTGTTTTTGAGACTGACTTATTTTTTCAGTTACCACATATAAGTGGTACCATGAGCCACTTGTCTTTGTCTGGCTTATTTCACTTAGCGGAATGTTCTCAAGGTGCATACATGTTTCCATAAATGGCAGGATTTTCTTTAACATGTTGGGCATCTTGTACATAGGATAAGAGATGAAAAATTTTCTAATCCTCACATTTTCCTAAATACTGCACACAATTGTTTAATTGTTCTGTAGAAATTATTTATTTTTATATATTTTCATCGATTATTTCTTCTTTCTTCTTCATTTACACAGTTAACCCTAGTGCTGTATTCTTAAACACAATTTTAAATCAGCCATAAGTTGGTGGTTTAACCTTGGATGCATAAAAATATAAATGCAGAAATAAATTAGAACCATACCTACCATTTTTGATATAATTGGTCAACACTGAACAGGATATATTTTATTCCATTAATCATTATTAGTTGTCATTCTGAGAGTGACTTTTCATAGAATGAGCATATGGCAAGTATTTTTTGATGAATTAAAATAGGATACAATTCGTGGCAAGATTTTCACAGAAATACCTGGTGACTACAAAAGATTGCTACTTGAATCAACAGAACAGAGACACTGGTCAGTTGGATGATATACAATTAGAAGGGAAGGTTTGGGTTGCCTGAGGAATATTTAATAATAAATTAAACTGTTGGTAAAATATATGAAATAACTCCAACTGGGGATAATTTTTTGCTCTATGATCTATTGAAAATTATGATGTTGAAGCATATTATCCAAGACAGTGAATATTCAAATATTTTCTTTAGAAAGCACACATTTTTCCCATGCACTTTCTAAAGGGGATAAGAACAGTACTATTTTCATCATGTTTCCTTGTTATTACAAACTATAGAGGAAAGAACATATAGAGCAAAACTAGAAAAGGCTTTGATTTCACAATCCTTCTTCGGAAGGCACTCCATTTTAATGGAGAAAAGGTAGGCACTTGCTTTTATCTTTACACTGTAATAGAAAATGTTAGTACACCAAAGCAACGGTGTATTGGCAAAAGTATCCTGCAGAGGATACTTTTAGACACTTCTAAAAGTGAAAAGCACTTTGCACCTGTGGAGACAAAAGCAGTATTTTTCGTTGTGTAAAATGTCATAATGTATAATGATAATAGTGATGTTTCTAAGAGTGAACTACTGTATTATTTCAATAGTGTATGATGTGTTGAGTTCTATTTTGATCAATTGTATTCCTTGTCCAGTTTAATGAAATACTGAATACATTAGAAATGAAAGAAAGGACTGCTGAGTTACTGATAATGTGAATTAAAACAGGACTTCAGGCGGCATTGCATGAATCGAAAATTTTTATTATTTTCTGCCTTTCCACAGAACAGTTCCCATGGAAGGTTAATCCTTAGTTTGAACGGCTGTGGTGTGATATTTCAGTATACTCATGTCTTAGTAAAAAGCTCAATCATAATCACTTTTACTTTGTGTCATTTTAATATCTATTCCTTCATGTAAAACTTAGTTTTAAATCTTCAAATTTTGAATAAGCCCTGAGCATTAGGCCCACATCATGCTAACATTACTATATTTTACCTAGATTTATCAAAAGAGGATTCTGATTTATCAATATTAAATCATTCAATTTTGTGACTCTTTTTATTATAATATTTTTGCTTATATTGTCAGTGTAGCTGGGCACAAACCAAAATAACAAGAATATATTTTTGTATCCAGTTATTCTTCCTCTGGAATAAAATTCGCAGTTTCAAATAACAAAATTATTGGCCATATGGCATTTGTATCACAGAGGACATAGTTCAACTTGATAAACATAATGATAGTTGCATGATTTAAAACACAATAATACAAAAAACTAGGACTTGGTGAATTATACATGTTTTTGATGAAACAAATTATATTACTATAGTTATCACAATATAACCCTCACTGTAATGTATTTGCTTATGTTATATTAACAACTATACAAATATGAAATTCACTATACAGTGTTATGGGGATTCAAAGATGCAAGCTGAATATCTAATATTTTATATGATATTTTAATAGAACATATTTAAAATGTTTAAGCACTTGTAATTTTTGGAAGGTAACTTACAAAATCAAATTCAGATAAGTTTATTTTCCCAGCTTAGATTTCTGTAAATTAGTAAAATTTGTTTCTGTATAATGAAATAAAGTCACAGGACAACTATGTACCTTTATATTTGTTGAAGACATTTGCAGTAAAATCCTCAACTTTCCTTCATCAATACTATTTATATTATTGGGCAAAGGAGAATAAGGACCCAGACTTTTGAAAGAATCTACTGAAAAAGGTGGTTTGAATAAATACTTATCCAGGGACAAATTAAACCTTCATATAAGCCATATCACTTAGATTGATTAATGTTTAATAAGTTGCAAATATGCTCTTTTTACGTTGCTATGGCTACGCACAGTTTATCACTATAGAGCCATATTTTAATAAAAAATTTTGCATACACGCTAAAAATGCTGAAATGAAGAAGGATGGAAGGAGTAAGGAAACTTGATCTGGGTGTTAATTATGACAATGATATAGCTCCCTAGTTAAATCTTAAGAAATTTTATCAACAAGTCCAAGTAGAACCATTACCAGATATCTATTTTTTTTAAGACAGGTGGGAGAACTAAGTTTAATAACATGAAGCAATTAATTATATCTTACTTATATAGAAGAGAATAGGTTTTTGCTGGATACCAATTTTCTTCCAGGTTTAGGGTCAGTAAAATATATTTAATATCATCTTGTTAATGCTGAATTTAACAATTGTCAGACACATCTAGATTCTTACTGCAATGCAAAGACAAATGTAAAATAAAATCTTTTAGAAAAATTGTACCAAACGCTGCTGCTCTATTACTCATCAAAGTAGCTTTAGTAGATTTTGTTCTCATTTTTAGGATATAACTATGGAATTTGTAAAATAAGACATTTATTAAAATTGTAGATGTAAGTCTTTGAATCCCAATAAAAAATATTTTACAAAAATATAATTGATATCTTGAAATCACTTTTGTATGAGTTAGCAAGTGCATAAATACAATTTAAAAGATAATAGACATCACTGAACCATCCACATTTGTCTACTTTTATTTATTAGAAAAATTAATGGATTCTCCCTATTGGCTCAGACTTTTCAAACTGTCTGTAAATTTTAAGTATCATTGATGTCAATGGATAGCTATTAAACTTATCTTTGAGTGTCTGGTGTAAGAGAAAACATAATTTTCAAGTCAATAGTATCATATTCTGGAAAACAATGATGTACACTTGACTTTCAGGAGAAAAAGTCCCCAGTGAAGCAAACTACACAAAAAAAAAAATATACAAAACACTCATATCTAAGTTCTCTGACTGATATTAAGCATTTTCTTTTCACATCGAAAGCAGATTTCACGAAGTGATTGTGGATATCTAAATGTGTGTCAATATAACACTCAATAAATGATTAACTGTTGTAGGGTTAAACTAATAAATCAGTATTTTGACCCACTTCTGTTAACAAAGCTTTTTTTTTCTGACTCACTATTGTTTAGCCTATGGTTTCAAACATACACGATATTTTAACTCTCCCCCACCTTAGAAATTTTTCTTTAAATTTTTGGTCAGTTTCTTTTTTTCTAGGACATTGTCGAGCACATTAATAAAAGCTTTTTATTGATTTAACAGGTAAAGCGTTTTGGTTTGTTTATTACAAATCCTAGTTCATTTCAATTTTTAGTATGACAAAATGCTTAAAAAACATGGGAACTTTCTAATATATTATGCTTTGATTTTCAATTTTTAACATGGCTAAATCTGTAACATGATTCAGAAAATTAAGTATATTTCATGTAGATGCTCATAATGTTCCTATAATATCAAAGCAATTAGTAGAAAATTATATAGCATAAGCAGTAATAGCATAGCATAAACATATGGATATGTTTTCAAATTAGCTTTACTCAAAGATAATCAAATGTTTATCAAACATACAACAAAATATCCCTTCACGGTGACCTATATAAATGGGATACTTAGCCAACATCATTTGGATTAAATGCAGTAACAAGAGATTCCATTTTATTACATGAGTTGTAAAAATTGATTTTTATTTTTTACACAACTACTTTTAGACACACACTGGTTATTTAAAAGGAAAGGTAAAGGAAAAAGTAAGGAGAAATGAGGAAAAGATAGGAAGAAGATAATCCAAAGGAATTATCTTAGTTTGGGGAATAACACTTTAGAAATTAACTTTAACTTGAGATAGCCTTCCAAAAGATAATTTTCACTTCAAAGTAAAAGTTTCTTTTAGAAATGTAAATCCCATTCAGGAAAAGTTATATTCTAAATCTGAAGTACTAGAAGTGAACAATCACAACTGAGTCCCTGTCTGTCTCTCTGTCTCCGTCTCTGTCTTTCTCTATACATATTTAAATATATATATATACATATATATATATTTTTTGGTTGCCATACTTAAAAAACAAAAGACAACAAAATCAAAACCAAAAATAGCAAAAACCTATCTTCTGTGGTTAATCTCATGTCCATTAAAGTTTTACCTGGAAGCAAGTGCTAAAATTATTACTTAAGTGTTATATCAGGAATAAATCAGCAAGCATAATCACAAAGGCCTTCAAGGAAATAGGAGTTATGTAGAAAATTACAGTTTCGGAAGGAGAAAAATTTAAGAATACAGAGTGCTTCTGTGGAGCAGAACCTGGCAGAGTTGGATATTAGAAAAATGAGGCATTATGAAAGCTGAAAGTGGAGGAAAGTAGCTTATATTTGGAGTAAACAGAGAAGTATATTTACATGAGAAAATGAAGAAAAGAAGAGCCCTCACATATAATTATCTTCAAAAAAACACCAGAAACAAAGGTAACCTAATTTTTAAAAGTTCTCTCAGGACTATTTTGTAGAATATTACAAGAATTCACCTTAGACTTTGCCTTTGATGAATATTTTACCAACTCAACACACTTAAATTTCTCACTGGGAGTCTCAATATACATGAGTCACAGATTTGGCAAAGATATTGTTTCAAAAGCACTAATCATCTCCATCTATTAGTCAAATCACTTTTTTCCAGTAATTCAGGTTTTCTTCTTAAAACTATTTCATCTCTTCTTTTTTCTCCTTTTATCCTTGTACATAGTTAAATCTAGATCATGTTTTTGTCCTCAAATTTATGATGTATATCACATTTGCTCTTTTATACAGGCATCCACTGGCTTATTTTCTTTGCATACAGTAGTTGCTCAATAACAATTTCATCCATTCAGTGAACATTTTGAGTAACTATGATGGGCCACGCAAGGTACTACTTTCCGATATTACCACATTGAACACAGTCCCTGAACTATGCGGCCGATATAATGTTGGGTCAAGAAGTTTAAATTTGTGATGTGAGTTTTGCAGGGATTTTTGGCCATTACTATTTTCAGATGGTTCATTGCAATAGTTTCCTCATACATATTCCACCCATTTGATATCATATGTTATGTTATGAAATATATTTTACTTTTGAACAAATTATCCAATCACTTTTTAGCCCTATCATTCTTTATAGGTCTACGGAAACTATATTCTACTCATTGGTTTTATTATGAGAACCTTTATTTTCTGTCTTCCTTAATTTCATCAGGTTGTTTCCTGAATATCAATAACTTTATCATAAAATACAGTAAATTGTAAAAATGAAAATACTTTGAAATATCCAGTATGAGAGGCTCCAGACTATGAGCTTTTTCACTTTTTTATTGTTTATTTTTAACTTTTAAAATTTTTATAGTTTTCAACTATAATCTCTTCAAATATTTTCTCAGTCCCTTTTTTTCTCTTCCTCTGGAACCCCTATAATTCAAATGTTGGTGCATTTAATATTGTCCCAGAGTTCTCTGAGATTGTCCTCAATTCTTTTCATTCTTTTTTCTTTATTCTGCTCTGTGGTAGTTATTTCCACTATTTTATCTTCCAGGTCACTTATCCGTTCTTGTGCCTCAGTTATTCTGCTATTGATTCCTTGTAGAGAATTTTTAATTGCATTTATTATGTTGTTCATCGTTTCTTTGCTCTTTAGTTCTTCTAGGTCCTTGTTAAATGTTTCTTGTATTTTCTCCATTCTATTTCCAAGATTTTGGATCATCTTTACTATCATTACTCTGAATTCTTTTTCAGGTAGACTACCTACTTCCTCTTCATTTATTTGGTCTGGTGGGTTTTTACCTTGCTCTTTCATCTGCTGTGTATTTCTCTGTCTTCTCCTTTTGCTTAACTTACTGTATTTGGCGTCTCCTTTTCACAGGCTGCCAGTTCATAGTTCCCGTTGTTTTTGGTGTCTGCCCCCAGTGGCTAAGGTTGGTTCAGTGGCTTGTGTAGGCTTCCTGGTGGAGGGGACTAGTGCCTGTGTTCTGGTGGATGAGGCTGGATCTTGTCTTTCCGGTGGGCAGGACCACATCCAGTGGTGTGTTTTGGGGTGTCTGTGACCTTATTATGATTTTAGGCAGCCTCTCTGCTAATTGGTGGGATTGTGTTCCTGTCTTGCTAGCTGTTTGGCATAGGGTTGGTCCAGCACTGTAGCTTGCTGGTCGTTGAGTAGAGTTGGGTCTTAGCATTGAGATGGAGATCTCTGGAAGAGCTTTCACTATTTGATATTATGTGGGCCCAGGAGGTCTCTGGTGGCCCAATGTCCCGAACTCGGCTCTCCCACCTCAGAGGCACAGGACTGACACCCAGCCAAAACTCCATGACCCTGTCAGCCACACGGCTCAGAATAAAAGGGAGAAGAAAGAAAGAAAGAAAGAAAGAAAGAGAGAGAGAGAAGAGAAAGGAAGGAAGGAAGGAAGGAAGGAAGAAAATATAAATAAAATAGTTATTAAAAGAGAAAGAAATTAAAAATAAATTAAAAAGTAATAAAAAAAAGGAAAGAAAGAAAGAAAGAAGAGAGCCACCGAACCAAAAAACAAATCCACCAATAATAACAAGTGCTAAAAACGACACTTAAAAAAAAAGAAAAAAAATGGACAGACAGAACCCTAGGACAAATGGTAAAAGCTATATAGACAAAATCACACAAAGAAGCACACACATACACACTCACAAAAAGAGAAAAAGGAAAAAAAAAAATATATATATATAAAAAGAGAGCAACCAAATCAATAAACAAATCTACCAATTATAATAAGCTCTAAATACTAAACTAAGTTAAACATAAAACCAGAAACAAATTAGATGCAGAAAGCAAACCCCCACGTCTACAGCTGCTCCCAAAGTCCACTGCCTCAATTTTGGGATGATTCGTTGTCTATTCAGATATTCCACAGATGCAGGTACATCAAGTTGGTTGTGGAGATTTAATCTGCTGCTCCTGAGGCTGCTGGGAGAGATTTGCCTTTCTCTCTTTGTTCTCACAGCTCCCGGGGTCCAGCTTTGGATTTGGCCCCACCTCTGCATGTAGGTCACCGGAGGGCGTCTGTTCTTCGCTCAGACAGGACGGGGTTAAAGGAGCAGCTGCTTCGGGGGCTGTGGCTCACTCAGGCCAGAGGGAGGGTGGGGTACAGGTGCTGGCGAGCCTGCGGTGGCAGAGGCCAGCGTGACGTTGCACCAGCCTGAGGTGCGCCGTGCGTTCTCCTAGGGAAGTTGTCCCTGGATCACGGGACCCGGGCAGTGGGGGGCTGCACGGGCTCCCGGGAGGGGAGGTGTGGATAGTGACCTGTGCTTGCACACAGACTTCTTGGTGGCTTCAGCTGCAGCCTTAGCGTTTCATGCCTGTCTCTGGGGTCCGCGCTGATAGCCGCAGCTCGCACCCGTCTCTGGAGCTCGTTTAGGCGGTGGTTTGAATCCCCTCTCCTCGTGCACCAGGAAACAATGGTCTCTTGCTTCTTAGGCAGTTACAGACTTTCTCCCAGATTCCCTCCCGGCTAGCCGTGGTGCACTAGCCCCCTTCAGGCTGTGTTCACGCCGCCAACCCCAGTCCTTTCCCTGCGCTCTAACCGAAGCCTGAACCTCAGCTCCCAGCCCCGCCCGCCCCGGCGGGTGAGCAGACAAGCCTCTCGGGCTGGTGAGTGCTGGTCGGCACTGATCCTGTCTGGGGGAATGTCTCTGCTTCCCTTTTTTATTTTTAAGTTCACTCTTCTTATAATTTTCTCATTTTTTTTTTACTACTAATTTATTCAAGTTATCTATTTAAACTGTCATATTCCACTAAAAGACAGTCATCCTCAGGGTGAAAATACTGTAATCTCACACATATACACACATTAAATTCTTGGTGATCACTAAGACTGGTCAATTTAAATTAAACAAGGTATAATCTACTAATTGTCCATGATTTACAGTGCAAAGGTCTGATATTCTTTAATAACAGTCTTATAACCCTATTGTATTTGACAGTTTTTATTTTCCTTATAAATTTTCCATAATCATATAATGTAAGTATATATATATATATATATATATAAAACAATTCTTATGCACGATGCCTTTTTTTAATGGAAAGCGTGTAAAAATTATTTTTGTACTTCTTGGAGTGTTACTCCTTTAAAGATTAGCATCAAATATGATTCATTCTAAAATATATGTGATACCATGGATTATTGGAATCCTTTGAGCTCTCAAAACCTAGTTCAAAAATCATCTTATCTATAAAATATCTGAAGCTATTCCCAGTGAGCAGTAAAATGTCCAACATCTAAAAGGCCATACCTTACTTCATTTAAAATATATTTTTTATGTTATTTGTTTTGTAGCTGACTTCACATTGCCTTAAACTTTAACTCAGGTCTCTTCTCCTCCAAGAGACCTTGTGCAGGTTTGGCTGAATGCCTGCACTCTGTTTCTTTAGAACTGTTTCTTTAAGCATTTGGAGGATGCTTTATTCAGCTATCTATTTCCCTACATATGAAGGAGTTTGGCACAGTGAAGACAATAAATAAATATTTGTTGGCTGAAGTGATCCTTGAATTATATTCTATCTAATTTCTGACTTCCACGTCTGCTTTAAGTTAAGAAGACATCATAAAATTTCTTAATTTGCCTTATGTTTTCAGTCATAATAGTAATATGTACAGTACAAACAGGGTATGATATAGTTGTTTAATTTTTTACACTAGACTGTCAACTACGTAAGGATAGATACCATTTCTTCTCTTAAAGTGCCTGACACATATTGGTACCAAATAAGTATTTCTTGAATGAAGTTAAGTACTTATCAATGAGATGATTGAACTCTGTGCCTCATAATGGACTACAGGCACTTTTACAGAATGCTGCTCAGACTGGTGCTTCCCATGCAAAATACCAGAACAAAAATTGCCTGTTGGAATAATACATTAATTCTGTGATTATATGTCGCCATAAAGTGTGAAGCAACATCCAAAAATCAGGATTTGGGGGCAGAAGGCAGAAAATGAAAGTTTAAGGGAACTCAGTGTCTGGACAAAGGGTGGTACAGATTTCCACTTAAGAGAAAAAAATGAAGCAAGATGAAGAATCCTGAAATAAAACAAGTAAATGAAAATGTTATGTCTTATGTACCTCTGACTTCTTTTTAAATAGCATTATGTATAATGCACACAAAATTTATACAGGTTATTAGTTTACTCATAAAAGGAGAATATATTTAATATCCTTAAACTCATTTGTCTTCCTTGGTATTTTTCACAAAATAAAAGCTCAAACCCATTTGATTGAAAACAGAGTAGGACTGAAGTCAGTTTAGACATTTAGCATCACTAAGCCAGCAACAGACAAGCATCCACCTGCCTCAGGATATGTAAGCACCTGCCTGCTTGAATCTGTTGCCAGTATTGGACATTGACCACAAACAATTGGTGGGAGGCTTTTGTAAAACATCAACCGTAAATTTGATAATGTTCTTTCTTGCTACGTCTAAAAAAGGTCTGCTTCCACTCATAGCGATATCCTAGTGTATTTCCAAGACTCATAAAACAGCAAGATGAAATAGAACATTGGCATCTTTAAAATGGTTAGAGGAAGACAATTCATGGTGAGTGTATTTGAAAATTTGAGGGAATCAAGGCTGTCTTTTTAAAATAACCGTTTCTGGCAAATAATCCATAAAAGTGACATTTTTTGTGCCCAGTGTTGTGGCTTCTTGACCTTTAAATTCCAACGTTAGAAATGTGGATCAATAAATCTTAGTAATGTCCTCAATTAAAATCACTATGTCCTTATTATACTGACAAGAGAACTACCATAAACAGTCTGCCATAAAAGCAGTCTGAATGAATGGAAACATTCTGCTTTATGCTTAATTGATCATTTGTGCCAGAAGTTATTGAAAGTCAAGTTAACTGCTCAAATTAAGTTAGAAAACAGATGTACTGTACAAAGATGAAAACTTGATGGGATTCCAAAGTATACCTTTGCCAAGATATACAGTGAAATTTTATTTGGTTTTTCACAGAGTTAATAGTAAATAAATATACAATCATCAGGTCAGTAATGCACATATTTATGAAATAATAAACTCAAAATTCTTGTTTTACATACTACTAAGGTGAATCCATTTATTCAACAAACATAAAATTAATTCCAACTATCTGACCAGCAATGTACTGATTTGGTGGAGATAAAGATGAATAAACCAGTCTCACTACTTTAATTAAGAAATTCATGGATCCTAAGCTATTCTGTCAACTATCATAATACAATATGATAGGCGTTATATAGATAGTTTTAAAGTTACGGTGGGATCACAGAGGAAGAAGGGATTTTGTCAATTTGTAGTGGTACAAGAAGGTAGAGGAAATGACTCAGAGAAGACACTGAAAAACAAAAAGTATTTCAAGAAACCCAGGGTAGAGGGAGTATGTGAGGATACACAAGGAGTATGCAGAGGACATGCATATCAGAATATGATACGTTCCAAGGAAACTACAAGTGGTATAGAAGGCTGTGATAAAGTGGCAGAACGTTAGATTGAATGAACAGACTGGTTTTTGATATTGGTCTGCTGGGTAATATCTTATAATATTGATAGATTTTAGAGGAAACTATCCACAGAATCTAAAGAGCATGGACTTTGAAGTCACACAGACTAGAAACTCTGCCTAGCATTAAAAGACATATGACCTAGTGGTTAAAATTCAAGGCTTTTGAGCCAAACTTCCTGGGTTCAAATCTGGACTCTACCATTTCCTGGAAGTCTAGGATTGCTTATGTTAGAAATGATACCTGCCTGCTGAACATACAATACTTCTCCTTCCCCATCTAACAAACTGGGATATTAATAAAAGCATGGTGGATGACTGTGTTATTGTTCCCTATGATTCACTCCCTTTTCTGTGTGAGAAGGTAATAGATTCTTAACCACAGTCAGGGAACCTTCAGAGTCAATGGGATGTAAACAAATGTCACTTTTCATCATATCCAAGCAGAAGCTTTAGGAGCCATTGCTTATTTCCAGTTGTCCTATTTCCCTCTACCCTGAGCATAATAGCTCTTCTTTCCTCTAAAATCTGGGGAAAAGACTTGTAGTTCAAAGGTAGAGTCACTGCGACTCCACAATTGACAGGTAACCTGAGGGGAAAAGATTGACCCCAAAAGTCAAGGAAAAGTGAAGCTCTTAATGATATTAGTCAGTCACCTTACATTTTACAAATTTTCATTGACCGTAGGTGTTGCCCTTAGATAAACTGGCTTGGAGCCTTATTTGTCATTTTGTTTTCACTTTGGCTATTATACTTATCAGATCTGTTCAAATGCATGTTTCAATTACTCATCTGGTTTTTCCTGGTTAACCTTCCTGTTTCTGCTTTTAGAAATACTAGAAAGACTCTCTGTCTTCCTCCTAATATTTTGGCAAAAAAATAGAGATCTTGGGAAGTGTCTGAGAAATATTATTTACATGATCCCAAGCAAGAGCAGTACTGTGCATTAAGTGCAAGATTAATGAGTGGGTAAAATGGTATATTACTTGGAAGTTTGTGACTGCTTCTAGGTCACATAAAATGAATTAATATGTTAATATAAACTATCTCAGAAAGTCAAAGTATAATCACCTAAAAAAATAAGCAAGAATATAATTACAACTATTTTAATCATATTATAATATGCACATAAGAAAGCATGCTACATTTTAGTTAAAAAATATATAGAGATAAGATTTGCATATTAAAATACTTTATTATGATTATGCAAATCAAATACCATTTAAAACTTCTTCAGCATAATGAAGAGCCTAATGTTGCGTTGATTTTAAAATATATACTTAATGAAATTCATGTCACATTTTTTTGACTCCACTTCAAATTCTTTGATGTCTAAAATACAGTTCACTTTCTTATGAAAATGAAAAGATTTCCTTGCCTGGTATCATGTGTTGAATATTAAGGTGCTTACCCATTCACAAGCAGTTGTGCAAATTCAAATTTGATTCAGGAGAAATACTGCCCAACGGTTTATTTATACATAATGAAATGGATTCTTAATATATAACTACATCTTATACTGCCAATAGGTATCTTCATCAGCAAAGTTTAGTAGCACAATCAAAAGTTCAGTGGTCAGATTACAAAAAACTGTATCTGTACCATCCCTGTTGGATTTCAAAGCTATTGGGTTTTTCCCAGAATTCTCTGGCAGGATCCAGAAATTGCAAAGCTGATAGAAGTTTTCAGAAGAGCCATCTTCCAATGTATGGTAAATATATTAGCAAGAATCTTAACTTTTACTGAAACAAGTTTAAGTAAACTGATATGATTTAGTGTGAAATAATAATCCATTAAACTCAGGACTTGTTATCAATATTATTTGAGGATATCTCTGTTAAGAAGTTGAAATACGCATTTCCCAAAACACATTTAAAAGTTATCTCTAGTGGCCTTCCCTAGTGGCGCAGTGGTTGAGAGTTCGCCTGCCGACGCAGCAGACACGAGTTCGTGCCCCGGTCCGGGAAGATCCCACATGCCGTGGAGCGGCTGGACCCATGAGCCATGGCCGCTGAGCCTGTGCGTCCGGAACCTGTGTTCCGCAACGGGAGAGACCACAACAGTGAGAGGCCTGCGTACCGCAAAAACAACAACAACAACAAAAAGTTATCTCTAGTAATATGAAAAATGGGAAAAAGATTCATAAAGTTTTATTCTTTGACTAAAAGGTATGGTGTGTTTATTATACCCCATTTTCTTTTTTAAATTTTAAAGGGATTTTATAGTATTATATAGCATGCGTTGAACATGACAAACTGCCACATGTGCTTCGTTTTTCAAACAATACTAAAAAGCACTGAATTGTTTAAGAAATCAGTTTTGTCTTCATGAATTATTAACTCAATTATTGGAAGTACTATACAGTAGGAAATGTATTTAGGAATACTGTAAACCTTTGCCTCTTCACTTTTTTAGGATTATTAGAAATGCCATGCTGACAACTTCGTGTATATGTGATACATGAGAGTATTGTTAATAGACAATTATACATTACTTAAATATGAATTATAATAACATGGTGGCTTCTAGTTCTCTATAACTGAAACTAAAAATTCTCAATTTTTAAAAATCGATATTAAGCTACCTTGACGGAAAAGATCACCCATTTATTAACATCTTGATAATATCCAAAACAGCTCCACTAATTGATTTGCTAGCAATGACTTCCCAAAGTAGTCTGATTGAATTGAAAGAGAGAATTAAAATGAAGGAAGGAAGAGTGGAACTATCTGTGTTTAATCTCCAGTTTCATCAGAAATCGATTAACTAGATGACTTTGGGTCCAAAAGAATTAATTATACTCAGTCTCCAGTATAATTAACAACACTATGGCCATCTCCCCAAATATTCATTAAACAGTCAGGAACAATATGAAATTCAAATTAAAATTGAAAAAGATTAAATAGAAGTAGTCATCTCTATAAAGAATCATACTACATCTGAGATGAAATCATTTGAGCAATACAAAATATGGAAATACATTTTGTGTTACATTTAATTATCATTAATTCTAGCACTGCAAGCTGGCAGCTATTTTAGGCTCATTACGAGGACTAAAATGGGTTAGAATGTTAATATGAATCTATCCTCATTGGAATAATGGGAATATGCTTCAAAGTTAAAGAAAGTTTAAAAATAAAGTTCAGGGTTTCAGTAATTCCTTACATTTTCAATTATAAATATGCATTATATATATACAACCTGCTGATAATACATTGATTACAATACAGTAACAAAAAACACCAGCAACGTTTTCTTATCATAATAGTTTTTAAATAAATGTGTATGTTCACTCGCTGTGTTTTTTTAAAAACAAATTTTACTTTTGTGTTTGTGAATTTAAATTAAATCTCATGGTATAAAATCCTTATTGTTTAATGAGTCGAATTTAAAGTATGCCTCCAAACTTCTGGAGAAACCTTATTGGCTTATTTTGTAAAATTATAGACTATTATAATATTTGGGCCTTGCTATTTATTATTTCCTTATCTGGTTGCAGGCACACTATTTTTGCAGATAAACATCGCAACCATAAAGATGACACATGCATATATGAAGTCAAATGTGCATTAAGTGGCAAGATACTTCAATCATAGTCAGAGCTAGTCAGATAGTATGTAGTTAAAATGTAAAATTTCAATATATGGAAAATATTAGTGTAACATATATTGAAATATGATATCATATGTTTGTCTCTGTTATCAGGAATCAGGTTTCAACTGTCCAAGTTGGTAGTACGGAAGTAACTGTTTAGGAAAAATAATCATACATGTTTATAGGAAAATATCTTTCATATATATGAAAAGTATACATGGTGTGATAATTAACAAAACATTTTAAAATATATTGTTGTCTTACTTTTACAAAAAATTAAATCATGCTCTCCTCCAAGGCATAACCAAAGTTAGGTTTTGCAGTTTGAAAACTGCAGTTTTAAAATGTATGTGTGTGCAATTTATATAAACCTTATGAAATCCTTTTTAAATGTCCATTAACTTCATTTTTATTTTTATTATTATTTTTTAAATTTATTTATTTATTTATTTATTTTTGGCTGTGTTGGGTTTTCGTTGCTGTGTGCAGGCTTTCTCTAGTTGCAGTGAGCAGGGGCTACTCTTCGTTGTGGTGCACGGGCTCTAAGCGTGTGGGCTTCAGTAGTTGGGGCACGTGGGCTCAGTAGTTGTGGCGCACGGGCTTAGCTGCCCTGCAGCATGTGGGATCTTCCCGGACCAGGGCTCGAACCCATGTCCCCTGCATTGGCAGGAGGATTCTTAACCACTGTGCCAACAGGAAGTCCCTAACTTCATTTTTAAATCCAATACACGTATGAAAGATTCTCAAAGAGATTACTTTTTTTTTAAGTGAGAACAAAATCTTAAAATGATTATTTTAAAAAACTGAGGCAAACTGGAATTTACCTTAGAAAGGACGGCTGATATAGTGTATTAGTCCACATAATTGGCAGTATTTACACAGAGCAAAAGCATAATTAACTTCTTCAAGTAGAAATGTGGGAAGAGGAATGTAAATATAAAAACACTTTGATGGGCCTTGGATACACCTGTGTTCTAAGCAGTGGCAGTGTATTTTAGAATTTATTTAGCAAACTTCTAAGCTGTTTGCTTTCTGAGCAATAAAGGAAAAAATTAAGCTATTCCTTAGGTCACCAGAAACACGTCTTCAAACACAGCTGAAATTTGAATTTCAGATAAAGGGGAAATAATCTGAAATGAGGTTGGCTTAAAAATATTACAGAAAAACTGAAGAATTTCAAAATTGGGGGTTTTAAAGCAAAGCATTACACAAAATATAGGACAAAAATTAGTTAAGTTAGTTTTGAAACATCAAGAAAATGTGAGATAGACATAAGTAGTCTAAGCAAACAGACTACCTAGAATAATGTATAGTTATTAAACTAAACTAAATATTTGGTAAAAAAAAAAATAATCTGTAAAAAAGTGGAAATTAAATAAGTCCATAGACTGGAAGAGGAAAAATACACTGAAGCTAATCCAATACTGTGAAAAGAAGAAAATGAGAGACCCAGTCTTAAATTTCAACCTTTACATCATGTTTGTTTCTTTAAAATTAATTAATTTATTTATTTTTGTCTGTGTTGGGTCTTCGTTTCTGTGCGAGGGCTTTCTCTGGTTGCGGCGAGAGGGGGCCACTCTTCATCGCGGTGCACGGGCCTCTCACTATCGCGGCCTCTCTTGTTGCGGAGCACAGGCTCCAGATGTGCAGGCTCAGTAGTTGTGGCTCACGGGCCTAGTTGCTCCGCGGCATGTGGGATCTTCCCGGACCAGGGCTCGAACCCGTGTCCCCTGAATTGGCAGGCAGATTCTCAACCACTGGGCCACCAGGGAAGCTCTACATCATGTTTTATGTTGGGTTCTAAAGTGGACTCAGAGATTCCATTAATTCTTCAAAGCAAAGGTTTATTTTTCTCTCGAAGTATTGATTAGCCAGGCTTAAGAATATCATACCCTGTTTCAAACAGGGCAGATGGAGCATTAGTGTACCTTTCAGATAGAATCATAAAAATATTGTCTTATTCGTGTGTGTATATATATATATATATATATATATACATGCATTATACTTATTATATATATATGTATATACATATATATAATAAAAACATTTGGTTGTTTTGCTTTTTTAAAAGAACACCTTAAAGGAACCTAACCTTAAAGTGTTTCTTGAAGATACATGGAAAAATATATGGGAAATGATGTCATTTTATATCTCCATTTTTTATACCCTAAGACCCAGCTATCATACCAATCCAAGGGCACTGAGCATATATGGTCCTATTTTTGAAAATAAACCATATGTGCCTGAATGAAGAATGCACATTTTCATCTAGTAGTTGGTGGCTAAATGCATCTGCTGGCACCAGCCACTGTTGCCAGGGAAATTGTTTAAATTTTAATTTAAGAATTGATTTCCACATGAGACAAATTTATTATGCTGTTGAGTTGGCTGAATTCTCAATTTTTAAAATTTTAACCAGAGTTATATTAAATATTAAGTCACATAGTAGCTGAAGTTGTATAATATATAAAAATGTAATCACAGTTCCTTTATATAAAAATACTATACACTTTTTAATCATACACATATACATGCTTTACTGTGCATTGAAATTAGAAGAAATTTTGTAAGATCCTGTCAACATTGAAATGGTCATTTTTTACTATGGTGCAGTTTCTAAATAGATCTGCTTTTGATCAAGCCTAGAATTAACAAGCGATAGCCAAGTGAGGATAAACATAATTTTAACAGCATAAAATAAGTGAAAGACATATGACCCAGCAATCCCACTACTGGGCATATACCCTGAGAAAACCAAAATTCAAAAAGAGTCATGTACCAAAATGTTCATTACAGCTCTATTTACAATAGCCCGGAGATGGAAACAACCTAAGCGCCCATCATCGGATGAATGGATAAAGAATATGTGGCACATATACACAATGGAATATTACTCAGCCTTAATAAGAAATGAAGTTGAGCTATTTGTAATGAGATGGATAGACCTAGAGTCTGTCATACAGAGTGAAGTGAGTCAGAAAGAAAAAGACAAATACCGTATGCTAACACGTATATATGGAATTTAAGGGAAAAAAATGTCATGAAGAACCTAGGGGTAAGACAGGAATAAAGACGCAGACCTACTGGAGAACGGACTTGAGGATATGGGGAGGGGGAAGGGTGAGTTTTGACAGGGCGAGAGAGAGTCATGGACATATACACACTAACAAACGTAGTAAGGTAGATAGCTAGGGGGAAGCAGCCGCAAGGCACAGGGATATTAGCTCGGTGCTTTGTGACAGCCTGGAGGGGTGGGATGGGGAGAGTGGGAGGGAGGGAGACGCAAGAGGGAAGACATATGGGAACATATGTATAGGTATAGCTGATTCACTTTGTTATAAAGCAGCAACTAACACACCATTGTAAAGCAATTATACCCCAATAAAGATGTTTAAAAAAAAAAAAAGTGAAAGATACATTCTGAAGAATAAAAGCAAGTTAACAAGTTTCTTATTATACTGTGCAAAGGAACCACTAAATTGATTTAACTAGTATGAATTTCTAAACAGCTTTGAGTGCTATTAAGCCGCGATTCCTCAGGAGCCTATGTTACAAAACTATGAAATAGCTTCTTTGTGTCATACTTTACAGATTCCACTTTAAGTTTGACTGAGTCCTTCCTTAGACTGCCAAATTATGGTACATAGAAAATTCTTATTTCCAAAAGTAATTTATGGAAGGATACCATATACTTGCTTTAGTAATTGGGAAATACGTTTAAAGTTTATCAAGTAAAACGTTGAAAAAAACGTGTGAGATAATCACCAAAACATCAATACAAATGTAATACACATATGTGAAAATTACTATAAATTGAACTCTGGGCCTAATAGTCAGAAAATTATGAACAATTAAGTAAGGCATTGTCTGAATTGTGTTAAGTGAATCTGAGTCAAATTCCCAAATATCAGAATCAGAGCATCAGTTTATTCTATGGGGGGAGCAGATATTACAAACTAAAAGAAAAGCAAGTAGAAAGTAGAACATTATAGATCTAGAGGAGCACAAACTGAGGGTCAAAAGAAATCTGCAGTTCAATCTATAGTTGCTTTATCAACTGGGTTTTATCTTTGTAAAGTCAATGCACATCTTCTAATAGGAAGTGACAACAGCAGGCAGCCATTTCCCAGTCCCTAAATGAGTGACTCACGCTGTCAGCACACCACAAATCTCATCAGGGTACAGTGTCAGCAGCTTTCCTTCCAGTATCCTCAACATCTCATAGACTCAGCATATACTGAGCTGGCTCATAAAACTTTGGGGGAATCAAACCACTCTCTCCTCTTAGAAACAACAGGGTGGACTTTGTGCTATGTAACAATGACAAGTACAACATCAAATTCAAGAAGACATTTTCATTCGCATTTGAATTCCAGTTTAACAACTACTCTGTTGTTCTCAATTGACCTTCACCTCTAAGCATTTGTTGAATTTTTTGCTCAAGAAGTATTTTCTCTCATAATACTTGAGACATTATCTAACAATGTTGTTCAAGACATGGCATAATATACATCAGGGGTCAGTAAGCTACAACTGATGGGCCTAATTTTTTAAGTAAAATTTTACTGGAACACAGTCATGTCCATTTGTTTACATGTTGCTCTGGCCACGTTCCTGCTAAAATGGTGAAGTTGAGGGTCTACGACAGATTGCTGGGCCTCAAAGGTGGAACTATTTACTAACCGAGTCCTAGGAGAAAAAGTTTGCCAACTTTTAGCATAGAGGAAGAAAAGTTACATTTAGAAACCAGAATCTTGAAAGGAATTCATCTTCACCTATTTCATAAGATACTTCACAAAGCCTTAGTAAGAACACATACAGAAAAAAAAAATTCTGTATCTCTCTCAAATAGAGATGAATGTTGAAAATTACTTGTAAAATATAAAACATTATATATTCAAGTTTTTACCATATATATTAGGGGATATTTTTTATTTTTTGTTTTGATTTCCTATTGATCATCCAACAAATAATCATTGAGCACGTCAGGTATTCTATTAGCTACTAGACATACAATAGCAAGTAAGATAGGAAGACTTTCTGATCTTAAGGCATTCAAAATCTTGAATATCCTAAGATGATTTAGCATAGGCTAAATACAGAGTTTAGATTAAAAAGTACTTAAAAAAAATTTTAGATGTGCCAATTTTCCCCCTAACAATGTTCCATTACTTCCCCAAATAGATTCTTTGGTGCACACTGATATACTGTTCTTCTTCTTCTTATTATTTTTAAATAAACCCGGGCTGTTTCATGTTAATTAAATATAACACTGACATTTACTAGAACGTTTTGACAAAAGCTCTTGATTATCAATTGTATGATATTGTAAGAACTTTCATTCTTTAAGAAAAATAATATGAAGATATAGAAACTATCCTGCTTACAAAAGAAAATCTATATTGAATCACTATGTTGCACTCTTGAAACTAATATAATATTATAAATCAACTATACTTCAATAAAAATGTTCATATTTGATAGCAACTAGTTGATTATCCTCAAATATGATATTAAACTATCGAATCTTTGGATTGTGACAGCAGTCTCAGAGACAGTGTTCAGAAGACAAAGTGAAGCTATAAAAAGTATTTTTTTCCTTAAAGAGAATGCAGTGCCACACTATACAACTCCATGAAATATGAAATTAATATACATCTAATGAGAAAGCATTCCTTTCTACATTTACTTATTTTTTGGAACATGTGAAAACATAGAAAATTATGAAAAAAGAACATGAACTTTTTCTGTTCCAGAATTCCAGTAGGGTACACATGACATTTAGTTGTTATGTCTCCTGAGGCTCTTTTCGGCTGTTGCAATTTTTCAGACTTTTCTTTGTTTGTGATGACCTTGACAGTTTGGGGGAGGAATGGTCAAGTATTTTGTAGAATGTCTTATTACTAGGATTTGTCTGATGTTTTCCCATAGTTAGACTGGGCTTATAAATTTGGGGGAGGAAGACCATAAAGGTAGCATGCTACTTTCATTACATCATATCAAAGGTACATAGTATCAACCCTACCTGGCTAAGAAAGAGTTTGTCAGGTTTCTCCACTGTAAAGTTACTGTTTTCTCTTCCCCTGTTCCATAGTGTACCCTCTGGAAGGAAATCACTATATACAGCCCACCCTTAAGGAGTGGAGCGTTGCCCTACCTCTGCTTGAGGTGTAATATTTATATAAACTATTCGGAGTTCTTTTGCATAGGAGATTTTTCTATTCATCATTATTTTTGTGTTCAATCATTTACACTCATTAGTATGGACTGATGGATTTTTTTTAATACTTTCATTTATAATTTAGTAATACTTCACCTTTTTTGTCAAATTATTCCAGCATTTGCCGTTGAGAGCCCTTTCAGTTGGCCCTAAGTCCCCCATTAATTTTTGTCTTTCATTTTTGAACTTTAGGGAACTATAAAATACTCCAGGCTTACCTTGTATATGTCCCTCTTATGTCTCAGAATCAACCATTTCTTCAAGGAAACTTTTTCCTTTTTTTTTGAGAATGGTACTAGAAACCAAGATCTGGGTGCAAAATGTGTTCGTTGTTACTGTGGTATTATTTCTTTTTTATTTCTTTTATTTCTTTTGTTGTTACTGGGGTTTTATTTCTTCAATACTCAGTATATTATCGATCTTCCAGGAACACTTATTTGTCACTTCCTTTGTTTTCCCATCAAAATCTCTGAATATATAAGAGGACACTAAAGTATATTGTAATCATCAATTTACCCTCTGGCTGTGAGAGGGCTGGGCACTAAGTCCAGAACCATAACACAAATAGGCAATCAGCATGGAGATAGAACAAAACAAGAAGAGGAAATTCAGTTAATGAGGTTGCCAGGTAGGTCTTAGTGAAAAAAATTAACAAATAAGAAATATAATCAGGAAGGATCATGAATATTTTTCTGCTCTAGAGGATATGACACTTGAAATTTGAAAGATAAAAAAATCTTGTCTGGGAGACAAATAGGGTAAGTACACTTATAATGAAAGAAACTGTATTTGAAAACACATAAAGCCTTGGAATTCCTAGTCTTTTGAGCATATAACCTTTTATTTTGTACGGGGAAATTAGAGATGTATTTTATTATTAAAATAACAAATCAATAATAATAACAACAAAATATGAGAGCAGAATTCAGACTTCTTGGCTGGACTTTCAGATAAGAAATTTCCAAGTATCGTTGTAATTGTATCAGACAATCTTTTTAGTATTGTACCTTAATTTCAATTATTTGTTAAATAACAATGATATTTAAGTCACTTAATGCAATATTTAAATAAAAATAAAAGACATAAAACACCAGAAGTGCTTATTTGTGTTCATGCCATATGACTATTAATTTTCTTTTAAATTCTGTACCACTTGATAAGAAGAAAGACTATATTGAATTTTTAAGATACATACATAGAAATTTATATTCTGAAATAACCTCAGTGGGAAGATTACAGATTGTTAGTAAAAAGTAAGAGATATAGCTATTTGTTTGGCTTTTAAAAAAAGATTAATTTTGAAGGTTAAAAAGAAAATTCCATCATAGTTAATCCTCAGTCAATTTTTATCACTCATTGCATGAATTATGTCAATCACTGTAGAAGACCCTGCATTAAGGCAGAAGTGTTACTGACTAAAGTTCAACAATTTTGATTCAATTTATACAACTGGTCTCAGCCTGAAAAACAAATAATAAACTCAGCCTGGGGAAAAAAAACCCAAAAAACTAAACTCAACAGTTCATCATTTCTAATACCACTTATGAAATTTTTGTGAATTATCTGAAAATTTCTGAGTGAAATTTGTTACTTTACCATGTACGAAAAATTGTGGATGGTATCTTAAAGGAAGAATTAATAAAATTGTACATTGAAATCATTTATAAAAGTTAAAATGGAAAACTGATGAGAAAATTTGGGACAGTGCTTTTATGTTTCATCAGCCTAGCAATAGACCTCAGATCAGGATCAGTGATATTTTTACTCTTCATTGTATCTGCTTAATATGTCAGTGGGCAAAGTGAGTAAGGTCCATATTTTTTTTTTTTTTTTTTTGCGGTACGCGGGCCTCTCACTGCTGTGGCCTCTCCCGTTGTGGAGCACAGGCTCCGGACGCGCAGGCTCAGCGGCCATGGCTTACGGGCCCAGTCGCTCCGCGGCATGTGGGATCTTCCCGGACCGGGACACGAACCTGCGTCCCCTGCATCAGCAGGCGGACTCTCAGCCACTGCGCCACCAGGGAAGGCCCAGGTCCATATTTTTTAAACTTTCCTGTATAGGACATTATTGTCTCAAAAATCCTCCAAAGCCACTACCACATGTGATTTCATGAACAGTGATATTAACACTCAGAGCTGGTGTTTTTGATGCGTATGTTTGGTCATTAGCAATTCATGGGGCTAAAGAATACTGGAAACTGGATGCAATGTTTAGCCAAACCATGTGATAAAGGAGGGAGCACGGTGGAACTGAGAGTGGTTTGACCACTGGAAAAAATAAATCTGGTCAAAATTCTGGGTGTATTGCAGATAGAAAATTGTGCTGTGATGGGAAATTGAGTGTCGTGCTTTTTCAGCATTGACTCTAGCATTACATAGCCCCGTATCTGACACCCAGCCTTGCCATTCCCTATGTCTAGAAACATGGAAATTCTACTTAACCTGCCCCAGCACATTCATTTGTAAACCAAAGATGCAAGGTCTCATGTCATAGCTTTCTAGTAAATGGCATAACAGATGGAAAAGACTTGGCACAGTGCCTGGGACACAGGAGAGTCAACAAATGTGTAATATATCAGTAATCATGTTTTATTTAATTTCTCTACTTTTATATAAATACAGCAAAGAGTGAGGGAGGAATAAAGGCTTAAAATCTATGTTTCTCAAGCACATACAGGTTTAGAGGCACGTGCTTTTGATTAGCTGATAAGAAAACTTATATAGAGTAGTAAGTAGCTACTTAGTCTAAGAGATCGTGTGATTTAGGGAAGATAGTTTATCGTTTTTAAAGAGGATAAATTAAACTTTGGATCTTTCTATCAAAGACTCTCCTTGAAAAACTCATCAAGGTAAGTAGTTTTGCAAGGAATTAAAGTCAGAGCCTGAATTACAGTGATTTTGTGACCAATGATGCATTTTCTGAAGGCTCTTATTACCTCCTAATTATATATTTAATACCAGTTGCAAAAACGTACTGAGAAAGGTGTATGTGATCTATAAATAGTAATACTATATCATTCCCAAATTAAAACCTGTTTAGAAGGCAAATGATGTTATGCAAATTAACATCAAATAACTTTGACATATTTGTGTAGTAACTGACACATTGATTTTATTATATTTGCAGGTCTATGAAATATCTATATTCAAAAGTATTTAAAATATTAAATAACATCTGTTTGCATTAAAGAAAAATAAATTAAACCCTCAATCTCTGCAAAGATTCATTTTATTGTAACAAAATTTAAAGTTATTACAACTTCAATTAAACCTTCCTATAGATATTTTTAATTGAGAAAATACTCTCTTAGAGCCAATTGGAATTTTCTAAAATTCACCCACTTCCACTACGATAGTAAATAAAAAGCAATATCAAAACCTAGAAGGAATGGTAGAAATCAGTCCCACCCTTAAAGACCTATGGAAGGCAGGGGTGGTACCCATTGTACAGGCTTGCTAGTAAATGACATAATACATAGAAAACAGTTGGCATAGGGCCTGATCCATAATAAGACTAAATAAATGTTAAGTATATTAATACTATTTTTCTATTTGATTTCTCTGATTGTATGAAAGTCCAACCAATGGTTGATTTCAGGTCTATAATATCACCAGTAAATTCACCACAAAGCCAATATGTCTGCAAAGGGGACAGTGAGTGTAGCTCCATAAACACAACCAAGATATAGCCTCACTTGAAGGTGCTATGCTGTTGTATCTTTATTATGGTATGTTCACTAGAGAAAATTAACATAGTCTTGGGTATAAAATTCTATGTAACCATCTCCAACTTTTCGTTTGTAGATTTAAAGAACTATGTTCCCAAAAGGAAAAAAAAAATAAAATTTCCAAAAGGAAAAAAATACACAGAAAGAAATCCATTGAAATGTATGCTGAAAAATACAAGTTCAGTATCCCAAGAAAGATTTGAACAGCTTATTCCATCTTGTTCACATCCTCATATATGTTCTTAGAGTTTATCCTCATATCCATTCTCTACTGTCCATTCTAGAATCTCCACCCTCTTAACAAACACCTCTCCTTGTCTCAGTGGCTTAACTGGTGGTGTGACCCTGAACCTCACGTTAGGTCATTCCCAGGCCAAGATTATTGCAGTTGTCCTTTACTATCAAAGTTGACAGCTGAGTAACAAGAACATCCAAGTGAACCAAAATGGTACCAAACATATTCTTCCCTTTCTCCAATGTGTAACAGCAGCCCTATCTCTAATTAACAAAGAGTATCAGGTAACCCTCCCAAGACAATGCTTCACCTTCCTGCCTGTTAGTCCATTGGCACAAGTTGTCCGAAGTGTTCAATGGTCACCTGTACCTTATGATGAGAATGACATAGTTACAATGCTAGCCTTTAAGAACACTTGTGTGTTTCCACTTGCCTTTTAATGTCTTTGTCTTTGCCATGGAGCTTTCCACAGAGATGTTCCCCTGACCCCATTTTGAGCCCCAGATCGTGAACATTTGGAGCAGACTTGAGCCCAGACTCAGAGAAAGGCCAAGCCTAGATGGATCCATAGTATGAACAAGAGTTTCTACACTGGGCTCATCCTAGATCATCCAACCCAAGCCAACACAAAGTTTTATGAGTGAAAAATGACGTTTTAAGTCTCAGAATTTTGACTAGGTTTGTTACACAGAGAAAACTAATACATAAATTGATAACTGCAGGTGGGGTGCTGATAGAATAGAAACCTACACTTTGTGGCAATATGTTTTTTGGAACCCTGTGGAAAGAAGTGAAGAAACAAATAGAAGGCTGGAAAATGACTGTGAAACTGTCGTATGTTTGGAGAAGTGGCTAACCAAGACATTTGGGAAAACTGACAAATGTAGATTTTTGAAGACAAACAATTTACCTAGTGTACTGTTAGACTAGATAAGGGTAATTTATAGGAAGAAGGATGTAACTGTGAGCACATGTGGATCATTCCTGAACCCAAGGAGCTAAGCCCAGGTGGATTCAAGGCCTGTGGAGGAGCTGTCAGCTAAGCTACCCAGAGATGCACCCACAGTAACAAAGGATGCGCTCTACACCACTGAATTGTGGGGTGGCTTGTTATTCAGCAAAATTTAAACCCTGTAGCACAAAAAAATAAGACAGTTGAACCAATTCTAAGTGTCCCCTTATTGTTTTTTAAATGACATTTTGTATAAAAAATTACTGTAGTCGACAGGTATAAGTAAGTTTGGGAATCAGTGAAAAGAAAAAACATGAAAAAAAGAAAAAAGTAGAAAATTGTAAGTTGGTACAACCACTATGGAGAACAGTATGGAGGTTCCTTAAAAAGCTAAGTATAGAGCTACCATATGATCCTGCAATCCCACTCTTGGGGATATATCCAGAGAATACCATAATTCGAAAAGATACAGGCACCCAAATGTCCATTGCAGCACTATTTATAGCTAAGACATGGAAGCAACCTAAATGTCCATCAACAGATGAATGGATAAAGAAGATGTGATACACACACACACATATATATATAATGGAATATTACTTGGCCATAATAAAGAAAGAAATAATGCCATCTTCAGACACGTGGATGGACTAAAGATTATTATACTAAGTGAAGTTACTCAGAGAAAGACAAATATCATATGATAGCACTTATATGTGGAATCTAAAAAAAATGATACAAATGAACCTATTTACAAAACAGAAACAGACTCACAGACACAAAAAACAAACTTATGGTTACCAAAGGGGAAAGGTCAGGGGAAGAATAAATTAGGAATTTGGGAGTAACATATACACATTTCTATATAAAAAGTATCAATAGATAACCAACAAGGACCTACTGTATAACACAGGGAACTATACTCAATATTTTGTAATAACCTATATGGGGAAAGAATCTGTAAACAATATATATTTATAAACTTCTATGTATATAGGTATAGTAGGTCCTTGTTGGTTATCTATTTTATATATAGTAGTGTGTGTGTGTATATATATATATGTATATATATACATATATATATAACTGAATCATTTTGCTGTACACCTGAAACTAACACAACACTGTAAATCAACTTCTAAAAAAAAAGATGCTTGAAATAATTTCTATACTCTTCAATTTGTTGAGGATTGAAAACAAAACAAAACAATAGCTGATATATCAGGAACAGGATGGTCTGAGGTAAACGGTATCAAGGAATGTAAAGGTCATTTGACCAGAGAAAAAAGCATGGACTATGGGAAAAAGAGGAGTTGGGGAAGAAAAAACTTGTGGAAAGGGTATTAAGGGAAAATGAAGTGTGACGAGTAAGGTGGAGAAGAAAAATTATAGTAGTGAACATTTTATAATTGCGGATTGAATAAATTCATTTACTCATACTCTAAAATATCATAGGGAATTTATATTGAAACAAGGATTGGCGTAAGTCAACTTTTAGAGCACTTAGATTTTTGTAAAATACTATGCTAAGTGCTGAGAGAGAAAAACTTCTCCCTTTAAGTGTAAAACATAAGTTCACAAGGCACAGCCCAAATATTAAATTAATGTAAACAAAACTGTCAGTTGCATGCAAAATAAATATATAGTTTTCCCAATTTTTTTCTTCTTATTCCCAAATATTTTATTTTTTTCCAACATAGTAACCTCTATAAACATACAATTTCTACTATGTTCGGGAAACAACAACAACAGTACAGCTCAGTTTTCCTGTTTGCTCCCTCTCTCTCTCTTTCTTTCACCTTCCCTCTTTGATATATAAACATCCTGATGTTGGATGTGTTTTAAAAGTACTTAGATTAAACACCGGCATGTAGCCTTGATAGTTCCTTTTTTTTTTTTAATTGTTCAAATGATTGATTACGGATGTGCTACAAGCATCTTGTTTTCTGTGGACTGTGATGTTTTCCAAGGAAGTTTAAAAATAAATAAATAACACGGAAACTGTTAAAAATGCATTGTCCTATTGCTTTGGGGTTTGAAGTAATCATAGCGAAAATGCTTTGCTGGCTGATTTCATGTTACGGGCTGGGCTCTTTTCTCCAAGCACAGTCATAAAATTGCTTTGCCATTTTTTTCGATTACCAGTAAAAAACCGTCAAAGAGCCATGCTCAAAAGTGAGTCGTTAGCTGAAGTCAGCTCTTTTATTTATATTTAATGGACCCACAGTACCTCTAGCATTTAATATGCCAAACAAGATATAAGCAACCAAACAATTATCTGCTACTCTCATGCCACATAATGCTTTAAATATTTTTATTCATGTTCACAATATAAACCATTTAGACAATTCTAAAAGGAGAAATATTAATCACTTTCAATCACAGATGTTATTCCAGAGAAAATACCTGTAATGCAACAAATGACCATAATACCTGAAGCATAGCAACGTATGTAAGCATTTGTCAATCTAATAAAACTGTATCCATTAAGACATTTAAGAGACTTTTTGGTTGGTTCAGGGGCATGGAGCGTATGCTGCTAAATTACATAATATAAAGGTTTCCTAATGATGAGCATGAACACAATTAGCATGTGTTCTTAATCATCAGTGTTGGTGGCAAAAATGTTGTCACCCATGACTTATGGGATTCAAATAATGATGCAAAAAACAGGGAAGAACAGTGCTAGATAAAACAATGACTTTACAGAGGAAGAAAAAAACTGGTGATGTGTCATTTATAGGATTAAAGGTTATAAGTGATGGTGGCGCAGAGCCTGAATGATTTCTTCACTGAAAGAATAACTCATGAAATGCATTGAACAGCTGAATATGTCCATTCAGCATATATCTGAACTGTATTGTGATGGCAAAGAATGTCTTTTGCTTCCCTATGAATTCCAAAGAATTGTAGATGCCTAGATGAGGGAAGGGACTTGACACCAATTCAATCTCCATATTTTGAAATCATGGAGGCCAAGTAATATGCTTTGTTAAACCATTAGTCTTACTCATTTATAATGTGATCTGTGATTATGTGAAAGCAGGAAAACCCAAGAGGCCAAAAATATGTAGGGCAAAACGCCATTTAAAAGCAAGGGCAGGCTTCCATTGTTGTGATTAATTTTTGTCTCCATCTGTACACTGCACAATGAAACTTTTGTGCACCATCCATACAAATCAGCAGACACACTGTTTTAGTGAAAAGAGCAGAAGCTTTGAACAAAGCAAAACGAAAAGTGCAAATCATCAGCCACTGTTGGGCTGTGCAACCTTCTCTCCATCAGTGAAATAAAGCTAACAATACATATTGTACAGGATTCTTGGATGAAAGGAAAGCAACAATGTGAAAAGTTCCTCCACACTCTGGGAAAACAGTACTCTACAATGGTTGGTTCCTTTTCCCTTTTCTTACTACCTTCATACAAAATGAATGTGATTTATCTTCTATCTACTCTTAACTGTAAAATTGAGATGAAGATGCTAGTGATTTAAAAATCTGCTTTGGAATTCCTGTGAAATTTAGCACTATTTTTGATTGGAAAATACATTCATAGATGTTTGAAGAACAGCTAAGTAGATGAGGGTGAGATTGTGGGCTGGTATACAGTGTCAAAGTTGGTGAAGCTATGCAGCATAAAATGGGAACATAAGTTGGAGTATCTTGGGCAATCAAGGAAAAAGTGAGTGAGGCAAGCAATAGAATGGATAGAAAACAGAGCTGATCGGTCAGCATGCTTTCTGAGATGTGTTCCACTGCCTACCACAGTATTAATTCTTAAATGGACTATTGATGCATTTTCAGTGCTACCCTCTTGATCAATTCTGCAGCTATACAATACTTTAAAAATTTTAGCTCTCAACATTTACCAGAATAAAATACTTAATAATTCTTCCCATGGTATAAAGAGTACAAGAAGTATATATTACAAGATCTGGAAACAATGTCACAGTGGTTATGGGAAAAGAAAGAGATTAATATCAATATATCAAACTCATATATCTAAATGGTCACTTGATATATTTATTCTAACACGGCCCTAAACAAATGAAAAACAAAAACCCTTTTAATCCCAGTCCTCCATATTTGTTGCTATTCTAGTCTTGCCCTTTTGTAAATTATAAATATCCAACAAGGTACTTAGGCTAATAATTCCAGGCTAATTATTAATATCTCTGTCTCATGCCACATTAAATTCATTGACAAATGCTCTCAACTCTACCACCAAAATGCATCCTATTCCAAACATTTCTCTTCGTTTGAACTGTAACTACCATAGAACAAAGCAGGTTCTTTTAACCAAGTCTTATACAATAGCCTCCTCCTCAAGCAGAGTAATTCGTCTTCTGCAGAGGAGGTAAGGTACTCTTTTGAAAATACAAATTAGATAACATCACTTCCTTATTTGTTCACCTTGATCATGTATGTGACCCTTCTTTCTGTTCTGCAAACATGTTAACTTGTTTCTGCCTTAAGCCTTTATCCATACTGTTCCTCGTCCTCTAATGATGTTCCCCCAGAATGTGGCTCGAAGGGCTTTTTCTCTACATTAAATCTCAGTTCAAGTATCATTTACTCAGAGAGGATCCTTCTCTGATACAGTGTCTTAAGTGCCCTCCCAATTATATTCTATGACCTTATTCTGTGTTATTATGCATAAAGCACTTGTGACTGTCTGAAATAGTCTTATGTCTCTTATTAGAATGCAAACTTTTAGAAAGCAAAGTATTTAAGGCTCCTGCTTGTTGTAGTCTGGATCAGCATGTCAGTCATTTGTGGATACTGGCAGAGGACTAAATACTTCTGGGTCAGAAACAAAGAATTTTATTAATTATGAAGCAGCAAGTATCATGTTTCATCTTGAGTTAATTCCTCATGCTTCCCCACCCCCCAAGTCCCATGAGCGCTGGCAGAGAAGCACAGGTGGGTTTGCCTTACACATAAGGAGTGATTGGCTTGGGCAGTGCATTGGTTTTACAGCCTGCTCTTTGTATACTGCCAGTAAAACTCTGAGGAAGGGTTGGTGAGCAGTAGTCTGGGCCTCATTCTTGGCAGTCCCAAAAAGAAGATGCAAGGGCATTCAAGGCCCATGGCAGACTGCACCTCGCCAAAATTCATTCCTTAACCTGACAGATTCTTGAATGAACTTGAATTTTCACATGAGTGTATCATATCATTCCATCAGCTACTCTCAGTCTGACCAAGAGAGGCTAGAACCCAATCTACTTAATTTGTTTTTACAGCATGAAGTTAAGGCTGCTATCAACATGACTCCAAAATGAGCAAAATAAGGCCAACCAAATAAGACCAAACAGAAGTATTGAGTTCACCATACTCTCCCCCTAACTCCCAGGCCTAAGACACACAAACTGTATACAAGTCCAAAACTGATTGAGCTGAAAATAAGTTTCAGTCTTGATGGTCAATGCTCAACCATGATGGCACCCTGATTTCAGAACTGTTCCAACCTCCAGAACTGTGAGAAATAAACGTCTGTTTTATACAAGCCATCCAATCTGTGGTATTTTGTTATAGCAGCCTGAATGGGCTAAGGCAACTCCCGTGATTCCCTTTTGGAGAGGCTGTCAGCTGGTGGGAAGTTGTGTCTACCTGGTTGGCCTGAGATTGCTGTTAGGGGAAAGAAAGAAAGAATTTCTAAATTCTAAAAAATCTAAAGTTGAATTTTGAAAAGATTAATTATGTATTTAATAGAAGTTTCACTTTTCAGCAAAACCTATTGGGTCTTAAAGAATATTTTATAATTAAATGACATCTGTCCTAATATAAATTATATTGTTTAGTTATCACTATCTCCATATATTTATTTATTAAGAAGTTATAGGTTAAGCTTAGAGTTCTAATCACTATATTTGAACATGTATAAATGTTTCTGAAAATTAAACTTCTGGGAAATCACTTAATCTCTACTCCCAGGAAAGTTACAAGTGCATTTTGCATCTCTGCTGTTAGAATAGGTCACTCTGAATGTATTATACCAATTCTGTATCATGTGTGTGAGGGAGAAAAGGAGGGAGAGACAGAGAACATGAACATACAGACAAGTTTTCTGAGAAATAAACTGAATGGAATCCATGTCCACTGAATTTAAAGTCTTTCTTCAGAGAGTTTATATTTATAAAAATGATAATTGCTTATTTGTTTAGAAATAAGAGGCATGCTATTTCACTATTTTTTATTGGCGTATAGTTGACTTACAATATAATATTATTTTCAGGTGTACAACATAGTGATTTGATATTTTTATATATTATGCACCATACAAACTTAGTTCAATATTATCGACTATTTTCCCTGCACTGTGCATTATATCCCCATGACTTATTTATTTTATAACTGGTAGTTTGTATGTCTTAGTCCCCTTCACCTTACTCTGGTTTGATCTCATATGAATAAAGACACTATTAAATAGAGTGCATGTATAGTACAGGGATAGGATTAATAGGATGCAAATAAATGGTTAGCCACCGGATCTTTGATGAGAAGAGTATGTACCTCTCTACACATGATTTTATTATAAGTTTTACTAATATAAAGGAAGTGTATTGTAAAACTTACAAATGTCAATAAAACATTTACTATGCTTTATTATAAATTCATAAGTCATTTGATTCCTGAATACATTCACTGATTTTTCCTGAGCACTTGTGCCCAAGTCTAAGCAAGAGTTGCAATTGACAAACGACCGTAGCAGTGACGTGAAAGTTGTTTGGTAGTTTCCTTTAAGTGAAAATGTGAAAATGTGAATTTTCAGGTAGACGCAACCAGCAGGTAGACACAACTTCTCACCGGCTGACAGCCTCTCCAAAAGGGACTCACGGGAGTTGCCTTAGCCCATTCAGGCTGCTATAACAAAATACCACAGATTGGATGGCTTGTATAAAGAGAAAATCACCTATGTCTCTGGAGGGGCAGGGGGAGAGAAGAGTGATATTGTGGAATATACCCAGAGCTTTCTCCATAACGAAAGTTCTTCTTTCCAAGGAAAGGACCAAAGCCTTATTCCAGCTGTGGGAAATGTATCCTCAACTCCAGCACAGTCCAGCCTTCCTATTTCATCTGAGGGGGTTCAAAGTGGGGAGCTATGTGACTGGAGGAAAACTTAGGAAGGAAGGTAGCAGCCCAGAAACACAGAACCATTACAAGGCTGAGAATTTAATCATAAGTTTACAGATCATACCCCTCCCCCACAATTTAACATCTCATTTACAGGACTCCAATATGATAACTGCTGAAAGGCACAGCCTGTGTGTGAGGAGGAATAAAGCTCAAAGTTAAGAAGGGAGATAAAAACAAGGACACCAAAAAAATTTAAAGCCTATGGCAACTTCAGCTATGGCAAAATTTTAGTAAAACCATACACTTAGCCAGATTAATATAAAACCTCAAACTACCGGTGAGTTGAAGTAATTTTCTATTACCTGATACAATGTGTCTACCTTTCAACCAGAAATTAGAAAGCATGGTAAAAGGAAGAAAAAAAGAGTCTAAACAGACAAAGCTAGCATCAGAACAAGACTAAGACACAGCACAGATGTTAGAATTATCAGACAGGGCCTTTAAAATAAATGTGGTCGATATGTTAAGGATTCTAATGCATGTTGACTGCATGCAATGGCAAATGAGTAACGTAAGCACAGATGTGTAAAGAAGTAAAATAGAAATGTTAGAGATCAAAAAATCTGCAACAGAATTAAAAATGCCTTTGATGAGCTTACCAGCACTGCACATGGCTAATGAAAAAAGTCAGTGAGCTTGACGAGAGGGCAATACAAACTCCCAAACTGAAATGCAAAGAAAACAGAAAACAAAAAACCCAGTACATTGAATATTTGTGGGATAATATCCAAAGGTGTAATATATACATGAAATCCAACACCGTATAAAACAAATTTCATACTATTCCTGAATGGGACTTATTCCAGGAATGTAAGGCTGGTTTGACACTTAGAATTTGACCAACGTAATCCACCACATTAACAGGCTAATGTAGAAGGAGCATATGATAGTATCAATAAATGCTGTTCCCTTAAGACAGAGAAAAATATAAGGATGCCCTTCTCACCAGTCTTATTCAGCATCATACTGAAAGTCCTATCTAGTGCAAGAAGACAAGAAAAGGAAAGATTAAAAGAAAGACATGAAACTTTTACAAAAAATTCAAAGGTGACATGATTGTCTATATAGAAAAATTCCAAAAAATTTACAAAAAAACTGCTGGAACTAATAGCAAGGTCACACAAAACAAGGTTAATATAAAATATCAATTAATTTACTAAATGCAAACAATGAACAAATGGAATTTGAAATGTTAAAAATATACCATTTTCAATAGCACCAAGAAAAATGAAATATTTAGGTATAAATATACAAGATATATACAAAAATATATATATATGGAAAAAGATGAAATTCTGATAAAAAACTTAAAATTATCTAAATAAATGGAGAGAACTTCCATGTTTATGGATTAAGATTCAACATTGTCAAGAAGTCAACTCATTCCAACTTGACCTATAGATTAATGTAACACCAATTAAAATTCCAGAAAGATATTTTGTAGATGTTGACAAACTGATTCTACAGTTTATAAGAAAAGTCAAAAGATCTAGCCTAGCCAACACAATACTGAAGAAGAAGAACAAAGTTGGGAGACCTACATTGCCTGATTTCAAGACTTACTTTAAAACTACTGTGATCAATACAGGATTTTATTGGAGAAAGAATAGACACATATTTCAGTGGAACACAATAGAGGCCCAGAAAGAGCCCCATATAAATATCGGCAACTTAGTATTGACCAAAGATCAAAGGCAATTTGATGATACTGGATATTCTTTTCAACAAACGGTGGTAGAAAACTTGGATGTTTATATGTGGCAAAAAAAAATCTAGACACACTTTCACAGAAAAGAATTCAAAATGGATCAAAAACCTAATTGTAAAATGCAAAATAATAAAGCTTCTAGAAGAAAGTACAGGACAAAATCTGTATAATTCTGGGTTTGATGATACAACAACAAATGAACCAGTCATGAAAAATGAATTGATACTTTTAAGTTTATTAAGACCAAAAACTTCTGCTCAGTAAATAACACTATTAAAGGCAAGCCAGAGATTGAGAAAATAAATTTACAAAATACATATCTGAATAAGAGCATACAGCGAAAATACACAAAAATCTTTTAAATAAGAAATTTTTGAAAATTAAAAAGAATAAGAAATTTTAATAGGAAGAAATTTTAAAAAATTAAAAGTGGACCAAAGATAATATAGATGACAAGTGTAGTAAAAGATATGCAATATTACTTGCCAAGAGAGAATTTCAAAATAAAACAACAATGAGATACCACTACACAACTATTGGAGTGGTTGATATCCTAATACCTGACAATATCAAATGCTGTTGAGAATGCAGACCAAGAGAAATCTCATTCATGGTTAGTGGAAATGAAAAATGGTACAGCAACGTTGGCAGACAATTTGGCAGTTTCTTACAAAGGTCAAAATAATCTTTATCCTATGGTCTAGCAATTGTACTTCAAGGTATTTACCCAGCTGATTTTTAAATTTATGTTCACACAAATATCGGCACGTAATAGTCACAGATTTTTTTCATAATCAACAAAAACAGCAAGTAACCAAGAAGTTTTTCAACAAGAGAAGTGCTCAACAAACTAGTACATTTGTACAATGTATTTTTATTGTTCTGGGAGTTATTTTTATTTTACAATGAATTATTATTGAGCAATAAATAATCAGCTATCAAGCTGCAAAAAGATATAAATGAATCTTAAATATCCTTTGCTAAGTAAAATAAACCAGTCTGGCTTATTTCTGGAAAGGCTACAAACTGCATGATTCCAATTATAGCCTGGAAAGAGAAAACTATGGACCCCATAAGAGCAGTGATCTTCAGGCATTGGCAGGAGGGTTTAAGAAGGTGAAACAAGGGGAATTTTAAAGAAACAATTTTCTATGACATAATTAAATGCACTGTACAACGTGAATGATTCTGAAGGAATGTGGAGGGCTCAGGCTGGGGTAGGCAGTATCTGTCCTGTTAAATAACTTGCATTTGACCTCTATATTAAAAATGATTTGCTCTTTAAGTGTATGAGTTAATTCCCCTGTACTCTCAAATAAATTACTTTTATTCTAAAAGTTGTCATAAAAATCAAAATAAGTACTTTTCCTTATTCTGCTTTGATGAAATTGTTTAGCATGAACATTTTAGGGTAGAGTTTGACTAATATCTTGATATTATTGCAAATTTGCCTTCAGGGATGTATTTCTGAATGGCTGCTTTGAAGAATAAACATATACATTTTCTCGTTTGAAAGAACACACTAGATTTGTCTTTTCCTATATAAAGAAAAAATCAGGGCACAATGGAATTAGGCAGATGTCACTCATTCATTAAACATAATCTCATTCACCTTCTCTATTTCTAATTGTAATTTCTTAATTAAGTTAACAGAGACAAGCACTGTGAATGTGCATCTCATGGTGTGAAGAAAATATCACCCACCAAGTAACACATCCCCTACTGAGGTGATTAAATTAACAGAGCTGTAATTAAATGAACAGAAACTGTTGGTTTCAGAAGTTTTCTCTTGCACAGTATTTCATAAAGTGATTAAAGGCTCTCTTATACTGCCTTAGTATTGAAATAAATTCTACAACATGTCATTTTGTTAATGTTTATTTACATGATGGTAACTGCTATAGGAACCGTCTTAGGAAACATCTAAGATACATACTCAGAAATAAAGTCATGCTCACTGAGGTCAAAGTGAAATGGCATTTATATCACCTGACTGCAACAGATGCACTATGATCTGTGTAAAACTTTTTTGCACAGGCTCCGGACGCGCAGGATCAGCGACCATGGCTCACAGGCCCAGCCGCTCCGCGGTATGTGGGATCCTCCCGGATCGGGGCACGAACCCGTGTCCCCTGCATCGGCAGGCGGACTCTCAACCACTGCGCCACCAGGGAAGCCCTGTGTAAAACTTTTTGATGCTCTTGAATGTTTAATAATAAATATATTTTCCAAAATGGTTGTCTTTCATTTCAATTTTGCAAAATATTGTATTTAACTCTCTTTTTGATAGCAGTTCATTGAGGAGAGGCTACAGAGTTGAGTATGTGGGAGTTTACAGAGTTTATAGAACAGATTAAATCATAGTCTTTCCAGTAAGGCAAATGAGGATGCTTATTGGTTGAGAACATAGATTATTGTCAAATATATCTGGGTTCAAATATTTGTTCTGATAACTTTTTCTGTTGAGACCCCATTGGAGATGAGCATCTACAAACAATCCCCCCCTCTGTCCACAGGGCATATGCTCCTGTCTATGGTAGCCTAGACCTTCAAATAGACACAAAAATGTTGGCACTAGTCATTCCTCACTGTGAGCAGCCAAATAGGAAGAGAGGCGTCCATTTTTGCATATGATTCATCCCTTGTCATCCAGAGTTGTGATGAGGCTGTTAGTTAAGAGTATATTGGCTTTGGCACTATTGAACTGGGCAAACTTGGGTAAATCACTTAGCCTACCTGAACCTTGTGTCATCTACATGTAAAAGTAAGTAACGTTTATGTCTTAATATGGGTTCCCCCAAAAAATCATAAAGAGGATCATGAACAGGAATTTTATTTAGGAGATCACAGGAAACAGGAATGAGGGAGTAAGAAGACTGAAACAAGGAGTGAGGAACAACCAATAGAAAACGTCGTAAGCAAAAGAAGTTCAACTTCACAAGACTTCTGAGAAAGTTACATCGTGCCTCCCAGAGTTGTCCAACTGAGAAACTGGAAACTTACCTACTATATTTGCTACACTCGTTAGTTAAATTCCACTAAACTGCAAGACTCATAGTGTGTGCTGAAGGGAGAAGCTGTCAGTGTGCATCTGGGCTCTGTAGGACCTGCACACTGCACCTTATTATAATGATACTCATTTTTATTATTCTACAATGAATTATACGCTTTGAGACAGATCATCATCTACACATTCTGTCACATAAATTGAAAATAGAAGACCTTTAATCTGCCAGGTTATAACCTATCTCATATATAGGCTGTGCAGGATGTGAACAAATGGAGATAGTTTATGTCACTTTCTTATCTTATTGCTAATGGTCCTAAAATACCTAATAATCCTTCTTTAATTTCCACTTCTAATTGGCTGTGGTAATCACCTGCATTAAATTAGTCTTGTTTAGTTTTAATAGCATCATATATTCTGCTTGTCAAAATACCTATATGAAGCCCTCTTATTGCTGAATAAAGTGCCACCCCCTTCTCTCTCTCCAATCCTCCCTCCCTCCTTCTTCTACCACTGCCCCTGACCCTGCACTGGCTTTGTGAGATCTTGTATAATTCCTAACTACACTATCAGTGCAGAAGTGTTGTTGTCTACTCTTCTACTTTCGGCCTTGGGCTATACCATTCTTTCCCTCGTCCCTCTCATAGTACAATCTCAGTCACATGATTTTTTAAACTATTTTTCCTCTAACCTCTTTCTTTTGTTAATTTATTCTTTCATTCAACTGTATTCCATATATTGTACAAGGTGCAGAGTTTTATCCATCAAATGTGAAATACTCAATCTCTGTCTAATTATATTCTTTTCCTGGTTCTTTCTTTGGGCAAGTAGTAGATTCATTGCTAATCTGCTTTTATTCTTTTATTTCTAGTATTCTTATTACATTTTGTAACAGTTTTTATATACTAAAAAAAATATTTAGACATGATTTATTTGATACATATATAAGCAAATAACGAAAAAAAGACAATGATTACAAAGTTTGAGTGTTTCAGAATTAATAGATGAGACTTTACTTGTACATATTTATTCCAGTGTTCTTGTTTTATTTTCTGTGTTTCATTGCATTTATTTTTTTCTTTATGGACATTTTTCATGTTTATACATGACTTATACAAAACAAAATATTCAAATCTAAATTATATAACGTAATGGATTTGTATTTCACATCCATGTTAACACAATTCTAAGATATAGAACATTTCTCTTATATTTTTTATAATTTTTAAAAATGTATATATATTCAAGTAAATACGTGCATAGTGATATAAACGTTATATGTTTTCAACTCTTAATGATCCTAATGGAGTTTTTTTCATTAAAAATTTTATCTAAAATTTTATGCTCCAGTATTTATGCTCTACTAGTTTTTCATAATATACTTTCATTTAATTTCAACCTGAGTTCAAGCATTAACAGTCATTTACTCATTTTGTATCATGTTTTTCCTTTCAGATTCTAGGAATGTGGAAAGTTCTTTAAAAATTCTTATCATTGAAAATACTCAAGGTTAAATTTTTGATATACCAATTCCAAGTTCTTTGTTATGAACGCTTATTCATACGTACATGATAAAAGTTAATTATTTAAGATAGTAATGCTTGTATTTATTGATTAGAAGTTTTTAAATATTGGTGCTTTTTTCTATAGATACATTAGAAATGATTGGTTATTCCATAATGGCACATATAATCTTGCTAGCTTTCATACAAGATGATTTTTCTAAAAATCCTATCTAATCTAACTTTTAACACTTTAAACATTTTACTGTTACCTCATTACCACCCTCCTCAGCCCGCACACAAAAAGTTCATTCTTGGCATGGCATCCAAGATAATTTTTTGCCTGGTCTTCAAACTAGAATTTTTGTCTTCTCAAATCTCAGTCAAACAAATGCACCTAACTTCTCAATTAAAATAAATATTTTTCAGTTTTCAGCATATTTTATGTTTTCTTCTTTATATGTGTTTACATTTTATTTGCTGCTCCTTTGGCCACAGATATGATTTTCTCTTTCTCTCTCTGTTTCTCTCTCTCTCTCACTCTCTCCCATTTCTTTTTTCTCTGCCTGAACGTAAGATCCAGCTTACAAGTTAAATCATCTGTGCAGCTTCTTTAGACAACTAAAGCTGCCACTTTGGTCTGAGAACTCATGTCATACAATATCTGGCTCAACTGAACATATGCAATATTAAGTTATAATAATTTATTTACTTGACGGCATTTCTAAGAGAATATGAAATAACTAAGGGCGGTCCCATGTCCTAGTCATCTGCATATTCCTAGCCATTCTTGGGATGCAGTATGCTGCCTGAATGAAAGAACAAATGAATACATCCCTGGGTATTAGTGAATTAGGCTGATGTGTCCCAGTGTTATTTTCTGGCAGAATTTTCTATATGGAATGTGTGTTTCCTTCTTAATTTTCCATATAATTTTGAATAAAATATGTATCTAACCATGAAATTGTTTGTGACAAAAAAATCCCTCATCTAAAGTGGGTCATAATAAAACTCACTGTTTTAAGGATGAAAGAAGCAGATTGGAGCTGCAGCATTTCTTGCATAACATTCACTTATGGACTTGTTTTCTAAGTATTTGAATGAATACAAAATGTCCCAAATGATAAAAGATTAGGTTCTCCACATTAGCTAATCCTTTGTGAAGTAACAGCAGGCCCAGATGTCATTTAGTTCAAATCAAAGACCTCAGACATTTGGTGAAATACAGCAAAAGGAAGACTGCTTTGATATGCTAATGAATCAATGTGTTATTAATGAAGTGCCGCTCGCCCTGTGCACTGATCGCAACTCTAGTAGAGAAAACAGTTATTTTACTTTGTTGCACTTAATTTCCATGATTTACTTGAAAAGTGAATATGAATAACGGGAATGCTAATCTTTGTTTTTGGAAAACCAAATTTTCAGGGAAACAACAGACTTTTTTCTTTTTTTCTTAGACCCATTTCAGATTTCTAAAGATATGTCACTGTTCATAGAAGTGCAATATATGTTTACACTCCTTACATGATCTTTTGCTTCCACACCCCAGTCAATTTTAAGGAATGAATGAGTCTAATGCTATACTGTAGACCAATTTCTACTAATAATAGATACATTTTATTTTATGTCTTCTATACTAAGTGTTTTGTGTATATTAGGTTATATTATGTGTATTATCATAAGAACAATTCTTAGAAAACTGAGACTCAGAGAATATACATAATTTCCTATAGTCACACACACGAAAATGTATAGAGAAAGGACTTAAAATTATGGTGACCTTGTTCCAACAGCCGTTCTTTGAACATCACTGTATTAGTTAGGATGGGCTAACTTTTACTGTAGACTCAAACAACTGCTCAATCTCGGTAAATAGCAAAATAGAACTTTCTCTCTTGCTTACGTTCTATGTCCTATGTGGGTTAACAGAGGGACTCTGCTAATCAATATGACAGATTTCCTGCATCACCGCAGCTGTGGGCAGAAAATATGGTAAAAGGCACTCTGGTCCTTCAAGTTTCAGCATGTAAGGAGCACATTTTTGTTTACATGATGTTGACTAAAATAATTCCCATGGTTACCACAAACTCTGAAGAGAGCGGGAGAGTTCAATTTTTCCATTAGCCTGGAAAAACTGAGCTGTAAATATTTGTTAAACTGTACTGATGACTGTGCACCACGTTATGTCCCAAATACACTCAGAAATACTGTCATAGTGGTTCAGATTACTGTATATATATGTGTGTATATATATATATATATATATATATTCTTATAAGCCTTACACAAAATAAAACATCCGATAAGAAACTGCGTGTGAAAAATAAAAAGTATGTGCAGTATACATTTCCAATGCTTCCTAGTAGTGGCCTTTGAATACTCTGTTCCAGTTTCCTTATTTTACCCCCGTTTCACTTTTTGCATTTTTTAAAAGTGAAAATTGTTTCTTATTCTCTGTTCTCCACATTTCAAATAAGGGTGAAAATGTGTTGCCATATTACCTGCCCTAAAGCTCTGCTTATTCATTTCACTTTTCCGTATATAACTTCCAAGTGTCTCATTCATAACATGAAGGGTTTGAGTGAGGACTGCCAACAACACACATGCTAATGTTTCCTGATTTTTGTCAACTTGGCACTAGCACTCCTGTAGAAGATTGGTATATCTGTTTTCTGAAATCTTACTCCCCTGTGGCTTGCCAATGTGAGAAGCACACCTGCAATTTGCAAGGTAGAAGTGAGGAAGAAGTGGTAATTCTTGACCCGTCTTGGTAGTCACACACAGCTGCTTACTCAGACATGGTGGTCCCCATTCACTGCCCTATGAATTTCTGTCACAGTTAAGGCAAATTTCACAAAAGCTCTGCAGACTCTAAATTGCTGTCCTAGTTTGTTTACCAGGTGGCCCCATGTGTTCAGACTTGCCTATAATCTCTAGCTTTTCCACCTGCACTGATGTTTGAGTCTGGAATGTTTAGTGATTGTTTCTATGGGACTCAACCCACCCCTTTGCAAATTTCTCTCACAGCTCCATCCAAATTCTTGTGGATGTCTCGTTCCCTCACTGGGCACCTGAAATATGTGTTTTCCAGACCAATCACAACTTGGTACAATAGCCACCTCATTTGAGCCGAGCATGCACGGTCTCCCATACTCAGGCATAACCATATTCTTTATTGTTTTCTCATACTTCTTCTGAAACAGGTTACACTCAAAATGGAATATTTACTGTACCAAAATTCATATTTTCCTCCATTTTGCACTGCAGTCTTGGTTTTTGGTTCCTTTCTTGGTGGGTATTTTCCTCACTTCCATTTTTAGTTATAGAATTCTTACTAATTTTTCACGAGCTATTTTAAATTCTACCTTGTTCTTGATACTTCCATAATCACTTGAGATAGAAGTAATGATTCTATTTAGATATTCATAGTCACCTCACATACCTCTTCCTCTTTGCATTATCACATTAATTTTGTCTTTAAAATAATCATATGCATATTTGGTAAGAATAAAAGTGGGAACTAGGATTCAAGATCTCCAGTCTTCATTTTTTGCCTTTCTAGTTTTGTTGTTGTTAGGCTGCGATTTAGGGAATGGTTGTTACAGTGGTTTAGAGTCTTGATTAATGAGAAAAATGTTTGAGATAATAAAATAATTTTGATGATACTCGTCACTTGTTTGATTTATTCCTAACCTAGAAACATACTGTGGTGTCAATAATAGCGATTAGTTATAAAAGAGAAGAAAGCAAACAGTAAACACAGTCAGCCTTTTCACAAGACCCGGGATGAATTCTGAACTTAAAATTATGTCTTTGAGCACAAGTCCCCTTATTTTTTAATGGACGTGACACTTTACAGACCTTAGTTTAGTGGACTCTCAATAGAATTTGACGCTTGTGATCAACTAATCTCTCTCAAAAAACTCTTTTCTTTACCTCAATTACAAGTCTTTGGTCAGTCATTTTCAATTCCTTCCCTAGAATTCTCTTTCCCTCATAAACACTCATGAGTTTAATAATCATTTATCCATACCCTGATGGTACTAGGCCTCCATTCTCCCAACATATATACCTTGATGACTCAAATCTCACAAGTGATATGCAGACACCTTAAATTCAAAGGGTACATGTTGAACCCGGACATGGTCTTACTGCAGCATAACTTATTTTAGTAAGGAGCATCAACATTCAAAGTTGTAAAATCCAGTTGTACAAAGGAATCCATCTTGGTGTCTTTTTTCCCCTCCCCCCAAATAACTAATGACTGCCAAAATACTATAAATTTCACTTTACAAATATCTCATGAAACTGTCCATTTTCCTTTACCTTTAGTAGAAACACTCTAGTTTCTCCTGAAATAGCAAGTTTTTTTTTTCCTGTATCTATCCTTCCTCTTTCCAATACATTCTTCAACAAGTAAGATCTTATGAAAATGTACATTTAAACAGGCCTAAAATCTATAGATGAATTTTCAATTTTATTAAGGGAAAATCTGAATTGGTACCATGACCTCCCAGCATCATTATGATTTCTGCTTCCCCAATTTTACCTGATCCCTTACTGGCTTCCCATGTCCTCAAAGCCAACTTTATCTATCCTTGCCAGCTAACATCCAGTTTTACTATAGGGGTGTCTTCACTGCTGATATTTCATGACTACTTCCTTCCTACTTGGTCAGAGCTCTAAACTTTTGACACATGTACACATGGAGAATTTTGCATTATTTTCCACAGCAATATAATAATTGAATTAGTGTATATTTTATAATAATCTGTATCCTGGAGTATACTGCATATATTAAGAGGAGAGAAATCTTGCCAGCCTCATTCATCACCATAACCCTGATGATGAGCATACTGTCTTATACTTGGTGGGCAGTCATCATATGTGTGCTGAGTACATGTTGAAAGTCAGTGCATCTGGTAGTATTTCAATATGTAAAAATTCTCTCTTATTTCCAGGCATTGCTGAACTAGATTGAAAGTTAAGGCTAAATAGTTTGTTGAAAGTAATCTTGATATGAGCTACCATTCAAAATTAATTAAAATTATTGATTGTTTTAACTAACCTCAATAACTGGCCACAGAAGACATATTTTTTACACGATGGTAAATTTCAGGGAAAAGTTCTGAGTTTCTAAGTGTAAGATAGGCATATTGGTTGTTAAATACACAATACATAAGTGATATTATCTTGTTCATTGTTCTCTCCCTAGGTTTTTCCCAAAGCTGATGAGCTTATTAAAAATCCTTTTTTCTTGGCAATAATCATATTGTTAATGGTTTCAAAAAACCACTGGAGTTTGAAAACTGTTATTACAAAGTGATGATTAAGAGTTCTTTGATAGCTATGTGATTTGAGACATTACTGTTTGAGTGGCAATTTGGATAGGAAGGAATAATCTAACAACATGACCCACCAAGAGACAGAAAATAACTATGAAAAACAGAAAATATACTTTTTTTTAATTGGAGAACCTTGGCGAGTTAATTAAAAACAGGGAGATTTGAAAGGGATTTGAAACTTGCAAAAACTGCCTGAGATAGTTTAAGTTTCTCATTTTGGTGGCTTTCTCTATAGAGCATCTGCATTCACAGTGAGGGAAAGTAAATCACTGATAGGAAGGTCTTTCTCACTGGAAAGTCTAAGAAAAGGAATCCAAAGCACATGGGTCACGGAACAGTGAGGGGCAATTCCAGAAAGGAGAAACACAGAGAAAGGGCAGCCCCACATCTGGTGTATAAACTTTGACCAAGTCTTGAGATGACCCCTGAATCACATATACCTTGGGCATCAGGAAGCCAACTAAATGAAGATCTGTGCTGTAACCACTGAAGGTATGAAAGTTTCTAGTTTGAACAAAACCAAGCTAATTGTTTGCTAAAATAAAGCACATACACTCTTTAGAAGAATACAACAGAACCCAGAGTACTCACAAAATAATGTTCACAATATCCAAGAAGAAATCCAAAATTATCTGATGTACAAAGAACTAGGATATTTGACCAATATTCAAGAAGAAAAATAGCAATTAACATGACTAATCCTGAGATAATCTAGATGTTGGAAACACAAGACAATAACTTTAAACATAAAAAAAAATTCATCACAGAAAAAGAAAGTATGAAAAGAACAAATTAAACTGGAAATAAACGCACCTAAAATTTAAAAAATAAAAAGTGTTAGATGGGCTTAGTAACATAATTTAGTTTAGAGAAGAAAAATATATTAAATTTAAAGAGAGATCAATAGAAAGGAGAGAAATTTTTTAAAAGTTAAAAACATGAACATTGCATCAGGTGTTATGACATATATAAATTTACAAGTGACAGAAGCTCGATGAAATCCAAACGTAATAACCACGGAGAAAATCACACGTAAGTACATCATAGCCAAACTGCTGAAGACTAAAAATAACAAGAAAACTCTGAAGGCAGCCAGAAACAAAACAATCCACTAAATACTGGGAGAAAAGAAAGTCTTAGGCCAGGGATTACTCATCAGAAACCCTGGAATCCAGAATATATTGGTACAATATTTAAAGTGAAAAAACCAAAAACAAAAAACCAAAACCAAAAATTGTCAATTTGTAATTATATTTCCATATACCCAGAGTGAATATCCCTCACAATGAAAATATAATAAATACACTTCCAGATAAGAGAAACTAGGTCAATTTGTCAACACCAGACTTAACATTAAAAAATATGCCAAGGAAGGTTCTTCATGCTGAAGGAAAATAATACCAAAAGATACTCAGATTTCCAAAAGCAAATAAATATCGGAAATGACAAATGTGTAGATAAATATAAAATACTATTTTTCCTCTAATTTATTTAAAATACATATTACTATTCAATGCAAAAATTATAATATTGATTTGTGGTCTTGCAATGTATGTAGAAGTAAATTTTTATTTTTTGATATTGAGTTGTATGAGCTGTTTATATATATTGGATATTCATCCCTTATCAGTCATATAATTTGCAAATATTTTCTCCCAGTTAGTAGGTTGTCTTTTTGTTTTGTCAATGATTTCCTTTGCTGTGCAAAAGCTTTTAAGCTTAATTAGGTCCCATTTGTTTATTTTTGCTTTTATTTCCTTTACTTTAGGAAGCAGATTTATAAACAACTTCTTTCATTTTTTTGGTGCTGTTGTATTCATTTAACTTTCAAATTCTAATAGTTTATTAATAGTGTATATCAACAAAATTGAATGTCCTACATTGACCTTTTATTCCATGACTTAGTTAAGCTCATTTTATGTGTTCCAGGAGTTCGTTGTTTGTAAATTCTTTGGCATTTTCTCCATGGACAACCACATCATTTTCAAATAAGGACAGTTTTATTTATTCCTTTCTAATTTGTATCCCACTTCTTTATTTATGATTTATTGTACCAGCTGGGTTTTCCATTACAATGTTGCATAGGAATGGTAAGAGAGGACATCTCTGTCTTATTAGATCTTAGGTGGAAAATATTTAGTTTCTTATAATAAGTATGACGTTAGCTGTAGCTATTTTGTAGACACGCTTTATGAGATTGAGGAAGTTTCCTTCCATTACTACTTTGCTGAGAGTTTTTAACATAAATATATATTGAATTTTGTGTAAAGCTAATAGATAATCAAGTGTAAACTGTGGATTTTGATTCTAGCCTGCTTGGGAATAAAAAAAGGTATATTTTGTGAATAATTGAGGACATTCGAATATTCACTGGGCACCGAATAATGTTTGGGGATTATTTTTAAATTGTTAAGTGTTGTTTGGCAATCTGTTGTTATTTTCTGGTGGTTCATGCTCAGATATTTTATGATGAATATCCTTTTGATCTATAAATGATTCAGAGAAAATTACAGCAAAAAATTAAAAATGGGTTATCAAATCAGTGTGTATATGCATGTTTGATGCATTTTCATTTTTACTTTTATGAATATTTGGTCATTATCATTGGCAAAATATAAACAGGTATATTTGCCAGGATATCATAATTGTACCCCACACTATCTTGGACATATTTTGTTAGTAATCTCTAAACACTCTAATGGAACATTTTACTGAGTAAGCCTGTTTATAAATAAATACATATTTGTGCTATTTGAAACACTATACCTTATATCACTCATTTCGCCTTTACAGATACATTTCACAGACAATTTTTGGAGAAATCATTGCTCAGTAAGTTTTGTACTTTTAAATATAAACAGAAAATTCTAAACGTAAGTTACTTTAATTTTTAGGTTTTTATATATACCTATGTATGAACATATGTATATATTATATATACATATATGTGTATAAATATTATATATTATATATATATATTTAATTTCTTCATGTGTGAAACAGGGAAAATAAAAACTACTTGTTGGGCATTCCCTGGTGGTCCAGTGGTTAGGACACTGCGCTCTCACTGCCGAGGACACGGGTTTGATCCCTGGTCAGGGAACTAAAATCCCATAAGGCTTGTGGCTTGGCCAAAACAAACAAACAAATCCTACTTTTCGAGGTAAGGTCAAACCATGGGGGTTTAAATTAAAAGTCTGTAAATAAGAACCAGTATTTGATAAGAAGAAACTCTGAAGACAAGCTATGTAGTTAACTCAAATCATGGTTATGTGAGGTGAAACCGGAAGTAAAAGTCAGGAAATTAGGGCCATGTCAAGAATCATTTTCTATCAAAAAAATGTGTTCAAATTATATCAAAGAAAGAAGATTTTACAATTTGTCTTGGAGACTGTTAAGGGGTTAAAAAATTATAAGGCAGAGAAGACTGTATTTACACAACAAATATGCATCCTTCCACAGCCTATATTTATTGTATAGTTCCTTTCATCCTGAAGTGCTTCACAAATTGATTTACAAACTTTGTGTATGGCAATCATTTTCATTTCTGAAATGCACTTCATCCGTTATGCATACATATATTTCATTTTATAAATTTCAGGATGTGGCATAGTAATCCCCAAATATCACTTTGAGTCTGAAATACTATTTTATGGCTTCATGAAAACAACGTGACAAATTGCTCACTCTGGTTTCTGTGACAAATCTGTCTTTGCAGTAAGTGGAGCTCTAATTGAAATGTACACTTCAACTTGCAGGCAGCAAAAGACAAAAAATATCAACTGGGGGCTGAGGAATGGATGATGCATTAGTTAGCAGGAAATTTATTGGATTACTAATGTGTATAGAAAATCTATTTAGGTGTTATATGGGGGAAATTAAAAGTGCAGCCTGTGGCCTTGATGACCATACAAATTAATTTGCACAGATAAAACATATCCACACCTAGATTTCAGTATTTTCTTTACATAGCATGCCAGCAGATGTGAGCAAATGTGTTTTAAGCTCAGTTCACAAGTGCTAACTTAGTGCAGTGAGAATAGAATAGTCAGAGCAGGACTGACAGATTCTTGAAGGAAGTAAATTTGAACCAGGTTTTTATTGGTAGAAAGATTAAAATATTCCTACCATTTACTGGTGCATTTATTAATATAGACATTAGTACATTGACTGTAATAGCACTGTAAAATTACTACAATTTCTGCACTTTTCATTTTTCACCTCAGAGGGTGATTCATTCATTTATTCATTTACATATTCTACCAATGAGCTCAAACCATCATTTATTGAAAACTTCATATATGTCAAAAAATATGAAAGAAGTCACTGACAAATTTGGGGAGAAAACACAATTGCTGTCCTCAAGAGATGATTATTAGCATTAAGGTAATGTTTTTTACTCGCTGATAATACACAGAATTTTAAAAATGTATATTTAAAATCTTATTAGCTAAAGTCTGGTTTATACCTGTTTGTATTTATGAATGTAGAGCAAGCTGAACTGTGTGCACCCCCCCAAAAAAAAATTTCATATAACACCCTGTACCTTAGACTGTGACTATATTTGGGAGACAGGGTTTTTAAAGAGGTAAATAAGGTAAAATGAGGTCATATGGTTGAGCCCTAAACCAGTATGACTGGTGTCCTCATAAGAAGAATAGATTAGACACAGACAATACACAGAATGTGTGAGGACACAGTGAGAAGACAGCCATCTGCAAGCCAAGGAAAGAGGCCTCAGACGAACCCAAATCTGCAGTCAACTTGAACTTGGACTTCTAGCCTCCAGAACTGTTAGAAAATACACTTCTGTTGTTTCAGCCATACAGTCTGTGGTATTTTGTTTTAGCAGCCCTAGCAAACTAGTACAGTAGGTAACATCAGTATGTAAATAAAGATCAATATGATTACTTTTTCCAGACCCCTATGCATTAGATTGTTTTTTCAGCAGTTGACAAAATACTATAGAGTGATTAAATATTTTATATTGCATTTCTGAAAAGTGTCTTAATAACAAAACCTTTTAATATCATGAAAATATTAGTATAAATATTCTTTTAAAAACTGTAGAGGAAATTTTCAGATAGTGTGTTATTTTTTCAAATTGATTTTCATTATGAAACTGGAGGTATACTGCTACAGAAACAATTTTGTCCTCAAGATACAATAAATTACATTTTAAAAGGCAGAGAAAGGGAAAAAGTGAGCCCAGTACCTGGTAAGAAATAGGAGAAGTAAGGAACATGGACTGTGAGAAGAAAAAAGTTTGTAAAATAAATACCCAAAGAAAAGATGAATATAGTTTAATTAATACTTATGATTACTTTTCCTAAAATAACTAGAAAAATATATGATAGAAACAACAGAAAAAGATAAATTACCCTAGATATATTTTACTCTCTAAATACATTCTTCTTTCATTCTTTCCCTGCTTGTATCTGTTTATCTTGAAAACATATCTCCTTTTCTTTACAACTTCCTGAGTATACACAAAGCTCTTTTCTTCTACATGAAGGCAAATATGATTTCAGGTATTATGGGAAATTTGATATATCTGCCATCAAATTTATGGAAGTTAGTATATTGTATACATAATATATATATTCATGAAAAAAATTTATATAATATAATCATACTTATACAAATGTACACATTATAGAGCTAAACATGCAGCATTTTTTCTGTGAAATTTATAAATTATTCACAATATCCATTCCTTGAATTTTTTAAAATAGTAAAGTCTAAATTTATATAGTATTTCCCTAGCCCATATATAGTTTTATTCATGTCCAATATTGTATTTTTTCATAATAATAGCCATATTAGAAATAGCAGGTATCAATTGTTTTCTTTTACAGAAGAGATTCCAAGGTATGTGGGAGTAGAAACAAAATACTTGCTGTTCCATGTGTGAGCTCCTGTTTTTCTTAAAGTCAATAGTAACTGGCTAGTAAAATTCAACAAATTCCCTGGTAAAGTCTTATAAAACACAATGCTTGAAACCTAACTGGGACAGACTCAAATGGAATTAAATTTGGTTGAGAGGCGAGATGATCATTTTAAGTCTTCAGTTGATTCTGAGGTACACATTTGGCAAAGAATTAACATATCTTATAATGCTTCATACTTTATAAATATAATTTGTATTTATAGCTCTTTATAACTTAAATTTACTCCTTAGTTTGTAAATAAAGGTATATGTTGAATTAGACATCAAAATGATCTAATAATCATGCTCCCATTCTCACTGAAAATAATTCAGTTATTTCTTTTGAGGAATTCCATTTGTCCATCAGTTATTCAAAAAGATTTCTCATCTTTTTAGACAAATGACAATATAGAGGTAGTAAACTAATAATGAATATACTAAAAAATATATTTGGATATTATGTGTAAAGAGATCCTACATTGTTATGAATATTTTGTTTATACACTCACAAAAATGTGTATATAAAATAATTACCATTTCCATATATGCATAAATATATATCCTCTATTCATACATTATATTTTATTTCCATATTCCATATTTCACAATATAAGGAAGTAATTCATTTTCAAAACATTAGCTTGCACCTAGGTAAAATTAATTTCTTTTTGATAGTAGTACTTTCACCAAGGGAGATGAGTTATATTCATTCACATAACAAGAGAAACTTTAACTCAGATGTAATTCAGTAAATCCAAAAGTTTTTTTAGGTTGCAAAAATTACTAGTTTCCTCAACTTCCTGATAAGCTTATATAATGAATGGTAATTAAACCACTGAATGAATGTGAAGGATAATAGAAAATGTTAAGTGACTAGAAGAGGAAATTAAAGAGAAATGGAATTGCAGAGAAATCAAAAAGGAAAGGAGAGTGGATAATTAGAAGGAAAAGTAGCAAAAACTGAGCCAAGAAAGGGGAGATGAAACACAAATTTAGACGGAAATTTCTTAGATTGTCCTCTCAATATGAAGACAAAACTCATTATGAATATGAACCTTGTGACTGAGTCTTCTCTGTTAAAAACTAAATGAGTGGTGTTTCTTCTGTATTTTTAAAACATGACATGGTTATGTAAATAAACCATGATATTTTCCAAATGATAAACTTCTCATTTATGTGATTCAAAATTTCAAATATATTACATATTTCCAGGAAAATTTAGCTAAAGTAAGAAATGTTTATATTACAAGTTTTAATGTATTTCATTCTTACTATTTGTTTATTTTGGTCATTTGATGTCAATCTTCATGTGTGTCTATGTAAACAGCTTTTGGCAGGAAAAAGCTTTTTGCAGGGAAGAGCTCTCAGTAGGAGGCACCTTTTTGTCTTGTCACTAACCTTAAAACAGGTACCCCCATGCTCTACTCATCTCCGGCTCTAGCACACCTTTCAAATCTTGTAATCACACAATACCTTGCCTAACTTGTCAGTTCTTTCTGTAGATCAAAGAAGTAGAAATGAAGAATAAGTAATTAACAGATGACCAGATCCATTCCCTAGCTTCCCCTTCAGTAATCTCGCAATAAACTGTGTGGCCAAACTGTGTGAACAAGGTAACACCTAGAGGAAGATCATAAGAAGTCGAGGAGCCTTCGTGCAGTGGGGGACTCTGACCCCCATCTCAATGATTAACTAAGATTACTTCCCCTCTTCCCTTTAAAATTTTCATAGCTGAGCAGTATCTTTGGAGGTGGTTTCTGGGGACACTGAGTCCACCATCTCCCCAGATTGCCAGCATTCTGATTAAAAGTACCTTTCGCTTCTACCAACATTTGTCTCTTTCTCGAGTACTGATTTTTCGAGCGACAAGCAACCGGAAGTGATTTGGTAACATCTAGTTTCTTGCCACTATCTGGCCAATACAATAACATGAAGAATAAGGCACAACTGGTGAGACCCCAGGCATTTACATTTCAAGCTTTGTAAAATGATTTGTCTTCAGAGCTGGAAATGGAGAAATGAACTCCATCACTGGATTTAGATGGAAATAAAGATATAATGATCCATATAATCTACTCACTTCCTCTGGAGTAAGCAAAGAGATATACACTATAATTTTCCAAAGTACCTTTCTAGAACTGATCCTTGAAAACTAAATCAAAGGAATTCCTAAAATTCTCCTATGAGGTGTTTTCACAAAGATACAATAGGACATGCCTATAAATAGGATTCTCAATCATGACATAAAGGAAACATTGCCTTAATTCATCTTGAGACAGAATAAATGAGAGCTGAGTTTTCCTTCAAATAATTTTCAAGAACCTGGGGCTTGAGTGTTTCATCAATTTGAAACAGTGAAGAGACACTTTTAGAACCAATTTGCAACATCAGTAACTGGGGTTTGCTATAAATACGTGAAGTATATCACACAGAAAAGTGATAGAAATGTTTCCTTCTAAAGTTTCTAGTTCACTGTATTCAAAGCTTAAAATATAGTCTTCACCTATAACAGACAGGACCTCCTGAAAGATGTAATTTTTTAAAGTATGAAGCAGTCACTTCCCAGTTATTCCAACCATGTAAGCTTCTACCTTAAACTCATAAATCCAACAAACTAAATTTCCAGGCTTCCCTGGTGGCACAGTGGTTAAGAATTCACCTGCCAATTGAGAGCATACGGGTTTGAGCCCTGGTCTGGGAAGATCCCACACGCCGCGGAGCAGCTAAGCCCATGGTGCCACAACTACTGAGCCTGCGCTCTAGAGGCCACGAACCACAACTACTGAGCCCGGGTGCCAAGACTATTGAAACCCGTGCGCCTAGAGCCCATGCTCCACAAGAGAAGCCACTGCACTGCAATGAAGAGTAGCCCCCGCTCGCCACAACTAGAGAAAGCTCACACACAGCAACAAAGACCTAACGAAGGCAAAAATAAATTAAAATTTAAAAAGAAAAACGAAATTTCTTTTTGACAATCAAAGTCCATACGCATGAGAGTGTGCTTAATATTCAAATCTTAAACCAAAAGCCATACCTAAACTAGGTTATTTTTCTCTAAAAATTAGGCAATGAGATAAAGTACAGCATTTCTCATTAATCATACTGTCAGTAGTGAGGACACAGTTCATCTTAAAAATAGATGAGGTTTCTTTCCCAATTAATTTTTGCCAAAAATCTTGATTGTGAGTATAAGTTTGAAAGATAGTGTATAACCCATGCTTTTACATTTGAGCATCTCACAACACAACAATGATCATCCTTAATTTGACTTACAATCCATTAAAGTTTGTGTTTTGTTACCAGAAAATGACCAAAGAAAAATGAGCTAAATGTACTGAACGCATTCAGTAGCATGGATGGACCTGGAAGACATCGTGCTAAATGAAAATAAGTCAGTCACAGAGGACAAATACTGCATGATTCCACTTATATGAGGTATGGCAAAAAACATACACCTACATCTTCATGAAACTGAGGGAAATTCCAACAGGATAAAGCCAAAAAAAAAAAAAAATCCTCACTAAGGCACACCATAATCAAGCTACGGAAAACTGTAAGAGAAAACTAGTCAGTCAATAGACATCAGATTTCTCATCAGAAAACACGGATAACGGGGACATGACATTTTTTTTCTAGTGGTATTGAAAAAACAGAAATCAAGCAGTTCTTAGACGAAGGATAATTGAGGACTGTTGCCAGAAACAACCCTAAAAGAATGGCTAAAGCAAGTTTTCTAAAAAGAAAATACATAATAGAAGAAGGAATATTGGAGCACTATGAAGGAAGAAACTACAACAGAGTAAAACTCTGAGTGCATACAATAGATTTTCTCTTGAGTGTTCTAAATTATACTCAGCATTTGAGGCAAAAATTATAACATTGTTTAATGTAGTTTCCAGTATATGTAGAGGAAATATTTGAGAAAATATTAGTATAAATGGGAGAGGGTAAAGGGACCTAAAGTGAGTTACATTTTATACATTTCACTGGTAACACAGAACACCAGTAGACCATGATACCTATACCAATGACTAGCAAAGATATACAAAGATACATACTAAAAAACACTATCGATACTTCAAAATGCAATTCTGGAAATGTTTAGTAACACTCAGGGAGTAAGCAGAGAAACAAACAAAAAACAGAGTACAAACAGAACACAGAAAATAACACAGAAAATACCAGCTATACAAAAATTTTAAAATATCATTGGTAATATTGAATGCAAACACATTAAATATACTTCTTATGAGACAGAGATTGGATGAGTACATAAAAGAAGAACCTGTCTCAATTATAAGCTGTCTACAAGAAACACATTTCAAATATAATAGGGGTAAGTTTAGTAAAATAATGGAAAGATTTAACATGTATGTGATAATCAAGAAAAGCAGGAGTATCTACATTAAAATCAAAATTAAGAGCGAAGAGAATTACCACAAAGAGGGATATTACATAATAATAAAAGTCCAGTGAGAAGACATAATAATCCTAAATGCATATGCATGAAACAACAGAACTGTTATATACAGAAACAAACCTTCTAGAAATGAAAAAAATATATAAACATCCACGATTATAATTTGAGAATTACTTAGCATTTTCCTCAACAGTTGGTAGAATGATCAGTCAATTCATAGTATATAGATAAAAATCATCAAGAAATAGAAAAACTCAACATTATCAACCAATAGTATCTAATTTTCAATTACAACACTCCACCTAACAATAGCAGAATGCATGTTCTTTTCAAGTTTCTAAGGAACATTTGTTAAGACAGTCCAAATCTCTTGCCTTAAAACAAATATCAACAGAAGTAAGATAAATAAAATAATGTGGAAAGTATTCTTTGATCAAAATGGGAAAAGGACTAGAAATCAATAACAGAAAGATGACAGAAAAATCTTCTAGAAACTAAATAATACAATGTTAATAAAACATTGTCAATGAGGAATTGTCAAGGGAAATTTAAAAATATATTAAACTAAATACAAATGAGAATGCATCATATTAAAATGTATTAGGTGCAGCTAATGCAGTGCTGGAAGAGAAATTAATAGCACTGAATACATACATTTTTTAAAAAGGGGAAAATAAAAATAATAATACAAGCTCACACCTCAGGAAACTAGAAAAAGAAGAGCACAATAAACCCAAAGCAAGCAGGAGAAAGGAAACAATAAAGATAAGAATAGAAATTAATAAACTGAAAAGAGAAAAATACTACAGAGAAAAATTAATGAAACAAAAAGCTGGTTCTTTGAAAGGATCAATAAAATTGACAAACATCTAGCAAGACTGACACACGAAAAAAAAAAGACAGAAGAAACAAATTACTAATATCAGGAATGAAACAGGGTATATCACTATATCCCTGAAGATATCAAAAAGCTTCATAATACAATACTATTGCACTCAAGTATACTCAACACTTAGGTTAGGGCTCATCAATCACACTCCTGGGTATTCATCTTAGAAGAACAAAAACTGATATCAACACAAAAATATGTGAGCTAATTGATGGAGATGAAATTCTTTTAAAATAATCAGTTATTCTATTTAGGCATCTTATAGTCCTGTGGTAAGACTAGCATTAATCAAATTATCACATAAATATATTAACAACATTAAGTGTAGTATATTCTGTGAAGGAGAAATACATAATCCATAAAGTAATACTATAGGATCAACTGACAAAACCCAGAAAGTAAGAGAATGGATCCTGAGGAAGAGATGATTGAATTGATATCTGAAGGAATGTTCAAGAGTTAATATGGTGGGGCTTCCCTGGTGGCGCAGTGGTTGGGAGTCTGCCTGCCGATGCTGGGGACACGGGTTCGTGTCCCGGTCCGGGAAGATCCCACATGCCACGGAGCGGCTGGGCCCGTGAGCCATGGCTGCTGAGCCTGCGCGTCTGGAGCCTGTGCTCCGCAATGGTAGAGTCCACAACAGTGAGAGGCCCGCGTACAGCAAAAAAATTTAAAAAAAATAAAAAAATAAAGAGTTAATATGGTGTGTATACACTACCAAATGTAAAATAGATAGCTAGTGGGAAGCAGCTGCATAGCACAGGGAGATCAGCTCGGTGCTTTGTGACCACCTAGAGGGGTGGGAGAGGGAGGGTGGGAGGGAGGGAGATGCAAGAGGGAAGAGATATGGGGATATATGTATATGTATATGTATAGCTGACTCACTTTGTTATAAAGCAGAAACTAACACATTGTAAAGCAATTATACTCCAATAAAGATGTTAAAAAAATTAATAAAAAAAGAGTTAATATGGTGAAGAAAAAGTACCAGATCAATCCCATGGAGAGATATCTGTTCTCTACAATAAAAGTGTTTGAAGCAGGAAGTGTGTGTGTGTGTGTGTGTGTGTGTGTGTGTGTGTGTGTGTGCTATATCTTACCTCACATGATTAGTTAAGAGACTAATTCAGATAAGAAATAATGGCATCTTGGTCTAGGTGAGGGTGATGGGGATTAATGAGAAAAGTAGATGTATTTCAGAAGACAGGAAGTGAAGAGGAAGACTGTGATCCAGAATCCAAAATTCTCAATAAACGAGTTTGGGCACTGTGTTGATTTCTCAATATTTAGGATATTTTCTGTTTCCTCTGAAGGGAAGAAAAAAATCACTGAAAATGTGAGGCACTTTGCACTTCAGAGAACACTGAAGTATAAAGGATTGGGGAGTGCTACAAAATAACCTAAGAACTGTTAATGAAGCAGCTCATATTTAATTTTACTTTCCGTCTTTTAGCTTTTCGCCAACGATCTTATTCTAAAAATGAGGCAAAATGAGTAGCAATATAACAACTAATATGGTACTACTACTTTCTGCTTAAATTTATCTACAGGAACTCAGGATATTACATACATATTATTCTATCAATCTTCATAACATGGCAAATGAGAACCCTGACATCCCGGGAGCACTGGGAAAGAAGAATGAGTACTATAAGTGTGATAACGGTCAATTGAAATGTTAGATTACTTCTAGTAGCTCAGTGCAAGCTCATTAGGCAAAGGTTTGGTTTAAGAACTATATTTTACTAACTTTGCTATGAAAGTTGAACATTCATATCAATTAATTCACACTCTCTCCCCCTGCCTCACCACTGATTTGAAGAGAAGGTCTTTGATATAGGTCAGGGAATATATTAAAGAATGGAGATTTCTTGGGGAAGAAAAATTTTAATTAATTCATTATTTTCCATGTGTTATTTTCTCCCTTTTTGATGAATTTTAGGACATTCTAGTATCCAGAACACAGAAAAGGACAAATATTATATAGATGTAAGGAAATATTAGTTTAATTTAGGTTTCCCAGAAGCATGTATTAAGATGAGTTTCTCCACGCAAATGATTTATTATGGAAGAATTCTCAGAGGGAGCCAGATAAGGCAGAGGGTAGAAAGCCAAGCCAGAGGGAGGTGTCAGGAAAAGGTCCTTCAGAGGGCAGGCATGAGCTTGATCACAGAAGAACTCTAGAGAGTAAATAACACCTCATAGTTTACAAGGAAAAGGAGCTGGAATTTCACTGGAGGGCAGTGCCATCATTGGCTAACTGCTGCCCAGGGAGCAGGTGTAGTAGGGAAAGAGGGGAGGAGATGTAGACTCAGATATATTAGCTCTCTGTGGCTACTGGTGAAATGTCTCCAGGGGCCCAAGGCAGTCTCCTAAAAAGGAAGCACAGAAGCTGGCTTCCTAAAGCATGCTGAAGACTGGAGGGGTACAGAAATGGTGAAATGGTAAAATCTCCAAGAATGTGGGCACAGTAATGATATGGTCTGCCACAAATATAACCGATTAGGTGGAATAAGGAAACACAGGAGAACCACCTTGAGAATAATTGAGATTTCTGTAGAAGGAAGCAGAACAAATAAAATAGAAAAATAAAAACAGGAGAGAAAAATACACTGTAAATAGACTTTCAAATCTGTAGATACAAATATATATATATATCTGTTCAAAGAAAAATAAATAGAAATAATCAAGATTGAAGTGTTCCAACAAGTAATATTTTTAAACTTGCAGCAACCCAAGCATAAGAAGTAGGTCAGCTTCATACGAAAAGTAAAATAAAATACTTTACATTACTTCAGAAATCTTAGTGATATTAGGTGACCGAAGACAATGGAATATACCAGATATCATTCACATGTCAAGACAGAAGAAAGCATTTTCAATTAACTACATAATGTAGAAATTTAACACGTAGGAAATCTTTTTGAAAAAGTACCTGAAGATATAATCTTGCCAGCTGAAAAATAAGGCAGAATTTAAATATCACAAATAGGAGAGTTTTGAAATGAAATGATTGATGGACTTAGGATCTAGGCTAAAAAGAAAAATGTATATTTTTATTGAAAAGTTAAAATGAACAATGTGATTATTAACTGTTGTATTTTGGCAGAAAAATTACACAATCTAAAATGTTATAAAAGATTCAAACATATTATATAATCCATGAAGAACTTCAATCTGTTAATAACCTCCATGCCACAAAAACAACCCACAGGTCCACAGATCAAGATGGCTACACTGCTGAATCCTAAGAAGCATTTAATGAGAAAACAGTACCAATCCTATGCAAACTCTTTCAATAAAACGAAATAGAGGCTACACTCCTGAAATCATTTTTTGTGGCTTGCACAAAGCTGATTCAAAAACTGAGCAGGTGTGTTACAAGACATAAATGCTATACAGAGGTTTTTATAATGAAGGCAGCTGCCTCAAGAAGCAGAGCATGCAGCTGGATTTTTGGATTGTGCTGCTCATGAATTTTATGAGCACATGGAAGGTTTTTGTTCTGAGTAGAAGTGTTGGTACCAGCAATCTGTATCAAACGGTGCAGTCAGAATCATCTATGTTTACCTTGGTAGTGGGACGGCATGTTACCAGATTACTAGAAAGAAGGGCATTAGAAGACCAAGTGAGTAAGGAAAAAAACAGTATATAATATATATATATATATAGTGACTTGAACTCTCAACTCTGAGCACCACTGGAAAAAACAGTCTTGTGTGTGTTTGTGTGTGTGCTGACCTGAGATAACTTACCATGAGTAGGCCCAGTACCTGAAGGTTCAGCTACTTGAGTTGTAAAACCTGTTAAAGGCACAATCTAATCACGTGTGGTCATTTGTTAGAATCAAACAGGCCCCTAACTTTTGGGATGGGCATTTTTGGATACAAAGAAACAAATCTAAGAAACCTGAAAACCCAAGTTGCAAAATTAATGTCTGTCAGAGCAAGCCATCCTCTAAGCTAAGGAAACTATCATTTTGATGGAGAAAAAAAAGAAGAAAAAAAGGGATATTTATTCTTCTCAAGACCTACCACCAACATTGTTTCTAGAACCAAAACTGAATCTCAGCAGAGACAAGAGAAATAAAGAACTTTCATATTACTAAAGCCACAGTTGGAATTTAGGAGCCACAGTCACCTCCTAAAAATCAAATAAAAATTATAATAATAAGTTTAATAGAAAAGCTCCTTCTCTTCGAAACTGACAAAATAGTAGTAAAAATAACCTGTGCAACATTAAATTTATATTTACAAATATTGGTGTATATATTCATTATCAAGGAGAAATCTATTATGTATAAATTCTTCCTAGGAAAAAATAGCAGTGTTCAGGATGAAACAGAGATTAGAAAATGAGTCTATGGGCTCCTGCTTGACCTTATTGCCTTTTCTGATGTTGGATCTAAAGTTCACATGTTATGTATCAAAATCCCTACGTGGATTAAATGGGCAAGACGATATTAGCTTGATGCTGTATGTTACACTGCATAGCTCTCACAATGACTCATAAATCAGAGCCAGCACAAATTCATTTACATAGAAACAACGCTAAGTTCAAGGACAAAGTTAAGCTGTACTCTAAGTAAAGTCAGGGAGGACTAGAGAAAAAATTGTATATGTCAGTTTACTTATTTATTCTTTTTCTACTGATATTAATAAATATTTTCTAACAATACTTAGATTGTTTGGATTTCTAAAATGGTCATGGATATGTAAATGAAACTTCTATTTTGTATCTGCTTCCCTGTCCTAATGGTGATCATTGGCTCAAATATATTAGTATTCTTTTATTAAGAGAAAATTATCATCAATGCATAAACATATTTTATAAATTGGTAAAAAATATCGAGACTTTACCATGTGATTGAGATAAATAACAAGCAGAACGTTGCAGGTTTTAAGCTACATACCACAATAAGTATATATTTTCTTCTCTCAGTAGCTGTTAATATACGAAATAATTTCTCAGGCTTTTGAAATTATTTGATCTGTTTTTTAATCTTTTATGGTATTTTACACTTTACACTTTATGGTATTATTACACTTTCAATTGTCAATTACTTCAGGAGTAATTTCACTCCATTCCAGTTTGGTTTTGATGTAAGCTAAAAGTGAAAAAAAAAAAAAAGATATAGCTGTTTGGTAGATTATACCACATAGCTATACAACATAGCTATGAGAAAGTCATGCAGGTTTAGTTATTGTATCTTTAATCTCTGGTGGGCAGGAGTGTATGCCTTATTTGGCTTACATTAAATTCTATTTTGAGTTTTTGCTACTTGAGATAAAAATAAATACATAAATGGCAGTCCAATATTCAGGAAGCTTTTAACACCTGTTAACATTTGGAGTGGTTCTAGATGATAAAAAATATAGCTAAAAAGTTTAACTAATTTAACTTGGACTGTAGTGGTACCTGGTGTTGTATCATATATTTAAGTCATTAAGGTTAAAATTAGGTTATTGTTTTTTATAAAACCTATACAAATATATCAACTTATTATTGAAACAGATTTACCACAGTTTACTTAAATGTTGAATGTTTCCTTCTGGTTTTACAATGGAAGCATCAGAACAGAATTAAGGATCATTCTACTTTCTGATAATTTTGAAAATATTTTAAATATGTTAATATAATATATCCCTTATTGCTTACAAAGAACAAGTCTTTAAAATGTGTAAGAGTACATAGATGATATATACAATGATACTTACAAATAATAAATATAAATTTTTACATATATATATATATATATATATATATATATATATATATATGTAAAATCAGAACACTATGGTAAACATTTGAATTGCTTAGCCAACAGCCATCCTATCCCAGTTCAAACAGTGGGTCCTTTTTGGCCTACGTATACCATGGTAACCATATAGTCTCTGCACATGATTGGATCAGGGTGTCAGGCTTGAGTTTTGGCTACTTACATTATGAGCTAAAGAAAGGATATGTGATACTATTTAGATTAAGGGAGGGCTTTCATGAGAGTTTATGGAAAATCTTTCTTTGTTTCTCTTAATTAAGGTCCAGGGAAGAAAAGTCTTCACTCCCTCAGTTATTGCCTCGTGTAGATATGAGGTCTTGGGTATGAGGGCTGGAACTTCCAAAAGACTATATATGGTGACGAGTTTAAAGGTGAAGCCAAAACAAACAAAAATAAAGGGTATCTAAAAGGACCACAAGATAAAAGAATGCAGATTACTAGACTAGATCACTTCTGAAGCCTGCCCAACTCTGAATATCTGGATATGCATTCAATCATAGGTTTCTTAATTTTAAAAATATTGCATTAGAGCATATATAAATTCCTCATTTTTAAAATTGACATTAGCTTTTTTCTTAATTTCAGCTAAATTTCTGTAACAGATTTACATAGAAATTAAGATAGACATTATTTGATAGTAATCTGGTCTATTGACAGCAAAAACATCTTTCCTCTCACTTCAGTTTAGTTCTCGGAAAACACATGAAATTTTTATAAAGGCCACCTATAGCAAGCTTCTTCCCAACAAAAGACAAAATTCCTAAAAATATCCATTCCTATTCTTGCTCCATGTATACTCCAAAATTATTATTGAGTAGCTTTTAAGTTGGAATTTATATATTTATTCACAAACTGTATAAATTTGTTTTATATTTTGCTAACAAATTCAGCAATAATTACATAGTAATAAGGAAGAATGTATTACAGTGTATACAATGAATACAAGTGTAAGTTAATCATCTTACCAAGATGATGTTGAATAAGGCATTTGTGATATAAGACAAATTCAGAGTGATTAAATATTAAAACATTTACCAATATTCTGAATTATTGGTAAAGAAAATAATGGCATGGCCATTTCAAAAAATGTGGAGAAAACTTTCAATAAAATGCAACACTCAATGTCCCAGAAATCTAACAAAATGGAGTCCTTTCTATATCATCATAAAATATTTATCACAAATGTCAGTGCTTTATTGACTATAAAATCAAGAAGCGGTGAAACATGAAAACTTCAAAAAGATTTCACCCCATCTGCAAAACTTTAATAAGGAATGAAATTATCTGGGACTATGTACAGTTGTATAAAAATATTAGTCCCGGTTTAACTATTAATGAATAGTAAGACTAAATGGGATTCTAGTTGTATAAAATGTAGTGGGTATATGAGGATTTAATTTAGGTTCTTTTAGAAGGAAGTGGGATTAAAAGGTGGGAGATCAGAGAGAGAAAAAAATAGGTATTTTTTATACCACTAGACACCATTTTTAAGTGATCAAAGGACAATACCTATAAAAGGTAAATTAAGGGAGTACTTGCAAATGGCTGTACTAGTAGTCACCTTAAAATTAGCAGTTGTTGCAGATGGAATTTTATGATGACCTCCAGCATCACAGAAGGAACCCTGGATAATTATCCTTATCACCACTGACAAAGACATAGAATTGTACACTTATGATTTATTTTAAAATCTTTCCAAATGCCTCATGTATATATCACATTATTGCTATTCTATTAAACATAATCATTTATTTGCTGCATTTTTGCCAGTGTATCAATATTAGAGTACAAATTATTTCAGAAAACATTTAATTATAACAACTAGTCTACTTTGCCTTCAAGTTCTTGAATTTTGTCATTCACAATGCTTTCCATTCCTTTTATAAACTTCATGGATGAATAGTTGTTATGTTTAATAGAAGAACTAATTATTGTGTCCTAGATGTATTATTATAAGTAGAACTCATAAGCGTGTTCTGGAGAACATGACTTTTACAGATCATTATTCTCTAGTATTACTTTATGGTATCTTAGTGGACATTTGCATTTGATTACTAATTTTGTCTCAATTCTTGTGCATATTTAAATATAACTACATCAACTTGGGCTGTATGTATGTAGTACATATGTTCATTACTGTTTAGTTCATGATTTTTGACTTTTATTTTTTTGATATGGAAATTTCTTTATAAAAGCAATTCTTTCAATATATTAATAAAATCTTCCTTTATCCTATAAACTATTTATAATTGACTTAAAATGGTCTGAAAATTACTAAATCAATCTGTATCTGTTTTTGAACGGACCACAGTAACCACAACCAGCCAGTTACTGACTGATTTATTCATTCAGTAAATCATCACTGACTCCTTACACTGTTCTAACACTAGAGTCTGGAGAATACAGTAGAGAATTTTTAAAAGTTATTGTCCTTTTATTGTTCTTATTGAACTTATATTTTAGCTCTGTAGAGAGAAAAAATAGGTTTATAATGTATTGTTAGTAATAAGTGCTATGGTAAAAATAAAGCAGAGACATGACAGATATTTTCAACTAAACTTTTTTAAGGAGATGTCTTCTGAGGAGATGACATCTGAATGGAAACAGAATTAAGTGAGGATACAAGCATACACATATCTAGGGGCCAAGAATCCTAAAGCAGGATCACTTTTGAAAATTTAGAAAATACCACAATAGAAAGATAAAACTCAATATACTAATAACAATCACAAAGAAGAAAACGACATTAAATTGTATCATCTACACACACAAGTATGCTTGAACATTTCTGATTGATGCCCGGTATTGCGAGTTTTACCTTGCTTGGCGTTGCGTATTTTTGTTTTCTTCTCAGAATTTGGGAAATTTGTTCTGGTATACTGTTAAAGTACATGGATATAGTTAGATCCCTTCAGTGCTTGCTTTTAAATTTTGATAGGTGGAAAAAGAACAGCTTTAATTTAGGTATAATTTTGCCCCACTGCTGAGGCTATATCATTCTGAATACTTTATGTCAGGGGTCCCCAACCCTCGGGCCACAGACTGGTACCTGTTGGTTGGTCTGTGGCCTGTTAGGAACCAGGCTGCACAGCAGGAGGTGAGCAGCAGGCGAGCGACTGAAGCTTCATCTGTATTTACAGCCGCTCCCCATCGCTCGCATTACCACCTGAGCTCCACTTCCTGTCAGATCAGTGCCGGCATTAGACTCTCATAGGAGTGCGAATCCTATGTGAACTGTGCATGCGAGGGATCTAGGCTGCATGCTCCTATGAGAATCTAATGCCTGATGATCTGAGGTGGAGCTGAGGCAGGGATGCTAGTGCTGGGGAATGGCTGCAAATACAGATTATCATTAGCAGAGAGGTTTGACAGCACATTGACCATAATAATTGCTTGCAGACTCTTATCAAAACCCTATCAGTGAGTGGCAAGTGACAATTAAGCTGCATCTGGTGGCAGGCTTTATAGTGGCAAGTAAGTTGATGTACTTCAATTGTACAGCTGCATCTGGTGGCAGGCTTTAGGTCAGAATCCGCCCACCCATTACTTTATTTACCACTTCCATCTGCGCCTCTTTCCTGCACTGCACACTTGTCTCAGTCACGGTTTTGGTAAGCCCACCAGCTAACCCTAGCCAAAATGAGTGAAAAACAAACGTTGCTGGAGAGCTTTGAAAAGGGGGAAAGACCCAATGATGAGACAGCAGAAGGCTCTAAGACTGCCAACAAAAAGAAATCTGCATTTAAAAGAATATACCAAGAGTCCTACTTAAATTAGGGGTTCACTGCAACAGGTGATTCACATTCTCCAAGCCGGCTTTGTATAATATGTGGTGACCGGCTATCCAATGAAGCCATGAAACTTTCAAAACTGCTTCGCCACATGGAGATCAAGCACCCTGCATTAAAAGACAAGCCTTTGGAGCTCTTCAAAAGAAAAAAGCGTGAACACAAAGAACAGAAGTAATTATTGAAGGCCACCACTTCATCAAATATATCTGCACTAAGAGCATAATTCTTAGTGGCTAACCGCATTGCTAAAGCTAAGAAGCCCTTTACTATTGGTGAAGAGTAGACCCTGCCTGCTGCTAAGGACATTTGTTGTGAACTTCTAGGAGAGGCTGCAGTTCAAAAGGTAGCACGTGTTCCTCTTTCAGCTAGCACCATAACTAGACAAATTGATGAAATAGCAGAGGATACTGAGGCACAACTGTTAGAGAGGATTAATAAGATGGCACCGTGGTACACAATGCAGGTTGACGAGTCTACCGATGTTGACAAGGCAACAATGCTTGTTTCTGTGCAATGCATTTTTCAGGAGGATGTGCATGAGGATATGTTATGTGCACTTTTGTTGCCAACCAACACCACAGCTGCAGAACTCTTCAAGTCTTTGAATGATTACATACCAGGAAAACTGAATTGGTCATTTTGTGTTGGTATATGCATGGATGGAGTGGCTGCCATGACTGGACGGCTTTGTGGTTTCACTAGTCGGGTCAAAGAGGTCACTTCTGAATGTGAGTCTATGCACTGTGTCATCCATAGAGAAATGCTGGCTAGCCGAAAAACATCAACTGAACTTACCAGCGTTTTGCAGGATGTGACTAAAATTATCAACCACATTAAAGTACATGCCCTTAACTCACGTCTGTTTCCACAGCTCTGTGAGGAGATGAATGCAGAGCACACGCATCTTCCCTGATACACAGAAATGAGATGGCTTTCTAGAGGTAGATCACTGGCCAGAGTTTTTGAGTTATGAGAGCCGCTCCAGAGATTTCTTTTAGAAAAACAGTCACCACCGGCAGCACATTTCAGTGACACAGAATGGGTCGCAAAATTGCTTACTTGTGTGACATATTCAACCTGCTCAATGAACTCAATCTGTCACTTCAAGGGAGAAGGACAACTGTGTTCAAGTTGGCAGATAAAGTGACTGCATTCAAAGCCAAACTGGAATTATGGGGGCGATGAGTGAACACTGGGATTTTTGACATGTTTCAAACATTAGCAGAGATTTTGAAAGACACTGATCCAGGGTCTTCTTTCTCCCAGCTAGTGCATGGTCACCTATCTCAGCTTTCAAAAGATTTTGAGCATTACTTCCCAAACACAGCAGACGCCTGAACTGGGAAGGAATGGATCCGTGACCCATTTGTGAATAAGCCAGGTGAATCGACTTTGTCCATGTTAGAAGAGGATCAACTACATGAGATCGCAAATTACGGTGGTCTTAGAAGTATGTTTGAGACAACTTCAAATCTCTGTACATTCTGGATTAAAGTCACGGCGGAATATCCTGAGATTGCCACAAAAGCACTGAAAAGCCTGCTTCCATTTCCAACATTCTATCTTTGTGAAGCAGGGTTTTCTACAGTGACAGCGACCAAAACGAGATTACGGAATAGACTGGACATAAGCAACACACTTTGGGTGTCACTGTCTCCCATCCTCCCCAGATGGGACCATCTAGTCGCAGGAAAACAAGCTGAGGGCTCCCACTGATCCTGCATTATGGTGAGTTGTATAATTATTATATATTACAATGTAATAATAATAGAAATAAGGTGCACAATGAATGTAATGTGCTTGAATCATCCTGAAACCATCCCCACCCCCACCCTGATCCATGGAAAAATTGTCTTCCATGAAGCCGGTCCCTGGTGCTAAAAGGTTGGGGACCACTGCTCTAGACCACTGCTCTACGTGATACTGTTTTTCCTTTACAGATGATGGGAACAGACTATTGTGAGCTCTGAGGATTGTTCTTTCTGTACTTTCAGGTGGTTCTTTTCCCTTAGGAGTAGCTTTCCCTTAGCTTTAGGTGGTTTCCTCACTTGCACATACTGATCAGCATTCATCTGAAGACTTGAGCGAAACCTTGTGTAGATCTCTGAATCTTTCTCTGCAGCCCTGTCTTCTCCATTACTCTGACACTCAGACTCCAGACACTGTGGCATGCCTGAACACCCAACTTCATCTTCTCAACTCGGGAAAGTTGCCAGGATCCCTCTGGTTTCCTCTTACTGCAGCCTTGAAACTCTCTGTACATTTGACTGCAACCATCACGAGGCACACCATATTTTTCCCCTTTCAGAGTCAACATCCTTGACTAGGAGTTTAAATCGGGTCTCTGTTACTCTATCCAGGATAGAAGTAAAAATTTCTCTCTCTCTTTTTTTTAAGAACGTATCTAACTTAGATGAGCATATCTGAGTTGAAGATTAATCAATCTCTCTCTAAAGGAAGTATAATATATCAGAGAGTATCTTTGATCAATAATTTTCAGATGAGAAGTCAGTTGAGAGGCTCTCCTAATCACATGTGAGGAATGCAGTGAAGTTAAGACATTTAGAGATTGTGAAGCCGGTTGCCTTTACTTAGGGTATTGTCCAGGTGATATGACCTTGTGACAGTCATTTAAACACATTAATAGATTCACCTTCCTTATATTAAAACTGATGTCAATAGAATGAATGGACTCTAGGATCTACTGTATGTTTTCAATTTCAGTATTTGGTGACTAAGGATAAATACATTAGTGTTCGAGACATTAGAATTTATCTAAACTACCACATCCAAGATAAGTTTAATTTGATTTATGTAACGATACATTTGTATTTTTACATAAATATCCCAGGTAATTATTTGGGGGAGGTGTTATATCTATTTTCTTCTTTCCCAAAATTTCTGTTAGAAAAAGATGAAAGATCATTTTTATGGATATGCAAAATAACCAGAATTACCTAATGAAATTAAATAAGTAGTAGGTATCTGCAATGCAAAATAAAAGATATATCAACTTCCTTCAAGCTATCATAGTGTTAACTTTGGTATTCTCATACTAGCAAGTCAAGCTATAGGGATGAAGACTTGTGGATTTCCGTTAGGTCAAGAAATTATGCTCTGAATACTAGTATTGCCTTACTGTCTACCTTTCTAGGTTCCATTGGACATGTTCTGATCATTAGTGGTCTCAGCTAAGATACTGATTAAGTAGATGTGACATATAGTGCACCAGGATCTACTACAAAGCACATTCACAAGGATCTGTTACATTAAAGTTGTAGATCATGCTATAAACAAAAGAAAAATTGTTCTGGTTTGATGACTCTCTGTTTAGAAAGGCTTAAATTATTAAAAATATATATCTGTGAATCAAAAATAAAAGTGCACGGTGAGGTGAATCTTTTGCTGATTATTATGAACTGAATTGTGTGCCCCCCCTAAACTCAGATGTTAAACCCCTAACCCCCAATATGACTATATTTGGAGACAGGGCCTTTATGGAGGTAATTAAGGTCAAATGAGGCCATTGATATGAAGCCCTAATCCTTAAGAACTGGTGCCCTTATAACAAGAGGAAGAGACACCAAAGCTCTCTCTGCACATACAGAAGAGGCCATGTGAGGTCACAGCCAGAAGGCGTCCGTCCATCTACAAACCAGGAAGAGAGAAAATAACCAGAAACGAAATTTGCTATCAACTTGATCATGAACTTTCAGCCTCCAGATCTATGAGAAAATAAATGTCTGCTGTTTAAGCCAAACAGCCTGTGGTATTTTGTTATGGCAGCCCAAGGTGACTGATACGTTGACCCACACATTTATTTACATAAACAGTATTATATATAAATCTAATTAGTTTTTCTTTTGTAGTTAATTACTAAATGTGCTCTACTTAAAAAGACACCATGAATTCACTGTGGCTATGGAAAATAGTATTTGGTAAATCTTCAAAAATAACAACAACAAAAAAAGGACATAAGCTAGCACACCATGGGAGTTCACAGATAGATGACAGAACTTCTTGATGAGGACATAAAGAAGGACTCCAAAGACTAAGTTGGGATTTGAATTAAACATTGATAAATAGGGAGTATTTTGACAGTTGGATATTTTGGTAGGAGGATTCTGTCAGAGGGAACAGGATAAATAAAAGTTTGGCTGTGAGCAAATAGAAAATATGTTCAAAACCAGCAAGGAACCTAAATGGCATACCTTGGGCTCACTCTCTTTCACAGCAGGGGAAAGTACTTTATACATTTGGCATTTGGCCTACTTCTCTGTGTTTTAGCAACAACCATTTAGCACTCACAATCACACAAGCACTAAATATTTCAAAACCAGACTGCACAAGTGGCTATGTATGCCAAAACTAATCAAACTGCACACTTTAAAAATGGATTTTTGTTGTACTTTCTACTTTAATGCATTCTAAATTCCCATATGGATGCAGATGCCTTAGCTTTAGATATGCCTAATTAATAAAACATTTATAATTCTGTAAGCCTAAATATTAAAAATAAATTAATTACACAATGGATTTTTGTTGTATTCGAATTATACCTCAAAAAGCTGGTGAAAAACATGTAAATCTGTGGATTGAATAATACATATATTGGAAAATTTTAGAAATAACTTATAATGCAAACAAGTAATTTTAAATTGTAACCACATAACCTATAAAATGAGTAAATAATGGCTAAATGATTGTCATTTTAATGTATTGCTTTAGAATGAAGTTTCTATATTGTTAATTAAGAATATAATTCAAAATAAAGAGACCTGAATAATTTGACCTACAATTTATGATGAATGCAGTTCTAAAAATTTTTTAATTGTAAAAAAGCAATAATAGTAAAATATAAATTCTAGAAATTTGGTTAAATGAGGTATCTAGGAAAATATAAAGTTAACTTACATAGTAGCAATAAGAATAACAGAAAAGTAACACAGTCCACAAGAGCACTGCTGCACTTCTCTTATTTGACAAATGGAAAATGTTGTGCATTCTGTATTTTTGCTCTTTGCTATTTTCAAATTCACACACATGCTCAAATACATAGTACCTCAATCTCTACATACTTGAATTTATGCTGTTATGAATGCACTATAAAAATTACTCAAGTTCAATTCAGTTTCATTTTTCTTATCTTCTTAATAAAAAGAAAAGCATGAAGTCTCTATGGAATGCCAAAATAGGACTTTCTTCTGTAATTGTTTATTTTGTGTCAGAGAAGAAAGATGAAGCAAAACAAATAGTGAGAAATTACATTATATTTGCACAAAGTCAAGTTGGAGATCAAAAGAGAGTGAACTTTATCTGGCAAAATGATCAGGGAAAGGTGCTTTTTTTATATTGGCAGTGTCTTAAAATACAGAAAAGGTCAGGTTCTTAAGCATTAGTATTATAAATAAGATGAAGTTGGAGCAAAATGTATCCAAGATATAGATGAATGTATACATTTTGGTCAGCATGGTAGTGAGGTTGTGAGAGAATCATGAAACAATTTTTCAGAGACTCGGTTGTTGGTAGATTGTGGAGGCTGTTAAATGCTTTGCTGAGATAACTCTATTTAAATTTAAGGACATTAAGATTTATAAAAGGGTTTTAAACAGAGAATATACACGACTATACTTTTAAGAAGATTAATCTGCTGATGTGTTTTGTTTTTGCAGGATGAACTAAAAGGGTAATATATGAAGGAGGGAAAAAAAAAAACCCCAGGAGATTTCTAAGGTATTTGTAAAAGAACAGGAAAGAACTTCTACTAGGGTAGTAGATATATGGATTTAAAGCCCAAGAGAACCAGATGTGTAAATGTATAATTCATCATGCAAGAAATGCTAGTGAAACTCTTGGTGTGTGAAATATCACAAAGAGAGAAAATGTAGCAAAGAACAGATAAAAATTAGAGGCAGAGTCTTCAAATGTAATGATGGTTAGAGAGAATATGGAGAAAGACACAGAAGAAAAGAATGATTAAGGCAGAAATCAACGAAATCCTCCTAAGCATCTGTCTCCTTTGTTAAATTTGACATTTGGTAATAGCACAGAGAATAATAATTTGTTTATTCTTTCTTTTATTAAAGATTAAGAATCTTAATAAATCTTAGGTTGCCAGATTTTTGTATACCTTCAGCCAGTAATGTACATTCCCGATTTATACTGTATTACTCAAGTTTGCAAAGCTATATTACTATAGGACAAATTATAACACAGTTACCTTGCTTAATTGTAACTCAGTACAAATCACTAAAGTCTTTTAAACTCTCTTCTGAGAACAAAAAATTTAAATAAGTCATTGTCATAGCATTAACCTTGAAGGATCATAGTAAATGTTCTTCCAACAAATGAAAGTATGACAAAGCAAGATGATTTTGAAAGAGATACTAAAATAAATGCTGTTATCACAGAATAAAAGGCAGAGAGTAATCTGACCTGAAATATGGCTGGCTACTACTGGCAGTACTTTGATTAAAATTTTAGTCTTTTTTTTAAATTTATAATTGAATTAAATCAGATTCAGTCAAATTTACTCAGTTCTGTCTTAGGTATTCCAGTCTATAATAATGCAAATTAAATATCTTGGTCATGAAAATTAATACCCTGGATATGCAGGCATTTTGATGATGATTGCTTCAGATGTTTTTGTTTGCAGAATTTTGGTGTTACCAGTTATTTCCAGTAGACAAGAAAAATAACAAGAATTAGTCATTATTTATTAACTAAAATGGGGCTGAAAAATGTTGACGTGATTGTATGATGATTGGTGACTAATAAGCTTCTTGCATTTTATGTTATTCTGCTAGGAATTTTTAAAACTAATACTTTAAAAATTATGATATTTAATTGCATATATTACTAAATATAACGGTATAATGTATGCATTGAAAATTTCAATTAAATTTGTCTATATTACAAAATCCAAGAAATGTTAAAGTTTGATGCAGTTAGAAAATAAAAGAAACCAAAAAAATCACAAAAAAGAAAGAAGAAAGCATATGTGGATCAATAATTTAGTAACCAAGCACTTTTTCTTTCTTGCCTATCAGCATTTGCAAAAGTCCATGGCCTTCTCAAGATATTGCTGCCTGATAACTACTTGTGTTTTGCCTAACCCAAAAGCAGTTATTTTGTTAAATACTTTTGTGACTCTCTTTGCTCAAATTTCTAGCAAAGTTTTCAGTCTTTAAACAGCACTGAAACAAATGTGATGACTACACTTCTCTCTATGGTGGTTGAACTAACAAAATGAAAATGTTTTTACTGAATTATGTCTAAATAATATTACTTTAGAGAAGGGTGATTCTTCCAGTCAGTATAGTCCTCTTATTTCCTTTAAAAATGTTCCTTAATTACATCAATTAAAATGTTAAATATAAGTTCAAATTCATGTAGTATCCACCTAGGAAAACTTAGAATTAAGCTTGATATCTATTCAGTTTCCTCTACGTCTTTAACAACAGATCTCTGCTGTGTCTAAGATTTATGTAAAAGACTATTTTGATTTTTACAACATACATGTTGAAGTGTTTAAGTTTAAGATTGAATAAATGATTCTAAATTATTTTTCTATTATTGAAATGTATCATCAGATGTATACATCCCTTCTCAATCACTGGGATATTTTCCTTTTCTTTAGAGTAACTTTTCTCCAAATGCTATTTTTTTTTTTTTACTAATCTATATAAAAATCTATTTTTGTAGAAGCCTAAGTGTGTGGTTTTCTCTTCCTTCTACACAGTATCCAGTTAGAAGCTTACAAAATTGCCTTCTAAGTCTACAGCTTACAGGACACTTTGATGTCTGAACATGTTGAATTACCAAATTTCCCTGAAATATCCTCTTTCTCCTTGTCATAGAAGCATAGATATTCCTTGCCTATGGACCACAAAAGCTCACTTAAAGTAGGCGCCCTCTGAAAGATCTTTGTTCTCCTCAAAATCCATCAGTTTTTGTCCCTTGCTGCTATAAGCCAGCACTTGCAGCTCAGTTTAGCCAGAGGAGAAAAATAAACCCTGCTCTGGGAAGAAATGGCCTAGTCACCAAAAACAGGAGAAGAAGAAGAATGAGAAGAAGGAAGAAGAAAGAAGGAGAAGAAGAAGAAGGAGAAGGAGAAGAAAGGAGAAGGAGAAGGAGAAGGAGAAGGAGAAGGAGAAGGAGAAGGAGAAGGAGAAGGAGAAGGAGAAGGAGAAGAAGAAGAAGAAGAAGAAGAAGAAGAAGAAGAAGAAGGAGAAGAAGGAGAAGAAGGAGAAGAAGGAGAAGAAGTCACTCATGAAAGTTTTGGAAAAGACACCTGCAGCTGGTACCAGGAGTTTGCTGGATGCTACTGAAAACATGGATCCAGTGAAGGTCCTTATTAAACTAAATAGAGAAATCAGAACTGCCTTATATCAGTGTCGAATAAAGGAGCATTCAACTTCAGGAAGTGGGACTATCAGGCTTGATTTATCATATTTGGTCTGAGAACTCACCATCTGATATATTTATTTGGATGGGCCAAGGAACCCCCTATTTTTATTGCAACATTGAGGAAGGCACCAGGATTCCTGAGAGGTTTAGGAATAGTTTTCGTCTGTAGGCCAGATATTCTGTCACAGAAGTAGGCTCTCAAATAGTAATGGGAAAGATGCCACCTGTCCCTGTCCCAGAATGACAGAGGGGAAATGCATCATTTACCAGTAGGGTCAAGGTGGACATAATTTCAAAATGAGCAGCCAGGCCTGAATGGGAAGCAGGATTTCTTGACCTGCAACAATTTACGGTAGTAGCTGATAGGTCTTGAAGTCACAAGTATTGAGATAGATAAATAGCTAATGACAGTGTTCTTGATTTATATAAGAAAACAAAAACAAAAGCTGGCAGAGAGAAGGTTAATGAGTCAGTCACTACAATGAAAAAGTACGACCTCTTACCCAGTTTCAGATTTAAGTCAAGTTCACTGACCCAGAATGAAGAAAAGGCCAGATCAGCTTGAAGTGAGATGTTGCAAACCCATAATAAATACACTCAGAGCACATTCCTTCCCAAAGAGATTCTAAAGCTGCTCACCAAGATAAATGTCACTGAAGAAAAGAGAATTCCCAGATTTTCACAGTCTGCTGAACACAGGGACTGATGTGGAGCTGACAATAGGAGACCTAAAAATCCATTGTGGTTTTATGAGAATGGAAGTAAAAAAGCCAGGTGATAAATGGAGTTTGGGCACAATTCAGCGAATCCTATAGATCCAGTAACTACTGTGGTGGGCAAAGTAATGCTCCCTTCCCAAAGTCCTTGTCGTAATCTCTAGAATCTATGGAACATCACCCTACATGACAAAAGGAACTTATTTATTGTGATTAAATGAAAGCCTTTGAAATAGTGAGATTAACCTGGATTATCAGTGTGAGCTCAATGTAATTCCAAGAGTCCTTATAAGAAAAAGATGAAGCAGAAGAGTTGGAGTTAAAGGAATGGAAGCAGAGTAAAGACTGATATAAAAGCCACATGTCAATGAATGAAGGAAGCTTCCAGAAGCTAGAAAGGCAAGGAAAAAAATTTCCCCCTAAAACTTCAGAAAGGAACTTATCTTGATATCAGACCTTAATTTTAGTCTTAATAAGACCCATTTGAATTTCTGACCTCTGGAAATGTAAAATAATAATTTTGTTCTTGTTTTAAGATGCAAATTAAGTTATAGTAGCAATCAGAAACTACCTTGCAGTTATTTTATTTTTAATGTATAATGAAATAGATGTACTTAGCAACTGATGGAAGCCAGGGAAAGGGAAAGGAATGCAACAGCTTCAAGCTGTGGTACAAGCTGCACTACTCCTTGGGGCATGTGCTTCAGGATACAGAATGATGGTAGATGTATGTAGTAGTGTGGAGGCTCCAGAAACACTGAATTGGAGAATCAACACAGATTCCCTAGGATTCTGTTGAATGGTCATGTCTTCCAAAAGAAGAACTGTTCTGCTTGAAAAACAGCTCAAGACTTCTGGTTTCAGCAACTACATGTAAAGATCTAGGAAGCTGTCTCTCTCATTATGAGAACCAGAAACAGTTGGACAAACTGAAAGTCAGTGGTTTTTCTTATACCCATCAGAGCGATGAGTTTGGAAGGCAAAGGACCACCCTGAAATCTGGAGAAGCAGGTGTACCAATAGGGACACTTTAGCTGAAATCTGCTTATCTGAACTGGAAGCCACTGAAGCAATAACCTGCTGGGAGCACAGAAGTGGTAATTTTGACAAAATGATGGAGGCTGATTGTGGACTAGCATGAAAGCAAGAAACTCCTATAGATACAGTCTTAGGGGAGACCCCACATTTTCCTGGGCTTTTCCTCCATGAACCCCCACAAGGTTCTCATGGTGCAAATCTGAGAAAATTCCCTTTAAGACCCCACAGAGAAAGAGTAAAAATAATTGTGAAACATGCCCAGAGCCGTCTCCACAGCAAAAACTTATGCTCTAGGTGGAGGTGGGGGAAAAAAAATTACCAAAATCAGAAATGAAAAAGGAGTCATCACTACTAATCCCATGGACATGAGAAGACTAAAGGAATAGTATAAAAAACTCTACCTACACATTTGATATTTAGATGATTTGGACCAATTTCTTGAAAGACAGAAACTGCCAAAAGCCATCAAAGGAGAATAAATAACATGAATAATATTATGGGTATCAGAGAACTAGGAATAAGAATTAAATCCTTCCAACGACAAGGGTGTTCTATAAGCCCCAGGCACTTCTCCAGAGAAGGGGATAGCTGTGTGGGCCATTAGGTGTAATGCTGACGGCAGGTGGGGTATGGGTATGCCAGCCTGTGGAGTGGACCTGGGCAGGACACACACACCGTCTCCTACACGTATGGAGGGGGAGTTGTTATCACATCTCCAAGGCGCTGTTCAGTTGTTTGAACATTGTGATTGTTTGCAGCTTTGTCTGCTTTCACCAGTGAGAGCCCATGTCGTGTTAAAATTTTAAAATCTCCCCTATAGACTGTAAAGTGAATACATCAAGGAGACAATGAGATTTGTAAATCTCAATCTTAAATAAATTCAGGGGAAGAAAAGAACAATGAGAAAACATCGTACCTGTAAGGCAGAAATCATGCCAGATCAGATCCCTATTGTGAGTAATCCTCAGCAGCATTTCCTTTCTTACACACAAAATAATAATAATTCTGGGCACATATTTTCATTTTAAAATTTCTGTGACAACTCTTTTATTTTCTTACAAAGTGTGCAATAATTTTGAATGTCATGCATAGTAGATGACAGAGCTGAGGCAATCATCATGTAAGTGACAGCATATCATTTAAAATCACTGAGATAGCGAAGATATATGTCTCATCTGCAGTGGCAGGGAATTCTGATAGAAGAAAGATGCTTTAGACACAAGTTTTTGAAAATCAGAACAGAAACCACATCTCTTACAATAATGCCAAAATTACAACACACGCTTTAAAAAAGCACATACAGAAGATGCATAATGCAAAGGATTTTGTTATTATTTTGGAAATTGACACACAAAGCAACAAATATATATTCATAAAAACTAACTGTAATCCAACACCAGTTAGAATAAAGCTTCTTATTTATTTCTGGGGTAATCTAGTTTATAACTATTAACAAGATACTATTTAAAAAGTCAAGAAAGGTGTTTGCTTCATTTAAGTTACTAAATTATTTATGAACAATGGTTTAAAGTGTTTACCTTGAGAGAGCAAAAACAATTGAGAACATCACTTTAGGAGTCAAGGAATGAAACCCCTATATATGTTGTATTATGGGTAATTAACTTCATTTCCTCAATTTTGTCAAGATATCCATTAATAGAAATCACGGAGATGGAATAGATTTTACCAAGAGGAACAATAATTTAAAATCTAGATGAAACATATAAGACTATTATTATTTTAAAAGAAAGATGGGACCTTCCTGGTGATGCAGTGGTTGAGAATCTGCCTGCCAATGCAGGGGGACACGGGTTCGAGCCCTGGTCCGGGAAGATCCCACATGCCGCGTACCAACTAAGCCCGTGCATCACAACTACCGAGCCTGCGCTCTAGAGCCCGCATGCCGCAACTACTGAAGCCGGCACGCCTAGAGCCCGTGCTCCGCAACAAGAGAAGCCACCGCAATGAGAACACGTGCACCGCAATGAAGAGTAGCCCCTGCTCACCGCAACTAGAGAAAGTTCAGGTTGCGCGCAGCAACTAAGACCTAACTTAGCAAAAATAAATAAATAAAATTTAAAAAAAAAAGAAAGATGATGATGATGATGATGATGATGATGATGATGATGATGATGATTTTGGCCATGCAGGGCGGCATGCGGCATCTTTGTTCCCCGACCAGGGATCCAACCCGTGCCCCCTTCAGTGGAAGCATGGAGTCTTAACCACTGGACAACCAGGGAAGTCCCAAAAGAAAGATAATTATTAACAAAAGTACATTCATCATTTTAATAAACTTAATTTATTTCATTATGTTTAAATTATTTCCATGATACGGACCAGGAGACAAACAAGATAAGTACCTGGGATAGGTGTGCGCAAGACATAAAACTGATGTTTTTCTTCACCTTTATCAGCTACCAACTAGCTCCAAGGTTCTAAATTAAGTGGAGGTCGTATTGTTTATTCCTGTAATAATTTTCAAACTTTTTATTAGTTTTGATTAACTATTTTTCTTGCTTACTTAACTAAGGTTTACCTTTTCTTCAGGACTATAGAGTGTTCTTCAAAGATGCCAAATTAATTTTATGGCAATCCTCTGATCAAAGAATATGAAATCTCAAGCTCAGTTTCTAACCAGACAAGCACTCATTCAACGGAATAATAGATACCAATGGGACTCTGGACCACTGTGTGGGACAGAGCTAGGGATGCAGCCATGCGGTACCGTTACAGAAGAGAAGTTTGTAAACCTTATCATCAAGTAACCAACCAGTGATCACATACACAAGATAGTAGACCTGGGATTCTCAAACACTGAAAGAACTTCAGTCTTTTGTTTAAGGTGAGAGGAGAGGAAGTATGGATTAGCCTTCAGTTAAATTTTAGTCATAACAGCTATTGAAAACATGTGCCATTTTTTAGATAACATATTTTCGGGTATAAAACCCTACTTTTACTCACAACCACACAATATAAAGAAATTTACTAAAATGATAATATCTTCAACATTTTACTGCAAGAAAAGATACACACACCGATTTATGCCAACATTATTCTTAAAGACTGTGTATGTATAATACATATATTATATATAATAAATTCAAATATTTTACCATGTTTGAAAGAACCAAAGCATTCTGTTTGTCACAGGTATGACAAGGAAGAAAGTTGAAGATGTACCATCTTTTTCAATTCTTCAGTTTGTTTTGTATGTGTACTGTTTCTATATGTTTGAGAAGACTTTTATATTTACTCACTATTTTGCCCTAAAATTGCTTTCTGCATTATAACTTGATGTATGAGAACATTCTGTGTACAGGATAATCAAAAGTCCCACAATGTGAAGAATAGTTTTTCATAAACATTAAAACTGAGTGAGAAAGTTTTACTCATTGAGAAAAAGATTAATATATTGAAGAGAGATAGAAATAAATAATATTAAACTATCTTTTGTGTTAGCTGTAGTTAATCTGTGACTTTTCACAAAATGAAAGAAGATTAAAAACAAGTTCTGAATCAGTTACACATTCTATGAAATTGTATTTTGTCATGCAAAGTGGCTTTCAAGGAGGTATATTAATTTAAACTTAGAGAAGACAAACAAAAATCTCACATTTTTTTGACCCAAAGAATCCATTTTTTCTATGGTTATTCGCAAACTTTCTACATCAGAACTCTTGCTAAGTGTCAAGGTTTCAATGAAAAGAAAATTATCAAACTTGACTGATTCTGATGTGGAATGCCTGTCTGAAAATCCATCACACCTTCTAAAAAATGATGCCCACACTTCCTCTTCTATCATCTCAAGTCTTTTTTTTCCCTCCCTTGGTTAGTCAATTAACATTAATTATATTGATTTTTATATGGAAATCTGCATTTATTTACTGTCAAATTGGTGTTTCTTACTTATATAAACTTACTTTAATGATGTAGTGGATAATAGTGAAAATTGAATGCCTAGGGCTCACATAGTATGAAACACAATTTTGCTTTCATAATTTTTCCTTCTTTCATTAAAAACCTTTTCACTTTGTGTCAGAATTTTGAGAAATTAATTAAAGTCTTTAAATGAAAGATATGTGTAAAATTACTCAGCAATTAAGTGTCTGAAAAGTGAGACCAGTATTTAAGGATGGATATCTTGTTCAACAGAGCGCAATGAACGTGTCTCAGCACAAAGATCAAGGGTCAGGAATTGCAGACAAAAGAGGAAGGAAAAAAGAGTATGCAGTTGGGGTAAGCAGAATGATGCCAATACCCCCACATGCAAACTCTAAGAAGTAAGAGGCATGTGCCTGTCACAGGGATCCACACCAGAAACTACCAGATAACCACGATGAAAATTCAGAGGTTAAGTGTTCTCAACATTTTACACACTACCTGCTCAGTACCATCAGGAAAAAGAGAGGAATTATGTGCTGAAAACCAGGGTTTAATCGCAACTCTGTAATTTGTCAGAGTTGCTGCAACATGCTGGCCTTAGAAGCTCATCATGGCTTACCTAAACTATGACACTTTCAAAAATTATGATATTCTGCAGGATCGAACGCTCTAGGCTTTTTTAACTTATAAGCAACTCATTTTTGATGGGTTTAATTCTTATGTTGCAAATATATTCAACACGAGCATTTTAAAAACTGAACTTAAAATTTTTTGGTTGTCTAAGAGGATCTGGATTAAGGCTTTTTATGATTATTTTGCTTTTTGTCTGGTATTATAAGAGAGAATAGATGTTATGTTATCCCTATATATATGTTGAGCATATATTCTCCCAGATTCCCAGCAAAATAAACCTTCTATAATTAGCAGCACTATAATTTTCATGAATATAAAGAAATTCTATGCATATTGTATATATACATATATGTATAAACATATTTGAATATATAAGTCCAAATAACACTAACTTAGCATCTGTTCAGAGGCCTTCTCTCTTCTTGTCCCCTCACTGCCCTCTACTTGACATGCAAGTCTTTTCAGTTTCCTGTCTTTGTCTGAGAGAGACTTTTCTTTGGGGGCTCTCTTCACCTTGTATAAATCTTCTTCCTACTCAAGAATCATCAGGTGTATTTAGATATCTGAGTTTCATTTTTGTAAGCTTGAATTACTCATGGGACACAAGGAAACTTAGTCTTATTTTCTCCTTATCATTTTCCGTCACTTTCCTTCTAGCATGTATTAGAATTATTTTTATCAAATTCATTTTTATTTTATTTAATAGTATTTTATTTATTTAGTAGCAATGGAGTATCTCATTCTTGATCACCTAATGCAAAAGAATTCCATGCTGTCTCAGGCAATTCTTCACTCCCTGTTTATGCTTGATTAAATTAAAAAAATATCTTCAAAAGAGAGCAGGCGATTTTCATAATAGCACAGGAATACATACCCTAATATTTGTTAGCAGAATGTTCTCAGTAAAAAGCAACATCTCAGACTGTCATATCTATGTATCACCCAGATGTCAAACCTAGTACTTATGAAGTTTTTATTCACAACTATTCATCTTTACACCAAGTATTATTTAAAAGTATGTTCCAGATATTGTAACACACACTGGAGATTCAAAGCTAAAAAAGAGAGGTAGTATAAAAGGCTGTGAAATTAATAAGAAGGCAGATTGGAAAAGTTTTTATATAGTTTTCCGAAATATTCATGTTTTCCAAACTCAATATAGAGACATCAAGTAAGTTAAAAAGTGTCAATATTAGAGTATTTCAGAGAAAAATCTCTTACTAATATATAGTAAGGATGGCTAGGGAATGGGAGAATTAGAAACACTAAAAATAGTTCAAGTGAAAAATGATGAACACATGGCTTTTGATATTGACAGTGGGTTAATGAAGAAGACGGAGCAGATCTGATAAATATGTTGGTAACACACTATAGACAAGTGTAGGGATTCAAGGAATTCAGGGGACAATCTAGGAAAACAGGCCAAGTTCACAGCAGCACACACAAGCTTTATTGGGTGATGCTTTGACAGCTGTGTGTGTGTGTGTGTGTGTGTGTGGTGGGAGGGGGGTCCCTCACAGGAGTCTGTTCAGAGAAGGGAGAACTGGGCGGTGGTGGGGCGGGGGGAGGTTGGTTGGTCCTTGCTACAAAAGGTGAGGAGGGTGAGGGAACTTCCAGGGAGAGGGGAATTGAAAAGTTGAAAATGAGACTCATCTGTCTAGGTGATGTCCCTCAGCAGCTTGGTTGGGAGTCCCTGGGTCTCTAGGTCTGAAAACTCCAAAATGCAGTTGCAACTTAGACCCTTGTAACCACAAAGCCTTATTTTATCAATAGATCACAGATATTGGGTGAGATTTCCCATTATATGAAAAGCAGTCAGGTTCTAAGTGTCAAAATATTTGCCTGTTTGGGCTCTTTTTGAAACAATTGGATGTGTAAAAATTGGAGTTTCTCCATGGTGGGCTTTTGAGCTAAGGGGTCTCAGCTGGCAGTGAATAAAGAAATTAGGGGCCATTATACTGAGCATATGTAACAACATCTATAAAACTCACTTATGGAACTACAGTGAATACTTGTAGTGGGTGATTTATTAGATAAATAGCCATGTATTATCTAAATACATTTTGCTTTAGAAGTAGGATTTTAATTAATACAAATTTTCTGATGTCATTATTTTATCTTCTCTTGTTTGTTGGCCTTCTGTTTTTTACAATATGTTGTCTATTTGCACATGAAGTTTTTTGGTTAAAACTACCAGTGCTCCAAAATATGCCAATATTTTTTATATTAAGTATTTCTAAAATGCAATTTATCAACAATAAGAAAACAACTATTTATATTACATGAAGGTCAAAGTCAGTTGTCCATATTAGAGCTTTATACATATGAATATATATATGTATGTGTGGAGAGAGAGAGGGAGAAGGAGAGAGAGAGAGAAAAGCAGATATATATGCATGAAAACACATACACATATGTAAAATTATATGGAATAGCTGTTACTTTCAAATTTGTATGAGGCTTATTCTCCTTGTATGTTTTCTTTAGAAAATAAACACACAAAATTTGGTAATTTTATCACTTTGAACATATGTACAAACTTTACATTTTTCTCTAACTTCTAGAGCAGATTTGAATATACTCTTCGTATAGTCACCATTTCAATTGTTTTTCCTCATACAGGGTTTCTGTTTCTGTTTTAATTAATACCATAGCTGAGTAAAAACACTAAGGAATAGAAGAGAGGATAAAGTTTTAGCAGATGTCAACATAATTTGCATTATAAGATTTTCAATTCCATAATATCTAAGGAACAATTTCTTCTACTCTGAGAATCACATGTCCTAATGCTGAAAGAAGTGGATTAAACTAGAAAGATTCTAAAACGGAAATAAATTTAATTGTCAATACGTTGTTTTGCTCTGCCTCATATCTCTCTCCAGGCTTGCTGATTTCACAAAATTTTCCTTTAGATTTTAAAGTCACTTTTCCACTAATTAGCAAAATGTTGGAAATCTTGTTGTAGGTGTGATTTACCAAAGTAAAACATACCAGATACAGAAGAATATAGGAAACAGACAAATCTTCTAAGAAACCTCCTATTTACACAGAAAATTTTCTGTAGGAAATAAAATATTTTGGTCACTTTCTCATATAAGACCAATGATACCCTTAATATGCAATTTCCCATTTCCAAAGACAAGGAACTGGCTACAATAATCAAATTTCAGTCAAAGATTATTTTCCCAGAAAGGATAGCAGTGATTTTTTTGTAATAGAAATTCAAACTACCCATTTAACTCATGGGACCAATATCTTTCTTCCACACAATACTTAGACATTTTGAGCTTGCTTCAACATTGCGATTTAAAGGGAAAAGCTTGTGTAAGTCAAATGGACCATATGAATAAAGATGTTATTTATAAATAAAGGCAGATGTACTTAGAGAATCCAGAATTTATAAAGACATGCTACTATTAATTTATATACAAGGAAATTAAAACAGAAACAAAATGGTATTGCAAATATTTAATTTCCAACATATAAAAATGCTTTCATTTACCAAAGTTAAGAACTAATGAGGTGTCAACAAAACAATATTTGTGATGCATTTTGCAGAAAAACTTAGTAAACAGAAAACCTTTATCAGGTTGAGGCTCAGAAGGACTTGACAGGGCTTCCCTGGTGGCGCAGTGGTTGAGAGTCGCCTGCCGATGCAGGGGACACGGGTTCGTGCCTCGGTCCGGGAAGATCCCACATGCCGCGGAGCAGCTGGGCCCGTGAGCCATGGCCACTGAGCCTGCGCGTCCGGAGCCTGTGCTCCGCAACGGGAGAGGCCACAGCAGTGAGAGGCCGACGTACCGCAAAAAAAAAAAAAAAAAAAAAAGGACTTGACAGAAGAGAAAGTGCTAGCCAAAAGCTAAAGAATAATTTTAACAATTACAAGTTAAGAAACAGCAGAAGAAATAGTTCTCCTAAGCTGTTTCTAAATGTCTTTGTATCTATCATATCATAATTCACCACTCATCTAGGAGACCATACCGTAGCTTCAGAGAAAAGAATGCCAATGGTCATGATTGGGCTGCTCAGTCACAAACGTGAACTATTTGTCTCACATCTCTATTTTTTTATTCATAAAATACTAGGGTATGTAATGACAAAACAGATATACATTTGGAGTGACAGTGCTATGTATACATATTGCTAATTTTCATTAAATTGCCCTTATACAGTTAAGGTCAGGAAGGCAGAAACTGCTAAACTATTTGTCAGGTTTGTAATTTCAAAATAGTGGAGATTTTACATTTTTGATATTACCTTCAGCGATCCACAGAAAAGATTAATGAATAGTGATGAACTTCCCTTTGTAGGGTTTGTATTTTCAATTTTGTAAGTGGAATTCAAAAGTTATTTTTAAAGTTATACAAGTTAAAATTTTAATGTGTTTGGCTTTCTCTTTTCTTCTCAAGAAAATTATTCACCTGGTTTATAGCTGTAAATATCACCTTATCAATGTTTTCATGCTTAACAGTCACATAAATGAAATGACTTATTTTCTTCATGACCTGAACACTAATTACATAGTGAATACTTTGGGGAAATATGCATGTTAATAGACACATTTAATTGATTACTGAAAGAGTGTTCTAATATTTTATATATACTCAGAAAATGTATGCAAGAAAAAGGCTCTCATCAACTACTGTAACACAGTATAAAGAGCTTTTTAAAAAATATTGAGATAATAAATATCTGTTGAAAACTAAATGGTACACGTAGATATTCTTTAAAAAATTAAATGTGCGAGTGAAAGACAGCATGAAAAAAACTATTTCCCGTTATAAAATAAAATTAATAATATGAAATACTTGTGGTTTCTAGACACTTTTGAGGAGGTGTGTCTTTATAAAAACACTATTACAAATGAATTATCAATACGAATTACAAACAACTAAAGTGAATTACAAGTTGTCATCATAAGCACTTATCTCCTCTCTGCCTTTTTAAAAAATCTGTCAGTAGTGTCAGAAATATTTCTCCTAAATTTTCCGTAAAACAGCTTCCACTTTCATGGTTTGGGGTGTATAGTTTTAATCTTGCAATTCACTAAAATGTTACACATAATAAATTTTGGAAAGATACCTTATAAACACCATAGCTTCTACTATCATAACAATTTTTCACCAAGTATATGATTTGACTGAATCATATTTATAAATAAATTACCACAAATTTAGGTTTAAACAGTATAAGCTTGTTATCTTATAGTTTTGAAGGTCAGAAGTTTAACGCAGGTCTCACTGGTTAAAATCAAGGTGCTTGCTGGGCTGTATTTCTTTCTAGGTGTTCAGAGGACAATCCATTTCCTTGCCTTTTTCCATTTCTAGAGGCTTCCTGCTTTCTTTGCCTCATGGATTTCTTCCTCCAGCTTCAAAGCCAGTCTTTCTCATGCTGCCATCTCTCTGATTCTCCCTCTTCTACCTCTTCTTTCATTTATAAGGACCCTTGTGGTTATAATAGGTTCACCCAGATCATCCAGGACAATGTTCCTATTTTAGTTGTTTCATAGTCTTAATTCCATCTGCTACCTTAATTCTCTTTTGCTGTGTAACTTAACATGTTCATAGATTCTAGGGGTTAAAACATGGACATTTTTTGGGTGGCCATTATTCTACCTACCACAAGATGAAATGTTTGGTTATGGTGATTTTTTAATATTTTCTACCACCATACCAACTATGGTAACCCCCATGGCATTTTTGTTTGTTTGTTTCAAATTAATATATCCCTGGCCAGCTACTATGAAGCTGAAATAAAAGTGATCCTCTGAAATAGAAAATAATTGGGTAAAAATAGAAATACATACTAGCTTTCAAATGATTTGCATTGAGCACAAGTAAAATGATAAAATATAAAAAACTGATAGCAGCATTTGGTCCCTCAGGATTAAGTAATACACATTCTCTAAATATATAATAATGTAAAATCACACTATTGTGTCTAGTATTTTTCTGTATGTTTTTAGAAATATTTAAATCTCATTTTGATGTAGATTAGGGATTGCCAGATATGAGTTACTGGTGCTTTCATGATTTTACCTAATATCATTTTATTTCAATAATTATCCAATTAAATAAAGTATATGTACTAAAACCAAATGACTCCTGAGTTCTAGGAGAAAGTGTGACTAGTATAATACAGTTTGTTTGTTTTTTTAATAAAGATATTTAGTATCTCTCACAACAAATCTCTCAAGGTCCAGTTGCAGAGTTGATTAAATCATGGCTCATCATCTTCTTCTTCTCCATCATCATCATCATCATCATCATCAAAGACCCAGGTTTCATTGAGGGAAGCATGTACCACAGGATGGCTACAGCAGCTCAGACATCACCTCTCTATGCACCAACTTCCAGAGACCATTTTTCAGATATTTTCACCTATACTAGCTTAGAATAATCAGTATCTATCCTATGAAACTAAGGATGGGGCCAACGTTCCCCAAGGCACAGAGGACATGGAAGAACACATAACCACAATTTTGGTTCTGTCATCAGGAAAGAAGGAAGGAATGGCTCTGTTGAGGCATTGAACTTTCTATGATAACCATGGGGTAATAGGAAACAACATGAAAATATGCTCATGTTTTAGTTCCAACATCTATTTGATATTTGTTTATATTTTGAGATTTTACTTTGTAACATTTCTAAGTTCATGGTTCTCAGTTTCACTGAACTCAATTAATTATTGAGTTTATATGATCTGCACAGTATGGTACTTTTCTCAAAAAAAATTATTTTGCAAAGTAGCAGAATGGAAACAGGAGTATATTGATTTTTGCACTTGTAGCATTAGGTTTATAAACTTCAAAACAAATGGACAACTGGCAAAACATCCTAATTATTTGAATATGGCTTTTAACTAAGGCTGAGTGTTCAGAAATAAAGTCAAGGAATATGCTACAATTATTCTGGTAATATAAGCCTTGTAACCTAAAGGTGATTGGATATCTTTGGGATCTTGAATTTTCCAAAATATTAAAGCCACTATTTTGCTGTATATATTAAGCATATGTATATACACTTATATATATGCTTAATATATGTAAACATTGCATAGGAAAACATAACTTCCAAATATTCTCACTCACCTAATCATTTTTTTTTTTTAATATTTATTTATGGCTGTGTTGGGTCTTCGTTTTCTGTGTGAGGGCTTTCTCCAGTTGTGGCAAGCGGGGGCCACTCTTCATCGCGGTGCACGGACCTCTCACTATTGTGGCCTCTCTTGTTGCGGAGCACAGGCTCCAGACGCGCAGGCTCAGTAGTTGTGGCTCACGGGCCTAGCTGCTCCGCGGCATGTGGGATCTTCCCAGACCAGGCTCAAACCTGTGTCCCCTGCATTGGCAGGCAGATTCTCAACCACTGTGCCACCAGGGAAGCCCCCACCTAATCATTTTTAAAGTAAATTATCACATCAAATATATTTATAGAAAATCATCTGTAATATAACTTCCAACACTAGCCCCTGTAAGGACTTTCAAACGGAGCACAGTCATTACATGATCTGTAAAATTTAGAGGCTGTAGCAGCTTAGAAAGGATAGGACATACATAAAGTTTCCAGAATTTAGGCCCACAGGTGAGTCTACCATAGTCTCTCACACTCAAAATCAAAAGCCAAACCAATTGGTTTATATTCAATCACACAAATTCAGAAACATATTTTAGCTTAATTATAAGAAATTAAATGTCAATACAATGTTATTTCATTAATTTAACATGTTAAGTCAATTAAGTAAAATGCCATTTTAATGTAAACAAAACTGTGTAGCTCGAGATCTTATACACATTAACCCATTTAATGCCCTAAACCTTTCTGAGGGGCACCTACAGGGAAAACCATGGTTGACACATCTTGCCCAATGTCACACATCAACTGAGTTTCAGAGGGCAGATGTGATGCCAGTTGGTTTGGATCCTGAGTTCATGGTCCTGAACATCATCTTTCTCAATCTGGCTTCGCAGTTTCTTCTCATGCAATAATTTCTGGGATTTTTGAGTCCCTAGCACCACAGTTTTTGTTTAAAATTAAAATTATGTTTAATTCTCTTCTGTGAGAAAAACGCTGGCAGGTTGTAACCCCTAAGATGTGGAAGCCATGAGAAGGCTCAGGACAGACAGCTGACAGAGGAATCCGAAAAAGAAATGCAATAATTGTTTTCAAAATATGGTTTAGGAAACTAACTAAAAATCCAGACTATTGAACTCTACCCCAGATCTACTGAATTTGTTGAAATCTTTAGTTTATTCAAGTCCACACAAACGCTGAGACTCCATGCTATGTTTATATTGCTGCTTTGCCTATGGCAGACTCTGTGAACAAATTCAATGAAATGTGACATCAGTTCTACTTCACCTGAGAACTGTATGATTAACAACAAAATTACTTCAGTCAGTTTGGGAAAAAACAAAGCCAGGCACCACTGCTACCTCAAACTACCAGCTTTACGGCAGTGAGGCAGATATTCCAAAGCTTGCTGCTATTCACTTAATTTTCAGAGCCCAAATCAGACTATTGGGGAAAAAAAAGAAAGCCTGGGGCAAATGGATAAATTCCATGGGCAGGCATTTTTCAAATATATATTAGATGTATATCTTCAAGTATATGGAGAGGGATAGAGAAATTTGAGACACTTGAGGAGGACTTAGGAACAAGAGTAGATGTGCTTATGCAATTCTGAAAAACAATAGAATTTTGAAATACTATGTCTCTTCTTCTAAACAACATGATTTAATTTTGCACCTTTGGTCAATATCCATTTACATATGAATTAAACATATTGTTTACTTATTTCATTTTTAAGTATTTTATTAAAGATGTCTGCTGCAAACTGTATATATAAATCAGATTTTTTTCAGATGGCACTAAATACAGACCTAAGCCTTGCTTCTAAGAAAACTGCTCACCAAAACATTGCAACAATAATATGTGCTTCAAATAAATGAAAATCCTACTGGACTAATAGCTGAAGATTTTTAAGCAGTGATGTTTGTCAGCATACAGTCCTTCTCACCACTATAATGTATGACTTTTACAATATATATCTGAAATATTTGCTGAGGTTATTATCAATATATAAACTCACTCAATAAAATCTTGTGATTTTGGCTGTTGCTTCATAATTGAAAAAGCCCCATAATTTTCTGGACACTATATAGAACAGCAACATGGAAAAAAATTTGCACACTAAATCTTTTGAAAAGAAATAGCTAAGGAAAAGACAACATGATCGAATCAGAAGATGAGATGAGTGGCGGGAAAAAGAACGCTGGATAGAATATAAGTAGAGCAGATATCAAATCCTGGCTCAGCCCCATAGTGTTGTTGGGATTTTATCCTCCAAGGTCCTGAGCTTTTTCTCGTATTAGTCTATACATGACTACTAAGTTCACATTTTTTAATCATTCCGAGGTTCAGTATCACTATGGTAAAAAATGAAAGAATAGTAACTTAAGTGCACAGGATATATTTATTATTCAATCACTAGGTGGCAGTAAATGTGCAACTCTGAGGGTGCTCTTCCACACACGCAGGAAAAGCTCAAAGCACAGGCAAGACTATCACTGCTGGACAGCCTGCCTTCAAAGGTTAGCTAGCAGGAGAATATACACTATCATAAGAAATCACTACAGAGTATAAGGAGAATAAAATGTCGTAGCTCAATAATATAGTAAGGAATATCTTCAAATAGTAATTTAAAATGTTTTATCTGAGGTAAACAGAGTTGCTACCTTCCCACTGAAAACTGCAAAGAAGAAATAAATAAAAGCTGTAGATCTGGACTTGTAAAAATAAGGATGAAAAAGCACATACCTTACCACACACATATGTTTCTGCTCTGAACACAGTATGTACAAAGGAACTGTGGTAAGGATGGTAAGTAAATTAAAATTGAATTATCCCATTGAAAGCAATGGTATGAGGAATCCTATTCCAATATCTTTAATGTGATTGTGTCTGTACTGTCCATACCAGTACACTTTTCATAAATGCAACAAGCTTCCCAGCATATCCATGTAATGGATGAAAAAAGAAAATGAGAATTCTATTAAATAAATTTCCAGTGATATTTCTTGTAAATTCTGCTTTTCATCAGCCACTTATCACTTAACTCATAGCTACATTATTTCAGCAATATAGTCACACAATAATTTTGTCCCTCTGCCCATCTAAAGTATATCTGGCAGAGGGGTGATGATTTAATTGTTATTACTTGTAGCTTTCTAAAGTAGAATATATTTTAAAGTATTCTGAAGTACATACATATATTATTTTTCAGAAAATATATGCAGACATCTAAGGTGGATAGATAGGTAGATAGATAGACTTCTAAATCTCTCTATAGCTCAGGGGTTAACACATACCACATGTTGGCTGAATATTATTGCCAAGGGTAATTTTTAGATAGTCAACTGCATTTATCACAGGAATTGTATGTTTGTCTACAATTTATGGCAAGTGAAAAGTTTCGTAGAAAAGAGGTCACAGTCACATGAACTCCACTAAGCATCGTATTTGGTTTGTAGAGACTGGTTGACCAGTTCTCTGTCATTTATATAAGTCCTAGCAACAGGAAGGGGAAACACTTCAAGTTTCCTAAGTTTGAGGCTTGCTTGAGTAACATACTGACAATTGTTTGTACAGAAGAGAAACAGTTTGAATGCCTCATTCACAGAAATTTCAACATTAACAATTTTTTTCTTCAAACTAGAAATAAACCACCCCTCTCCAAGGTTGCTCACTATGGTCTCAGTGGGTTGGAAGGATATTTTCAGGCACTATTTTAATCACCTGATGGGTTTTTTCAGAATGTTCAGCCCATATTCCCCAAAATATTTTTAAAGCTTCCTGGGTGGGAAAATAGGCAATGAAAAACAAAGGGGACTGTGAAATGTGTGGTTTAATGGGCTTTTGCATTCAGGCTAGCTTCAAATCACCACTCTACCTTTAACTGAGTGACCTTATAAAAGTCATTATAACTCTCTGAGCCTCACTTTATTTTAATTTTGGGCTAGAAATAAGTACCACAATACTGCTGTGAAGACTACATGAGGAAATGTTTATAAAATACAGCTACAGTACCTGAAACACAGAAATACTAAATAACTGAATCAAGAAACCAAACCATTTTTTCCATGGTGATCATTTCTTGCTGGAAATCGCTAATGAACATTGGGACAGGAAATGTTCTCTGCATTAGACTGAGTGCCACCAGTAAAGCATGCGGAGCTAATTTGGGAATACTGTTCTGGGCCTCAGATAGTGCTCAATAAAGAAGGAGAACTGATTCTCTGAGGACAGGAAATCGATAAGTTTCTTAATCATCAGAAAGGAACAAGGCAGGGATTCAGCCCAATAATGAAGAGTGAACTGACTCCCTCAATTCATTCATTCACCATGTATTTATGCCAGAGTATTTTTGATTCCTTAATATAAGCCAGACTTTGTGGTAAGTCCTACGTGTCTTAGCTTATTTGATCCTCACAATAACCATATACATTTTGAGTGATTATTCTTACTGTATCCATTTGGAAGAAAAGAATACTATGGCTAATAACCTTCAAGTAACTTGACCACATCATCTTAAAGCTAATTCAAAACAGAACCGGTTTGGTCAGTTTTGATACTATAGTACAGTGCAGTAAACACAAGGAAAGTGTTATGCACCCAGCTATGTTGGAAAAGGTGTATCCTTCCCATAGGTATTGGGTAGAGTGAGGAAAAGCTTCCTGGAAGAGGTGATTTATAACCAAAGTCTTGAAAAGTAAGTAGGAGTAGGTTAAATGAAGACATTGGGGTCATGAGATACAGAAGGCGGCTCATGACCAAAAAGAGAGAAACAAAAAGAGAATATAAGAAAAAAAGAGAAAAAAAAAACCCTAAATGATCACTGTTGTTAAGAGTGCAGAGCAGAAATTAGAGTGATGGAGAGGAGAATGGAGAGTGAAGGTACCAGATGAAGTGGCCTTCAAGCATTTCGGCTGCAGTCGAGAAGTTATTAAAAGGTTTTACATAGGGGAGCAACATGGACAGACGTTTCAAAGGGTACATTTAAGAGGGAAATTCTGTAAGGAGGAAAAAAGAAATTGTGGACAAGTCAGTGGAGTTCAGGTAAGAAATTATGAAGTCTTAAACTAAGGCAGAAAAGTAGAAATGGCACAAGGCGGGGCATTTGAGCAATAAGAGGAATAAGGAAAAAGACTTGGTAATAGACCTGATGTGGGGATTCTGAAGGATGAATATCACCATCAAGCAAGTTAAAATGCACAGTTCACAGAGGTGATAATGAGTTAGATTTCAGACATGATGCATCTAAGGTACTCAGGCAAGTTTATGCATTAGAATTTGAATGTATGTTTCTGAAACCCAGGAGCAAGATCTGAGCTTAAAATACACATTTAGAAATCAACAATATTCAGGATATCCCTGGTGGCACAGTGGTTAAGAATCCACCTGCCAATGCAGGGGACACAGGTTCGAGCCCTGATTGGGGAAGATCCCACGTGCCGCGGAGCAACTAAGCCCTTGTGCCACAACTACTGAAGCCCACGCGCCTAGAGCCCGTGCTCTGCAACAAGAGAAGACACTGCAATGAGAAGTCCACGCACCGCAACGAAGAGTAGCCCCTGCTCGCCGCAACTAGAGAAAGCCTGAACGCAGCAACCAAGACCTAACACAGCCATAAATAAATAAATAAATAAATAATTTATACAATTTTAAAAAAAGCAATCAACAATATTCAAATGATACCTGAAACGGATAAATTTCTTGGAATCACTGAATGAGAATATAGATTGTCTTAGAACTAAAATTATGAGGTTTTTGAAATCCCTTTTACCAAAGTAGGAATAAAGTCAATTAAATTTGCATAAAGTGACTTCTAAATTACAGAACAGAAATACTTTTAAGAATAGCTTAAGAAGAGATGGAGGAGAGCAGGATGTTGAATAGGATTCAGGAAATATAAATAAGAGACGATTTGTGTATAACATGAATGAAACTTTAAATATCATTTTTTGCTTCTCTAGGAAAGAATAATTTCATGAGGAAATTGAGGTGTATTCAGCATCCTTGATTTTATAGAGTATCTTGGAAAACCTAAGTCAAATGTTTTCCATTAATTTATTGCATGTACCGATTCAGAATATTACTACTGATAAAATATTCCCTAATTTAACAGAAAACAATGCTACCTGATCACATCAAATTATAATGTCAGCATTCACAGTTTCTAGTTGTCCTGGCACATGCTCAGTTAAACAAATGTCCCTTTCCTGATATCATTAGGGACAATACATAATTGTTCTTGATTTAGCACTGCCTGCAAATTGCCTAATGTCTTTTCAAAAGTCATTTAACCTTTTTATTTCTCACAACATGACAAGCTTCACAAGTAGTAGTAAGTCTTGCTTAATTAGGCTGTTTAACCCTCTGATAATTTTTAACCATTTTATTCCAAGAAAGGAAAACTGTGCTTGTTATATAACAGGTATTTAATAAATGTGTTGAATTTTTTATTATACAGCATCAACTATGATATTTAAGTTAATATTATTGCTAATTGATTAATAATGATAATATAACCACAGTATATGGGGCATTCCTTGGCTTCAATACTCTCATATTCCCAAGTGACTATTTGAATTATGCTGGTCAATTTGAACTGGACAACCTAAAAAAAACAGAGAATCACCCCAAAGCCATAAAAACTCTACATCCTACTGGCAAGAATGCTTCCCCAAATACAATAAAATGCGTATATAGGCTTAGTTAAACAAAAGAAAATATAGCCTTTTTGTCCAGAAAGCATAAATACTTTGAAGATACACACACACACACACACACACACACACATTAGGTATCTTGTTTAACATTAAAGTTATCTGAAACTTACCTTGACTTCAGTAATTTATTCCTCTGAACTCCCGTAACAGTTAATACTACATATATAAAACCTTATTTTCTTTATTATATCCAAATTATATATGCCTTACTTCTCACACTAAAGCTGCTGGGTCTTTAAAATAACATATTTTTTTCTGAATCATTTTGGTTTTTCTCCTTCTTCTTCTTTTGCTCATTGAAGATTTTTAATTAATATTTGTCAAATTAATGAATGTCTCCTGTGATGTTCCATGAAAGATACCAAAGCAAGATTTAAAAAAAAGAATCTATGCACTTGGTAAACTTCCTGATTTTTCTTCTGTAGACTAAATTTACAAAAAACAGCCCAAGGGGGAGCCAAGCCCTTTAATACCAGAAGAGTTAAAATCCATGGACTCCCTGAGCTTCATCAGCTTTATGAGAATTTCTGAAGTATTTAGTGTTCAGTTTGGTGGTTTCATTATTTAACAAATCTTAATTGAGAGAACTTAGTGTGCATGGTAGAATATCATATAATCATGTCATTCTCTGGCCTATTGGGGTAACTGTCTCATCAAAAACTGAGGCACATTTTATATGAGTATCATTATATGAAGAACGTATGCTGATTTCACCTGTTACTGATTAAATGGCAAAACATCCTCTTTCTTGGGTAGCCAATAATGACATGAACACATTCATTCCTTCTATGAGCCAGTTCAAAGAAAATAAATGTTTAACTTAATATTATACAATTGTTGTTATAAGATCTATTTAGAATTTCTACATATTTTTCAAATTCCCTTTACCTTACAGAGCAGAGGGGGCAAACATCATTGACAGAGTTTTTAATATGTCTTTAAATTTTAGTTTTCCAGCAGGAATATCATCCTTGTCCAAGAAGTCAAGTGGTTTTCTCTTTGGGTTAGTTAATGTAACTCAGAGAAACATGTTTAAGGCAGTCACTTCCTCTAGGTAGAATTTGGTAAAGGCATTTTCCCTTAACAAGCCTCCCCTCTCCACTGCAAATATGGTTTTGCTTCCAATGCAGATTTGCTTTTGTATTAGTAACAAAGAAACCAGTCATCTAAGTAGCCTTCTTATTTCATACTATTAACCCAGATTGAGGACCCTGGAGAATGCCATGGTCTCTACCTAGCAGGATGATATATTTAATGTCATCAGTGAGCACTTTTCATTTGGTGAGGCTTACAAAGGCAAAGCAAATACATATTACCCAAAAGACTGTGTTACTGGGTGCTCATTTAATTACTACCTTTCCAGACTGGATTAATAAAGGTTTCTAGGTGGTGAGAAAATCCATTGCCTTACTGAGGTCATGCTATGTTAGGACTGTGTGTTCAAAGCTACTATGTGTTTAAAGATTGTAAGTCTGAACATCACTACCCTGAAGAGAAAACCCTTTACTGATAGTATGCAATAATACAAATATTAGGAGTGTTGTGCTACAGATTTTATTAAATAATTTGTGAAGTTAAGATCTCACAGTATTAGGAAATTCTGATTCCCTAGGGATGGCTTCATGCCCTATCTTCTTTTCGATGTGCCATTTTTATTTGAAGTTCGAGATGCAAGACTTCTTTAATGTTGCCATCAATCATATTTGAAGACTTTTAGATAATGCTATATCCAGTTAAACCAACCTTAAATCACAAGACAATTTTAAAGGTCTTAATATGTTCTCTAAACCTAGTTTTGATTCCTGGTGTGGTTTTTTTTTCTGTCAAGTTAAGATAACTTTAGGAGGCATATTTTAAAATATCACTTTTTCATGATATGTGTACTATATAATTATTTCTTCCTAATGCATTAAGAGTAATAACTAGAAATGAATAAGAAAATGTCTTACTATATTTAAACTCCTTCTCCTTATTTAAGTAAGAGAACCAAAATATTTGATCGGCCCATTCATTACTAATATAGTCACAGCTACAGGAAATTCTTTCCAAATTTAATTGCCATATACATTGGCTCAGGGAATCAGATCAGAGGGTTCTTTGCATTTTTTTATAGATAAATCCTGATTTACCATAAATAAAGGAGCTATTATAAGAGCCACATCAAATACCATCACATACATGTTTTATTCCTCCTAACAACTTCATGAGTTAAATAACATTATCTTAGTTTTACTTAACTAACCTGAATATAAAATATTCTTAACAATTTGGACATCAGAACTCAACTCACCTCTACCTGATTCCATCTAATCTGATTACACACAATTAAATAGACAGATGCATTTACATAGACAGATTATAATTACATAACCTCTAAAATCAAGAGGGATTTTAGCAATATGGACAACTGGAAAGAGCACTTGAAATTGTTAAATCTATGTGTTTTTGTGTGCATGTAACCACAAATATGTGAAGATGAGTGTAAAATGAAGCAGTCTTAGCACCTGTGGCATCTGGATTTCCTCTGGCCGTAGTTGGTGTACTTGGAGTGGAAACCACAAGGTCTCAGCCTGAACAAATAGAGTTCAGAATAGCATGGGTACTCAGATTATGTGAATCAGGGTGAATGTTTCCAGAAGCAGTGGCCATGCATCTGTAATGATACTGCCCCTGAGAAATTTAAACAAACACTCACCAAGCAAGGGCTCAGCCACAGCAGACTGCATTCTCAGAAGACACAAGGCACGGACTTCTGTTAAACTACCCTTGCATCTTCTCCTTTTCTAGATGATACCCACTTTGTTTACCTTTAATGCCTTTGGATTTGCTAGCTCATCCATCTGGAACCTCTTCCATCAGATATAACATGACTTGGCTCTTCTGCTCAGTTTCATCAATGAGGGCTTTCAAAATTTTTATATGTATCATGTCCCCTCACCAAACCATGGACTATGTTCTGCCATATGTTCTCCATATAATTTATAAAAATTAATATTTATTTATATATTTGTTCTTTTGTCTGCTTTCCCCAAACTAGACTCTAAATTCCAAGAGTGTGGTCTCTGTGAAAGTTTTACTCATTTTGTTTCCCCAGTGTCTAAATTCTGAGCCATAGTTGGCACTCAAGTAAGGGTAATCACTTGTATTTTCATAGCAACCCAAATGTATGATTCTCTCTCCCAGGTTGAATGGGGCTGGACTTGGAGTTATGTGCTTGCTTTATGGGGCCAGGGTTCTGGATAATGGGGAAAAGAGAGTCCAAGTTTAGGGTTGGCCTTCAGTTCCTGACCAGGATGGACTGGAGACACATGTGAAATAATATGGTTCAAAGCAGCAGTTAAGTGGCAGACCAGTGGCCAGAATAGTGGGACAGATAACAGGAAAAAAACTAGGATATGAGGAATAAATTCAGGGGAAAAAATGCTAGAAACTATGAAGAAAGTGAAATTCTGCAGAAAGAAGTGGTAATGCAGTAGATGTGAGAGGAAAAACACAAGTAGTTCCAAAACTTACTCACAGAACCTGGCCATAAAGCAACAAAATCTTTCCTCCCTTAGTAAACTGCAAAAGTTGAGGAAAATGGAAAATGATAATGTTTACCAGTATATTGCTTTGTCTATCAAATCTATAGCTACTCTATAAGTTTCATATACCCATAGTATGTGAGGAAGATAAACAATTTTAGGCAGAAAGGATGAGAAAAATTATATTGCATTGTACATACTCATTAAAATACTGAATTCAATTAATGTTTTGGAAGTCAAATTGTTCACAAGTACTGGAAATAAACGTTGAATTCTAAGTGAGGGTTTTGAAGAGACACAGTCCTCACTTTGTTATCTCTTCATCTAATTATTTCTTACTACACCAAGGGGTTATTGTACAGCTGAAACGTACAGGCATTGTATGAGGAATTCCGCTAGTCATTGGACGTGAAGTAAGAGTGAATGAAATACTTTCGATTATCTAAAGGAGTATTGGTACTAAACAGAGAAAGCCAGGTAATTTGTACAAATTATTGTTATATAACACAGAAAATGCTGGAGTCATAGAAAACTTTAGTGCCTATAAATGTAGGGAATGCATAGAAAAGGCATCCAGGAAGCCTTCAGAGAAAGCGGAACATTCAACCTGGCCCTTGAAAGGTGACACTAACATGAATAAGAACATGGAAAGTCTAAAACCTCCTTCATTGTAGCAGAAACACACCCCTATTATCAGCTTCAGGGTAAATGGGAGCAGGGAATAAAAAAGTTGAAAGAAGCATTTAAAGTTAGATTTTTATTGTGGCAAGATTTTTTTTTCTTAAGAAGAGATGCTCGTAGATTTTAAATCATATAAAGCACAACATTTGAAGATCCCTTTACAAATCATTCTCCACTTTTTTGCCTTTTAATGTAGTTCCTATGAATTTCTCACTCTGAATGCAAAAATAAAACATCCAAATAGCAAAAAAAAAAAAAAAAAAAAAAAAAAAAAAAAGAAACCCCAGGTGATGCGGACAATGGAGGTGATGCATCATCTGTCAATTACTGCCAAGAAGACTCCCACTCTTATTTTTGAAAATACATTCAAAAGGCCTTTCTCCTCACTAACATTGTAGTAATCTGCCAAGATTTCCCAAAGCCTTTCATCATGCTAATGTCATCATAAAGATGCATTTGATACTGAAAGGAACTTAATGACAAAGAAGTTTGACAGTAATTCTTTACATAACAATTTAAACTTTACAAAATATTTCTTTTTAAAAATTCTCTACTTAAGAACAAGCTAGAAAAAGAACAGATACATGTATATGTATAACTGAATCACTTTGCTATACACCTGAAACTAATACAACATTGTAACTCAATTATACTCCATTATAACATAAAAATTTAAAAAAAAACAAGCTAATGCATGTATTTTATATGTTTGGGAACTTTATATTGTTTGAAGTGCCAAATACATTTCACTTCTTTTAAAATTTAGGCTACAAGCATATCCCTGCAGTAGACAACTATTTCAAGAGATGAAAATGGCCATTAAAAGCACACAACTAATTTCTCCTGCCTGGATTATATCTTCCCCCAAATGATTACTTTATAACTTACTTCCATCTAGATTTTTCCATTTTGTGACGATGAACTTCTTTTATTGTTGCTCTAATTTTCATATTAAATTGATAAGCTGACATTTTGATTTTCATATCAGCCTCTTATGAATACCATTTGGGTGAGTTAAGCATGAAAACCAGATCAACAACAGATGCGGTAACAAATTTTACTTTCTGTTCCTACAAATCTCTGAACCAGCCTCTGGATTTTCATGGCCCTAGGAAGGCCCAACAGTCTTATAAGCTAAGTGGTAAACTGTATTCTCCAGCTTGTATTGCTACTGCAGTTTTTAAGACTTAAATTTTCATTTACGCAAATCTCAAATAGCTTATTTTTCTATCACTTGACTCGTATCAGTGCTTCATAATACAAAAGCATGGGCTCTCTTCTCTTTAAATCAGATTAAATGCTTGGAAACCATTTCAAAGACTCTGATAAATTTAGAGATTGCTTTGCTTACCCTACACCTAGTAACAATGTGGAATTGTTTGTATTTTCTGAAATTATCTGATGTGCTTTGTTCAGTGAAGTTTGAATTGCTAAAGGTATCTCAAGACTTAGTTTTACAGCTTAAACTAATTTTTCAACAAATGATAGCATGCATCATGGTGGCAAATAGCAATCTCTAGTATTAAAAAAAGAAAGGCAAGAAAACTGCCTGATCTTTCTGATTCTAAACAACACTGTGTCTTGGTCAGCCCCTGATGCAGAGCACTTGTGTCAGGGGAATAACCTGTGACTGGGGGCTTTCTCAGGGCTATCTAGTCACTGCAGCTATGACACGAACAAGGTGCCATTTTCCACGGTTGTCTGGATGTTTCATCTCAATGTCCATTTGTGTGAGAAATGATGGCTCTGTAAGTGAGTGGAAAGATCAAGCTGGTTTATAATGCTGTGTCAGTCAAATCTCAAAGTTTAGTAACATGTTAATGTGAGATTTTGCCCTTGGATGAGTGCCCCTTATCAAATACAAGGGAGAGAAAAATACAGTTCAACATGCAGGCCTTACAATTCTCAGGGTGTAAAAGAAAAAGTCACGGGGCCTTAAAAGGCAATGCAAACGCCCTGATTATCGTTGAACAAGTGAGACATAACTCTTGAAATATTAGATTAGTTGAAAGGATTTATTCCATTAATTCTTAGATAGTTAACATTTCATAAAGAAAAAACGATAATTAGCACCAAAATTGTCTTCAATCCCATGAGAAGTTTTTGACCTTAATACATCCTAACGCTGTGCTGCACAAAGGTTACTGTTATTTATTGCCATGCTTTCTATGTTTAACAGGAGTCTATTCAATAAAAATTACCAAGAAGACTTTTCTGCTGCTTTCTTTAACATCCCAAAATCAATGACTTGAAATAAGTCCATCTTTTAAAGGCTAAAATGTCTTTTTCACAGATATACTTTTACTCAAGATACAAATTGCCTCTTTTTTTTTTTTCAAGAAAGAACAGTTGTGAATAATGATTTCATTTAAAGGGAAAAAAGTGTTTAAGGACTAAGGATGGAATAATTATACTGAGTGCAACCCATTTGTAATGAAAATAATATATATTTAAACAAAGCAGAGTTATAATTTTTAATACACTGTAAGCTTTGTGACCAAATATAATAAAAATTTATTTAGCAGTACAATATTCATTTGTATGCCTGAAGACTACAAATAACCCCAGAAGTAAATATTCAAATTTAAATTATACTGTATTAAGTAATTATGCCTATGTCATCCCTCCATTTATGTTGAAATACTCAGACAGAAGTTCATTTGCCATTGTATTTCTAGCTCTATTATTCTACAAATTACTCATTAATTCATTAATTCTACAAATTATTTGTGAGTACCTGCCATGTGCTACTCCAAGCATATGCCACAGTAAAAAAAATAATAGTTTTTACTTCCGTAAGTTTTTAATGTGGTACGTAGACAAAAATTAAAATCCAGTTAAAAATAGGTAAGAAATATGTAATGCTGCACACAATAAAAGACTGTATAGGTTTTTTTAGAAAACGAGTATATCAAATTCTCCCATGAAAAACCAAAGTTGTGTAATTTTTTCCTGATATTTAAAAAGGAAATGCAGTGCAAATATGATGACCAACTACATTACAAATACCAGCTTTGACAGTTTTTGCTCTTCAATAATTTTATGTAATTTGCAGGTTTTTAGACTACATTATGTAATATTTTATGTTTTTAGTTTTTGGATAACCTCAGGAGAAATGGTAATTATGTTCCTAAAAGGAGAATTTAATTTTAACTGAAAAACTTAAATTACAATAAATGATTGCAACATATTTAGATTTTTTTCTGACAGTTCTTCCCTGTTACAGTGTGTTCATTCTTTTCTATTCAACACAAGTAAGGAAAATGATCCATTGCCATCTCTAATAGGCAATAGTCATTCAATAATCACAGGCTGAATTTAAAGCATATACTGTTATCAAGAAAAAGACAGGTGATTTATTGAATATTATAGTTGGAGATACTTTATACATTATTAACTAAAATCCTTCCTTTGTTCAGATTATTACATTGCAGACCTAAAGGCTTGTAAGATTTGCTCCTGGTCACCCCTAAGGAGGCCTCTTCCCCTTTGCACAATGTTTCTTAGATTCATCAATATTTTCAATGCATCCCTTGCTCATTCCTCTTGTTGAATAGTATTCCACTGTATGGAAATAACACAGTTTCTTTATCCTTTCAGTTGTGGATGAGCATTTTGATTGTTTCCAGTGCCTAGTTCTGTGCATAAATTTGATGTATTAGTTTACCAGGGCTGCCATAACAAAGTATCACAAGCTGTGTGGCTTAAAACCACAGAAATTAGAGTCCAGAAGTCTAAAATCAAGCATGGCTGGGCCATGCTTCCTCTGCATTAATCTCATTATTTTCATTCCAACTCAAGATATCTACATATTGTTCTTTTTTCAAATGTCATTGTTTCCCCTAATTCTTTTAATATCTATTCATTAAAAGTCTACTATGACATTATTCATCACAAGTAAATACATTTTCCTGTTAAAAATTTCTCTACAGCAAAATAACAAATTATTATGAACATCAAGTAGTTAATAATTATGTTCAAAATATAATATCCAACCTCTCTATGATGAGTGGTGTCTTATGATTCTGTATAACTGATATGGCCCCATAACTTTCAATCACTTAAATTTCTTTGACATTAAGCTTAATTCTAAACCTTCTAATCCCTTTCCAATTCCTTTAAAAGAGAGCTTAAAAGAAATATTAGTACTATAGTTAACTATTCAGTTTCTTATATTTGACATTTTGACTAGTAGACAAAAACTTTTGAAAGGTTTGATTTTTCTCACTTTTTAAAACTTTCATTTGCTATTCATTACTAAAATGAAAAGATTTTTAAAAAATCAAAATCAGTAAATTATAAAAGATGTTTTTAGTATATAAAAGAGGAATGTTTATTTCTTTTCAGTTTTAGGTCAGTTTTTATATTACATAAAATTTTTGCTAAAGGAATTTCTGTCTATAGCTATTAAAACAAATTAATAACTTATCCTGCTTGTCAGTTTTTTATTAGTTACATTATGAAACACATAGCAAGAATTATTTAATTCTGGTTACTAATGCTAAATATTAAGCCATTTTTCTAAAATTATATGACAAATCATCATGCTATCATGAAATGCATAAGTTTCTAAGTCAGTTTTATATATACCTTCTGAAGAGACTCAACATTTATATTTGAATTATGTGTCCCTTTGTTCTTGTTTTTCTAACCCCAAAGAAATGCAGCTGTTACATTGTTCCTTTTTTATTCAGCCCTTTTCCTGAAATCAAGTTATCTAGAAGACACAAAGATCTTTCCCCAGATTGTAACTTTTCCCCAGTCCCCAACAGCATAGAAAATGGTAATATCTGCATTTAAATTACTTATTTATTCAACTCATTCATATAAAAGTGTACTAATCCTAAAATTCAGTTCTGGAACACTGCTCTGAACCTAGAGGACATTCCATTTTATGTAGTTTCTCCCACAGCTGGTCTCTAGTAACTGTCAAGCCAATAATCTATACAGTGTTGCCTTGTAGCATCATTCAAATGCAGCATCTTGTAAAGCCTAATAAGAAACTAGACCGTAAAGAAGGTTTTTCTAAAATGGAAAAAAAAAAAATCCTATTACTATGTGATACTATCTGCCATCCTTTCAAAACATCTTAGCTAAACTGGTTCCCTCTGGCTCCAACGATTGTTTCACACCATCTGTTCTTCAAAAAGGGTGCTAATCATTAACATGTAGTAGCCACTTTGGAAACAATTTCAAAATATATTTTCTATAATTTCAAGCACGTTAAATCACACTTATTCAGTTGGCCAGCCTCTGTAATAAATATATATTTTCATGTATAAAAAATCACTAATTACCAATTTAATTACATTAAGCAAATATTGAGAAGCTATTATATGTGCAGAATTCTGCTATAGTGTAAGAGATACAAAAACAATTAAGATTTGGATCTTTATTAAAGAAACTTTCAAGGCATAAATTATGATGAGACAGAATTGTAATCAAGAAGAAAGAATATCCTAAATGACTAGTCCAGAATATTGTTATTGCTATATTCAAAGCAGCTTTGTTGCTATTTAGGAATCAAAGCAAACTTCATAGAGGAGAGAGTATTTCAGCTGACACAGAGTTGGAAGTATGTTAATAGTTTAGTTTATAAAAGATAGATATTTAAATTTTAGATGACAGCAATGGTATGAAAATGGGTGTAGAAAAAAATGAGTTCAGAAAATAAAAGTAATCACTGTTTGTGAGTGAAGAATTTTGGGAACAATGTTGTGGAAAAGGTTATTTGTGTGAGACTCTAGAGGGATATGAAAGCTATACTAAAAAGACACTTGTATTCTGTAGAAAATGTGTAAACGCCACAGGTTACTGAGATTATCCAACCCTTATTTTAAAATACAACCTTCAGTAGGTGAGAGAAGAAATGGATATAAAGGATAACTGAGGCAAGAAGACCATAGTGCTAGTGAGATAAAGTGAAAGTCTGCACCAAGATGGTGATGACATTACAAATACATATTATAGGCATTCCGTGTGTGTGTGTGTGTGTGTGTGTGTGTGTGTGTAAATGAAAATAGTAATTATTGCTCGAAGTATCTATATACACCCTAAATACCCCCATTTAACCAAAAGTATTATAGGAATACTAAGGAAATGTTGTTGTTGTTGTTTTATCTGCAGGAAGTTTACCTTCTTTTATGTCTAAAAGCCATGAAATAGAGTGTTTTGTGACTTTATGACTCTCTGTATGAATGGGTCCCATACAGAGTCATACCCCTTGCCACTAAAAAGTCCATAGTTCCAGAATTGTAATTATATCTCTCTTATTCAACTATATCAAGAGCTGTATATTTCATAATCATATACTCATCCCTTCCTCTTCCTCTCCCATTCACTTAATCTTTTCAATTTATTGCAAAGTCCAATAAATGTTTCCTTAAAAATATCTCACAAATAGAATACCATTTTTTTTCATGTTACCATATTAATCTTCCAAAGGGGCAAGTGTGTGTGGAAGGGGAAGTAGGAGGCAATGTGGCATTGTGAGTGACATCCATAAAATGGGGAGGGAAAACAACCTAGTTCCAAGTCCAAGTTCTGCCTCATTCTAACTGCAACATTGATCTCAATTAACCTCTTTTACCTCAGTTTCTTCTTTATTAGCAGGAAAATAATATTCCGTCTCTGCAGCAGTCAATGTCAGACTGCCATTAAAAATGCTATGTAACAGATGATACTAATACTCAGTATTATACCTCCTATGCAGATATTTCTTACTCATTTGTCCCCAAAAGAGCATCATGTCAGCTATCTTAGACTGAAAGTGCCTGCAAACTGCACATTTGGTCCTAACCTGCTCTGTGTGTCTTTTGTATTTTTTTCCTATCATAACAATTTCAACAAACTTAGAGACTTAAAACAACAGTTATTATCTTCAGTTCCGTAGGTTAAAAGTAATGGCAGGCTCTGTGTTTCTCTATGGGAGAGTATGATTCTCGATCATTCAGATCGTTGGCAGCTTTTTCAAAGATACAAAGAGTGATCGAGGTAATTCAAAACAAATTTTGTCTTGGAAATAATTCACAGACAGGTATCAAGCAAAATGTGGAGGCTTAATGTCAAGGTTTTACAAGTTGGTATGTTTTACCCTGCTGTTAGGACACTCCACAATGGGCATTTTGTACTCCTACAAACCTTGCTTAGTGCACCCAAATAACAGGGGCTGTATCATTTTTCCCCATCCAGAACAGGATCATTTTACGCTGCTGGACATTATGAAAATAAGATAATTATGCAAAAAGGTTGTAAGGGTTCCTGTCTGCCTCTGATTGCCCTCCTGGCAATAAAGAAGGTATTCTTAAGGCTTGTTATAGAATGCAAATTCCTTAAGCTTTTTGTTCTTCAGCTGTGATACTTCCCTCTGCATATGTAGCATCCATCTAGATTCATCACATCGCCACGTGGGATAGGGGAATCGAGTACAAATATTTTGATGCTCCTGCTGCTTGTGCTGTGATTAATACATTTTTATTTCTGACACAGGAATCTCTTGTGTTTTGCCAGCATCCATGGAATTGTGGTAGGTTAACTTAGAATGCAAGGTTATTTTCCCGAGTGCTCTACTGCTTCTAGAATTCCTCTGTATTGTCAAATTTATATAACATCCCCACAGCAGGTCACATAGATGACACATTGTTATATAATTTTTTTTTTGGCCATGCCACGCAGAATTGTGGGATCTTAGTTCCCTGACCACGGATTGAACCAGGGCCGCCCACAGGCAATGAAGGCACAGAGTCCTAACCACTGGACCACCAGAGAATTCCCTGTTTTTTAATATTTTTGAAAAATTCATCAACTTTGTTTTCTAGAATAGTACCAGGGAACTGAACAAAATGTTAGACTGAGGATGAAAGAACGAGAGTTCTTGTCTCTGCTTTGTCAATAATTAGCTATTAGATCTTGAGTAAAAGTAAATGTGGTTTATATTCACTGAGCATTTACTATGTGTATGTCATCCTGCTAAGTTAATGTATCACTGAATACTCATAAGTTATACCCAAATGGAAGATATGGAAACTGAGGCAGGGAGTGTTAAGTAGTTCACCCTAGTTTAGAAAGCTGGTAGAAAGCAGATGAAATATTTGGATTCAGGCAGTTTGAATCCAGAGCTATACTCTTGACCAATGTTTTTTGTATAATGAAAAGATTATGAATGTTGGAAACAGACACACCTGTGTTAATATCTGGGATAACCACTATTCTACTTGTGGATCTAGGCAACTTATGTAAATTTCTAAGCCTCATTTCCTACAATGGTGGAATATTTAACCTACTTTGAAGGGTGTTATGTGAATTAAACCAGATAATAGAGGTCATATCTCTTTGCACAGTGCTTGGCATATTATTGGCTTTGGGTAAATTTTAATGTCCTTCTTTCTCCAAGGCTTCTAAAAAATGTATGTGGCTTCAACTATTTTATGTTTGACCTTGGGGATCTTGCTTTAAAGTGTAAGTTTATGTTCTCATTTTGTATAACAGATTTTTCAAAATTATTTTGCATTTCAACAACTCATTTTTCTACTACCTAGTTCAACAATAAAAGTGAAAAAGTCAGGTTTCCCAGGGAAAAGATCTGAAGCAGTCTGAAGTTTCATAAATGCAATGCCAATGACAATTTGTTGTTGACGTTCTGCCACCTCAGCCCTCAGATGTTGCTCGTTGATGTGCTGCTTTACCTTCACCAAATAATCCTTGCAGATAAGAAAATGGGTTTCGACATTCAAGATGGCAGAGGACTAAGACGTGGGATCACCTTCCTCCCCACAAATACATCAGAAATATATCTATATGTGGAACAACTCCTACAGGACACCTACTGAACGCTGGCAGAAGACCTCAGACTGCCAAAAGGCAAGAAACTCCTCACATACCTGGCGGTGTGGCTGACAGGGTAGGGTCTTAATACTCTGGCCGGGTGTCAGGCTGGTGCCTCTGAGGTGGGAGCGCTGAGTTCAGGCCACTGCTCCACCAGAGACCTCCCAGCTCCACATAATATGACATGGCAAAAGCTCTCCCAGAGATCTCCATCTCAACTCTAAACCCAGCTCCACTCAATGACCAGCAAGCTACAGTGCTGAACACCCTATGCCAAACAACTAGCAAGACAGGAACACAACCCCACCCATTAGCAGAGAGGCTGCCTAAAATCATAATAAGGTCACAGACACCCCAAAACACACCACTGGACAAGGTCCTGCCCACCAGAAAGACAAGATCTGGCCTCCTCCACCAGAACATAAGCACCAGTCCACTCCACCAGGAAGCTTAAACAACCCACTGAACCAACCTTAGCCACTAAGGGCAGACATCACAAACAATGGGACTTACAAACCTGCAGCCTGTGAAAAGGAGACCCGAAATACAGGAACTGAAGCAAAATGAGAAGACAGAGAAACACACAGCAGATGAAGGAGCAAGGTAAAAACCCAACAGACCAAACAAATGAAGAGGAAATAGGAAGTCTACCTGAAAAAGAATTCAGAATAATGATAGTAAAGATGACCCAAAATCTTGGAAATAGAATGGAGAAAATACAAGAAACGTTTAACAAGGACCTAGAAGAACTAAAGAGCAAACAAACAATGATGAACAACACCATAAATGAAATTTAAAATTTTCTAGAAGGAAGCAAGAGCAGAATAACTGAGACAGAAGAACGGATAAGTGACCTGGAAATAAAATAGTGGAAATAGCTACTGCAGAGCAGAATAAAGAAAAAAGAATGAAAAGAATGGAGGACAGTCTCAGTGACCTCTGGAACAACATTAAATGCACCAACATTTGATTTATAGGGGTCCCAGAAGAAGAAGAGAAAAAGAAAGGGACTGAGAAAATATTTGAAGAGGTTATAGTTGAAAACTTCCCTAATATGGGAAAGAAAACAGTCAAATCAAGTCCAGGAAGCGCAGAGAGTCACATACAGGATAAATCCAAGGAGAAACACGCCAAGACACATATTAATCAAACTATCAAAAATTAAATACAAAGAAAGAATATCAAAAGCAGCAAGGGGGAAAAACAAAAAAAAGCATACAAGGGAATCCCCATAAGGTTAACAGCTGATCTTTCAGCAGAAACTCTGTAAGCCAGAAGGGAGTGGCAGGGCATATTTTAAAGTGATGAAAGGGAAAAACCTACAACCAAGAATACTCTACGCAGCAAGGATCTCATTCAGATTTGATACAGAAATTAAAACCTTCAAAACAAGCAAAAGACAAGAGAATTCAGCACCACCAAACCAGCTGTATAACAAATGCTAAAGGAACTTCTCTAGGCAGGAAACACAAGAGAAGGAAAGGAACTATAATAACAAAAAAAACGTATTCTAACACATATATATGGAATCTAAAAAAAAATAATAATAATAATGGTTCTGAAGAACCCGAGGGCAGGACAGGAATAAAGACATAGATGTAGAGAATGGAGTTGAGGACATGGGGAGGGGGGAAGGGTAAGCTGGGACAAAGTGAGAGAGTGGCATGAACTTATAAATACTACCAAATATAAAATAGATAGCTAGTGAGGAGCGGCCACATAGCACAGGGAGATCAGCTCGGTGCTTTGTGACCACCTAGAGGGGTGGGATAGGGAGGGTGGGAGGGAGATGAAAGAGGAAGGAGATATGGGGATGTATCTATATGTATATTTGATTCACTTTGTTATGAATCAGAAACTAACACACCATTGTAAAGCAATTATACTACAATAAAGTTGTTAAAAATAATAAAATAAAAAATAAATTTTAAAAAGTGAAAAAGTATTATATTACCATTTTTTTTTTAAATAACTCTCCAAATAGAGGATTAAATGAAAATTCCCTGACTCTCACATGTACCTAAAAATAAATGCTGGATTTGGTCATATAATTTAATGTTTAAAAAATGACACTTTCTGCAATCATTTATTTAGGAGCTCAACTAATTCTTAGCAGATAGATATTATAACTCTTCATTACTGATGATTATAAATTCTGACTACTTTATAACACATTTATAAAATCTTGACTTCATAATGTTTTTCCAGTCAGTTAACAATTTGTTTGTTATAAAAGAAGCTATAATGCCTTGATGAAAATACTGAATCGTTTACAAAATCCATGCAGCTTGAATTGTTCTCATAATCTCTTTGCAATTAGGGAACAAAGTGGTTTATGTTATTTCATGTATTATTACTGATTCTGATCATTTAATTATCACTTAAGTTTAATCCAAATATTAACTTTGAGAGCTCATACATATTTTAGAACAAATATAAACAAAAAGACACCTTGGGTAATGGTTTATTATATTGATATAATTAAATAGCAGGCTGCCAATTAATAACACATGTATTATTGTGAATGCTTAAGCTTAAAGACAAAGAAAATTACATAAATGCAAAGAAAATTGCCAAACTGAAAACTGAAAGAAAAAAAACTTTCAAGTGATTGTTTATAAGCAAACAACATGACTGAAGCTTTTTTTCCAGTATGAAAAGAATGTAGTCTTAGACCATCACAAGGTAAACAATTCAATTAAATAATGAATTATTAAATAATAAATTGTTCTATTTAAAATTTTTGGACTAAATTTTTATGTGATGGATAAGTGTAAATTTGAGAATACAGAGCATATGGATGTTATTTCAACTTCTTTTGTACACATTGGATGCATAGTTCTGACACAGACTTCTTTCTCACAGGCTGCCAGGTTTCATAGAAATTACAGGACATGATAGCAGAAGTTCAAGACACACTATGAGAGGAAACATAGTCTTACTGTTTTCTTTAACACCACCTAACCTTAGGTTCTTCACCAAGAATACCAAGATTTAGCATAGAGGATTCTTTTAATGAAATAATTAAACTTGCATTGTCCATCTTTAATATTGCCTTAATTGTGCTCCTAAAGGTATTTCCTAACTCAACAATTCGCCATGTATTTCATTTTGCCTGCATTTTTTTAAAGTTTAGCTTTCTTATAAATTTGTCTTTCTATGCTAAATATCTTAATATAGCAATTGTTTTACTATCATATAATGGTGGTGAAGACTCCATGGTCATAGAGACTTGGGATTGAAAACTTACCTGGTTATCTACTGTCTGTACTACATTTTTAAGTTGCTTAATTTCACTGAGATAGTTTTCTCATGGGTTAATGTAAAGATTATGTGGTATGGATTAAATTATTACATGAACTACCTAAATTGTTCTTGTTTACAGAACTGCATATGTAGTTGTTTCAGTATTTTTCAAATGCCTGACAAAGAGTTGGCATTTTCCTTAATAATCTATATATACCAGATGCCAAAGGTTGTTTTGATTTTCTCTAATAGAGTACTTTAAGAAGAGTGGGTATGATTGACAAAAACATGTGATTATTCCACTGTAACAATCTTAGGTGGATCTTTTTTCTTCATTATCCAGCAAGCTACTTTTATGGTGATGGAATAGAAATTTGCACCCCTAACGTTTACAGGATTTTATGGCAACGCTGATACGGATAGAGTAGGATAATTAGTTTAGAAATCCCACTAGGGGATTAAAGAGAGAAAGGGAATTTTAAGGGAGTTTGGGAGACTGTTGTAAGCTAATGACCACTCAAGAAAAGAATCCAGTAACCAAGCAACAATCTACATATGTGATTAAAGTACAAGACAGTAGATATGGGGTCTACATCTTGTTACATGAAGTCAGGGAGTTAAAAGTCCTTTTTAAAAAAAAATTTTTTTAAAGAATTTTTTGATGTGGACCATTTTTAAAGTCTTTATTGAATTTGTTACAATATTGCTTCTCTTTTATGTTTTGGTTTATTGGCCATGAGGAATGTGGGACCTTAGCTCCCTGACCAAGGATTGAACCCACACCCCCTGCATTGGAAGGTGAAGTCTGAACCACTGGACCACCAGGGAAGTCCCAATAGTCCTTGAAGAGTAGCATTTCTGCATGTAGCCAGGACAGGAATATAAGTGGAAGGGGAAAGAAACTAGGTGAAAGGGGACGTTATACTGAAATTGGAGATGAATTACCATATTTTAGTATATGTCACCACCCTTTTGCTAATATAGACATGATTTAAACAGTACCATGACAGTCCTGGTTAGACCATATAGGGTCAAAGGAGGAACTAATGATGTACGCCTTGACATCTACCCAAGAATGAGGAAGAAGGTGGTCTTCTCCCCTCCCCGCTTTTTCTTTGATTATAAAAGTGTAGCCCTCTTTGTTCTGGGGCTGCACCCTCTTGCCTGCATGCTCGTCCTCTCTCACAGGCCTCCTATGCTAATAAACTCACTCTTTCCCTGCCACTTTGCCTCACGCTGAATTCTTTCTGCATCGAGATAAAAGAACCTGAGCTTCAGTAAGCCCTGACACTAGGCAAGTGGTTTCAATTAAAAGGCAGTGGGTTCAAGTCCCAACCTGAGGTGTGTCTGGGTTCGAGTCCCATCTGAAGGAATGTGGTCTCAACACCAACTTACGGCATCTCCTCATGGATGCCACTTAGCTTTTTATTTTACTAGGAAAGGAGAATTGCAAAGACTTTTACTTAAACTTTCCCATCACTAAGGCCTTCATTTAGTGAAATACAAAGAGAACATATCTGCTCAAGTTACTGAATTCTACTTCAACTGTGCTTCTAGAACTTCGAATAGCACTACAAGTTATATTCACAGACTTACACTGCCCATTGATTGTGAGATGGCTTTCGGACAAAGGTTTACATAACCTATATCACTGTATCCAGTATTTTCCCATGAAATTCAGGCCAATCACTGAGTCATCCCTCCCACCATATCCTTTTCCTTTTGTCTCCATATCTTGTCCCTCCCTGGAGAGTTTCTACACAACGTATTACTCATTGCTGGATAGCTGGGGGACACAGGAAAAGCTAATTCTTGTTTCCATTTTTATTGGTCATTATTTGATGTTTTCCCCATTATATGACCAGCCTTGTTTTGAGTGTTGATTATTGTCAGCTTCCCTCCTTCCTAAGTCTTTATTGAGGTGTTTATTAACTGTCAGGGCCTGTGGTCACTAGGCACCTCACTAAGTAGTCCCCTCATCTGACTATCAAGACTATTCACCACTATACTATATTATTTTTAAATTTGTATTCTTCTAAGGTAAGGTAATTCATGACCCTTAAGAAACTTGAGACTCCTAGTGGCGTCTGAGCTCTATTCCCAACTCCAGATTTATGCAAGTCTATTGACTAGCAGAGTTCAAGATGAGATCGGTGTCCCTTACTATTATATCAGGTCTTGTCTCTGTGTGTGCGTGTGTGTGTGTGTGTGTGTGTGTGTGTCTGTAGTGTGCCTATCTCTGTGTGTGTAGTCTTCCAAACATTCTAATTTTCCTGTGCTTCTCCTTTTTCAAATTCTCCTCCTTTGTCCAGCTCAGGGAATTTTATCTAGCATAAAGTAAGAAGCAAGGGTGAGAGGAAGAATTATTCTCCATTTGTCCCCATTTCAAATCCACCCTGTTTGACAACCAGATGGTGACTTTTGAATACAGAATTAAAATGAGGCATCTTTGTTCACTAATGTGAATTCTCTCTGGCTTTACCCATCCATTTACGTGTTAATGTAAGGGTTTTCAAATGGTAGGGCAGGAAAGAACACATTAATTAATATTTTACTATGTTATGCTGCCAAAAATCAATATTTTACTTACCATGTCTCTATATATAATTTGTGTTTTTAAAACTAAGGTTTTTTAAATAGTTTTTTTTAATTTTCCTGATTTATCATTATATGACTAAAGCTTCATCAAGAAGCACTGCCACTAAGATCTATCTTGGCTCTCACTTTATAACAGCTTACAATGATATATTGATTTTCCTGAAAGTATGTTTTCTCTGTCAATTAGACATTACACATTTTGGGAAGGGAGGGAAATATTTATTAGCACATCAAAAATTCTATGATGTAATTTTTCTCAGGTAGTGAAATTTTTACATATTTCTAAGGGAAAATACATTTTTGATCTTATTAAATGTTACATAATTTACTCACATTTATAGATTTAATGAAGCTTATGTCATAGATGTCCATGTAATTTTCTCTTTCACATGTTTAGTTTCCACTACATGTTTATCACTCTAGAAGTGACTATGCTTTGGAGGAAAAGAAATCATATTGTAAAAAAGACACTGAGCTGTAATCAAAAGACCTGAGCATTAATTCTTGTTCTACTCTGTCACTACCATATGAAATCGGGCAAGTCATTGACCCAACTGAAATTTATTTATGTTCCAAAAAAAGTATAAAATTACCAAAAATTGTATTTATGAACTATTTTTTGAAAATAACACTAATACACATTTATGTAAAAAGAAAGTATATATACAACTGCACATAACCTATGGTCTCAACTGTATTCAGATATACATCATATATACATGGAGATGACATTAATAATGTGATATAAATCACCTTTGGTGGTGAAATTATAATGGATGTATTACAAGGGGTATATTTTATTTTTACCATATGAAAAACATTACATTAAAAATTTAAAAACTAGAAGAATAATCATAGTTAACAAGGCAAGATGGAAAATGCATGTGTATACACTTTGTAAGTTTTAAAGATTAATGCAAATATATGGCATTACAGGGGAAAAATAAATAGTAAACTCACTGGCAAAGAGGTTTATTAAAATAAATTAGAAGCTCTCTCTTGTGGCTAAAAGTAGCTGATCTAGGTTGATTTTAAAAATTAAAACATATTTAGGTGAAAATTAGTAATGCATAGTGTTTGCATTTTATGTTATCTCTTTGCACATATGTTTCATTAAAATTTTATACATACATGGACATATAGCTAAAGATTATATATTGCTTCCTTCATAGACAGAGGTATTGACTGTAAGTATTTAAACTAATTACGGAGGACCTGCCAATATACCACTATGCTATCAGAGGGAACTGAACACAAGAGAAGCTGCAGAGGGGCTGAAAGAAAGAGAGGAGGCGGCTGACAGGTGGGGTAGGGTGTTGTTGAGTCTGTATGGAATAGAGCATAGTAAGAGTCAGTGTTAGAAGTCAATGAACCTCTTCGTCCTCACAGGCATGCCTGTGAAAATGGCACATTCATCAGCAGTTTGTTCATACATCACTTCACTGCTCACCCAGAAAAGTTTCTATATTTTTAGCATGTTTTCTTAGACTAAATTTATTAGCATATGATACCTATCAAAATTGTATCACTGTTACTCTCCTTCATTTTGACTGCTCTAAATGTATTCTCAAAGAAACTTTAAAATTAAGAAAAGAACAAATTAAATGTTAAATATCTGTGGATATTTGGGATATTTTATATCTCAATATCAAATATTTGAGAAAAGGGATCCTTTTAATTGAACAAATATGAGAAAGATGCTATAAAGCTCCAGTACCTTTAAAACAGGTATCCTGGTATATTCTTTCATCATTATTTAAATACATTGACTTAAAGTAACATATAGTTACATAGTAACTATCTATTTATTTGGCTATCTATTTATTTATTTTAAAAATTAAGCGATTTCTAAAAATTAAGTATTATTTGAGTTTATCCAAATACCTCATGAATAATTATAAGTTTTTTATTGAGCTAAATTGCTATTTTATATATGTAACATTTATTTAATTTCTTCCATTAACATGTTTGAATCTATAGGACGTTTTACCATAACATTACTTATGAACATTTGAAATGCCTACATTTGTTTATTTTCCTTTTACTTATAACTATATTTAAATATACTTATCTGGATATTAAGAGGGCACATATTAGTCTCCAGTTGACAACTGTTATTATTAAAAGGAAAAAATAAAACCTGACTATGCTCATGAATATTGTGCTTGGCTCAATTTTGAATTAATTATGAAGCCACTGTGAAATGTGCAGATAACACAAGGAAACTCTATACATTAAATAAAGAGAATTTTCCTATTCCCTTCCAAGTTCATTAAAACAACATCCATTAGGCATTAATTTAAAAAAGAATATATCTGCCTTACAGTGTCTTTGAAACAATGAGTGTGACATCCAATAGAATTACTTGTTATTCAAAGTTTTAAGATATCTGAATTTGGAAACAAACTTTTAGTTTTGAATTACGTTACTATACCAAGAATTACAATGCCACTTAGCTAAACATTTTAAAATTTATTCTTAAATGATAAAATTCTAAACTTTGTATAATAATCCTAGAAAATAAGATCTTATCTTTTTATAAGTGTGAACTGGGAATAGTTTCCTTAGAAGAATTTAATTGGTTAAACAAATTTGAGCAAAGACAGGTAAACCTCAGGTTTAATTGGCATACATTCATCTAAGCCCTCCAAATTCTGTAGTCATTACACAGAGATAGTCTAAATATGAATGTACCTAATTGGTAGAAATCTCTTAATGGAAGTTTGGGTTCAAACAGATGCAAATACAAAGGTCAGCGTGGGTGAACAATTTAAATCTATGATATTGGCAAATGCAAAGTGCAAGAGAATTAAAGTCCTAGAGACAGATGTGTTGAAGGAAAAGGCAGGGTCTGAAATCATGATTTAACAGTGTGCTCAAGGTGTCCTAAAAGCTTTTCCATGACGATGCAAGAATGCAAATGGCATGCTTTTAAAAAGTGACAATAAAATGTCAGGAAGACTAGATAAGATTTGTTGGTGTCAAAATACGCCTTTGTTAATGGGATCTAGATATTTATGGTGAGAAAGTTTCCTAAGTTAAGCTAAGAAAAGTTCTGTGATTAGACACGTTAGAAATGCATTAATAGATATTCAAATTATGATCCTTAAGAGGAGCAAAACTGCTCACACACACACACACACACACACACACACACACACACACAGTCACCTCAATGATAACGTGCATGGTATTTAAAGAAGAAGCCTTTATTTTTATATGGAAATAGTAGAAACAGTAAAATTAAATGAATAATACACAATTAGAACCTGATAGGAATATTTAATTTTGTAGATTCTGATAATGAGATATATTTATTTTTTCTAAACTGTACCAAACCAAACCTTGATTTGGAGAGAAGTATACATTATTCAATTGAATACTATACATTATTCAATTGAAGGCTTACAACTTAGAAGTTTCTAAGTCAAAGTTCTTATTTATTTATTTATTTGTTTATTTATTTATTTATTTGCACTGGGTCTTAGTTGAAGCTTGCAGGATCCTTAGTTGCGGCTTGCCAGCGCCTTAGTTGTGGCATATGGACTCTTAGTTGCTGCATGCATGTGGGATCTAGTTTCCCGACCAGGGATTGAAACTGGGACCCCTGAATTGTAAGCGCAGAATTGTAAGCGCAGACTGCACCACCAGGGAAGTCCCTCAACTTCTTTTTGATTTAATGTAAGAGCTGAATCAAGGGGAATGGTACTTGAAGAACAGTAACTGTGCAGTCTCATCTTCCTGTAGACTTGGTTTATTTATATGACAAGATCCTGGGCTTTTTAAAGGTTTTACTTTACATAGGGAAATAACATAGTTAATTTGTGGCCAGAGAGTAAACCGTGGCAGATTAAAGATTGCCCCATATATATATATTTTTTTTTTTTGCTACTTTTTTCATTGAGTTTTGGAACCAAATTCTACAAACCTTGAACGTGGGGTAGCCTGAGTGAGTTGTTTGAACAACAGAATTGTGTAGAGTGATATATGAGACTCCTGAACCTAAGTGATAAGAAGATTTTAGCTTTCACCCAAGCTTTTTGGAATGTTCATCATTAGAACTCAGTTTTCCTTCCGCTGGAGGAAGCCCAAGCCCATGCAGCTGTGTGCAAAGCTCCAGAAGGAAGGGACAACAATCTTCAAGCTAGTGCCTCCAGCTGAGACATCAGTCAACCACCAGCATCGTGTGCCATGTGTGAGCTTCATGGACAGTAGATACTGCAGCTGCATTTGGGCCATTTCTGTTGTTGTTCTGTGGAGGTGACAATGGCTGCCACCTGAGTCCTTCCCAACATGCAGATTTGTGGGAAAAATAAATAATTACTGATCTTTTAAGTTATTACTTTGCAAAGGAGAAGTCGCAATGAGCTGCATAAGGTAGGAGAGGTGCAATCACAGTAAAATCAAACCCCATAACTGCTGGGTGGGTGACTCACGAACTGGAGAACACTTACACCACAGAAGTGCACCAGCTGGAGTGAAGGTCCTGAGTTGCAAGTCAGGCTTCCCAACCTGGGGCTTTGGCAACGGGACGAGGAATTCCCAGAGAATGAAACTTTGAAGAGTAGCAGGATTTGACTGCAGGACTTCAACAGGACTGGGGGAAACAGAGATTCCACTCTTGAAGGGCACACACAAAGTAGTGTGTGCATTGAGACCCAGGGGAAGAAGCAGTGACCCCAGGGGAGACTGAACTAGACCCACCTGCTAGTGTTGGAGAGTCTCCTGTGGGGAGGGCGTGGCAGTGGCTCCCCAAGGCGACAAAGACACTGGCAGCAGAAGTTCTGGGAAGTACTCTTCGGCGTGAGCCCACCCAGAGTCCACCATTTGTCCCACCAAAGAGCCAGGTAGGCTCCAGTGCTGGGTTGCCTCAGGCCAAACAACCAACACGGAGGGAACCCAGCCCCATGCATCATCAGACAAGTGGATTAAAGTTTTACTGAGCTCTGCCCACCAGAGCAACAGTCAGCTCTATGCACCACCAGTCCCTCCCACCAGGTAGCTTGCACAAGCCTCTTAGATAGCCTCATCCACCTGAGGGCAGACAGAAGAAGCAAGAAGAACTACAACTCTGCAGCCTGTGGACCTAAAACCACATTCACAGAAAGACAGACAAAATGAAAAGGCAGAGGACTATGAACCAGATGAAGGAACAAGATAAAACCGCAGAAAAACAACTAAATAAAGTGGAGATAGGCAACCTTCCAGAAAAAGAATTCAGAATAATGATAGTGAAGATGATCCAGGACCTCAGAAAAAGAATGGAGGGAAATATCAAGAAGATGCAAGAAACGTTTAACAAAGATCTAGAAGAATTAAAGAACAAACAGAGATGAACAATACAATAAGTAAAATGAAAACTACACTACAAGGAATCAATAGCAGAATAACTGAGGCAGAAGAACGGATAAGTGACCTGGAAGACAGAATGGTGGAATTCACTTCTGCACAACAAAGAAAAACAGAATGAAAAGAAATGAGGACAGTATAAGAGAGCTCTGGAACAACATTAAACACACCAACATTCTCATTATAGGGGCCCCAGAAATAGAAGAGTGAGAGAAAGGACCTGAGAAAGTATTTGCAGAGATTATAGCCAAAAACTTCCGTAACATGGGAAAGGAAATAGCCACCCAAGTCCAGGAAGTGCAGAGTACCAGGCAGGACAAACCCAAGGAGAAACATGCCAAGACACATAGTAATCAAATTGACAAAAATTAAAACGAAGAAAAGTTATTAAAAGCAACAGGGGAAAAATGAAAAACAACATACAAGGGAACTCCCATAAGGTTAACAGCTGATTTCTCAGCAGAAAATCTACAAGCCAGAAGGGAGTAGCACAATATATTTAAAGTGATGAATGGGATGAAACTACAAGCAAGATTACTCTACCCAGCAAGGATCTCATTCAGATTCAATGGAGAAATTAAAACCTTTACAGAGAAGCAAAAGCTAAGGGAATTCATCACCAAACCAGCTTTACAACAAATGCTAAAGGAACTTCTCTAGGCATGAAACATAAGAGAAGGAAAAGAGGGCTTCCCTGGTGGTGCAGTGGTTGAGAGTCCACCTGCCGATGCAGGGGACACGGGTTCATGCCCCGGTCCGGGAAGATCCCACATGTCATGGAGCGGTTGGGCCCGTGAGCCATGACCACTGAGCCTGCATGTCCGGAGCCTGTGCTCCGCAACAGGAGAGGCCACAACAGTGAGAGGCCTGTGTACTGCAAAAAAAAAAAAAAGAGAGAGAAGGAAAAGAACTACAATAACAAACCCAAAACAATTAAGAAAATGGTAATGGGAACATACATATCAATGACACCTTAAATGTAAATGGATTAAATGTTCCAACCAAAAAACATAGACTGGCTGAATGAATACAAAAACAAACCCATATATATGTTGTCTACAAGAGACCCACTTCAGAACTAGGAACACATACAGACTGAAAGTGAGGAGATGCAAACAGATATTCCATGCAAATAGAAATCAAAAGAAAGCTGGAATAGCAATACTCATATCAGATAAAAGACTTTAAAATAAAGAATATTACAAGAGACAAGGAAGGACACTACATAATGATCAAGGGATCAATCCAAGAAGATATAACAATTATATATGCACCCAACATAGGAGTACCTCAATACACAGACAAATGCTAACAGCTATAAAAGAGGAAATCGACAGTAACACAATAAAAATGGGAGACTTTAACACCTCACTTACACCAATGGACAGATCATTCAGACAGAAAATTAATAAGGAAACACAAGCTTTACATGACACAAGAGGTCAGATAGATTTAATTGATATTTATAGGACATTCCATCAGAAAACAGCAGATTACACTTTCCTCTCAAGTGCACAAGGAACGTTATCCAGGATCACATATTGGGTCACAAGTCAAGCCTCAGTAAATTTAAGAAAATTCAAATCGTGTCAGACATCTTTTCCAACCACAACACTATGAGATTAGAAATAAATTACAGTAAAAAAACATAAGAAACACAAACAAATGGAGGCTAAACAATATGTTACTAAATAAACAAGAGATCACTGAAAAAATCAAAGAGGAAATCACAAAATCTAGAGACAAATGGCAACAAAAACACGATGATCCAAAACCTACGGGATGCAGCAAAAGAGGTTCTAAGAGGGAGCTATACAGCTATAAAATCCTACCTAAAGAAACAAAAAAAGTCTCAAATAAACAATCTAACGTTACACCAAAAGGAACTAGAGAAAGAAGAACAAACAAAACCCAAAGTTAGTAGAGGAAAAGAAATCATAAAGATCAGAGCAGAAATAAATGAAATGGAAACAAAGAAAACAATAGCAAAGATCAATAAAACTAAAAGCTGGTTCTTTGAGAAGATAAACAAAATTGATAAACCTTTAACCAGACTCATCAAGAAAAAAGGGAGAGGACTCAAATCAATAAAATTAGAAATGGAAAAGGAGATGTTACAAGGGACACCGCAGAAATACAAAGCATCGTAAGAACTACTACAAGCAACTCTATGCCAATAAAATGGACAACCTGGAAGAAATGAACAGATTCTTAGAAAGGTATAACCTTCCAAGACTGAACCAGGAAGAAATAGAAAATAGGAACTGAACAATCACAAGTAATGAAATTGAAACTGTGATTAAAAATCTTCCAACAAACAAATGTCCAGGACCACATGGCTTCACGGGTGAATTCTATCAAACATTTAGAGAAGAGCTAACACCCATCCTTCTCAAACTCTTCCAAAAAACTGCAGAGGAAGGAACACTCCCAAACTCATTCTACTAGGCCACCATCAACCAGACAGAGATACTACAAAAAATGAAAATTACAGACCAATATCACTGATGAATATAGATGCAAAACTCCTCAGCAAACTACTAGCAAACAGAAGCCAACAACACATTAAAAGGATCATACACCATGATCAAGTGGGATGCAAGGATCCTTCAATATACGCAAATCAATAAATGTGATACACCATATTAACAAATTGAAGGATAAAAACCATATGATCATCTCAATAGATGCAGAAGGATAAAAACCATATGATCATCTCAATAGATGCAGAAAAAGCTTTTGACAAAACTCAACACCCATTTATGATAAAAACTGTCCAGAAAGGGGGCATAGAGGGAACCTACCTCGACATAATAAAGGCCATATATGACAAACCCACAGCAAACTTCATTCTCAATGGTGAAAAACTGAAATCATTTCCTCTAAGATTAGGAACGAAATAAGGATGTGTACTCTTGCCACTATTATTCAACATAGTTTTGGAAGTCCTAGCAATGGCAATCAGAGAAGAAAAAGAAATAAAAGGAATACAAACTGGAAAAGAAGAAGTAAAACTGTCACCATTTGCAGGTGACATGATACTATACATAGAGAATCCTAAAGATGCCACCAGAAAACTACTAGAGCTAATCAATGAATTTGGTAAAGTTGCAGAATACAAAATTAATGCACAGAAATCTCTTGCATCCTTATACACTAACAACGAAAGATCAGCAAGAGTAATTTCAGAAACAATTCCATTCACCACTGCAACAAAAAGAATAAAATACTTAGGAGGTAAAAGACATGTACTCAGAAAACTATAAGATACTGATGAAAGAAATCAAAGATGACAGAAACAGATGGAGCGATATACCATGTTCTTGTATTGGAAGGATCAATATTGTGAAAATCACTATACTACTCAAAGCAATCTACAGATTCATTGCAATCCCTATCAAACTACCAATGGCATTTTTCACAGAACTAAAACAAAAAATTTCACAATTTGTATGGAAACACAAAAGACCCCTAATAGACAAAGAAATCTTGAGGGAAAAAAATGGAGCTGGAGAAATCAGACTCCCTGACTTCAGACTATATTACAAAGCTACAGTAATCAAAACAATATGGTACTGGCACGAAAACAGAAATAAAGATCAATGGAACAGGATAGAAATCCCAGAGATAAACCCACGCACATATGGTCAACTCATCTATGACAAAGGAGGCAAGGATATACAATGGAGAAAAGACAGTTCTCTTCAATAAGTGGTGTTGGGAAAACTGGACAGCTACATGTAAAAGAATGAAATTAGAACAATCCCTAACACCGCACACAAAAATAAACTCAAAATGGATTAATGATCTAAATGTAAGGTCAGACACTATAAAACTCTTAGAGGAAAACCTAGCAGAACAGTCTTTTACATAAATCACAGCAAGATCTTTTTAAACACACCTCCTAGAATAATGGAAATAAAACCCAAAATAAACAAATGGGACCTAATGAAACCTAAAAGGTTTGACACAGCAAAGGAAACTATAAACAAGACAAAAAGACGACCTACAGAATGGGAGAACATATTTGCAAATGAATCAAAGGACAAAGGATTAATCTCCAAAATATATAAACAGCTCATGCAGCTCAAAATCAAAAAATCAAACAACCCAATCAAAAAATGGGCAGAAGACTTAAATAGACATCTTTCCAAAGAAGACATACAGATGGCTAAGAGGCACATGGAAAGCTGCTCAACATCACTAATTATTAGAGAAATATAAATCAAAACTACAGTGAGGTATCACCTCACACTGCTTAGAATGGGCATCATCAAATCTACAAACAACAAATGCTGGAGAGGGTGTGGAGAAAAGGGAACCCTCTTACACTGTTGGTGGGAATGTAAATTGATACAGCCACTATGGAGAACAGTATGGCGGTTCCTTAGAAAACTAAAAATAGAATTACCATATGACCCAGTAATCCCACTACTGGGCAAACACCCAGAGAAAACCATAATTCAAAAAGACATATGCACCCCAATGTTCATTGCAGCACTATTTACAATAGCCAGGTCATGGAAACAACCTAAATGCCCATCAACAGATGAATGGATAAAGAAGATGTGGTACATATATACAATGGAATATTACTTAGCCATAAAAAGGGACGAAACTGGGTCATTTGTAGAGACGTGGATGGACCTAGAGACTGTCATACAGAGTGAAGTAAGTCAGAAGGAGCAAAACAAATATCGTATATTAACGCATATATGTGGAACCTAGAAAAATGTTGTAGATGAACAGGTTTGCAAGGCAGAAATAGAGACACAGATGTAGAGAACCAACGTATGAACACCAAGGGGGGAAAGTGAGGGATGGGCGGTGATGGTGGGATGAATTGGGAGATTGGGATTGACATATATACACTAATATGTATAAAACTGATAACTAATAAGAACCTGCTGTATAAAAATAAAATAAAATTCAAAACAAAAAAGTTATTACTTTGCCAAACAGTGTATAAAAGTCACTTCTCACATTGCATCCACACTGAAATATGCACGTATCCTTCTATTCTGAGGCCTCATATCCCAAGCATTCCCTTGATTTTCTCCTAATCTTGTCTCCAAAGCTTATTCAGGTCTATTGGCACATTTGCAGATAGGTTTACATTCCTACTGAGAGTTCAGGAAATTTTCAGAGCCTCTCAGGCCCATTATTTAGAGCCTCAGCTCAGTCACTGCTGTTTTGAGGCGTGTGGATCTCCTGGCAATATTCCTGGAGGCTACCTTTAGGAGCTAGTCGATAACTCCTCTATTCTGAGATTCCCAAACATAAACGGAGGTTCTTTTTTTTCCATTCTCCTAGATTCAAGGGCTACAAACTTCATACCCACATTTAAGCTCAGGTTAAGCCTTATCCACTTCTCATTGGCTGGATGAGATTTAACCCTCTTTTAGGAAGGGGTTTCTTTCCAAACATCATTCTGCACTACCCCGTTTTCTATGTTCTGAATTTCTTTGTACAAAGTTTCCAAAATTCTCAGCCCATGGGACTGAAAAAAATTATTTGATAAAATTATATCTTGAAGTTGAAACCCCTCTACAGGTAGAGTTTTTTTTTTTTTTTTTTTAATGCATTGCAAGAGTCTCTTTTAGAACTCAGCATTAGAAAGTAGATCATTTATTTTCAACTACATCATTCTTCACTAGACAGTATATATACAAAATCTTGGTTACTGAATCAATAGTGGGAGCAGTGTCATGAGCACAGGGAAGTAAAGGTAGTTCAACTTTGATTTTCACTCAAAATAGTTTTAATAAAAACAATAATAATAGTAATAATAGAGCCTGGCTGCCTTTAGAGACAAGTTTATAATAGAACCGCATTTTTTGTTTTACACCAGGAATCAGTGTCTTGCTTTAATGTTATCAGCCTAATAATCAAATCACCAGGAATACTTAGAGCCTCAAAAATGTTTTATCTATTTAATTCTCACCCTTACCCCCAAATGTCACTAGCTGTTTGTACAAGTGCAATTACAGGAAATTGCTCTAGCAGAAAGATTTTTGGCAATCACCATAAAAAATGATCAATAGTACATCAGGCTGATGGTGCAAGGAATGAACGTTTGCTATAAATGCTTCCTACCAGAAATGTTGGCAATTATACAAAATATTTAAACCTCAGTAGGTTGTGAGTAAGCCTAATAGTTTGAACTCCCAGAACCTAAGTATAGTAATATTCAGAATGATATTATGTGAAAATAAACTACATAGTTTATATATTCTATAAAATCTCTCCTTTCTATATTTTATGAAAAGGCTCTTTGCCTTAATCAATAGGAACATTAAAGCCTAAATTTTCTCCTATCATTTGGGAGTCCTTTGACAAATGGAGGCAGTACTTCTGGAGTTCTTCCAATGATAATGATTAAACAAGACAAGTAAGCAGAAGGTTGCCTGGAAGGAGAGAGCTCATCTACATAGACATTTCTAATTTCCTCTGGTGTCTCCTATCTCTGCTCTGACATCCCTAACCCTTATACTTTTTGTACTCCCTTTAAGGTATCTAATCTCTGGCACTGATATGACTAAACCTTTTTTTTAAAATTTGACATCGCAAATAACCAATGGACAAGTATCCTAAGGTAAATTAGTTTCTAAAAAAAGCAACTCTAATATATGTGATGCATTGAAGACACAATTGTGTTTTGGTGTATTTTCTGCTTGTCCTTGACAACTGATGGTCACTATCGAAGGAAAAAAAAAAGAAAATATATGAATGACCTTTGTTCCTGTATTGGCTGATAATCAGATGTTTGAAATTTAGAACACATTTTCTTACAGAAATTATATTATCCATAGACTTTTGAAAACCCGTAGGTTCTTATTTGCCAGGATGAATGTTCAGTGTTGCAGTTTGACCAGTGATTTCTAAGTGCCAAATAGAAGGGAGCCTTTGAATCAATGCACAGTTAGCTATAACAGATTGAAGTTTCTAACTCACAAGAAATACAAGGATATTTTTATGAAACTTTTAAAAATACATATTTTCAAACTTTCATATTTCAAACAGCCAACATGATATTCACTGATAGTTTTTCTATTAAAATAAGGATTTATAAATATAATTTCTATTATTTTTACTTTTAAAACCCTGATTATTTCAATAAATTGGAAAGAGATATAATATTCATTTATTCAAGAATATTTATTGGAGGCTCTGACTTCGGAGGTCAAATCCCAGGAAGAGGACTGGGGTTGGCTGCGTGAACACAGCCTGAAGGAGGCTAGTGCACCACAGCTAGCCGAGAGGGAGTCCAGGAAAAAGTCTGAAACTGCCTAAGAGGCAAGAGACCATTGTTTCAGGGTACGTGAGGAGAGGGGATTCAGAGCACCACCTAAACGAGCTCCAGAGATGCGCGCGAGCCCCGCTATCAGCACAGACCCCAGAGACGAGTATAAAATGCTAAGACTGTTGCTGTAGCCACCAAGAAGCCTATATGCAAGCACAGTTCACTATCTACACCTCCCCTCCCGGGAGCCTGTACAGCCCGCCACTGACAGGGTCCCGTGATCCAGGGACAACTTCCCTGGGAGAACACACAGCACACCTCACACTGGTGCAATGTCACGCTGATCTCTGCCTCCGCAGGCTCGCCCCACATTCTGTACTACTCCCTCCCCCCGGCCTGAGTGAGCCAGAGCCCCCGAAGCAGCTGCTCCTTTAACCCCGTCCTGTCTGAGTGAGGAACAGATGCCCTCAGGTAACCTACAAGCAGAGGTGGGGTCAAATCCAAAGCTGAACACCAGGAGCTGTGCGAACAAAGAGAGAAAGGGAAATCTCTCCCAGCAGCCTCAGGAGCAGAGGATTAAATCCCCACAATCAACGTGTGTACCCTGCATCTCCGAAATACCTGAATAGACGATGAATCATCCCAAAATTGAGGCGGTGGACTTTAGGAGCAAATGTAGACTTGGGATTTGCTTTCTGCATCTAATTTGTTTCTGGTTTTATGTTTATCTTAATTTAGTGTTTAAAGTTTATTATCACTGGTAGATGTGTTTATTGACTTGGTTGCTCTCTTCCTTTCTTTTTATATATATTTTTTTCTTTTTTCTCTTTTTTATGACTGTATATGTGTATGTTTCTTTGTGTGATATTTCTGTATAGCTTTGATAGCTTTGATTTTGCTATTTGTCCTACAACTCTGTCTTTTTTTCTTTTTCTTTTTTTTTTTCGTATACTGTTTAGCACTTGTTATCATTGGTGGATTTCATTTTTCATTTGGTTGTATTTTTTTCTTTCTTTTTTCCTTTTTCCTCCCTTTTCTTCTGAGTCATGTGGCTGCAAGGTATTGTGCTCTAGCCGGGCGTCAGGCCTGTGCCTTGAGGTGGGAGAGCTGAGTACAGCACATTGGTACACCAGAGATATCCCAGCTCCATGTAATATCAAATGCAAAAGCTCTCCCAGAGATCTCCATTTCAACGCAAAGACCCAGCTCCACTCAACGACCAGCAAGCTACAATGCTGGACACCCCATGTCACATAACTAGCAAGACACGAACATAACCACACCCATTAGTTGAAAGGTTGCCTAAAATCATAATAAGGTCACAGACACCCCAAAACACACCACCGGACATTCTGCCCACCAGAAAGACAAGATCCAGCCTCATCCACCAGAAAACAGGCACCAGTCCACTACACCAGGAAGCCTACACAACCCACCAAACAAACCTTAGCCACTAGGGGCAGATACCAAAAACAACAGAACTTTGAAACTGCAGCCTGCAAAAAGGAGATGCAAAACACAGTAAGTTAAGCAAAATGAGAAGACAGAGAAACACACCGCAGATAAAGGAGCAAGGCAAAAACTCACCAAACCAAACAAATGAAGAGGAAATTTGCAGTCTACCTGAAAAAGAATTTGGAGTAATGATACTAAAGATGATACAAAATCCTGGAAATAGAATGGAGAAAATACAAGAAATGTTTAACAAGGACCTAGAAAACCTAAAGAGCAAACAAACAATGATGAACAACAAAATAAATAAAATTTAAAATTCTCTAGAAGGAATCAATAGCAAAATAACTATTCTGCTATTGAGGCAGAAGAACAGATAAGTGACCTGGAAGATAAAATAGTGGAAATAACTATCGAAGAGCAGAATAAAGAAAAAATAAAAAGAATTGAGGACAGTCTCAGAGACTTCTGGAACATATTAAACGCACCAACATTCAAATTATAGGGGTCCCAAAAAAAGAAGAGAAAAAGAAAGGAATTGAGAAAATATTTGAAGAGATTATAGTTGAAAACTTCCCTAATATGGGAAAGGAAATAGTTTAGGAAGCACAGAGAGTCTCATACAGGATAAAAACAAGCAGAAACAGGCCAAGACACATATTAATAAAACTATCAAAAATTAAATACAAAGAAAAAATATTGAAAGCAGCAAGGGAAAAGCAACAAATAACATACAAGGGAATCCCCATAAGGTTAACAGCTGATCTTTCACCAGCAACTCTGCAAGCCAGGAGGAAGTGGCAGCACATATTTAAAGTGATGAAAGGGAATGATGAAAGGGAAAAACCTACAACCAAGAATACTCTACCCAGCAAGGACGTCATTCAGCTTCGACGCAGAAATTAAAAACTTTACAGACAAGTAAAAGCCAGGAGAATTCAGCACCAACAAATCAGCTTTACAACAAATGCTGAAGGAACTATTCAAGGCAGGAAACACAAGAGAAGGAAAAGATCTACAATAACAAACCCAAAACAATTAAGAAAATGGTAATAGGAACATACATATTGATAACTACCCTAAATGTAAATGGATTAAATTCTCCAACCAAAACATACAGACTGGCTGAATGGATACAAAAACAAGACCTGTATATATGCTGTCTACAAGAGACCTACTTCAGACCTCGGGACACATACAGATTGAAAGTGAGGGGATGGAAAAAGATATTCCATGCTAATGGAAATCAAAAGAAAGCTGGAGTAGCAATTCTCATCTGACACAGAAAAGACTTTAAAATAAAGAATATTACAAGAGACAAAGAAGGACACTACATAATGATCAAGGGATCAATCCAAGAAGAAGATATAACAATTGTAAATATTTATGCACCCAACATAGGAGCACCTCAGTACATGAGGCAAATGCTAACAGCTATCAAAGGGGAAATCGACAGTAACACAATCATATAGGGGATATTAACACCCCACTTTCATGAATGGGCAGATCATCCAACATGAAAATAAGTAAGGAAACACAAGCTTTAAATGATACATTAAACAAGAGGGGCTTAATTGATATTTATAGGATATTCTATCCAAAAACAACAGAATACACTTTCTTATCAAGTGCTCAAGGAACATACCCCAGGATAGATCATACTGTGGGTCACAAATCAAGCCTTGGTATTTTTAAGAAAATTGAAATCGTATAAAGTATCCTTTCTGACCACAACGCTATGAGACTAGATATCAATTACAGGAAATAATATGTAACAAATACAAACACATGGAGGCTAAACAATACACTACTAAATAACCAGGAGATCACTGAAGAAATCAAAGAGGAAATCAAAAAATACCTAGAAACAAATGACAATGAAAACACGACGACCCAAAGCCTATGGGATGCAGCAAAAGCAGTTCTAAGAGGGAAGTATAAAGCAATACAATCCTACCTCAAGAAACATCTCAAATAAACAACCTAACCTTACACATAAAGCAATTAGAGAAAGAAGAACAAAAAGACCCCAAAGTTAGCAGAAGGAAAGAAATCTTAAAGATCAGATCAGAAATAAATGAAAAAGAAATGAAGGAAATGATAGCAAAGATCAATAAAACTAAAAGCTGGTTCTTTGAGAAGATAAACAAAATTGATAAACCATTAGCTAGACTCATCAAGAAAAAAAGGGAGAAGACTCAAATCAGTAGAAATACAAATGAAAAAGGAGAAGTAACAATACGCTGCAGAAATACAAAGGATCATGAGAGATTACTACAAGCAACTATATGCCAATAAATCGGACAACCTGGAAGAAAAGGACAAATTCTTAGAAAAGCACAACCTTCCAAGACTGAACCAGGAAGAAATAGAAAATATAAACAGACCAATCACAAGCACTGAAATTGAAACTGTGATTAAAATCTTCCAACAAACAAAAGCCCAGGACCAGATGGCTTCACAGGCAAATTCTATCAAACATTTAGAGAAGAGCTAACACCTATCCTTCTCAAACTCTTCCAGAATATAGCAGAGGGAGGAACACTCTCAAACTCATTCTATGAGACCACTATCATCCTGATACCAAAACCAGACAAAGATGTCACAAAGAAAATTACAGGCCATGTCCTTGAACTTCATATAGATGGAACCGTACAGTGGTTCTCTTTGGGTTGAGATTCACCCATGTAGTTGCTTCAGTAGTTCCAATAGCTTCAGTAGTTCCAATAGCTTGCATCCATAGTTGATTTTTTTTTTCATTTCTGTGTATTGTTCTTAGTGGACACTTGGGTTTCAAGTCTGGGGCTATTATGAATAAAGCTGCTGTGAACATTCTCAGATTTGCCTTTTGATAGACATAAGCACTCACTTCTCTTGAACATATATCCATGAGTGGAATTTCTGTGTCACAGAGTATTATTACCTTTAGCAGACATTTCTTCTGAACTGATCATATCACTTTACATTCCCACCAGCAATGTAAGAGAATTTAAATACAGATTCTGGATTGTTTTACAGGTTTCCATAAAGTTTATTCAAAATGTAATAAAAAGAAAAGAAAAGAAAACTACAGGCCAATATCACTGATGAACATAGATGCAAGAATCCTCGAGAAAATACTAGCAAACAGAATCCAACAGCACATTAAAAGGATGATACATCATGATGAAGTGGGGTTTAACCCAGGAATGAAAGGATTCTTCAATATACACAAATAAATCAATGTGATACACCATATTAACAAATTGAAGGAGAAAAATCGTATGATCATCTCAATAGATGCAGAAAAAGCTTTCAACAAAATTCAACACCCGTTCATGATAAAAACCCTCCAGGATGTAGGCATAGAGGGAACTTACCTCAACATAATAAAGGCCATATATGACAAACGCACAGCCAACATCATTTTCAATGGTAAAAAACTGAAACCATTTCCACTAAGATCAGGAACAGGACAAGATTGTCCACTCTCACCATTATTATTCAATATAGGTTTGGAACTTTTAGCCACAGCACAGAGAAAAAAAAGAAATAAAAGGAATCCAAATCAGAAAAGAAGTAAGGCTGTTACTATTTACAGATGACACGATACTATCCACAGAGACCCTAAAGATGCTACCAGAAAACCACTAGACCTAATCAGTGAATTTGATAAAATAGAAGGATACAAAATTAATGCACAAATATCTCTTGCATTCCTATACACTAATGATGAAAAATCTGAAAGAGAAATGAAGGAAATACTCCCATTTACCACTGCAACAAGCAGAATAAAATAAGTAGGAATAGTCCTACTTAAGGGGACAAAAGACCTATATGCAGAATACTATAAGGCACTGATGAGAGAAATTAAAGATGATACAGATGGAGAGATATACCATGTTCTTGGATTGGAAGAATCAACACTGTGAAAATGACTACACTATCCAAAGCAATCTACAGATTCAATAAATCCTTATGAAACTAACTACCAGTAGCATTTTTCACAGAAGTAGAACAAAAAATTTCACATTTTGTATGGAAACACAAAAGACCCCGAATAGCCAAAGCAATCTTGAGAAAGTAAAATGGAGCTGGAGGAATCATGCCCCTAGACTTCAGACTATACTACAAACCTACAGTAATCAAGACAGTATGGTACTGGCACAAAAACAGAAATATAGATCAATGGAACAGGATAGAAAGCCCAGAGATAAACCCACGCACATATGGTCACCTTATCTTTGATAAAGGAGGCAAGAATATACAATGGAGAAAAGACAGCCTCTTCAATAAGTGGTGCTGGGAATACTGGACAGCTACATGTAAAAGAATGAAATTAGAACACTCCCTAACACCATATACAAAAAGAAACTCAAAATGCATTACAGACATAAATGTAAGGCCAGACACTATAAAACTCTTAGACGAGAACATAGGGAGAACACTCCATGGCATAAATCACAGAAAAATCCTCTTTGACCCACCTCATAGAGCAATGGAAATAAAAACAAAAATAAACAAATGGGACCTAATGAAACTTAAAAGCTTTTGCACTGCAAAGGAAATGATACACAAGACAAAAAGGCAACCCTCAGCATGGGAGAAAATATTTGCAAATGAAGCAATGGACAAAGGATTAATCTCTAAAATTTTCAAGCAGCTCATGCACCTCAATATCAAAAAAACAAACAATCCAATCCAAAAATGGGCAGAAGACCTAAATAGACATTTCTCCAATGAAGATATACAGATTGCCAACAAACACAAGAAACAATGCTCAACATCACTAATCACTGGAGATATGCAAATCAGAACTACAATGAGGTATCACCTCACACCAGTCAGAATAGCCATCATCAAAAAATCTACAAATAATAAATGCTGGAGAGCGTGTGGAGAAAAGGGAACCCTCTTGCACTGCTGGTGGGAATTTAAATTGATACAGCCACTATGGAGAACAGTATGGAGGTTCTCTAAAAAACTAAAAACAGAACTACCATATGACCCAGCAATCTCACTACTGAGCATATATCCTGAGAAAATCATAATTCAAAAAGAGTCATGTACCACAATGTTCATTGCAGCTCTATTTACAATGGCCAGGACATGGAAGCAACCTAAGTGTCCACTGACAGATGAATGGATAAAGAAGATTCAGCACAAATATACAATGGAATATTACTCTGCCATAAAAAGAAACAAAATTGAGTTATTTGTACTGAGGTGGATGGACCTAGAGTCTGTCATCCACAGTGAAGTAAGTCAGAAAGAGAAAAACAAATACCACATGCTAACATGTATATATGGAATTTAAAAAAATGGCTCTGAAGAAACTGAAGGCAGGACAGGAATAAAGATGCAGACGTAGAAAATGGACCTGAGGGCACGGTGAGGGGGAAGGGTAAGCTGGGAAGAAGTAAGAGAGTGGTACGGCCATATATATACTACCAAATGTAAAACAGATAGCTAGTGGGAAGCAGCCACACAGCCCAGGGAGATCAGCTCGGTGGTTTGTGACCGCCTAGAGGGGTGGGATAGGGAGGGTGTGAGGGAGGGAGATGCAAGAGGGAAGAGATATGGGAACATATGTATATGTATAACTGATGCACTTTGTTATAAAGCAGAAACTAACACACCATTGTAAAGCAATTATACTCCAATAAAGATGTTAAGAAAAATAAATAATATACATAAGTATTAAAAAAAGAATATTTACTGATAACCTGCCATGTGTCGGGACTGGGACTTATTCTAGAAACCAGATATGCAACTATGAATGGTGCAGGAAAGGCATCTGCCCTTGTGCACTTACATTTTATTTGGTAACCAACAATAAAGACAGGTGATTTCAGAAAATGTCTCCCTGGGAAGTGATATTTAAGTTAGACATTTAATGCTGAGAAGGTACCATCCACATGAATATACTGAAAATAATGTTCCGGAAAGAATGAATATCTTGCTTGTGTAAACGTACTCATTTATGAATGAAGTTGGTATATCCAGGGATAGAAAAGAAAGAAAGTATTATTGGAACACCACAAAAAAAGAGTATATAAGGTACAAGATGACATTAGTAGGAAGAGTCTAAATCATTTAGGGTTTTGAGGGTCATTGTAAGCAGTTTGAGTTTTCATCTAAATACAGTCATTCGAGAGGTTTTAGAAGATTCCCTTTATTACAAAGCAAGACATTTAAATAGGAATTAGTTGCAATAAATGTGAGGACTATGAAAAAAGGAAAATAAAAGGCAACTACCTCCAAATGCACAGTGTTATATATATCTGTTAAATGATTTTGAGAAAAAAATTCCATTCAAAATGCAACAATAATATCAGACTTCCTATGAAATAGAAAAACGAGAGACATCATTTGCAAGAATATAGAATATCTGCTATTTACAGCATCATTCACCATGAAGAGCTTTATACTGAAACAGAATGAAAAAAAAGCAAAAAAAGCAAAAATGTCAAGCCTTGTAGTAATTATTAAAAACAGGAATTATTAAAAACAGGAATATGATCCTGAGTTAGAACCAAAAAAAATTCAATAATTTTTTCACATAATTGTATACATTACAGTGGACTGCTTTTGGTGTCTCATTCTTGGGGTAGGCAGGGCTATTTTGTTTCTTTCTTTTGTTTTACAGTTGATGAATGAAATGAAACTATTTGTGTCATTCAAGAAAAATTTCCAAGTCTGTTCACAGGTGGAAACTTTTGTGATTGAAGTCATGGCTCATTTAAATTGTTGAATATTTTCACATGAGAAAAAATTATGATTTTAATAATTCATTCCAGTAAAACAGATTTAAGGAAACTCATTCTATTGGTGTCATCCTTCTGTGCTTAAACAACTTTCCAGAAATCAAATTGATGGCCTGATCCACTTTTGCAAAATGTGGATGATTAAAGAAAATCATCTAATTTCAACCTTTATGACTTAACACTTTTCAGTTCATTTTTCTCAATTATTATGGAGTGTGAATGAAAAACTGATAGAGGAAACTATTAAAATGCAGTACAAAAGAATATTAAAAATTACAAGATTTCAGGGCTTCCCTGGTGGCGCAGTGGTTGAGAGTCCGCCTGCCGATGCAGGGGATGAGGGTTCGCGCCCCGGTGTGGGAGGATCCCACGTGCCGTGGAGCGGCTGGGCCCGTGAGCCATGGCTGCTGAGCCTGCGCGTCCGGAGCCTGTGCTCCGCAGCGGGAGAGGCCACAACAGTGAGAGGCCCGCGTACCGCAAAAAAAAAAAAAAAAATTACAAGATTTCAGTTTCTGTTCAGAGACAGAGAGCTAGAAAGATGTCATTCTCACCCTTACAAAAAAAGAAGCTGGAAAGACTTCAAGTTATAGATTTGTTGTGAACCCATAGGAAAACTGATACCTAAGGGCAAATGTCCATGCCAAATTCTGGATCTGGATCTGAGACTTCAGTGAGACACAAAAATTGAGCATTTGCTTCCCTGTGTAAAAGCACCAAAGGCCCTGTAAAGCCTGGAGGGATGCTGCAGAAAATGTGACTAGAAGTTTTGACAAATTGCTGGAGGGAGAGTGTGGGCAAGCATGAGAGTGTGACACTCCTAGGGAACACAGCATAGAGAAGTTCCCATCCCCTTGTTGTATTTGCCTCCAGGAACCTCATCAGGCTCTCAGTGGGCTGATCCTGAAGAATCAGGAGAAGTCCCACTGCCCCACTCTGCCCTACCCCAAATGGTATCAATACAAACTGGTGCATGGGAAGAACAGCCACTGCTAAAACCACCCAGACACGCTGACCCTATATCCTTAGGCCACTTTTTTAAAGGCAGCAAATTTAAACAAAAATAATTATAAATATATATTTTCCTAATGGAATTAAACTTTAATAATTGAAAGATATCTAGATAATCTGTAAATATTTGGAAATTAAGAAAAATTCCCTCCAAACAACTATGGGACAAAGAGAAAGTGTCAGGGTAAATTAAAAACAAAAACAAACTTTTGAACTAAATCAAAATAAGGATACAATGTATCAAAATTTATAAGTACAGCTAAAGCAATGCTTAAAGGGAATTATTTTTCACAAGTGTACATAATAGAAAAGAAGAAAGAACTAAAATGAATAACCTAAGCTCCCACCTTAGGAGAGTAATGGGAAAAAATGCATATTAAACCTAAGTGCAGCCGAAGGATTAAAATAATAAAAATTTGAGGAGAAAACAATGAAATTGAAAACAGGAAAACAGTAGAGAGAATGAGGGAAAGAGAAAGCTAGTTTTTTTAAATATATAAATGAAATTGATTAAAAACATGAACCACAACACATATCTTAAACCACACATAAAAATTAACTCAATATCAATCCTAGACTTAAACACAAAATATAAAATTATAACATTTCTGGAAGAAAATATAGAATATCTATGTGGCCTTAAGTTGGAAATATTAACATGCAAGAAATTATGGAAGTGCACAAAAATAGAAGGATAGGGATGAGTCAAAGGGATCCCTAATGGCTAAATGTGGAAGTATTTTAGCAAAAAAATAAATAACATAATGCCAGATTATAATCCAAAGTATAAAATAAACATACTTAAATCTCTACTGATATAAATAAATGAGCAAAGAATGAATAAATGTGGAAGGAGACAAATCCTACAGAAGTATCCCAAATAATATTATAGATACTCCCATTTCAGGAGGTAGAAGTTAGCTCTCCACATCCACTGTGTGAAATGGATTTATTTGTAGAGCACAGAAAGGGAAAATTCATACCTTTCCAGTGGAGAAGTCTGGGTCTCACTATTCTAACCACGTGATCAAGATGAAGTCACCAACCTTGCAGCCTCTGATGAGATGTGATGAAAAGGGCAAATCACTTCTGTGGTATTCCTTCCAAAGACACTTAACTCTAATCTGATCATGAGTTAGAAACTTTAGAAAAACTCAAACTGAGTAAAATTGAGGGACGTTCTACAAAATATTTGCCAAGTACTCCTCAAAACTGTCAAAGTAAATCAAAAACAGGGAAAGATTCAGAAACTGTCATAAACCTCATTAGGCTAAGTGGACATGATCACTACATGCAATGTTGTATTCTGGATTAGATCCTGGAATTTGGAAGAGTACATTCATGGAAAAAATGATGAAACTAAATAAAGTCCGGAGGCTACGTAATAGTAATGTAACAGTGCTGGTTTCTTAGATTTGACAAAGGTATGATGGTAACGTAAGATGACAACATTAGGGGAAACAAATTCTGTGAAGGGTATACTGAAATTCTCTGTACCATCTTGCACTTTTCTGTAAGTCTAAAATTATTCAAAAAAAAAGTTTATGAGAAAAACTATGGCTCTATATTGCCACACTTTAAGTATTAAAACAACTGGAATTGTTCCTATTTTCTATTGATATTGGTATTATAAAACTGAACAAAGTTAAATGACCAATGGCAAGGTTAATATCTAAATTTCATATTGTACAATGCAACATTAGACATAAGAACTAAGATTGATCTAGTCCTGTAGAAGAGAGGTGCTGGGTTTCCTGTTACAAATCAGAGAAGTTACAATTGTATATGCTGATTTAGTATTTATCTCTTTTTAAAATTTTGAACTTAAAAACTTTATTGGTCAAAATCAAACATATCTGTATTACAGCACATAATATTTGTATGTGTGATACTGTGATTTATAAGAAGAAATATATATTTGGTCTTTATACCCTTTCCCCCAACAGAGCTCCTAAAACCTTGGAACTTAAGTGAAGAGAGTGATAAAGGTATCTTGTGTTATGTTAATGAGGTGAGTTTGGGATCCACCTAAGGATGGAGTTGGTTGCTAGAAGAATGAACCTTGTGATTAGAGAGTTGGAACTTTCAATCCCACCCTCCCTGACATCCAGGAAGTGGGGAGGGGCTGGAGGTTGAATCAATAACCAATGGTCAATGGTTTAATTAATCATGCCTATGTAATGAAGCCTCCATAAAAGCCAAGAAGGACAGGGTTTGGAGAGCTTCCAGATTGGTGAACACGTGGAGATTTGGGGAGAGTGGTGATTTGGAAAGGGCAAAGAAGCTCTGTGTCCTTTCCCCATACCTCCTTCTGTGCATCTCTTCCACCTGGCTATTGAGTTATATCCTTATATAACACACCAGTGACTTAATAAGTAAAATATTTCTCTGAGTTCTATAAGCTGCTCTAACAAATTAAACCAACCCAAGGAGAAGGGTGTTGGAATCTCGAATATATAGCTAGCGGGTAAGAAGCTCAGATCATAACCTGGGCTTGCAAGTGGCATCTGAAGTGTGTGTGTGTGTGTGTGTGTGTGTGTGTGTGTGTGTGTGTGTGTGTATGTTGGGGGTTTGGGAGGAGTCTTGTAAGACTGAGTCCTTAAACTGGAATCTGATGCTATCTATGGGTAGTTAGTGCCAGAATTGAGTTGAATTGAGCTGGCCACATAATCAGAGAAGTTAGCAGCCACCTCAAGTGGCCAAAAGAGGGGGCAGCTGAACAGACCTGGCACTGGGGCTCTCCAAACTGGTAAATGTCTTTTAGTATAACGTGTATCAAAGAAACACTGGAGTTGCCCCCATGAAAATAAAGGTGCGAGAGAAGATCACTCCATCTGAGAAGGGCAGAGGGGATGGAATCGAGCACAGTGCAAAAATTGAAGAAATTTTATTCCCTTAATTTTTTTTCTTACTATAAATCAAGAAATGAAATCATTAGTGAGAATGAAATATGTAGTTAGGAGTTTAGGATCTTGGGAGAGTAAAGCTAAGTAGAAATATCTTTAGTGCTATTTAGAAAATGATTTTTTTAACCTAAAAATATGGTAATAGTTAGAGAAACAGATAATTCTCAGTCCTGGAAATAAGTGAGAGGTATAGAATGTGAGCATAACTTCTTATAGGTCTGCTTACTTTGCACCTTAAGAATCTCAGTTTTGCTTTATATATATATATATATATATATATATATATAAACATCTTTATTGGAGTATAATTGCTTTACAATGTTGTGTTAGTTTCTGCTATGTAACAAAGTGAATCAGCTATATGTATACATATATCCCCATATCCCCTCCCTCTTGCGTTTCCCTCCCACCCTTCCTATCCCACCCTTCTAGGTGGTCACAAAGCACCAAGCTGATCTCCCCTTGCGATGCAGCTGCTTACCACTAGCTATCTATTTTACATTTGGTAGTGTATATATGTAAGTGCTACTCTCTCACTTCATCCCAGCTTACCCTTCCCCCTCCCCATGTCCTCAAATCCATTCTCTACGTGTCTTTATTCCTGTCCTGTTCCTAGGTTCATCAGAACCTTTTCTTTTTAGATTCCATATATATGTGTGAGCATACGGTATTTGTTTTTCTCTTTCTGACTTACTTCACTCTGTATGACACACTCTAGGTCCATCCACCTCACTACAAATAACTCAATTTCATTTCTTTTTATTGTTTTATATTTTTATTTGTTTTCTGTCCTTCTAAGTTCCCAGAGTAACCATCAAAATTTTTTCTTTTAAGTCTCTCATCCATAGTAATGGGTAAGAGACTGTGGAAAGCAAACACCAAAGTCAAAGCACAAATTGCCACTCCATAATCATTTACTTTTCAAAGGCTTAGCCAAGCAGTCCTGCACCACAATTAGCAATAAAAATGTTCAAGATTGATGGTCTTAATTGTGAAAGCAGTACAAAGGTCCTTGGAGCAATGAAAAACGCCATAGTGTTTTTCAAGTAAATCAAAAGGGTACTTTCAAATCAAATTCCATGCAACTCATTTAAGAAGTTTCCTCCAAGAGAAGTCCCTTTAGAAACAAAAATCACAGAAGGATACCTTCCTAATTTCTCATACACCTAATAAATATTATTAAAAATATTTTTATGAGATAGTCTTGATATTTTGTTGCATAAAGTGTGTTTATGGGACAGTACCAAAATGTCTAATAATGAACTATCACAGTAGTATTTGACTTTGAATAGCTCAAATTGTGGCCATTTAAATCAATGCTTTCTGAAGGGTTGTGCACACACCTATGTGAAAATACAAAACCATGACTGAGGTACAGAAAGGAGATATTATAAGCTTTATACCTGTATACATATATATGTTTTATATTTATATAGGTAAATATATATAATCTACAAAGAAAAAATAGGTTTTTGTAATGTATGAAATATAGATTCCATCTCATACCATCATTTGGTCCTAATGTATCAGTGTTCTGATGGAAGTACCATGGTGCAGAGAGGATGAGCATGGCCTTTGAGGGACTTTTTCAATGTAAGTGTTTTGAGATATATTTTAATTAATTATATCTTATTAAATGGAATATTATCTAATTTTAATTGAGTCAACCATGAAAAAGGGATGAGTTTTATGAGGGAAAAATAAGTATTACTAGAAAACCTCGGACTGGAACAAGTATTAAAAGTATAAATGAGAAAGTACATGTCAGAGCTGACATGGTTCTACTTTACTATGTATCTGTACTTTTAAAATATTTGTGTGCAGAATATTAAATATTTTAAATAAAATCACAGATGTTGTATAATTTTAACCTTCATGTTCCTCTATACAGTTGCAAAAGAGCGAGGTATATTTTTATACAGACAGAATGCAATTATCATATTTAACAAAACTAAAAATAATTTATTGGTATCATGTAACCTCCCATTGATGATCAAACTCCACTGATTTTCTTGAAATTACATTTTTATACGTAGTTATTCAAGTCTGTATCTGAAACAACTCCACACGTGACTTTTTAAGTCAGTTTTATATAGAGCTTAGTATTTGTAAGTTTCCTGAACTATGGTTTAATATTTATCATTTTTAATGAAAAGTTCTTGGCAAGTATTCTTCAAATGTGGCACCTTCCCCATTCTCTCTACCCTATCCATCTTGAAACCCGATTACAAATGTATGCAACATTTCCTCTATGTCTTTTTTTTTTCTTTCTCTTTTGTATTTATTTATCCTTTCGTCTTGCTGTGCTTCAGCCTACATTTTCTGATCAGCCTTTCAGTTCTCTAATCCTTTGTTTTGTTATTCCTAAACTACTGTTAAACCCATCTATTTAATTCTTAATTTTACTTCCAAAAGTTCTGTTGTATTTTTTATACTTCATTTTTATACTGTTTATATTTTAAAATTCTCTTTATACGTATTAATCGTATTTGTTTTAAAGTCTCTAATAAATGCAATATATTAGTCTCTGTTTTGCATCTATCTTCTATGGTTTCTAAGCTTATTTTCTGAGACCCTGTGACCAAAGACATTCTAGAAAAATACCTATATTTTATCATGCGAAAGCATCATTCTGAGTGAAAAAAGGAACTGATTTTTTTCTATTCTATTCACATTGTTTGAAAGATTCATATGGACAATTCTAGGAATGTTTGATGCCTATTTAATGATGCATGTATATCCCATTCTTTCACCTAAGAGTTTAGTTTCTATTATATAACTTTATTTCTAAAGTATTTTACCCATATTTTATAACTAAATTTATTCAGTGATCAACATCAGACATTTTAGTACAGATACTCCATCATCATATTGTTGCTTAGAACTTTTCCACAATTTTTTTGTTTGTTTTTTTGATAGTTTTTCCCCAAAAATGAGAACAAGGATACAATATTACCTGCGTTTCTACATGGTGGGAAAACACTTTTAAAATAGATTTTCCCAATATTCACTTTCCATATTTTAAGCAATTATTCTTTTTGTATGTTTAGGGATGCTTTTACAATTATAACCATTTCTATTTTTAATCTCTCCTTTCATTGTTGTCTGGTGACTTCCTTCTTTTTGGCTGAAGCTTTGTTCTACAGTCCTATGACAGCTACTGTCTCATTATTATTTATTTTTGAAAGGAAGCCTTCTTCCTAAGAGTAGACGAATATTAATGGAGAATATTAGGAAATGTTAGGAAAGTGAATATTGGAATATAAGACTGTCTGAACCATGTCTACTGTCTGTCCTTTGCACCATCACTCTGCCCTATGGGTATGGCTCTCAAAGGACTAGCAAGAGAAATATGTGGATAGTAGTGAAATTGCACATGGCCCAAGTACTACATCTGCAATTTGGGGTTTAATTTTATTTAGCTGACCAAGAGTAGCAGTTGCAAAGTTGATTACTTACTCAACTTACCTTCTCTATCCAGTTAAACTGAGTTCTCCCCAAAGCAGACCCTGGGGCAAGTATACTGGTGTAATTAGTTAATTAGGCAGATTATCTCTGAAATCATCTATAGAGGAGTAAGCATGCCAGAGAGGAAGAGAAAGAGGCCATTATAGACTACGTGGTCAACAGAAGCTCCTGCAGGCAACTCTGAGGGACAGTGTAGAAAATATCTCACAGTTATCTCAACAGAGGGGCAAGTCAGCTAAGACGTCACAACAAATCCCTTCTTTCACTGGCTGCTCTTAGGAAGCGTTAACTTTGTAGTATTGATACTTCCAGCCTATACCAAGCATTCTGGGCAAAGACCCTTGGGCACTCACGTTTGGCAGCCACTGGGTCTGGAAATAGTAAAAACTGAGGGGAAATGGTGTGGTATTAACAGCATATGCTACAGGGTAATATCTACCATCTTGTAAAAATTGTTTTCCTGTTGATTATCTTGGACCCTTTCCCCCCTATCTTTCACAAGCATAAACAGAGCTCTAAACCATCACTATAATGTTGCAGACCTGGAACCTGTGGTTCTAGGCAAGATAGGCATTAGTTTGGTCCACAACAATGTGCACCTATCTAGGAGACCATTCAGCAATGGCTGAGAATTTAATAGGCTCTCTAGGAAATTGAAGCTATTTTGCTTTTTGTTATATCAAAGACGAAATGCTCTTCCCATCTAAAAATGTATTTGGTGTTAATCAAATGTACTGAAATACAGAAACCTATTTTATCACCATTAATAGGAAGCCTCTTGCTTTAACATTGGAAGGAAAGTATATGACTCCTTTTGAGGTTTGTTTTCAATGCCTTAGAAATGGAATACATTGAAACACTTGAAAAATGAAATTGCTGATGAAGAATATTTCTGAAAAGTATTTGGATATTCTATTCTCCACAATCTGATAATTAAACTGATAATTCAGATCAGAGAGTATACTGAAGCTAATATAAGGTTTTCTGAATGCATCTACCTAGCTATAATTTTCATAATGAGACATATGATAGTGGTTAGTGTTCAGTCATGGTTTAATAGGAAATTTTATGGTTCATGACTTATACATCTCCTTTTTAGAGAAACCCAAAGGAAAAGGATTTGCTCCAAGAACCCTTAAAACAGTTGTATACCAAGCAAAAGTAAACGACAGATGTGCATATGTGGCCTTGAACATTTGAAATCTTAAAAGATTTATTCTTCTGAGCCTGAAAAAGTATTGTTTATGGGATTCTGGTAATTTATATCTAGCATAGTTCATAAAGGATAGCATGATATCTAAACTTCCCACATTCTTTTTATTTGAAAACAATTATATTTCTTAACAGTTTCTCCTTATCTTCTCAGTCTCATAAAACATACATATTGGCTGGTACAATCTTTCAGCAAATTACAGAAGAAAAAAGTGTTCTTATAATAATGGCTAAATTTCACTGAATACTTTATATTTTCCAAGTTCTAAATCTTGCATGTATATTAATTTATTCAATTCCTATAAAAACCTTTGGAATTAGGGACTAATATATAATCCCTAGTTCTTAGATGAAAAAACTGAAGTACAGAGACATTTCATAACTAATAAGAGTCAGTTATGACTCCAGCTGTGGCCCCAGGGTAAAAGCTCTTAGCCATTTATAGTGCCCTGTCCCCAAAGACATTAAAATATCAAAAAATATAGTTTTATATTTAAGTACCTAAGAGTAGTAGGCTGATTTTGAGAACAAATAGTAGACTTTTCCATCTTCACTTCTTTTTTTCTTTGAATAATAAGCTTGAAAATAGTTTTCAAAGACAAGAAGGAGACTTTCTGAATTAATCATCTTATTTCACAAAGTCTATCAAATTTAGCATTTGATAGTAATTGTGTTTGAAGAAAAGAAAACATAAAACCTGAGAACAAGGAGAGTAATAAGTAATTATCAATTTGATGAATATTTGCCAACCCTTAGTATATTTTGAATATTTTGAGTATATCTTGAGTATAGGCATTCAAGTGAGATTGATTATGGCACCAACCTAACTTTACAAAGTTAAAATAATATATGCAAAAATGTAGAAGATATGATTTATCATTATAATATAAAATAGTTAATGTTGAGCTATGATACAGACAAGATTTATCCAGTAGACTTTCCTACGGCAAAGGAAATATCCTATATACCTGGGCTGTCCAATATGGTAGCCATCAGCCATAAGTTGCTTTGAGCAACTGAACTATGACTAGTGCAACTGAAGTCCTGGATTTCATAGAATACACATAATAGTAAAGACATGCTTAATAAATATTTAATTAACTGAGATTTGTATTCAGCAACAACATATTATCAAAATGTAAAAATATAGTTACAAGTGTTCAAAATCATAGCAGCAAATGGCTAGAAATCACAAGGTTATCTAATATAACTTAGAACACTAAAGTTCAATTTATATTTCTTGTGAGCAATATGTTCATAATATATTATGATAATGTGAGGACAACATCAAACAGTAATGTGTGCTATAATCCCATTTGTTTAAAAAAATAAAAGGATGGAAGGAAAGAAAAGAGAAAGTTGACTTCTCTGGATATTTTATGCAGCCGGCAGGTTAATTTTCTATTGCTGTGTAACAAATTACAACAAACTTGGACTCTTAAAACAACACCCATTTACTGTCTTACAGACCTCGATTTCTTGCTGGCTGTCACTGGGCACTGCTCTCAGCTCCTAGAGGCCGTCATATAACGTGATAATATATTTCTCCAAAGCCAGCAGAACACTTTCTCTCAAAATTCCTCTTACAGTCTCGGTCAAAGACAATGTGTCAGTGGCTGATGAGCCAGGCATCCCGAAAGCTAAGAGAGTATAATGACTCAGTATAATGCCTTGAGTGGACTGAAGCATTTAAACTTTGCTTAACTGAGTCAAAGCTGGCCACTGTGACCAATGAAAACAAAATTAGTAAAACAATAGGCAATGGTGCATGTCTGCCCTCTCCCTCTGCACCCACCCCTAATCCTTTTTCTCCTCTCCATCACTACCTGATCTACTTTTTAACAAAAATGGTCGTTAGTTGTGGGATTGAGGTCTTCCTGCCCCAAAGCACGACTGAAGGCCATATGTACACATCAAAGTATGCTCGGGATTTTCAAAAGGGGTAGGGACACAGACTGTTATGGTTGTGTTGAGTATGGGTGCCCAAATCTCTATTCTAGCCATGGAAGAAACCCATGGAAGAAATATTATTTTTTTAATTGAGTCTATTTTTCCAAAATATAAATGCTCCTCAAACATATGCTGTGAATGACAAGAAAATATTCAATTTCTCTAATAGATTTCATTATGCTCTAATTTCATAAGGATAGAGTCTGTAATATAATTTTTAACTTTATTTCATATTTTAAATTTTTGGGTCATCAATTTAAATTTCTTAGGGGCAGTTGTACAAAATCAGGGTATTAAATTTACTATGTAATTTGTAGTATCAAATCTTTATATTTTGCCCAGTGAAGAAAAATTAGTCATATATGTTGTAAAAGCATGCACAAAAGCATGTAAAAGCAGAATTACCCTGAATAAAATAGCACAGTAAAAGATTTATGTTTCAATTTCAAAGTGGTATAGAAAGAATAAGAACATAAATTTAGACTAAAGTTTCTCTACTGCTATTCATGTGTATTTGACCAAAACAAATCAAATCAAGTAAAAAAGAAATAAAATTACCAGAAAAATTATCTTTATTTACACACAACTATATGTAATATTATGTATTGCATCTTCTATTCTCTGGAATGTTTTCCATTCAAACTGCAAAGCTTTAAATTGGTAATGATTAAAACTTTTCTCTTTGCAAGATTTGTAAACACAATTTTATAATCATTCTAACAATGGCTTAAAAGAATTATTTGCTTTCTAGCAGTGACAATAGCATAATGTTTTCACAGCACATAGTACTTTCTATAATGATCCTGTAGGAATGTAGAAAACAATTTTACTTTGTTGTTATGTATAATGCAATTTACTTCTACATCATTCTGCTATAATTATCTTTCTGGGTAATATCAACTCTTAAATTTAAACAGTTTGGTTTTTTTTTGAGTGAAAGAGGATGAGATAAATAAAAAAATAAAATTAGGGCTTCCCTGGTGGCGCAGTGGTTGAGAATCTTCCTGCCAATGCAGGGGACACGGGTTCGAGCCCTGGTCTGGGAAGATCCCACCATGCCGCGGAGCAGCTGGGCCGGTGAGCCACAACTACTGAGCCTGCGCATCTGGAGCCTGTGCTCCGTCCGCAACAAGAGAGGCCACGACAGTGAGAGGCCGCGCACCACAATGAAGAGTGGCCCCCGCTCGCCGCAACTAGAGAAAGCCCTCGCACAGAAACGAAGACCCAACACAGCCAAAAATAAATTAATTAATTAATAAAATAAAATAATTCCATTGCAGCATGTAATCAAACATCCTGAAAAATTATAAATCATTTGAATTACCTAAAGGTTTTTAACTATTCAATCCTTGACTCAGGTTAAGTTCTTAATAGATGTTTTTTAAAGATTTGAAATAGTTTGATCAAATTTTAAGACATTTGATGAAATTTTAAATTATTTTATACAGATATTTATGTAGAATTTATAAAGTCATCACATATGGCTTTTGTTTACTTTTTAAGTTTTTATTATGAGATGACTTCAGATTTGTAAGAAACCTGCAAACATAGTACAAAGAATTTCCATTCACTCTTCATTTAGATTTTACAAATGTTACCGTTTAATCACATTTGCTTTATCATTATTCATGTACATATGTATGTATTGATATGTATGTATATAAATATGTATATATATATCTATCTAAAGCTTTATATATACATATTTATATTTATACAACATATTATACACATATATGTATTTTTCCTGAAACTCTGGAGAATCACCAATGTAATATCCCTTTTCTTCTGATTTCTTTAGGATATACTTCCCTAAAACAAAGAAATTCTCTCATGTAACCACAGTACAATTATCAATATGAGGAAATTAATACTGACCCATACAATTATCTCATCTACAGAGTATGCTATAATTTCATGGGTATATCTGGTTCAGTTTGTTAATTTGGGGCAGGAATATAACAAAAGTGATGTCATGTTCTTCTCAGCACATCAAAAGGTACAGATGCCTATTTGTCTATTACATGAGATGCTAATTTGGATCACTCAGTCAAAGTGGTGCCTGCCAGTTTTCTCCACTGGCCAATTTACTCTACTGCAAACTTATGGTTTGCCACTCTGTTACTATATACACAAGTTTTAGACCTTGTAAATATCCTGATTCTTGTCTTTTTTTTTTCATCCTCTAGTTTTAATATCCATCAATGACTTTTGCCTAAAACTATGAGTCCTTTGGAGGATTGCTAAATGGTGATTTCTACTTCCATTAACGCTCTATTAATTATGGGCTAGAATTCTACTGTAAGGTAGCACTTTCCCTTACCCAATTTACTTATGTATTTATTCATTTATGTATATTAAAATTATTTTATACAGATAACTTATGTAGAATTTATAAAGCATCAGATTTTTAATTTATCACTTTTAAAATTTTTATTATGAGATGATTTCAGATGTATAGGAAACCAGAAACAGAGTATAAAAATTTCCATATATTCTTTATACTCCACAGATTCATTTATGTATACCTGTGGGATTCACAATTTCCAATTTTAATCAACGTGCTTAATCAATTACTCTCATCATTTGCTCAGTTTGTTGCACAGTTGGTCAACAAGAGTACCTTCACGTTGACTCCTTTGACATTCCCTCAACATTCTTGAAATATTATTATTTTCCCAACATGATGCCCAAGGCCAGTTTCTCTCCCCAAGCTTTGGGATCAAATATTTCTCTAAGGAACTCTGTTGATTATTGCAGAGTAGTATTTGGAAGCTAAGGTGTGGGTGCTACGTGTGCTCGTTTCTACTGGGCACAATTGTTTCCTGCCCACTTAGCTTAGAGAGAAAAGGGAGTGTATCTTTACAGAGATGGATAGATATGTGTGTGTATATATATATATATATATATATATATATATACACACACATATCTATCCATCTCTGTAAAGATACACTCCCTTTTCTCTCTAAGCTAAGTGGGCAGGAAACAATTGTGCCCAGTAGAAACGAGCACACGTAGCACCCACACCTTAGCTTCCAAATACTACTCTGCAATAATCAACAGAACATGCATAGACAAAAAAATGCAGAAATGTATAACACACTCACTAATACACATCTCTGTTTCTACAACAATCTAAGTATGTATATTAAACCATATGGGTTCTATTATTCCAGTCCAACACCACAGGATTTATTCTATCCTCTCCCCTTTCAATATTGGTAATTCCCTTTTCTGCCATTGAGAAACCTGGCTTTTATTATCAACAGTATATTTATTGATTTGCTCAAGTTTAGAATATAAAGAGTTGCAAATTCTTTATATCATATCACCATGAATAAAAAAGCTCCTTAACCATAATATAATACTGTTTATAGTTCTTTTTGTCTTTAATTCAAATTATATTTTCAACATAGTGTGTTCAAAATTACTTGGGTTAGTTCTCAATGTATTTTATCAACACTGTTGTATTTCTCATTTGTAATTCAGTTATTATTTTTATTTTTATTGCTCTTGTGTCCTCCACATCCTTACTGATTTTTATTTACTTATTTATTGAGTATATGAAACAGCATGGTTCCAAAAATTAAAAATATATACGAAAAGGTGTATTCAATGTTATGTCTCCCCTACCAGCCTTTTTATCTTGTTCCTAATGCCTATCCTGTAAACAAACTTATTAGCTTCTGATTCATTCTTCCTTTGTTTTTAGGTGCCCAAATAGGCAGCCATATGAGTAATTTTTATTTCTGTTTTTTAAAACAAAATCTAGTATACCAGAGATGCCATGGAATCTCTCTCATTTCTATTCATAGACATTTTCCTAGTTTTTATAGGTACATAGTACTCCACTGTATGGATGCACCATAGTTTATGCAGCAATTCCCCTATGTCTGTACAATTATGTTGTATCCAACATTCTGGAATTAAAAACTGTACTGCAGTAAATAATATGTTATTTTTTTATTGTTGAAGGTTTATCTTCAAAGTAAATTTCTAGATGTGCCCTTGCTGTGTTAAAAGGAAAATGTATGTGTAGTTTTATTAGCTATTTCCACAGTTCTCTTAATAGTAGTTTTAAAATAAATACACAATCCTCTTATCAGCTGGGTAATCCTCTTATCAATCCTCTTTCTAGAACACAAAGGCATATTCCATGCTCATTCTTCATAGAGGCCTGAAATACCTCACCACTTTTTAAAAAAACCTATATATTTTTTAAAATTTTGTGTCACAGCTTCAGTTCCAACGTGTTCCAAAATGGCAGAAGCTATATCTTATTCATTATTTTTAATACCCCAAATACCTAGCAGCGTGGCTTCAAAATGCAGACATTTCTAAATAAATTGATCCAACATGGAAGGACATTATTCAAATCAGTACATTTTCCTTCAGGCTTTTTGGTCCTCAGGAGAAAAATATATGTCTACCTCTAACTATACCTGAGTTATAATGGAATTAGAAAATATTGTTAAATGAATGAAAACAAGAACACTATCTAAACTTGCAGATGTATGCTGTCCAATTTTGAAATCTTACTACAAAGCTACATTAATCAAGACAGTGATACTGCCATGTGGACAAACATATTAAACAGTGGAGCAGAATAGAGAGGTCAGAAATATAAACTCACACTGATGTTCATTTTTTTACACATTAAGGTGCCAAAGCAATTCATATGGGAGAAGACAGTCTTTTAGAATACACTTGGACAACTGGGTATCTCTATGTGTACTTGATTAATTAATTTTTAGAGCTAGATACCTCATATCATACCAAAATATAATTTAAAGTAGATTATAGACCTAACTGTAATATATTAAAATTCTAGATAAAAACATAGGATAAAATATTTCTGACCTTGATGTAGGCAAAGATTTCTAAATATGACATCAAGAGTAGAATATATATTAAATTAATAAGTTGCACTTTATGAAAATTAAATAAGGTGGCCCTTCAAAAGACACCAACTAAATATCTATTTATTTATTTATTTGGCTGCACTGGATCATTGAAAAGAAAAAGAATAGATGAGAGAAAATATTTGCAAATTATATTAGGTAAAGGTCTTGTTTTCAGAATATGTATAGAACACAAACCCTGTAAAAGTCAAAGACATATAAAAATGCAATAAAGAGTTGAAAAGATATTTTGAAAAAGAAAAGATAAGAACAGCTACTGAGCAGAAGAAAAGATGCTCAATATTGTCCTGTCATTAGAAATATGCAAATCAGAGCCACAATGAGATTCCCCTACAGACCTATTATAATGGCTACAGCCAAAAAGTGATATAATACTAAATATGTATGAGAATGTGGAGAAACTGGAACCTTCTTATATTGTTGGTATGAATGTAAAATGGTCCTGCTACCATGGAAACAGCTTGGAAGTTTCTTAAAATATCAAACATAAATGTAACAATGTATAATTCAGGAATTCTATTCCTTGGTATCTATCCAAGATAAATGAAAACATGATACATCCATACAAAGATCTGCACATTAATGTTTATAGTAGCATTTTCAATAACGTTCAAAAGTGAAAGCAATTCGCACATCTATGAATCCATTAGCTAACTGGTAAGAGATAAAATGAGGCACATGTATATGTGTATACTCTACCCAAGTAACTGTAGAGACACAAAGGCTCATTTGGGGAACAAGTATTCTTTAAAGGAGGGAGAGAGTGGCCTGAAGGGCAGAGAACCAGGAGGGCTTCTAATCTGAGACCCCCTAATAACAGGGCTCTGTACACCTGATGCTACACCCCACACAACAGTGTGAGGGGATGATATGATGAACTCCATCCAATGAGGGTGAGCCTGGGCCACAGGCATTTGTGTGTTAAGTGACTGGAGAAAACCCAAAGGCCTCCATCACCCCAGACCTCCCTAAGGGGGCTTCCCTGTGCCGTGAAGCACAGGACTGGCCTGGAATCCACTATGCTGTCACCTTCCTACTGCCAAGCTAAGGAGGCCAATGCCTTTTGACCCCATTATATGATACTCTCTCCCAGGACCTAATCCATTAGTTTGGTTAAAAATTGAGAATATGGTAAACAGCATGAACTATAGTAACAAAGTGAACCAGTAACAAAGAAAGATTCTTGAGAAAGTGAGTGGGTATAAAAGACATATTACATAAGGAGTGATTAACCTAAATTAAGAAAAAATCCACCACAAGAAGAAAGAGTAAAGGGAGAAAATTGAAAAAGTGACAGTACTAGTTTAAACTCCACTTCAAAACTTTGTAAATATTACTTATAAATATGTCAGTTAAAATAGCAAGAAAGAGTGACTAATAATCTAAGCAATTAAAATATTTTCTTATTTTTGTCACCATACTACTTTCACTTCTTTTAACAACTGTCAACATAGTGCTTAATAAATTGGTATAAATATTTGTAACAGGTGGAAATTAATCAGGCATCATAATTTTTTTTTAAAAAATGGAAGCAAGCAACCTAGTTTTACACTAAAAACATAGGAAGATGTAAATAGCATGGTGCCTTTATTAGTAGTAAATGGAGGGCCTTTAAGAAAAAGAGGTGTATTTATTTCAATAAAATAATTTGAACAATAATACATTGGTAGTATTAAAAGAAAATCATCTAATTAAAAACTGAAAATGAAAAAAATTTAAATTTACAGAATATTTGGGAATTAATCAACACTCAATGAGAACTTCTAGAACAGAAATAATCTTAATTGAAGTTAATGACATTGTTTATAGCTGATATAATGAACTTTTAATATGTTAAATATACCTGGATAACCTTATTTCTATCAAAGCCTAGCTTCTAAAACAGGGAACAGATTATAGTCAGACATTAATGATTTTCCAATCACGATTTCCAATGAATTTCTCTCTCTTCTTAAAAAAAAAAAAAAAATCCTGTCACAGAATGCAAGTTCACGTGCCCGACGCACAGTGAGGTCAAACAAACGAAAACATCAAACTTTGGAGTAGAGAAAGTTTTATTGCAGGGTCATGCAAGGAGAGCAGTGGCTCATGCCCCCAGAAAACCCCAAACTCCCCAAAAGGTTTCAGAAAAGCATCTTCAAAGGCCAGAAGAGGGAAGGGGGTCTCAGGGTATGTGATCACCTCGTGCACAATTCTCTGGTTGATGGTGAGGTAACAGGGCAGTTAACACGATCAATCCGCAAGCGCCAGAAGGTCTGGGGGGCTACTGCTCATGACATCAAGTAGTTCATTTCTTCCATTTGGTGGTGTTTTTAGCAACAGAAAAGCTCAGGAAATATGCATGAGATACTATTATCTTGGTACTTCAGAGAAGAGCTATAGCAGAGGATATGGGGAAGCAGGAAGGCCCCATAGGGTCCTATTCAGATAACGTGACTATCACCAACTACTGAGATTTCTGAAATTTAAACCAAATTTATTTCTACTGGCAATTACCTATTGTTACTACATGAACTATTTTGATCACTAGGATATCCCCATTGAAATAGTACATTTATGAAATACTTCATGAAAAATTAGCAAATAGATTGAGGGCATTTGCATTATTTCATCCATACCACATAACATGAGACTAAATAGTCTGGGATTAACTAGACTTTGATGTAGTTTTCTTAGTTGGCATACTTCTGTAAAACAATATTTAGGATAGTTTTGGGTAAAAAATTAAAATATCAGATTAGCAGTGCCCAATTTTCTTTTTTCTACCTCAAAAAACATGAGATAGTCTTTTTTTTGAATTGGAAATGTTTTCTTTTTATTAAAATTATTTAATACATTTTAGAATGGTTTCAGATTTACAGAAAAATTTAGATAGTACAGGGAGTTCCCATATGCCCTCTACCCAGTTTCCTCTATTATTAACATTTACATTAATATGGCATTATTTGTCACTATTAGAGATAGTCTTATTTACTACCCTGTACACAAAGTGCTAGATCTTTCTTTCCGTTTCCATTATGAAATTTTATCTTACCTTTAGTGAATAGCAATATCTTGGGCTAAATTTTATCGAACTTTAGTGAATAGCAATATCTTGGGCTAAAGCTTGAACCTGTATATACTTGTTTTAAAAATAAGAAAACAGGGCTTCCCTGGTGGTGCAGTGGTTGAGAGTCCGCCTGCCGATGCAGGGGACACGGGTTCGTGCCCCGGTCCTGGGAGATCCCACATGCCGCAGAGCGGCTGGGCCCGTGAGCCATGGCCGCTGAGCCTGCGTGTCCGGAACCTGTGCTCCGCAACGGGAGAGGCCACAGCAGTGAGAGGCCCGCGTACCGCAAAAAAAAAAAAAAGAAAGAAAACAAATGGCAAACTCCCGTAGACAATTCTTTAAAACAAATTCCTGGTGACACAGCACACAAATAACCATTAGATATCAGTGGACCATATTGACACGACATGGATCTGTTGTGTAAAGCAACAGAAAGCTCTGTGCAAGGCAATTTATATAATGGGTTCATGCTATATGATGCCAAGCAAGCCACAGGAACAATTACATTAGGAACTTTTGGGATGATTTTTCAGGCTGGAAAAAATGCATTAAAAGGTTTTAGTCATTTCTGAAAATATATGTCTAATGTATGTGGCAATTCTTATTGAAATGGGTCATAAATATACAGTGAGACTTAAAAGGAATTAATAATTATTTAGCCATATGTTAATGAATTAGTTTGTGTGAGCTGAAAGAAGAGTAGAAAAGTACAAATGGTTCTTTTCATGACATAAAATTCAGGATATCTTGAAATTCCAGGGATTTTACTAAGAAACAATAGAGGAAACATGAATTTTCCTACCATTTAAAAATAAATATTACTTAAAATATTCAACGTGGCAATGAGATGTTGTCAGATCTGAATTCTAGTAAGTTTATACATTGCTATCCACGGACAGTAGTAAACGCAAGTGAGTTAGGTGATTTCTTCAATGGACAATCTGCTGGTAATACAGTTTGTTGTAAAATAATTGAAGAAAAAATAAAAATAAAGCAAAAAATGATCCTACTAAATTATTAACTGAAAAGAGATTTACTTTCTTAAAAAACAAAAGAGACACTAATTTCTTTAAACAAGCTTACAATTAATATGACTTGTTCTAAAGGAAAAATTATTTTACATGACTTTTATTTGTCCTAATTGTTATGTATATGTGCTTGCATAATTTATAAAAGGCAGTTGGCCAAATATAATAAGGAGAAGTCCCAGGTCTTTTTGAATTTTTCTCTATCAAAATATTAGGAAAAAACATTTAAGCCTTTGTGTTTCTGTTTTCTTAATAGTAAAATGGACATTAAAGTAAATGACTGATAATATTCTTTCTCATGTTATTATTGAAATTTCTAAGATTATATTACCCTGATTGTTCACAATAATATTAATCCATCGACAAATATTGGAGATTTTTGTATTTATCTCCTATGGCAATATTTTTTAATTCATTCATCGATTTATTGACTCATTCATTCATCAAATGTAAGTTCAGCACATATTTTGATACTAAATATTGTGTTAACCAATATGGATAGAGAAATTAAAAACAACTTCTTTTCAAGGAGCTAATAAAACAGAAAAATATATGTGGACACTGTGTTTAAGTGCTGACATAGAATAAGCATGTAGTGGGATGGAAACAGTCCAGAGAAGTAGCTAAAGCTACTTTTTTTTTTTTTTTTGAAGTTAAGGAAGGCTCCTTGAAGGAATGGGTAGAAAAAAGAGTTGGCATTTTTTTTTCTTAGAAATAATACCTGTTCCTTCATTATATAATATAAAATCTAGAAATCTATGCTTAATCAAAAACTTCTGTGAACTAGACTTTGAGTATAGTTAACAGTCTTAACAGAGTAAAAATAAAATGATTATTCTCCAAATAAAAACAAAATTGCATTTCTTAACATTCTTTTAAATAATAATTTCATTAATCTCAGATTCATTAATAAATCAATGTTAATATTTTATCCCATGTTATATACAGTTTGCAATCTGAAAAGATTTTTACCAGATGACCTTTATTCATTAAAGCACACTTCAATAAGCTTCAAATATTAATATATTAGAAGGAACATTATTTAACTTTATTTTTATGCCATTTTATATGTTAACTATCTTGTCCTGCTCATATAAAATGATTAAATACATTACTTCCTGATACGCTAATGATTGATATACAAAATGTTAAGAGTATTTCCATCATTTAACAGGACTGAGCTAAGAAAATTGAACTATGTATGAGATCCAAGTTCCGGCTTAATTATTAGGGTGATAAGATTGTTCTCACTTTTCCTCACATTTTGCCAGGACAATATATTGTCATATAAAGTGGTAGAAACTGGCACTTACCCATGTCTTTAAAATTTTGCAGTTTGTCAATTTTAGAGTTAAATGTATGTGATGTTGTGTGTATAGTGTTTATAATTCCTTGGGAATTGCAACTACACTATATCAACTATGCTGAGTATAGGTTTTAATTTAACAACATGGTTTCTGTGGCCAATGAATAATATATATAAAACAGAAAGTGTGAGTAGCCAATCTTTCCCCATCATAAATCCTCAAATCCTGCAGTGAATAATATTCCCCGAACTCAAATGTTTTGGTTTCATAAATATATAATTTAGATGGAAATAAACTTTCTAGTTAGAATTTTTGTAACTGTATTAAAGTAGAAAATTGAAGTTTTCAGTATTTACTTACAAAATTATTACTTTTTCTTGTTTTAAAAATTGAGCATGGGGCTTCCCTGGTGGCACAGTGGTTGAGAGTCTGCCTATCGATGCAGGGGACACGGGTTCGTGCCCCGGTCCGGGAAGATCCCACGTGCCGCGGAGCGGCTGGGCCCGTGAGCCATGGCCGCTGAGCCTGCGCATCCGGAGCCTGTGCTCCGCAACGGGAGAGGCCACAACAGTGAGAGGCCCGCGTACCGAAAAAAAAAAAAAAAAAAAATTGAGCATGGAGACTTTAAACCAAATCATGGAATATTTCTATTTATAAGGAAAATAAATCTCAAATTACATTTTTATATACACAGTTGAACAAAATTTGTCAATTATATATAGATATTTGATGATTCAATCCATGATTATTAATATTCAAATGGATGAGAAAAATCTCAGTAGTTTTCACTTATAGCAAATATAATATTCAATAGAATGATAGACATGAATTTTGCATCTTCTTCTCGTGGCAACACTTCTCCAGAATGCTGACCTTTTTGAAGTATTCTGTATCATTGAAATATACATGTAGAATATGAAAAGAAACTCTGTTACCAGGTTAACCAATGTAAGTCTTGTTTCTTGGATTAAATAAAAATGTTCATGGAAAGTTTTCCAAATTTGTTTTAAAAAGTGATCCATTACAATATAGTTCATACAAATTTTCTAAAGTATCAGGTTGCAATTGTGTCTTAGAAAATTATTGTATTTAGGTTGTTTTTTAGTTTGTCTCATGTAATGTATGCGAGGACAAAGTGCTAGCTACCTTTCCACACAAGTACAACAAAAAGGGCAAAATAACTGCAGATTTTGGTCTTCCCTTTTTGTCTTTACTATATTTAACTTTCTTTAATCAAAATTTATTTATAAAATGAAAGTTGGTAACAGTACCAACCAGATATATTTCATGTAACAAGGATCAGAGATAGGATACTGTACTGCACACTTTTAAAATTTGTTCAACTGAATATAATAATAGTAGAAAATGGGTTTTGAATGACTTATTTCAATGCTCAATATTAAAGATGTAACTATTTAAATTGTCATTGAAAAATAACATCTGATAATCATCTCCATATTTGTATTAGAGGTTTTTTCATTCTTCACTTCCAGTAAAATTTATGGAACATGTGCCTTCTCCAGATGAACAGTATTTTTATGTTGTAGAGAATCACATTTTTAAAAATGGTTAGAGATTCCTAGATCTCCTATACTGCAAAAGCTTACGGGTGTTGGATGGGACTTCTAGGAAGGTTGAATGATAGCACACATACTGTCTCCAAAAACAAGTATAAAAGTAGATAAAATTGTCAAAAGTCAACACTTCTGGAAACTGATTAGAATTACACCTCACACTGCAAAGTCTTTATTCAAAAAGACTGTTGAACCCCCATAAGAATGGAAGTCTATGCCATTTTGGCCTGAAAACGCTCCCATGTCAACCCCATCTCATAACTGTATTGCAGTAATTCTTCCAGGGCAGGGCAGGGCAGGGCAGGGCAGGGCAGGGCAGGGCAGGGCAGGGCAGGCTGCTTTAATGTGGAAGTAAAGCACAACCTATAGAAAGTCACATTCAGATACTTTATCAAAAACAAAAAGGGAGAATCCAGAAAGGGAGCAAACTGCTTGAAAAGGCAGGCATGCAGCTACCCTGAGGTGGTGATACTGCTTGAGACAAGCAAAGATCTGGAAGAAAAGCCAGACATTTAGCAAAGACACCTGGAAATGAAATAGTCAAAACAGATCTTACTGAAATTTCACATATCCCTCATGGTCTGGGAGGCAGCTTGGTTTTGCAAACTTGTGAGCAGGCTCAAGAGAAAGCAGAGAGAATCTTAGCTATCTACTCATCCCTACAGAGCACAGGGCCCTGATTCGGCAGAGTAGAAGGTACAAAGGACTTGTTAACTGCCCGAATTTTGAAAGTGGCCCCGATACAACAATAATATACCAACAGCAAATAATGAATGCTGATTGGCTCAGAGTGTTTCAGCCTAACCTCTGCACCCATTTTCACTGGAGATCACCTCTGACTAAAGAAATACTAACTCAAAAAAGGTGGAGGAAGATTGGGCCTTCATTATAATAGTAAAGCTAATTTTTCCAATTTGTTTCAATCCACAAGTCCAAAAGAAAATTAGAAACACATACATATCCTAAAATTATTAGTATCATGAATTCAGAGAGTATTCAAAGACTTTTATCTATATATCTATATCATTTATCTATATTTTTTTCTGGACTAAAAAGGAAAGTTTGAACCACAATCAATTAGCTTGATGACAGCCTTCGACCAATCACCATTCATAGTTGGTGAATTCTTCACCTGGTGACAATTAAAGAAGGTAATTAGGAGACTGATAATATCCTTAGCACACTGCTCCTTTGACACAAACACTAACCCCTCCATATTGGTGCTAAGGGAAAAGTGCTTGCCAGATTAGTAGTTGGCTAAAGGTATGAAGCTTTTTCTCATAATAAATGATGAAATCTACTAAAAAAGTTAGTTTAACCTACATTCATTAATACAATAGGTGATATAAATAGGACCAAAAAATCAAACAAGTAGTTGTTGGGGAAACTTAGGAAATTCCCAGAAGGCAGTACCATGCTTCGACTGTATTTAACTTTCACCCACTCTCTGTACCCTACAGCATAATAAGTAAAATATAATCTTATATAAATGTTCATTATACAGTATTATGATTTGCTGCACATTCTTTTGTCTGCCTTTCTTTTTTTGTCTGCCAATAAGTTCTCCTATTTCCTTCAAGAACAGCAGGAGTTCTGTCAAATTTTCATAGCGTGAGACACTGTGAGATGTAGGAATAAAAATAAAGAATTAATCAGAGTGCTTGTAAGATTATTTAAAATTATTTAAAATTATTTAAAAAGTTGTATTTCAACTTTCTGAATTTACAATTGATCTTATTTTTTCATAAAGTTTCACTAGGAAACTGTGTGAGAAAATTTATCTGTATTTATTTTAAGACAACTCCTAGCCTTAAAAATAATTAAATAGCAAAATATATCCTAGGTAACTATTTATTCACATTCTTTTAGAATAAGGCTTTTCTCCCATCCTTCCTAATGCAAAAATTCCCTTTTCTCAATGCCATTAAAGCATTAGGGAAAAAATCATGCCTGGTTTGTATCAGCTCACTAAACTGGGTAAAACAAAAATACTTTCATTCAGTTTAGGGTCTCCTACCCTCTACCAATATGTTTGCATATAAATCTTTAATATCTGAGAAAATTGATTTCTTTCATTTGTAAATTAAGCAAAATAATACCTGCAAATCACTCTCATAAATGTACTGCATTAATCTTCCGAGACAATGAATAAATGAATAATGATACCACTTCACAGATTTCAGGGAGTTTTAGAAATATAAGCTATTTTAATTCTGTGGAAATTAAGGCTAAATTAACTGTTTCCTATCAAAATAAGTAAAATACCTAATGTTGTTTTAAAGCTTACTCTCTGAGAAGACTGCAAAATGTTTCATATAATTTCTCATATTTAGTCCTTTCAACCATCCAATTACATATACACTAAAGTGACCCACATTTGCACATAAAAATACTAAGGATAAAAGAGGCTATTTCCTGCTAAAGATGACACAAATAAAAATTGGAAAAAGTAGGATTCAGGAAGTTTGACTCCACAGAGCATAGTCTTCAGATTTTTAGTAATTACCACCCTGACATATCATTTTAGAGCTAACAAAAATATCAAGACAGAAGAAAACAATTATCTTCAACAAGAGATTTATTTGAACGCTGTGTCCTGGTTATCAGCAAGGTAGTTAGTGTAAAATTTTATTTGGTCTGAAAGGTGAATAATTTGTGTCTGCTTTATCCATAAATATATATTTTCTATCAATCTCCATGCAAAAATCTCTACAGAGGGGCTTCCCTGGTGGCGCAGTGGTTGGGAGTCCGCCTGCCGATGCAGGGGACGCGGGTTCGTGCCCCGGTCCGGGAGGATCCCACATGCCGCGGAGCGGCTGGGCCCGTGAGCCATGGCCGCTGAGCCTGCGCGTCCGGAGCCTGTGCTCCGCAACGGGAGAGGCCACAGCAGTGAGAGGCCCGCGTACCGCAAAAAAAAAAAAAAAAAAAAAAAAAAAAAAAAATCTCTACAGAAATGTTCATAGCAGGATTCTGACAAAACTCAAACACTAAAGACAACCTAAAGGTCCTACAACTGATGAATCGTTTAACAAACTGTGTTACATCCCTGCATGGAATGCTACTCAGCTATAAAAGGCAGAAACTTATAAATATGTACAACTTTGATAGGTCTCAAAGAAATTATGCTGAGTAAGCAAATAAACTCTCTTGTAGTTACATACTGTATGATTCTGTTTATACAGCATCCTAGGAATAACAATATTATAAAGTTGGAGAGCAGATTAGTGGTTGCCAGGGATGAAGGAAGGATGTGGCTGTGGCTATGGCTATAGAGTGGTACAGCACAAGGAACCATTCTGATGGCATAATTCTGTACCTTGTGATGAATATGCATAAAACTAAAGGCACACAAACACACACACACGAGTACATGTAAAATAAGTGAAATCTGAATAAAACTGATGGATCATATTAAAGTCAATTTCCTAGTTGTGATATTGTACTATAGTTATCATAGCTGTTACCATTGCAGGAAACTCAAAAAAGAGTACATAGGATCCAGAATCTCTTTGCATTATTTCTTACAAATGCATCTAAATCTACAATTATCTCAAAATGAAAAGTTAAAAAAAAAACAAAATGAATTCAGACTTACATGAAACCAGCTTGTATGAAGAGTTAAATCATTTTAGAAAAATTTTCTGCAAAATCATCAGCACTGTATATATTTATATTTAGAAATAATTTATCAGAAATGTATCAGAAATATAGCCTATAAGATCAGTACTGTTAATTAGCAGCAATAGTAACAGTGGCAGCAGCAGAAACATTCTCAAAATTAAAAATTGTCAATATTTATTCATGAAAAAGAAAAAGAAAAAAGGGCTTCCCTGGTGGCGCAGTGGTTGAGAGTCCACCTGCCGATTCAGGGGACACGGGCTCGAGCTCCGGTCCTCGAAGATTCCACATGCCGCGGAGCGGCTAGGCCCGTGAGCCATGGCCGCTGAGCCTGCGCGTCCAGAGCCTGTGCTCTGCAACGGGAGAGGCCACAGCAGTGAGAGGCCGGCGTACCGCAAAAAAAAAAAAAATTATTCATGATCTTGCATTTGCCAAGAATGACTGATGTTCCTTTCAATTATTTCTAATGAAAATGAAGTTGTTATGAATATGAAAGTATATGAAAGAATATGAAAGAAATATGTAAAAAAATTCAATTGTATTTCTGAAAGAAAGCAATGAGCAACTGGACACTGAAATTAAAAAACATTACTATTTATGAAAGCATCAAAATACAAATTAAGAATATATTTAACAAAATATCTGTAGGTGCTGTAAAAAAACTGCTAAGACAAATCATTAGAGTCATTATTATTATATTAATGCTCTACAAATGGATCTATAGATTCAATATGTTCTGAATCAATAATGAAGACAGTGTGGTTTTGACTCAAAGGATATATACATAAACACATATATAACTAAATGGAATAAAAAGTTCAGAAACAGACTCATACATACAGGGCCATTTGATTTTCAACAAAGATGCCAAGGCCGTTCAATGGGGAATTAATAGTTGTTTAAATAAATGATGTTGAAAGAACAGAATATCTTTACTTAAAAAAAGACTCCATCATGTGCTATAAAATTACCTTGAAATCAATCATAGATGTAAATTTCAGAGGTAAGAGAATAAGTCTTATAAAAACTATAGCATAGGGCTTCCCTGGTGGCGCAGTGGTTGAGAGTCCACCTGCCGGTGCAGGGGACACGGGTTCGTGCCCCGGTCCGGGAAGATCCCACATGCCGCGGAGCGGCTGGGCCCGTGAGCCATGGCCGCTGAGCCTGAGCGTCCGGAGCCTGTGCTGCACAACGGGAGAGGCCGCAACAAAAAAAAAAAAAAAAAAAAAAAAAAACTATAGCATAAAAACCTCTGACCCCAGATTAGACAAATATTTCTCCATATACCCAGTGGAAAAAAACATAAATAAAAATTCTAAGTTTGACTTCATAAAAATATAAAACTTTTGCTAATTTCCAACTATAAGATAAATAATTTCTGGGGATTTAATGTATAGCATGGTGACTATAATTAACAATACGTATTATATACTTAAAAGTTTTGACAGTAGAAAAAAAGTTCAGCCATTTTGGATTAAGAAAAAAATACTTCTGCTAACGATAAGAAACTTAAAATACTAAAAGGTAAGACATAGGCTAGGAGAAAATATTTTCAAAATATGTATCTGTCAAAGGTCTTGTATCTATAATGTATGAAGAACTCTCATATGAATTATAAGGCAAATAACTCAATTAAAAATGGGCAAAAAGACTGAATAGATGGGTCATAAAAAAATACAAATCACCCATAAACACATGAAAAATTGCTCATCACCATTTGTCATCAGAAAAATTAAAATTAAAACCTCAATGATATCGATATGGCTGAAATTTTAAAAGCTGGGCAATATCAAGTTTAGCAAGGATGTGGAACAACTAGATTCCCAAACACCCAGTGGAGCACGAAATTTTTCAATCACTTTAGAAAACAATTTAGCAGTTTCTTAAAAAGTTAAATAAGTACTTTTTATATTATCATGCCCATCCCATTGCATTTTAAGAAGAGAAATAAAAACATATGTCCACCCAAGACTTACACAAATGTTCATGGAAATTTTATTCATAATAAAACAAACTAGAAAAATCCCTATTGACCATCATTAATCTACTCAAAGGATAAACAAATTGTAGTATATGCATATAATGGTGAATTAGTAGTAAAAAGAATACACAAAATAACTTGGGTGAATCTCATAAGGATTGTGGTAAGTAAAAGAAACTAGACACAGAAGAATACATCCTATTCAGTTTCATTTATATAAAATTCCACAAAAAACAAGATACAGCTATAGGAAAAAATGATTAGTAGTTGCCAAGGTCAGGGTTTGGGGAGGATCTAGAATCCAAAAATATATGAAGGGACACTTGGCATAAAAGAATTGTTCTATGTTATGTTTGTGGTGGTGGTTACCTTCCTGTATATATGTTTCAAATTTATCATATTGTACATTTAAAACTGATGCACACACACACACACACACACACACACACACACCACCCACATGGTGAGTTTAAAGATAAAATCATTAACTTATCCCAGACTCTCTAAATGGCAATGATACAAAATTAACATTTGGCTTCCAGGGAGAAATGCATTCTAGGGTGCTCTTAGAAAACACATGGTCTCAAATGCCTTAAGAACTGGTAGTGTAGGAAAAAAAGCCTCTAAATATCTTATAGACATGAATCTTAGATCCGTCTGTAAAACCATGCCTCAGTTTTTTAACGTTGTTGTCCCTCAGTATTTTTACAGAAATCTCAAGGCAGAGAAGGGCTTATCTCAATGATGTATGTGGGTTTGGCTTTTATCTACAGAAGTCGATATTTCTTATGGAAAAGAAAGGATGCTGACTTTTATCAGTTATTAAATAAATTACCTGCTTGACTCATTAGCACCTCAGCCTGAAACAAGTAATAGAACCATATAATGGGACTCTTTTGGCTTGGAATCAAGAGAATTATTGCTAGTAGAGCTCTCTGTCCAAAAGACAAATCTCCTCTATTTGCTAGGTGTAGCGAGGGATGTATATTAGGAAAGGAATACAGAATAAACACATTAAACTTTTCTGTGTCTGTAAACTAGTGGCTTTTAGAAAAATACTTCTCAAGAGTTTGCTGTGTGAATTCGATAGCAAAAGTAGTGGCTAACCTCTTAGATGCTGTAATCCAAATGACTAGATTCAAATCCTAACTCTGCCACTACCTGTAAGTATATCTTCAGGGTAACTAATTCATCCTGGATAGACCTCTGCCTCTTCATCTATAAAGTGGAGCTAAAAATAGACCTACATCAGGGGATTGTGATACATTTAGAAAATCCTCTCAAAAATTCTTAGCACATTACCTGAGAAACAGTAGAACTTTATAAATGTTAGGTGTTATTAATACCTAATATAAATATTAGGTGATATGAATATCATGGAAGACATATCATATAGTAGGCACCCAACAACCTATTTTATTTTATTCAAATAATTTCGAAAATGTGAAGAAAATTATAGAAATGATAAAATGATATCAGCCAAAATATACATTAAATGAAGGTCCTATATGATATATTACCACCTTGTTTTTCATAGCCACATTACTATATTATGATAGTACCAACATTTTCCAGATAGATAGACAGACAGATAGATTAAACTGTTATTGCTAAGGACTTAACATTGAAGAAAAATCAAGTAAATAAGGATATTTCAAAGAACTATATAGAAATTGACTTTTTATAGTTTTTCAATCTATATCTAAATATATTTGTAATATAACATTATGTTAAATATTTTGAAACATTTTCTAAAACATTTAATATAAAATGTTAAAATATTAAAGTTAAGAAGACACTAAACCTCTTCATAAAAATTCATCCTATATACTTTGCTTATACTTCAAACAATCTTTTCTGTAGTTTAGATAGAAAAAAACAATTTGACAGCAACACATGCTGTATATTTTAGAATTTTTACCTAAATTCTTGGGCCCCAGAAGTACTATGAGACGTGCCAGAGGTAATGATCTGGGCAAATTGAAAACTGTCATACTGATTAGGCAAATAAAGAAAGATATCACTGCTCTGCATGAATCATTACCAAATCATTTGATAATGTTTTCCGGCATTATCCACTGACAGACTTTTTGGTAATTAGAGCAATACACATAAACGAATAAACAGAGCTTCTAACTGGACCAACACAATAATCATTTCTTTTCAGAAGAAACCAGATATAAAAATATTTTATGAAATTGGAAATATGTACTTAAATATTTTTAATAATAATGATACTTTTTTGGAAATGTTACAGGGACTTAGAAAAGTCTATAAATTCAGGATTTGAAATAAGAACCATCACCGTCTGCTCATCCTTTCAGGTATGCCCTTGGTTCTATTTTATTCTTCACCGATGTTCTATGTAACCTGGTTATCATCACTGCATCTACTGCCCAAAGGAAATAATAGCCAGAGCCTCTTCTCCTAGCCTATTAGTCAATGAGCTAAGAAATAACAGGAGAATAGGGACCAAAGCATAGCGAGATGGGATTCTTATGTAAATATTTATATTTGATATATTGAACAGATTGACGCTACAAAACAATATGTCTAGACCATCTTTCAGATATCATCTAATATCAACTAAATCTGATTTTTCAAAGTTTACTCTATTAAAACTCTCAAGTTAGTATGCATTTGTCATCACAATTAATTAGATTTGTGAAAATATCTGACATTATATTTACAACCCGTTTATTTTTCTGCTTCTGATGTGGACAACACAGAGACAAGAATTACTGACAGAACTTTTTAAAAATTCATGACCTGATATTACAAGAGATAAAATAGAAAAATCACAACAGAGAAATAGAGGAAAAATAATAAGTAAAAAAGAGAAATAAAGATGAGAAAGGGGAGACTAAGGTCAATAATTAAACAGAGGTGATAATTAGAAATATTAAAAATATATTAAGAAGCCATTATATAAAAGTTTAAGATAATAGTTTCAAAAAGATAGATGACATTGATAAATTTCTCAAAAGACACAAAATGCTACAACTTGTTCAATTAAATAGATAACTTGAAGAACCCTATATTTATTAAAGATATTAACTTAATAGAGAAAAGTCTCCTCACAAAGAAAACTCCAATCTCAAACAGCTTCTTGGTGAATATCTAAGAATTGTGAAGAAATAAGACCCATTCTATTCAAATTCTTTGAGTAAATAGAAAAAAATTAAATAGAAAAGTAGATTAGATGACGAACTAATTTTATGAGGTCACTAATATCCTGATACAAAATGGCATATGTAAAAAAGAGTTTCATTGTTTTTAATGAAAAGAGAAAGCTTCAAGTGTCTATATGCTAGGATATGATATATAAAGAATGATATATCAACATAGTAGAAAACTTTGCATTTATACAAGTAAAATAAGAACCTTTCTATATACTGTATGTCTGCACACTTGTATGCTGTTTAAAGAGCTCCAGGATTGTTAATGCAAGAACCAAAGTACAAAACTGTGACTGTTATGAAAATATTTGTGTAACAAAATGAAAAAAATATCTAAGAATAGGTACCCAATTTTGCTTGGTTTTGATTGCCTTTTTAAAACGAAACACTGGAACAAATGATGAAAAACCAATAAAATTAGTTTATTCAGTGAAGAAGGGACAAGAGGATGTTGGGTTACTCAGAATAAACTTAATTGAGCAAGTGATATTCAAGCTAGGATCTACAGAATTTGTAGAAAATTGTCAATTGGAAAGAAACAAGGAGAATTCTCTCAGGATGAGGCTAAAACATTTGCAGTAGAGTGTGGATCAGGGAGCTTGGCACACATAAAAAGCCCACTACGGCAGGTAGAGATCAGGAGAAGTCAAGAAAGGACCAGGGGCTTCCCTTCCCTGGTGGCGCAGTGGTTGCGAGTCCGCCTGCCGATGCAGGGGACACGGGTTCGTGCCCCAGTCCAGGAAGATCCCACATGCCGCGGAGCGGTTGTGCCCGTGAGCCATGGCCGCTGAGCCTGCGCGTCCGGAGCCTGTGCTCCGCAATGGGAGAGGACAGGAAATCAGATCTGCTAAAATCTGGCAAACCTGAAATCAGCCTCGGTATATTCATAATTACTTTGCAGAGTGACATAATTCCTTTCCTGTGTATGAAATTGGCATTATAATTCATCTTATGATCTTATGGCAGATACCTTGATGATTTTTATTAGGCTTTTTGAAGTCTTAAGAAGAGCAAGTGAGCAGTATTCTTATAGGCACTGAAAAGTCCTGAAACCAGGTAGGAATCACTGGCTTCCACGGATACAATAAAATACCTTACCGATTTTTTGTGAAGAGGAAAACAAATCTTTGTTTTCACAGAATGCTCAGACTGGCAGGTACCTGAGAGTCCACCTGGCCCTGCCATCTCATCTCATGAGTAAAGATACTAAAACAGGTAAGACTTGCTCAAAGTTTCAGCTTCAGAACTAGGACAAGAACATACAATTCATGATACTAGTCTATTGCTCTTTGTTCTAGAACATTCCAAATTTCAAGAAGTAGTTGGAAATTTTGTAAAACATATGGTTAAAAAATGTATAGTCACCATGTAGATCCACATACAAAGTATAAACAAAATATGTTTTGCCCCCTAAACTATCTTAAATTTAATGGAAATCAAATCTGTTTGTGGTTGGATAGAGCTTTATTCTCTAGCAAATGCAAATTGCCTCACCAATGAACACATGGTCAGACACCACATTCCTTTCCCAGGCATTGAATAATAAGGAGTCATCATTTTTCTAATATAAATAGGTGTCATAAGAATTTCAGAAGTGAAACATTGAGATCTATCTTTCACTAGTAAAAAGAATGTGAAATATGAAAATATTTAGAACAACTTTTAGAAAATACTGGATTTTTAATTAGTGGGAAAATGGTTTGATATTTAACCTGACTTACTTTTTATCACTATTAGAGAAAAAAATAAGAAGAGGACAAAAACCAACTGTGTCTGGATTTGGTTTATAAAGCTTTTGTTTTAAAGAGAGTATTTTTTAAATTCTAAAATGCTTTACAGAGTATTTTCAAAGTTCTTAAAAATATCTCCAGTTTAAAAGTTTTACAAATACGTTTGAACATAATAATGTAGGTCTCACTAATTAGTTGAGATGCAAAAAAAGTTTTATCAGTAAGTATAATGCTGTAGGGCAGTTAGTTCACTCTTAAGGGAAGTAGTTCAAATACGTGCACAGTATTCCAAATGATACCTGATGATCTGAAAGGTAAAAGCTTTATCTTCAACATCTTTTCAAACTGATCTTCCAAATTTCCTTCTATGCTTAATAATAAGTAAATGGCAGTAAGAGCACTTACATGATTCCTCTCAATCCTCTTTTTTTCCCCAGTTTTATTGAGCTATAATTAACATATAGCAACAACAACAAAAAATGGGAGTGATGTGCCATGATGGAAGTGTTAGCTAACTTTATTGTGGCAATCATTTTATCATATGTAAGTATCACATCAGCATGTAGTACAGCTCTCCATTCACTTTTCATAAAAATAAGATACTTTTCTGAAACTTAAAATAGTCATTTATATCAACTAAAAACCCTATCTTAACTATATTTATTATAAAATGAAACCATTATATTATAATCTCACAAATGGAAGGTGATCCCTTCAATAAAATGTAGCTATAAAATTTACCAAAAACACTTTTTTCACATATATCACCAAATTTATACAAGTCATCATGAATTCAGCTTAATTTCAAAGAAAGCATGAAGATATATTGCAACATCTAAATTACATGTTTTTTCCCAAAAACTGAATTACTTTAGATTGATTGTAGTTAACTGGAATAATTCTAACCTTAAGTTGTATTTTAATGACTTGAGAAGATGATTTTTATAATTACCTTATCAAAGCACAAGCCTAAACGACAGAGAAGTTTTTTTTTTTTTTTTTTTTTTTTTTTATGGCTTCCGGTCTGCAACCTGATATACTTCTCTATTGATTTAGGTCTTTTATATCCTTCAATGAAATTTTATAATTTTATGTGTAAAAACTCTTTCACGTCTTCTGTTAGACTTGTGCCATGGTGCTTTATGGTTTTTATGGTCATTGTGAGCGGAATTGTTTAACACATTTCTGATTGGTGTTGCTGGTATACAGGAATGGGGATTGATTTTGTATTTGTTTACTGATGGGTTCTATTTTTTTTTGCAGTACGCGGGCCTCTCACTGCTGTGGCCTCTCCCGTTGCGGAGCACAGGCTCCGGACGCGCAGGCCCAGCCGCTCCACGGCATGTGGGATCTTCCTGGACCGGGGCACGAACCCGTGTCCCCTGCATCGGCAGGCAGACTCTCAACCACTGCGCCACCTGGGAAGCCCCCAGAGAAGTTATTTATTGGAACTTCCAGGACATCACCTTAAGTCAGAACACATTTTCTCCAATGTCATTCAATGTAAACGTCTAACTTCGCAAGAGCACCCAACTCTACAATGTACAGGGAACACAGAATTCTCCTTCTTAGTCATCAAGAAGCAATTATCATCAGATTCTTTTGTAAAGTGAATGTAATCACAGCTTTTATAAAGATTGCCAATATCAAGCTGGGTTTTATTGGAGTTTTGTTGTTGTTGCTGTTGGTTTGCTGTAGAGTGTGTGTGTGTGTAGAGTGTGTGTGTGTGTGTGTGTGTGTGTGTGTAGAGTGTGTGTGGGTGTGTGTGTGTGTGTGTGTATTTTAGTGTAACTGAGTTTGTCCTCTCAGAGATTTTTTTTTTTTTTTGCTTTACGCGGGCCTCTCACTGTTGTGGCCTCTCTCGTTGCGGAGCACAGGCTCTGGACGCGCAGGCTCAGTGGCCAAGGCTCACAGGCCTAGCTAGCCGCTCCGCAGCATGTGGGATCTTCCCGGACCGGGGCACGAACCCGTGTCCCCTGCATCAGCAGTCGGACTCTCAACCACTGCGTCACCAGGGAAGCCCCTCTCAGAGATTTTGATTCAGAAGATCTCTAAAGAGACGTGGGAAAAGCTGTGTGCTTTTTACAAGTTAATCAAATAATTAACATTGTCAGCCAAGATTATAAAGTTTGCTATAAAATAAAAAGGAAATCTAATGTTCACGGTTAATTGAGTTTTATTTGTAAACTTCTTGTGTAAATGAATACATCTAATTTGATGAATAAGCACTTTTTCTTTACAAAAGAAACTTTCTCTTCCTGCCTTGTATACTTGCTCAGCATACCTCCTCTAGCTTGGACAATACAAATTATTCTTTAGTTAATTCAATGCCTGAGTGAAGAAATATTCTGATATGCATGAATAAATTGGTGAGATCTTTTTGTAGGGATTTATCTGCTTTTACGGGAAAACTTTTGAAGCCCTGGAATATAAGTTATACAGGAAACTGTGATTTGTATTTTAAATTGATTACTATAACGTATTTTCATTATAAGAATAAAACCTAGAGGAAACACAGAGTAACTGCCAAAATTAATGGGAGAAGATAAAGTGATACACTTATATCATGTTTTGCCATTAAGGACTTAGGCAGACAAGCCAACAAAAATACAATTTCTGCTACTTTTATATGCAATCTGACCTTGAAATGGCTAATTGTTGCCTTTAAATTATAAACTTATCATTTAAAAATGAGCTAATATGTTTATAATCTTAAAATAGACTAATAAAAATATCCACCTTATGGATTTATTGTACAGAATATGAAATAATGTATTTGGAGTGGTTATCACAGTGCCAGGAAAATAGTAAATCCTCACTAAGTAGTTATTAGGAACCAGGAAATAGTCATTGAATCAAGTGTAATTAAAGATAAATAAAATGTAGATTTTTTTTTTTTTTTTTTTGGGGACGGACCCGGGCACGAACCCGCGTCCCCTGCATCAGCAGGCGGACTCTCAACCACTGCACCACCAGGGAAGCCCTGTAGATTGTTTTATAACAAAAAAGCTCAAGAACAGAAATTAAAATTTCATTCAAATTGCCATTAATGCCCAGTTATGACTGTTTTTCTATAAGTTATACTGAAGATAAAACATAAGTTACAATACCCAAACGATTCTTCAATTCATCCCTCTTTCATTATTCTAGTAAAAGAAAAAAGTCAATGTCGATATCAGCAAGGCAAAACTAACAAAATGGTTGGTGAGAAAATAAATGTAAGAAAATGGTAACCAAAGCTAATTAGAATATCAGTTGACCAAAAAAAAAAAAAACCAACATCTCAAAAATATGATATAAAAGAAAAATATTATTAATTTCCAGTATATAAGTATTAGGGGGGACAAGAAAGGGATATAGGGGAAGCAGGGTAGTTATGGTGGCAACAAGGACACTATTAATAAAAGATTTGGCTTTCATGATGGCAAAATGTGTATGACATATGCTCCTAGAATGTGGTAATTTGGATTGGAATTTCAACATCTTTTTTTTATATGTCAATTATATTTTATATTATGTGTATTTGCATGGCACTCAGGGTATATTCATAAAAATAAAACACATCGTGAACATATTAGTATTATAATTACCCACATAAGGGGACGGACTATGATGCAGCTTCCATACCCCTATTATACTGTTATCTCTCTTGTGTGCTTTATTTCTCTTTTTGCTGAAGAAAAGATGAAATACTGCTTTGGGAAGGAAATATTTACTCTATCTGCCAAAATTACTCTTGGTAGACTGCAACTCAAGTAGTAAATATATTTTTATGGATAATTAGTTGATTGAATGTCTGTGTGAATTAGAGGCTTTTTAATATTCATGACTAATTTATAACTATGAATATTTTATTAATTTCTGTGTTGTTTGAAATAATGATGCTACAATAACACAAAACCCAAAGACTTAACATTAATAAACTCTAAATAATAAGTCAATTCTGTGATTAAGTATCACCCAAAGCTTCCTCGACATAACAATATAATATGCAAAATACAAAAACTGTGGCTCAGGTATAGAGATATGTAATCCATTATTTTCCTTATAAATTAGAAAATCTAGATGTAGAACCACCTTCATTGTTTTCAACACTTTTTATAGAATCAATTACAGGAAATCATCTCCTTTTTTTTTTCTTTTTTTTGGTAGCAGAACTCTCAACTGCAGAATGGATTTCAGCACCAATCTGAGAAAGATACACACATTTTTGAGATAGACTTTCATTTATTGGATTTATATATTATCCTGCTTAGATTTTTATTTAAGCACTTATATTGTAATTGTCTACTTTTTTCTTTCACTGATTTGTAAGTTTTAAAGGACATAGTATATTTTGTTTTTGCTTATGTCTTATTTTCCTGGCTCTAACACAATAGAAGTTTTATATGAATAAACAAATTATTTGCTCTGAAATTCCAAATGTTCTCCCAAAGAGTCATAGGGGGGAAAAAAATGTTTAATTCAAAATATCTAAGCATGGGATGATGAACTAGTATCATAATTACCCGATTTATTCTAAAGTCTGCAAAATAATGTTTCCTACTGTGGGCCTCATCTTTCAGATCCTTGCACCTCATATCTGACTATAGTCACAGCTTCTCTGCCTACAACAACTGCAACTTTTTTCACTACTGCCCGAATCTGAAACCACCACAGCAGAAATCCAAGCAGGTGCATGCAGTTGTCCCTCATGGAGACCAAATCTCTAGTCATTCCAGCTAAACAATCAGAAACAAAATTTTGAAAGATTTGAGGAGCTGTAAAGGACAGCTCCACTAGAACACTGTCTGTGTATGTCACATTTCTGACTCACATGCTGTATCTATGAAGGGATATTTCTGTAACAGAAAGCCAGCATTAGAAAACCTAAAACAGACCAACCATTTAAATGAATATATTTTAAGTGGTTTTATCAATTTTTGGACCTCACTGAAGCTACAAAAGTTACATATTTCTCAAAAACCTCTTGTATTTTTCCATTTTGGCTTTCTCTATTGACTAAACTCATTTCATTACCACAGAGCAACTGACCTCTAGACAGTCGATCAAAAAGAGAAAAGAAGCATGGTGGGCAAATAGTACCAGCTTATATTTTGCAAAAAAAAAAAAAAAGAGTAAACTGTTTTTCGAGATCTGTAAATAATTCTTCAGCTTTTGAAATCATTGTTACTACAAATGTATTGATCAAGAATTGAGAGATGCCCAGTGACTCAAGTCAAACTCAATATCCACTGTACATGTTTTATGTTTTGGAAAATTTTATATACAAATACAGTAATCAGAATAACACAGGACCTCTTATGGTGAGTCTTTATTGATATAGAATTCTGCCTGAATACTATAAAACCTTAGTTATTCAAATTTGTAAAATGTCTTAAAACTAAATTATAGTAAGAATGTTATAATTTAAGAAATGGAAGTATAAAATACTTAAGTTTGATCCCCTGCTGTTCCATATATTAGTATGTAAACAAACGCTATAGTGATCAAAAGAGAATGGCACTGATAAAAACAGACACGTAGACCAATGGAACAGAACAAACACCCCAGTAATAAACCGACACATATACAATAAACTAATCTTTGACAAGAGCACCAAGAAAACAAACCCGGAAAGAACAGTTTCTTTAATGGTGCTGGGAAAAGTGGTTGTCCACATGCAAAAGACTGAAGTTGGACCCTTATCTTACACCATACACAAAAATTAACTCAAAATGGATTAAAGATTTAAATGTAAGACCTGAAACCATAAAATTCCTGGAAGAAATCATAGAGGAAAAGCTTCTTGCCTTTGGTCTTGACAATATGGTTTTGGGGATATGACATCAAAAACACAGGTAAAAGCAAACATAAACAAATTGGACTATGTTAAACTAAAAACATAGGGTTTAACCTTCAAAATTTATAAGGAACTCATACAACTGTTAAGCAAGAAGGCCAGTAGACTATGGCTCTAACGAGGTGGAGGCCTCTGTAAGCAAACCAAAACCTAAGGCAAACCAAAACCTAAGCCTGAAATGCCTCGAGGTTGAGAAATCGAAACGCTAAGGACAACCAAGCACAAACAGCCAACGAGGCTCTAAGCTACAGCCAACCAATAATTCCCTTACTTGGCTTCCACACTTCCTCTATGGAAGCCTCTCCTCAGCGCCTGTCGGCGGAGCGCGCCTAACCACTGCCAGTTTGCTGCTGCCTGATTGGAATGGATTTTTGTTCAAATAAACTCTTAAAAACTTGAATATGCCTCAGTTTATCTTTTAACAGTTCTGGTGTCAGAAGAACAAACCAAAGGGACCCCAGCAGCCCCCAGGAGCCCCGAGCAACCAGGCGGAGGTACCTGCTGAGCTCCCTGGAGCCGCTGCCTGCGCGCCGCCTCTGGAGGTGTGGGGACGTCCCCTCGGGTCCCGGTCCTCGTTCAGCAGCTTTGCGTCACGAGCTTTCAGACTCAGTGTCTTTTTTTCCCCCAAAACTGGGTCCCGAAACCAACTGGAGTTGGCCTAGTTCCGACTTAGAAACCGGAGGGGGTCCAGGGTCGGATCCGGTCCAACTTAGAAAGCAGTCCGGGTTCCAGTTCTGACGTAGTCCGGATCAGACTGGTTCCGTCTTAAGTCGTACACCGGCCGGCTCCAGCCTCGGACTGGGTCTGACTGAAACTGGGTTGGGCTCGTGTGAGGCCTCGGCTGAATAAAATTTTATTTTAAGGCTGCCCAGCAGGTACCCTGACCAAGAATGATCATGAGTTACGGTGGCCACAGCGGAGAACTTTTCTTTTTCTTTTTTTTTTTTTTTTTTTTGCGGTAAGCGGGCCTCACACTGCTGCGGTCTCTCCCGTTGCGGAGCACAGGCTCCGGACACGCAGGCTCAGCGGCCATGACTCACGGGCCCAGCCGCTCCGTGGCATGTGGGATACTCCCCGACCGGGGCACGAAGCCTTGTCTCCTGCGTCAGCAGGCGGACTCCCAACCACTGCGCCATCAAGGAAGCCCCACAGCGGAGAACTTTTAACCGAGAAAGTCTCGTCCATTTAGGAGGGGCCCCCGAGGAAAAGGGCCTTAGCTGGGCACTCTCTATGAAGGGTGGAGGGAAAATTATTTCCCTCGCCTACAGTGTCCGGTGACCAAGTGAGACCCTCTGGGATGCCCCGCTCACTCTGGAGCCTGCAGACAGCATCCCGGGAAAACTGGCGAAGCCGGCAAAGGTAAGAATTCTTACGAAAGTCCGCTCTCCCAGCTGTCCGTCTGTGTACTGCTTGAGACAATGGGAATCTAAACTGGTGCAGCCCCTCTGGATAATATTATGGAGGTTCCTCAAAAGATTTGAAAAAAGAACTAGTATATGATCCAGCAGTCCCACTTCTGGGTATATATTCCAAAGGAAATAAATTCAGTCAGTACTTCAAAGAGCTATCTGCCCTCCCATAGTCATTGCAGCGTTATTCACAATAGCCAAGATATGGAAACAACCTGAGTGTCAGTAGATGAATGGATAAAGAAAATGAAAATGTGAAATATTTTATATATATATATGTGTGTGTGTATGTATATATATATATATATATAGTTGTTTTTGTCTTGCCTTGGGTGAGTGGAGTGTCGGGGTTCCCAAGAAGGCAAACAAGGTGCATTTGGATCCCACAGGGCACACTACGTGACTTGGGGTGTGTAGGGCAAGTCTGCGCCCGTCTTGGTGGAGGGGCAGGGGGAGGACATGCTGGGATGCACTGAGCATCGGAGTGGAGTCAACAAAAGGCAGAATGAGGCCCAAGTCATTGCAGCCACAACCAGTCTTTTCCTGAGGAAGCCCCATCTTGTAGAATCTCGCGATATCCACGGGGGCCGGTAGGCAAGTCCTGGGAGGAGAAACACCTAGGTGCCCCAGCTGCCGCGGGACCCTGGACCTGCCCTCTCCCCTAAGGAGGTTGGCTCACACCACGCATCATGAACCCCAATTCTTGTTACGCACCCCGCCCAACTCAGAGTCACAGTGCAGTGTCACCTCACCCCAAGGCCCTGTCAGGTTCGGGGGGTGGGGAGGGGGGGACATGCTCTGGCCCAAAGACTGTACAGGGAGGGATCAACTGAGACCAAAGTGGGGGAGTGAACTTTGCACGCGTGGGCCACAAATCTATAGCCTTCGAGGAGTCCAAAGGCCCTGGGGGGAACTTGAGCTTCTGGCACAGAATGATGGGGGCCAAATCTGAGATCTGCTACGGTCCAAGCACACAGCAACCCAAACATGCTCATTCCATGAAATGTATGTATTTTTTGTACAACTGAAATATGATTCAGCCACACAAAGGAAGGTGATCCTGCTAACTGTGACAATATGGATGAACCACGCGAACCTAGAGGACAGTGTGCTAAGTGAGATAAGTTAGATGCGGAAAGACAAATACTATATGATCTCACTTCAGTGTAGAATCTAACTCACAGAACCAGAGAGTAGACCAGTGGTTGCCGGGGGCTTGGGGAAAATAGTGAAATGGTTGGTTAAAGGGTACTAACTTTCAGTTATAAGATGAATAAATTCTGGAGCGCTAATGAACATCATGGTGATTATAATTAAGAATAATGTGTTGTATACTTGAATTTTCTGAGAGTATTTCATAAGTGTTCTCACCGCACACACAAATGTAACTATGTGAGGCGATGGATGTGTTAATTAACTTGATTGTAATAATCATTTAGCAATGTATATGCAAATGAAATAATTACATTGAACAACCTAAATATATACAAATTTTAATCATGCTTGGAAAAAATAAATACATGGAATATTTGAGTTTGAGTCCCTGCTTTTCCATATATTGGTATGTAAACAAATAAAAGTTGGTATCTTTGAACTTCAATTTCCTTTTTCAGCCATATATTTATGAATATTAAATATATATTTTGCATCAAGTGTTTAACAGTTGATGCAGATAGAAAGATGAATAGGAATGATACGTTTCCCATGAGCCTGTAGCCTTAATCAAAACAAAACCCAATGGCAACTATCACTTTATTTTTTTCAAAATATATGACAAAGTTTAATTTTATGGATTGCTAATTACTTCCATTCTAGTTGGAATTATTTAGGTTTTATAAATTTTATTTCATCAAATATGTCATGCTGTTTCTAAAGAGAGTTACACATAGCTAAGGATATAGATATTTCCCCATTACTTCACTGGCAATCAGTGAACACCAGGTTTGTTGTTAAAATATTATCATCATCTCTTAAAATTTTCATTACTTGGTCTTCTAATACTTTGCATAACTGGAAGAAAAGCACATGTACTTGGAGTTAAATTTTTTAGGCAGAGTAGAAAAATGCTGAAAGATTATTTATAGATGTTTAAATCTTTAGAGAATCTTTACAATCAATATTAGAATTACCAACTCTTGAATTTATGTTTATTGTATAAGTAAAAACTGAAACTGATACTAATTTTTCATTCATTTCTCTTAACATGGGTAATTCATGGATTTTAAAAACAATTTCTTAAAGTTATTTTATAGGCATTTTCCCCCTAGTAATGAGGACTTATAAATTCCAAACCAACATTTAACATATATTTTATAAGTGTCTTAAAAGAGACATGTATAAAAGTTATAGAGATTCAGAAGATAAATTGTCTATCTGCACTTGAAAACCAGGGAAAATTTTTATAGCATTAACAACATTTATGAGCTGAGACTTGGAGGGACACGTACTTACCTGATTATCATGAGATTTTAACTATTTGTATTTGCTTCTGGTCGGTTTCTCCTGCCTGTGGTATTGAGGAATCTTATAGCAAGTAGTGGGCATGAGATGACTCTATTGATTTGGATCCAGATTTTCCTTTGTCATTAAGTCAGGCTCAGTGGTATCCCTTAATCTTTGTCCCGCGTGGTCCCAAGCAATTCAAGTCAACTTGTTGCCTTTTTAAAAATCAGGCCTTAGTCAAAAATTGAAAATTACTTCTCATTTTCTGCCAGCTGGTTCTCAGAGCACAAAGTCTTCATAAAAAAGCTAAATCTAATGCTTCATTTTTCTATTTTTATTTGTTATAACATTAATCCATGCAAATACTGGTATTTTGATATGTAAGACTTACTTAAATTCTGCTTTGTGCAATATTGGAGATAATCCTTTTGTTTGGGCAAAAATAAAAAAGTCTTTTCTATATCAAATATTACCTAAGATGTTTGCCTCAGTTTCTCAAAAATCTTTCCCTCTACGTTTGTTTCTTTTTCACCACCAAATACCTCTCAATGAAGCTGCAGTTGAATTTTTAAAGTTTCCAATGGATTTCTTGCTAACTTTAATGTTTATTAAAAGCCTCAGATCACACCAACCTCAAATGAACTCCAGTAGTATAATTATTTTTGGTACCAGAATTTATGCTCCACCATAAATTTTATCCCCATCCTCCTGGAAGAAGACACCTATGACCTCTTTGATTTTTACTTGCTAATACAAAGTGAAAATTAGAGTCAAAATCTTTTATGTCAAAAGCATGGCTGCTCTAGAGCTTGATAGGGTAATGCCTTATTGATAATATTAATCACTATATTTTAGGTAAAGATTCACAGTACTCTTAAAATGTTCTATACTTGTAAACTACAACAGAAAAAAAGTATTTCTGTGGACACATTTACACTGTGTACATACGTGGCTGTTTATGTTTTTATGTACTTGACAAATAACCTAGCCAGGATACTGCTTCCAGAATTATCTTGTTTGTTTCAGGATTACATCAGGAACAATAGATATCTAATAATTATGTTCTGCATCCGTAACATTTATAATTGGTTTCCTGTGGCAGTTGATTACAGATACCGAGAAAAACGACGGCTACCCCTGTAAATTTTTTTCTTCCTTTGGTTCTGTCAGTTGCCGTCAAAAGACATTTTCCTGTATAATAATGATTAGTTAAATATCCTAACACAGATTTCCATGATTATTTTAGCAAGCATTGAATGTTTTGCTTAGTTCTAATTATTTTAACAAGATTGATACAGCTAATGTATCCTTTTTTATTGTTAGGTATTTATTTGAAAATAAAATGCACTGTAGGAAATGGATTTGAGCTTCAAGAGAAGAAAAGTACCTCATATTCAGACTGAGAAAAAGAAAATTAAAAGACCCATCTTGAAGGCAAAGCTCAAGTCTTTAAATTCTCATTCTTAATCCATGATTTTTATAACGCTACACCTCTTTAGTGATTTGAGTAGCAGTCTGTGAATTTTGCCTGAAATCAGTTCAAATGCTTTTCACATTTGAGACATATTTTACAACTGTAGGACTCAGTTAAACATAGTTAACCACTAATCTATATGACAGTGTACACTGACCATTAAATAGATCCTAGATAAAATCTGGGGTTGATTTTCCTTTAATCAGAGACCCTATAAAGTGAGGGATTAAATAAAATAGATTAAACATAACTAGTTATTAATAAGGAATAAGAACAACTAAGAATAAATTATTAAGGAGAGATAGAGAGACAGACAGAGATAGAGAGAGAAAGTTCTTTTACATTCCAAAGAAAGAGTCCAAATTTCAATAAAGGTGAGTAAAGTGTAATGCAGCAAGAATTCTTCACAGACCTTTTAGCATTCAAAGTATAGCATGCATGCTGCGTGGTGCAATTTTACAAGCCTGCAAAATAGTAACATTAATGGCCCAGAATCTTTACAAATCATAAGTCTGCAAAATGATTCACTTGCCATGCACCTTGAATATTAATAATATTCAAGTAGTTGCATTTATTAACCTTTTACGTTAATGGTCAGAAATGAGAACCATTGCATGGCAGAAGGAAAAAATGTTTCAGATGACTATTGGGTTTCATTTGACGTTAATAAAAACCATCAGGTACATGTTATGTTAGATTAGCCGAGATCTGGATTCCATATGACAGGTCATTATTATTAAAGGCAAATGGAGGGTATTTTCAAATACACCCTGGAGTGAGTTAGACTAAAATACAATGGTGCACTCTTGAATGTCAAGGACATTTTGTGTGGTGTGTAATAGAAAACTACAAGTAATGTGCAGTTTGGGAACTATTTCATGTTCCTCTGAAGACCTCAAAGCATCACACTGAATATTTTATTGGAATCTGTCACCCTCTGCCGTAGGTTCAAGTACATAACAAATATTTATGGGCAGTCATCGTTTTGATGACAGAGAGAATGTGTCAAAGCGAACCTCATCATTATAGTTAGTATATGAGGAAATGTATAATGTCTTACTCTTCCCATCTCTTTTTCTTTTACTTAAAAATAATCAGTCAAGTTTTATGTAATCTATAAGTCATCCCCTGTTAGAAAATCAGAATCATAAATGCCTGAGTGATCTTTCAACAATGTAGTAAGTGATAAGCTGACTAATTATGCCTTCCTAAATGTCAGCTATACTCATTAGGAAGTATGAAGACCACTGAGAGTAGGAAAATTTTGTTTTAAGAATATTAAACTTTTAAAGTATGCAAATATTGGTAACCTCAGAAATAAGTGCTTTGTCACAATAAGGAAAATCTATAAAGTTAGACTAGAAAAAAATGTTATTGTTCAGTGTGAGAATTTTTGTATGTAATAAAAGAAAAGAACTTGGAATTAGAAGACCTGAATCAGGCTACGTTCTCTACCTGTTATTTAGTAGATCAACCCTAAGTAAATGGCTTAACCCCCCTGAACCTCTGTTTTCTCAATCTTAATCCAACCCATGTCACAAGGTGTGTCCAGAACTACATATAAATAAAACATTTTGTAAACTATGAAAAAGTTCAGGAAATGAAATGAACTGTTATTAATAATTGCAATTTAAATAGTAACAGCATTGATCATTATTTGCCTGAGGTTGGGGGTGAGGGTTTGGGGGAAGGCGAGTGCAGAAGAATTACAAAGGGGAATAAAGAAACTTCTGGGGATCATGTACACATTCATTGGCTTTATGCATATGCCAAAGCTCATAGTACATTTTAAATATTTGTAGTTTATCATATGTTGATTATAATAAACCTGTTTTTAAAAAATACAAGGACTATTACCATTACAAGAAAAAAATGAATGGGTTTCATAAATATCATATTGGTTGAAAGAAGATGGGCACAAAAGAATGTACCATATACTTGATTCAAGTAAAGTTCAAAAACAGGTGAAAATTACACAATATTACAGGTCAGGGTAATGAGTACTATTAAGAAAGAGGGAAGAAGCAATAATAGAGCAGGAACAAAAAGAAAGGTAACAGGTATTGAACATATTCTATGTCATTACCTGGGTTGTAGTTACATGAATTATGTTTATGATAACTTCTTGAGATGTACATGATAATTTGTACATATTCATTTACATGCATTATACTTCAATTTAAAAGCTCATTTAGGAAAGAGATGATTTGTGAGCAAGAAGTGTCACCTGAGTTGGAACTGCTTGACCACTAGTTGCATACTTTACCAAGTAGGAGAGCTGAATTATTTACCTGGATAAGGAAAGGTCTCTATCCCCAAAGGAATATATCTAAGAATTTCAGTTCTGCAGCTCTACTAAGCCGTTAACTAACAAAAGACTTCTTGCTCTCACAAGAGCAAATCTTAGAATAAAACAGGATATTATCTAGTAAGCATGTAAGTCTGAGTTCTCCACAGAAAAAGAACCAACACAATACATATACACAAATTTATTATTAGGTATTGGCTCACACGATTATGGAGGCTGAGAAGTCCCAAGATCTACAGTTGGCAAGCTGTACATTCAGGAGTGTCAGTGCTGTAGCTCCAGTCTGAGCCCAAAGGCCTGTGAACCAGGAGAGGCAGTGGTGTAAATTCCAGTCTGAGTCCCAGTCCAAAGTCAGGAGAAGGTGGATTTCCCAGCCTGAATTTAAAAATAATCAGTCAAGTTTTACATAATCAACAAGTCATCCTGTTAAGCTATTCGAATCATTTAAAATCAAATTAGATTTATCTGTCTATCTATCTATCTATCTATTTATCTATCTATCTATCTATCTTTTTACCCAGTCAGGCAGAAAAAAACATTCTCTCCTACTCAGCCTTTTGCTCTATGCAGGCTCTGCGCATTTGATGAGGCTCACCCACACTGGAGAGGGCAACCTGCTTTACACAGTCCACCAATTCCAATGTTAATCTCATCCAGAAAAACCCTCACAGACACACCCAGAAATAATGTTTAACCAAGTATCTGAGCACCCAAATATCTGGGCACCAACTATCTGGGCTAAGGACCAGTCAAGCTGACACAAAAAAGTTAACCATCACAGTAAGAAAGGGCAAAAGGTCAGAGGAATTTGAGATACAGCAATGAGAATGGCATAAAGAGAGTTCAGGGGCAAACAAAATGCATCGAATGACCCAAACTGAATCAAATCTACAGGGGTATGATTTAGTGTCTCCAGTTGTGAATTCCAGAGACCTTGGATCTTTCTTAATTTCTTCTTCGAAATCATACCAGTTTCATCACCAGGCCTGCCCATACTACTTAAATATTGCTGAATTCCTTCTGATTTTATTTCTGCTACCAACAGTCTAATTCAGTTTGCCATCAGACATTAATTGGACCCAGTGCCTGTGCCTCTGATGTAGTTTTCCTGTGTGACTCTTGCTCCTGCAATCCATTTTCTATCAGCCAGATTGATTTTTTGTGACATATATATTGGATCAGTCAGCTAAAGTAATTAATGCCAGTTTTCCATTGTACTTAGAATAACATTGCATAGTGCTAAAATGACCAATAGGGAGGGCCCTGCATGAATTGGTTGGTTCCCACCTTCCTCTCAGACCCTGTATTATACTCAATAACTTGTTCTCTCTGTTTCAGTATTAGCCTTCTTTTTTGGGGAGGAATTCTGCAAATTAATCTTACTTTTCAGAGCAGTCCACAAACTGTACTCTTTCCATGGAATGCTCTTGCCTTATTCATCCCTAAGCTGACTCCTTCATATCATTAAAAGCTCAGCTTTAATGTTACCTTTTCAGAGAGAATGTCTATGTCAACCTTTTCTAAAGGGAACATAGCTCACAGTTTTTATTGATCACTATGAGTTAGACACTATAAAGAGTATTAATCATTCCAAATTATCACTTGCTTCCATTGCCAGTTTTTTCTGTATCTGTTTGTAGCCAATTTGGGCAGATAGAAATAGATGGGAAAAAATTAAGGGACACCTGTACTGTCTCTCCTCTCTCTGTACTAAGCTAGCACTAACTATAGTAGCAAGAGTAATATTTCATTATTAATATGAATATTTTGATATAATAATATACTCATGAATAAAATGTTGAATTCCTATTTTCTTTGTTGTGTAAGATTTGAAATCTTATAAATATTTTACAGGTCATCAAAGTATATTTATTAATATCACTTTTATTCCATAATTGTAGAACATGAATTAACTTTGATATAAAAGTCATTCTAGTAATTTCTCTGATGAAATAAAATCCAAATGGGGGAAATAACTGAAAGTGAGTCCAAGTATCTATTTGAATGCATAATTATTTATCTATGTGTCTAACGGAGCTATTCATTGAAAGTGCCTCCCTGAAGCTGCTTCTTCAAAAATGTGTAGGAAAGAGTACGAGGTAGATATATAGAGAGATAAAACTCCTAGTATTAAAAAACTCATCTGTATACCCTGCAAACTCAGGGCTTTTCTTAATTCTCTGCACAAAGCCATGCACACCTTTGGGGCTGCCTGGTAAAAACTGTGAATCAGAAACATAAGCAGGTTGATTTATTTAAAGGATATATATAAAGACAAAAATAATGTATATGGGAATAATTGTTTTATGGATCAGCAATTCAATAAGAAACAGAAAAATGACTGAAGAAGAAACAAGTTAGGGTGGAAAAATAAATAGAAATATGCATAGATATAGATATAATTACATGTATAGTGAGACTCATTCTGATACTGATTTATATGTCTGCATTGTGGGACATACTTGTGTTATAAAGATCAATTGAATCTTCTTTTAATTGTGACCAAGGTAATATGTAGAAAAGGACAAAGAGTGTATTCCAGTTTATAATAACAAAATATAAATGATTACCCCTGAAAGAGAGGAGGAAGGTGAAGGCTAGACTATGTGAGTGAATACGAGTACTCTTAAAAATTAAGTGAAACTTCTTCTGAAGTCTAAGAAGATATGTTCCTTCGTTTCTCCATATCAGAAAAGGACATTTCATTGGTTTAGTTATAAAAACATTCAGTCAATTAGAGGATAACCGCCTTTTATAATATTTATCTCAGTGTGGTACAGAAATAATTTGATTTTTGATTTCACAATGCCCGTGTATTTTTATATACTGCTGTTACGAGTAATCTATTTTGTAACATTCCATATAAATAATAAGCTGTAACTTTAAATTCATTGTTTCCCATTCTTGAGTTACAAGTTCTTTTAATTTGTTGATGAAAATTGATGGATCAAAATGGAATTTTGATGGTGAAGCCTCAGGTCATAATATGCTTCATTAACATATCACATAGATTAGCACTTTCAATTTTTGCGTTATTCTAAAATGTAACTGAGTTTACAACAACATTATTCTTTGCTGCAATGGAAGTAGCACAGTACATTGATTAGCATGATTGTGGATTGATTAGATTTCATTCTACATTGATGAGTCAAAAGAGACAAGCAAAGGACACAGTGCTGGCTGAATTTATGAAATGGCAAGTGAAAGACTTTCTGTTAACCAAGCAGTATTGAAAGTTATTCCTATTCCCTGAAATCCATTCTAAACTCTATATTATAAATGCCAGAGGACAGTGAACCCCTAGTAAAATAAAGCAATAAAACTTGAATATCTCAACTAGAGTAATTTGGGGAGGATTACCTCAGAGAAAAATAAAAGTGATTCTCCAAGGGGAAAAAAAAAATGTGTCAGCTTCACCATGAGATATCAGAAACTTTGCCAGGAGTGATATAGAAATCAAAACAGCAAGGGTGTATTTGATATTTTGGTGATCACCAACAAATCTGTATGAATATAGGGCTACTCTAGTTTACATGTGTGCATCCACGAGCAAATTCTTGAATACTAAGGTGTTCCAGGCACTCCGTTGGGCTCTGAGGATACAAACAAGAGCAAGATTTTCTTTCTAGAACATTTTTTTCATAGTCCTGTGTGACTTAATTTCTCAGCGACAACTGACAATTTCAGCACATCTTTTTTCTATGCCCTTGTTCTCCTTTCGTTTCAAGCTCATAGGCCTTTGACTTTCTAATCTCTCTGACTTTTTTGTTACTACCTCAGTAAATATTTTCTTTTCCACCAATTTTAGACTTTCCAAAGGTTCTGCCTCAGAATAGCTCCCAACAGTCATATACAGAGAGATTAATCCTGATCTATGGATCAGGATCTCAGGATCTTATTTAGTTTTGATATCTTTACCCAGATGCAAGACTTAATGGCATTCCAAAAAAGTATATTGTTTCCCCACAAAACTTGTCCTTTTTAGTTCTATAACTGGTACCAATAACTCCCCTTTCACTCTGTTTCAAATCTTTGGAATTAACTGAATCCTTCCCCTCCCTTTATTACTTATAACTAATTATCATGCAGGGTAAATACCATCTAATTTCCATTCTCAGGGACTCTATTCTAATCAGGTCTTAAGTCCCTGATTTGTGGGTACCTTATGGATGTATTCAACCCTCTTCATTTATATTACATTTCTGTTTTATAATAAAATGCTGGTGCTGGGCATGTCCGAGTTTATAGTTCTATGGATGATATAATATCCCATACATGATTGGCAGTTTAAATCACAGAGTTATTTTTTTTCCATGATCAAATGTACAGTCTCTGCTAGGGTCTAGCAGTAGACCAAGAATTGCTTTAAAACAGTATTAATCAACAAAGAAGGGATAGACTTATCCAAAAACTTTGGAATATATTTTGTGACTCTCCTATTGGAACTGCTTGTTAGACTTTATTCTGCATTTCTGTCTGCCTCCCACACTATTGAAACTGGTAATTCATAATTTCCAAGTGATAGGGAAGCTCACATCAGTCGAGACTTCTGTAGCACCTATTCGTATGTTGGTTGCCACTTAAAACTGACAACTTCACAGATTATCCCACAAGTGGTTTCTAGAAGCAAGTTCAAATGTGACATATATTGCCTCCCAAATCCAAAGGGATCCACTCAGAGTTTGTGCCTTTTATCATGGTAGGTAGATGCAGCAACTTAGCTCTCATTTTAGAGGGGTATATCTGTTCCCACCACATATTTGCTACCAAGACAAACAACTACAGAATAGGTCTGTAGTCCCACTACACCGGCTGTTAGATGCACTGGGGTCAGGACACATCCAGACCCCTGACCACCTCCTCAGTCACCTGCCTCCATTCATTGTCCCTCACTCTGAGAGATGAGCTTACAGGTAAAACTAATTTCAGTATCAATATACAGTTACCCCTAGAAAGTCTGTGTATTTCTGTTTTCTTGGGAAATAATCACCCTTTTGAAAACTATGGAGGAAATTCATGTTCTGTATCTTTCCCCCAAGGATCCTGGCATTGCAGTCAATGTAGAGTATGGTGGTCTCCAAAGTGCCTCCATCTAAGAACTGAGTAAGAGGCAGTACAGCCCCATTACAATGACTTTAGTTACGCACTTGCCCAGCAATCTTAGATTTTTTTTCTTGTAAGCATGTCATGGAAAAACTTAGGAAACTATTCAATCATTTATTTTCTAAGTGGCCCACAGATGAATTACCCAAACTAGCACCCTGTGCATCCAAAGGCTCTGATTTCTGTTTCAATCTTATGGTTTATTGTGGCAGCCTTGTCTCTGATACTTAAGTACTGCCAACTTCTTCCACTGCCATGGGATGGCTTCACTTCCGTGGAGATCAGGGAAGCTAATTCCATCATAGCATCCTTCACAACACTCTCAAGCCTATAGCATTCAGCCCTAAAAGTACACTTCATGTTGGACACAGCTGAGGATTCATTTTTCATTATAATCAGAATAGAGGCTTGCTCTCAATCATACTTTTCTTATCACTTCAGAAGACAGGGTCTCATGAAAAACTGTCTTCTTCCTAAACACCTTTCCTTAATAATTCATTTTCCCTGTGTCTGTTCCATATGACTCTAAGGAGAAACGTGACTGTTGCCTTAAAAAGATAAAACCACCACCACCTGATGCCACACTGCTTTGCCTTCCAAGCCCTCTTCACTCTGTATCATAACCAGTGATATTCTGAAGAATTTTGTTGGTATTGCATGGGATGGATCACATATGTCTTATTTACCAAAGCAAAGTTAATTATTTGCACATTGCACATATGAACATGCCAATTCCAGAATTCCATTTTGAGATTCTGCTTCCTAGTGCCCCAGTACTTAAATATGTATCAGTCCCGATCCCAGAAGGAGGCAGCAAGCTTAAAACAGGATACTCTGAGGATGCTTTATGTACCAAGAGGCTAACTATAAAGTTTTGGACGTGCTGCATTGGAACTGCAACTGATAGTGCAAGAACTCAGACTGGAGGAGTAGAGATGTCATCATTCTTTGGTCCAATCAAGGTAGAGTCATTGAGGCAGACCACACTGAGAGGTAGAGCAAAGCATAGAGAGCACAACCAGCCCAAAGTAACCTTATAGAGAGAGAACCAGGCCTGAAATATTCTCACTCAGCCTCTTTTCATCTGATCTCATGCTGGGAATCCTCAGTGGATGAATGCAACGGGATTCCAGAAAGCAAATAGCTCTTTGACATAATCCATGCAGTTCAGTCTCCTATCACAGAAAATAGGAAGAGAAGAGAGGATTCCCATTAACAAAAAACAGTTATTAAGCCCTCTACCCTGTTCTCCCCAAGGCTGTTGAAGAGGAAAAGAAAGGGAGACTTTGGAGTATTTCCCCTTGCCAAGAGGTTCTTAAAATGTTACCTACTCCTGTGTCAGATATTAAGGCTGCAGGTTAGCTGCATCAGATCCGGTTTCTGGAATGAGTCATTTAAATTCCTTCAATTTTATGCAAATGTAGAGCAATAAGGCTGCTATCTACTCAGACTAAGTATAAAAGAATCTTTGACTTAATGCTAATGCCTCTCATGATACTATAGGTATTCACACCTGATGAAGGAGCCTGGATGTCAGTAAGGACTGAATATTTCTGGGAGAAAGAAAATTGATCACTTTCTTACCCACATCTCCTCAAGATTTTGTGTTATGAAAATCTCAGGATAAACCTGGTTTAGCCCAGCTGAAACTTAGAAGTAGGAAAAGTCAGTGAAGTCTCTGAAATAAAAGTACAGTAAGCCCCCTACATACAAACGAGTTCCATTCCAAGATTGCATTCGTTAAGTCCAATTTGTTCAAAAGTCCAAGTTAGCCTAGGTACCCAACTAACACAATCGGCTATATATTGATAGTACTGTACTGTAATAGGTTTATAATACTTTTCACACAAATAATGCATAAAAAATAAACAAAAAATAAGATTTTTAATCTTACAGTACAGTACCTTAAAAAGTAGAGTAGTGCAGTACAACAGCTGGCATCCAGGGGCTGGCATCGAGTGAACAGGCAAGAAGAGTTACTGACTGGAGGAGGGAGAGGAGGTGAGAGATGGTACAGCTGAAGGATCATCAACGATAGGAGACTGTAAGGCAAGGTACAATTTCACTCACACCTTAGTTGATGTGACATGACACGTTCGCATCTTGGAAAGTTCACAACTTGAAGGTTCGTATGTAGGGGACTTACTGTACATTGGAGGAGTTTAGGCTTGGCCCAACACAAGGATCCAAAGTTTTGTGGAAAGTATTGATTAGCATATAATTATTTTGATCAGTAACCCATTTAAGAGCATATACATATTGAAAATAAAAGTCTTAATTCTCCCTGTCGAAAATAAGAAAAAAGACTTTTCCTTTTCTCTTTTCTTAGAGCATTTACTTTAGAAAACTTTTAAGTTCTGTGTCTTTGAAATATATATAAATATTTTAAAAGCTAAATAAACCTTGCCAGAAAGAGAAAAACAAATATTGTATATTAATGCATATATGTGGAATCTAGAAAGAATGGTACAGATGAACTGGTTTGCAAGGCAGAAATAAATACACAGATGTAGAGAACAAATGTATGGACACCAAGGGGGGAAAGCGGTGGCGGGGGGTTGGTGGTGGTGGGATGAATTGGGAGATTGGGATTGACATATATACTAATATATATAAATTAGATAATAAGAACCTGCTGTGTAAATAAATTAATTAATTAAATTAAATTACAAAACAAACAAAATAAATAAATAAACCTTGCCAGCTGTAAGACCTAGGAATACCTTTCTCAAGGACTTGGGAGTCATCTCTTTGAAATGTATTTATTGAGGAAGATAATGCAGCCTCTGTCTTCCAGTTTCTATGGGAGGAAGGCAGGAACCCAACTTCAAAGAGCCACTTGCTCTGTCTTCCCTGGTGGCGCTGCGGTTGAGAGTCCGCCTGCCAATGCAGAGGACGCGGGTTCGTGCCCCGGTCCGGGAAGATCCCACATGTCGCGGAGAGGCTGGGCCCGTGAGCCATGGCCGCTGAGCCTGCGCGTCCGGAACCTGTGCTCCGCAGCGGGAGAGGCCGCGGCAGTGAGAGGCCCACGTACCGCAAAGAAAAAAAAAAAAAGAGCCACTTGCTCCAAAACTACCTCCTGTCATAAAAACATGGGCTGTTTAATTTTCCTTTGGATAAAGCCAGTTAGCTAACACATGTGGTCACTCCAGTTATCATGTAAATGTAGGATAAACTATGCATGAAGAATTGTTCTATTAAATCCTCTTCGGGCTAACTAGTATTTTTCTTGAGAACATGTATGTAATGAGCTGCATCTGCTTGGCCCTAGAAAGGGTGGTGATCTCAGGGGGGCCATGGGGTGCGGCAGCTTGAAGGGGGATCTTAGTTCCCTGACTTGGAATGGAACCTGGGCCATGGAGGTGAGCATGCCAAATGCTAACCACTAGACTACAAGGGCCAGTGAGCTTGATGCAGGACCTCAATCCTTGTCTTCTTTGAAGAAGGAATTCAGCAAAGAGACAGAAAGTAGTGAAGCAGGTAAATTGTTTTTAGAAGAAAAATAAGTGCAGAAAGACACAGGCAGGCTCAGAGAGAGTTGCACACTGTTGGGGTGGCTTAAATTGTTCATATAGGGGCAATTTTCTGGGTTCCCTCCGCCCAATCATCTTGCTTCATCTTACTGCATGCCCATATTTGGTCTGACTCACAGACCTCCCCAATGTGCCCATGCATATTTTAGTCAAGATGGATTCCAGCATGAAGGTCTCTGGGAGGTTGGCAGGACATATTATGGGCTGGAGTCTCCTCCCTTTTTTGACCCCTGAGGAGCCTTTTTGTGTATGTTTAGTTGGGAAGGTCTCCTTGACCTCAAGAGTGAAAAATGTGGTCATCTTGATAGGGTTAGAGTAGGATAATCAATAGTTAGCTCAGAAATCCCACTGGGGGATTATAGATAGAGAGGGAACTTTAGGGGACTTTGGGAGACCACAGTAAGTTAATGATCATTCAAGAAAGAAAAGGAAAAATTCTGAAACAATGTGGGCTTGCTTGACTCATAAAGCAAAGCAAGTCACTTAGCGTCAAAGCCAGATTGGCTTGCTTAACAACAAAAACATGCAACAGAAGCATGAGACATGCCCCAAAACAATAAAACAATAGTGGAAAATAAGGCCAGCAACCTTCCCAGTGATGTCAACAAGGTAATGACCCCTAGGACATGCTGTCTGCACACAAAAAGAACAATTTATGGAAAGGTGATGTTTCAATGTGAAAGGCCCTCATTGTACTGAGACCTGAAATAATTTTTCCCTAGTGCCATGATGGTCCTGGATGCACCATATAGGGTCAAAAACTCCCCCGCCGGACATGTAGGAGAAGTTAATGATGGAAGACTCAAAGCATGAAAAAGAAGGTGGTCTTCTCCCCTTCCCCTCTCTTCCTTTGATTATAAAAATGTAACCACTAAGCACTTGGGGCAGCGCAACACTCACCTGCCCACTTGTAAGCCTCACAAGCATCCTATTCTAATAAACCATTTCTTATCTATCACTTTGCCTCTCACCGAATTCTTTCTGCACTGAAACATAAAGGACCGGAGCTCCTCGGAGCCCCCAAAACGCCACCTGGTGGTTTCAGTCTTATCTTTTTACTCAAGCTGAGTTCAGCTCCTCTTTGCTCCTGCCTTTATCTTTGACTTGAAGTGCCAGCAGAAGACAAGATCCAGCTGCTCAGCCTGGGGCCCATCTACCTCCTACCTCAGTGAGATTTCTTTCAGTCTTTGCAATCTCATAGCAGATTGCCTGTGATGCATATCTCATTCTGATTTAATGCTTATTCAATAATAAAACTTTTCTTCCTCTTCTACCTTTATGGAAAGGTGTTATAGATTGGGAGATTTTGTTTTTAATTATATTTCCGCCACACTTGTTACCAAATAAATCGGGTCTCACCGCCTGCCACTTAGAAAATCCATACTCACAGATGTCAGCAGAAAGAAAAGTTACCTTTAGTCAGAATGCTGGAAATCTGGGGAAATGATGGACTCAGACCCCCCAAAACCACCTCCAAAGATTCTGCTCAGCCATGAAAGTTTTAAAGGGAAGCAGAGAAGTAATCTCAGTTAATCATTGAGATGGGGGGTCAGGGTCGTCACCATCCCCCCACCGTGTGCAGGCTTGTCCACTCCTTGTGATTTTCCTCTATATGTTATCTTGTTCACACAGTTTGGTCACACAGTTTGCTCGGGAGATTACTAAAGGGAAGCTAGAGAAGAGATCTGGTCATCTGTTGATTCCTTATTCTTTATTTCTATTTCTTTGATCTACGAAAAGAACTGACAAGTTGGACAAGGTATTGTGTGATTAAAAGGTTTGAAAGGTGTGATTGGGCCAGAGGTGAGCAGAGCATGGGAGTGCCTTCTTTAAAAGTTGGTTGCAATATAGCTTTGCTAAAATGACAAGAAAAGGGGCTTCCTGCTGAGGGTGGTTTCCTATAAAGAGCTGCTTGCAACTCCTCACTTGTCAGAACAGCATTCCATTTCTATGGGATTAGAAAGATCTATCTTCTGTAACTTCTTCATGATGACATAGGTGCCGTATTCTCAGAGTTGAAGATGTAGACGTGAGTCTGTAGCATCTCTTTGCTGACAGTTGTGGTTGCCCATTTACATACACAGGCAGAGCAAGCTACAATTATTTTGATACCCACAAAGATATAGATTATTATGATCAAGAATGTTAATCCCATTCTCTTGAGACCAGTTTTTGGGATTGTGCTAGCCATAAGTTCAGTACTGCTCAAGTTGGAGAAACTTATGTCATGGCTACAGTCTGGTCATCATGCAGTTAGCTTTCTTTCCTCTGTTGGCAGTTATAGTATCTGTAAAACAACGCAGGAATGTGCATCAGACACTGAGCCTGTGGCTTTATTGTCCTAATCGTTAACTGCTCAGTTACACACTGTGGTTGTTCTTTGAAGAATAAGTGCTGACAATAATGGTGTAAACTTTGAAACTTTGAAATCTAAAGAGGGAAGCACCTTTAGCCAAACTTAGCAATTTATTTTTGTGAAGAACTGCTGTGCCTGCACAGGAATCTAAACATAAGATGCTCATCACATCTCTTTCTGTAGGTACAGGTACAGAATTTAACAGTGACAGCATGGTGGTGGTAAATAAACAGACTATGGAATGCTCTGGAAGTAATTATCTCTGGCTTTGGGGCATTAAAAAAAAAACGAATTCTGTCAGGCTGGATAAGCCAATTTTTGGGCAGTTTTAGACTGGGAGGTTTCAAGACCAAGACACTTGACTGTTTCTTAACAATAGGTGGTTACTCCAGTGAGTAATTGATAATTGAGAAAATGAAAGAAATATGGATTTATTTTGTGCCCATAGTTATAAAATGATGCATACTGGCTAAACGTAAAAACTGAGCTTTTTTCATCTTTGGGCCTTTGCTTCTGTTTGTTCTCAACCCGGAATCAGCTTATATCTCCAGCCTTTCATTTATACATTGACATTCTCTTATTTATGTCAGTTTAAAATAACTGCAACCCTATGAAGCTTTCTCTGGTTGCACACTTGGATGTGATCTTTCTACAAGACCTAATCATACGGTATAAAAATTATCTACATGATGTTTTTCATAGTCAAATAAAGTTAGTCTTATTTAACTTGTTGTAGCATGGGAGAAGGTACTCAGAGTAGCCTTGATAGTGTCATGAAAAGGGTTTGGGTTTGTGCTGGCTGATTCTGAGCAGGGAATAGGGAAGCAAGAGCCAGTTCCAGATTGGACACTGTAAGAAGGGGGAGCAAATTATGATGGTTTATCTTAGTGCTTATTCAGAAGGCAAAGGGATTAAAGTGGAGCTAGAGTTGTTAGTCAGAAGAGGGGCATATTTAACCATTTCTGTGGCATCTGGAGAGCCTTGTCTATACTCTGTTCTGAGCCTTGCTTGTGTTCTGTTGGGAATATTGGCCTGGTATTCAACGAGGCTTATTTTCACTTTCTTTGGTTGTCAACAGCACCTATTTCACCTCCGTAATTATAAACCTCATTTTTGAAATATGGTACTAAAGGTCTTAGAAAGGAAATGATGAATTCAAGGTCCCACAAGTATAATTAGCAATGTTAGTACAGACTCTGGAGTTCTGGATCCTAACCATGTGGCCCTTCAGTATGAAATTCTACATTCATATGTTTCTGTGGGTTTGTTTTACACTTACCTGCTAAGCCAACTGATCCCTGTTTTCACGTGGTGCAATTTTCCAGATATTTTCAAAACTCAAGGCTCTGTAAATAAATTTTTTTAATGTATGAAAATCATCCTAACTGTTTGGGTAAAAATCTTACCTTTCTTTGTCATAATTATTCAGGTATTCTACAAGTATAGCGTAGGAAGGATTCACTACAGCTGAGATATAATACAGTCATTTCAACTCTCTAATACCTACCATAGAAAAAAAGATACACGTTCTATTTTTCTAATAGGTATCTCCAACATCTTGATCAGTATAATGGCTCTGGGAGTTTGACAACTTGATTAATCTGAGCAGTCTCTGACCATAAACACACTCAGACTCTTTTTACTCTAAAGGATTTTCTGTCTCCTTTGTAGATAAGATCATTCAAAATCAGGATAAATTAAGTAACGTTACAGTGGAAGAGCCATATCTTGGTACTGAGAAAAGCTGTCTTTTCTGGCTCATCTTAGCTTTTCTCAGAGAATGAAAGCTAATAAAATACCCTATAAAATACCTAAGAATTAGATCTATATTCTGTTATTTTATATAGCTTTCAAAATATATCTGAAATATGGGCTTCCCTGGTGGTGCAGTGGTTAAGAATCCGCCTGCCAAGGCAGGGGACATGGGCTCAAGCCCTGGTCAGGGAAGATCCCACATGCCGCGGAGCAACTAAGCCCATGCGCCACAACTACCGAAGCCTGCGCACCTAGAGCCCATGCTCCACAACAAAAGAAGCCACCGCAATGAGAAGCCCGCACACCGCAACGAAGAGTAGCCCCCACTCGCCGCAGCTAAAGATAGACCGCACACAGCAACAAAGACCCAATGCAGCCAAAAATAAATAAACAAATTTATTTTTTAAAAATCTGGAATAATTCCCTGTCCGTTTCTTATTAATATTTATATGTCAGAGACTAGCACAATAAATATTATATACATAATGTAAAAAACAATGATTAACTTAATTTTTCCCTTCAAAGCATTTGTTTTATCTTTTTAGTTCTTCTCTATCTCTTAACCACTACATCCAATAAACGATATACTGCTGATGGCCTATCCCAAATATGTTCTAGAAACCATCATTTTCCTAAACACGTCTCCTTCAGGCATATTCTTCTTACTGATCTAGTCTCTCAGCTTTCTCTTTGCCACGATTACACATCAATCCACCCTTCTTGTTCTTTCTAAAGAAATGCATTCTCTACATTAAAAAAGTATCCGTATCATTCTACTCCCTTCAGTTTAAAGTCTAAAATTACTTAGGCTCCATAACAGAAAGTGTTATGACCTCAAAGACTTCATCCCCACCTCATATTCAGCCTCTTTTCTTTTTTGCACTTCACATTCTACAGGTACAAAACTGCTCCAGAGTTTCCTGACTACACTATACCATTTCACACCTCTCTATCTTTGCCTCTGCCTGGAGACTTTTTTTTTTTTTTTTTTTTCCATTTTTTTTCAGCCAACTTCTCATCTTTGAAGAGTTCGGTCTGGTATTATTCCTTCAGATGCACAGTCCGTAAATGCATCTGGAGGTGGCTCTTTTCCTACTGCTATAAATGAATGCATAATATTGCCCTGGTATGTTTTGTTGACATATCTATTTCTATGCTACATGCCACATAGCATGTTCGATTTATTTATGTGATCTCTAGGTAGAAGCACGGTACCTAAAAGAAAAGAGGCACTCAGATATTTATTAACTTTACTGAAGTCAGCATTCTCATAGCATACTTTGCATGGATCTTATTGTGTACTTATCCTTTTCACTGTTATTAATATATTTTTGTGTTTTTTTGGTTTGTTTTTTGGGTTCGCGGGCCTCTCACTGTTGTGGCGTCTCCAGTTGTGGAGCACAGGCTCCAGACGCGCAGGCTCAGCGGCCATGGCTCACGGGCCCAGCCGCTCTGCGGCATGTGGGATCTTCCCGGACTGGGGCACGAACCCATGTCCCCTGCATTGGCAGGCAGATTCTCAACCACTGCGCCACCAGGGGAGCCCATATTAATATATTTAAATGTATATGGTTCATAATAGAATTTAGTCCTTTCAGGGACAATCTTCCCAGCACAGCACACATAGCATGTACTCAATGAATATATGTTACATGAACTAATGAGGAAAAGATTCACAATGCTAGAATTATTGAAACAATGTGTAATTATATACGTGAAGGCTAAATGAACTATTTTAGAAATATGGAGTGAGGAAAGAGACAATACTTGGAACTAGTGAAGTAATTTTCATGGAGAGAATCAGAAAAGAGGCACATTCTTGTTTGTTTTTTATTTTGTTTTGTTTATAGTTTTTCTATTTCATCCCTTGCTTGTTTTTTCCCTTTTGTTTTGTAATAAAATAATGAATCCAGCTTTTTGAACTCAAAAAGGAATTTAGTTCCTGTGGATCTCAGTTTATTCACCAGTTGAATGAAAGAACAAAAATAGATTTTGTCTGAAGTCCCTTGATGCTCAAACCTTTTCTATGTCTTACCTCCATCTCACCTTACCAGTATTAACCTTGCTAACTCCCAACAGGTTCATTTTTTTATGGGAAAAAGGAGAAGAAATAAAACTGTACCAAAATGTTTGAAAAAAATACATAAAAAAGAGACAAGTATTTGTGTAGGTCTATTTACAATTATTGCATTTAATGATTAGAATCTGCACATTTAACTTGACAATAAAATCCTCAATAATAGAGTTCAAGCACTTCTTTCACTTAAAATGCCAACTGGGATATCTCTTTTGAACTAATGATTATAAATTATTCTGGTGAACGTTTTTCCTGCCCAAAATAAACTACCCCAGATTTGCATCGAACTGAAAGACACATATTTTGCCCCCAAATCTTGACATGGGTGCTGCAGTAAATATGGTCATTAGCTTTAGCTGCCTTGGCATTATCACGTAGTCAAAAATATGGAAAAGATTTTTTTAATGGCATAATCTTTCAAACATCTTCAGTTTGTTTTACCTAGTTATTTCAGAGTTCTGCACATAAAGGTAGATCTTATTCACCCACACATCTGTAGTATTACTTAAGGGTATGGAACAACGCTTTGCCAGACCGAGTGTATTAACGATGCCGAGGACTGTCACTCAATCATCAGCTGTGTGACCTGGTTACAGTGTCCTCTCAGGTTCTGTTTTACTTGACATGAGAAATAAAGCAGATGCTTTTCATATTATTTATTTCATTGCCAACACCCATGACCCCTCAATATAGAAGAGAAAATGGAAGTAAAGCATCTCACCAGCATTTTAGGATGGCCAAGTGGGAGGGGAATAGGAACTTGTCTTAGAAGTTCACAGCTCCTCCTGAGATGTCTGATTATATTTTCCCTCCAGCCAGGATAGAGACAGCATTTCAGACAGGTGGTCTCAGAACTGGTAGCTACAAGCTTAACTGAAGACCATGGACTCTGTCATTCCAAGCAGAACTGTACTTCAGTCCCTTTTTTGGTTATATACTCAACTAGGTTAACTTTTTCATGCCAACCCAATTAATCACTTATATTTTTTTCACATTTGAAGTCAACACCAATATTGATTTAACACAAGGAATTGTAATAAATTTGTTAATAATCTTGGTGACTGTATAATATAGACTGATAATAGGTAAGGGAAATCAGGCTCTAAAGAACCCCATCCTCACCGTACCCCAGAATTTTCTGTTTGCTCTAAGAAGGGCATAGTATATTATCAACAAAACTATGTAGATACCATGGAGACCCCTGAGCCCTTCTCATTAGAAAGAGACTTTAGCCCCCAACCCATACAATATTGGGAATAAAAGGGTACATTTTGGAGAATGAGTGATGGAAATCCCAGCATTGGATCCAGAAAAATAAAAATGAAAATGTATAATATTTAACACAAATAAGTTGGTTTTGACTTTAAAAAATATTTATTTTAGCTGTGGTGTCACTTTTTGTAAATTTAAACACCAGGTCTATGAATATTATATGCTGTGACTGAAGCTCACACAGTTTGGAAGAACTGGTATAAGGTAAATGGATACCGTGGTAGAGATTGATATTTTTTATTCACATACCTTCTTTCAAGTTGAATGATGGCTCTGTTTACTTTTAGGCTAATTATCTGAACTTTCTGAGCCTCTGTTTCCTTATCAGCAATATAAGGATTATAATAACAATCTTACTGGGAAATTGTGAGGATTGAATAAAATGGAATGTAGATTGTGGAATGTACAGTGCTCACAAATTGTTAGTTTTCTTGGTCCAATAGATAAAATATGTTCTGTAGTCACTGGTGATTTTCTTGAAAAACAGGAGTGTATGGGGAAGCCACACATTTTTGAAAAGAAATTCATGAGTCTCATTCTTACATAACTAGTTTTCATTGCTTAATTACTTTACCACAGAATTCTTCCTCTACCCTGGCTCAAAAATATGTAAAAAGATTTTGAGTCATTTGGCAAGAAAGGATTAAAGTATTAGGGTAAAAACATATGCTCTACCCCTTAAAGAGTAATTCAAGGGGTGTTGAACAATAAATATGCTTACATATCTTATTTTAAAAGAAATGGATTTTTTTTTTCTTGCTTATAAACATATTGCTTCCATTGATACCTATTGATTTAGGGCATTCTATTTATTCTTGAAATATTCAAATATAGCTAATAGACTTTGATTTTTTAAAAATATATTTATTTATTTATTTTTGGCTGCGTTGAGTCTTTGTTGCTGTGCGTGGGCTTTCTCTAGTTGTGGCGAGTGGGGGCTAGTCTTTGTTGCAGTGCGTGGGCTTCTCATTGAGGTGGCTTCTCGTTGCAGAGCACCGGCTCTAGGTGTGAGGGCTTCAGTAGTTGTGGCACGCAGGCTCAGTAATTGTGGCTCGCGGGCTCTAGAGTGCTGGCTCAGTAGTTGTGGCACGTGGGCTTAGTTGCTCTGCGGCATGTGGGATCTTCCCGGGCCAGGGCTCAAACCCGTGTCCCCTGCATTAGCAGGCAGATTCTTAACCACTGCGCCACCAGGGAAGTCCCTAGGCTTTGATTTTTGATGCCAAAATTCTTCCATGTATAAGTATTAACATACTCTTAAGGTGAAAACTGAAAATTACTCACAGTAAAGATATAAAATAATATCTATATAGTATGTTATATAATATATAGAATTCATATTAAATTTTATCATATTAATGCTCATAATTATCACATGCACACTTAATAAATGTCTATAATATTACGAACATTTTGTGGATCAATAAAATACAAGTGAACTTGGTGACATCTACATGGAAATACTTTCTATAAAAATAATTAGAAGCACTGATTTTAATCTGCTCTTTGTAGAAGAGCTTTCTCTTTTCTTCTTTTTTAATCTACATAGTATTAAAATCTGCTTAGTTACCAATCAGAAACTATATCAATATGTTATTAAGAACATATATAGAATCATATCAATTATATTTTGAAAACCATCACATTTTTGTTAAATTCAGAGACAGCATTGTGTGGCATGGTAGTAGAACAGACAGTTACAAACTTGGGAGAGTAACACTACTAAACTTTTACTTCAAATACTCCTCACTACCTTATTTACTTTCATATTTTACTGATTACTTCCATCTTTCTGAAAAATCTATTAAATTCATATTATTATTTGAGAAGTGACCTTTGTAATAAAATTCTTATAATGAGACATGTATTTTTATTGTGATTAGTGAGCCTTATCCATTACACTTCAAGTATTATATATCCAAAATATAGGTTATAAAATTATTAATGTGACTTTAGACTATTAGGTATTGAATGTTACTAAGGTGATAACAATAGGCTTATGAAGGGATAGACAATAGTTTATCTACTTTTTTATAAGTTCAGATAGGGAGAATTTCTTGATCCACCCTTTAATAAGTATTATAAATTAAACAATCACTGAAAAGGAAAAGAAAAATGCAATTGAAAATGAGACATATGGTTTACCTAATAAAAAATATAAAAGTAGAGTTTAAGATACTCATCATTATTTGCTTAATGTATCTCAAAACACCCCTCTAAATGGTTATTAAAGTGTATAGTAATAGGTGAGCCAAAGCATATTGCATATTTTTTTTGTAAATGTTCTTAGACATCAACTGATAATATTGTTCGTACATTTTTTCCATTCTATGAAAAGAACTTTAATATTCTGCATACTTCAATCAGTATCTTTAAATAATTTAGAATTTCAAAAATATATAAAATAAAAGAAACCAGCCCAAAGATAATACAGACTGAGAAGTAACGTTCAAACACTATCTTGTATATTTTTCAAATGGCTATCTTCATGTAACCCAACACTTGTGTTCTGATTATCTAATTTTTCTTAACAAATTAGCCTAATATTTAGTGTCTTAAAGCATTTTATTACATCTCATGGTTTTTGTTTGTTCTTGTTTTGGGTTTTTTTTTGTTTTGTTTGATCAGAAATTTGGACAGGGGTCACTTGGCCATTCTCTCACTCCATGTGACATCCACTGAAGTCACTTACTGCTATTCAGGGCTGATGGACTAGCAATAGAAGATCCAAATTGGCTCTGTTCACATCTTGAGTGCCTTGGTAGAGCCAGCTGGAAGGCTAAACTTACCTTGGATTATTGTTTGGAGTGGCTACACATGACCTCTTCATCAAGATGGTCTCAGGGTAGCTGGGCTGCTTACATAGTAGCTTTTAACTTTGAGTTAGTGTTCTAAGAAAAATTAAAGTCTATCTCTCAATGGGAGAAGTAGCAAAAATATTGTGGCCATTTTAATATACTAGAGTCTTCTCACTGGTTATATATTATTTATATCCCTCCCACACACAAAAGAAACTCAGTTACCTCCAAGGACCCCCAGAGCCTCATTTCATTACATCATTGGTTTGAAGTTGAGAATCTTGTCCTCTAAATCAGTTCTAGGTACAGATGAACCTCCTCAGTTTCAATCCTTTAAGTACCCTTCAACTTGGTCAATTTATTATAATAAATCAAAAAGTAAATTTTAATTTTGAAGCTTTTAACTTGTTATACTGAGAAAGTATAGCATATATACTTTCTCTTAAGTCACAAATTCAATACAGCATTGACACAAATTCTAGGATGGTGTTATCTGTAACATTTCTGGGTGTGTGCTAGAACCCTTCTATGTGTTTTCTTAGGTTCACTTCTTTGAATACAGTTTCTCTTGAACTGAGACCTACAAACTACAGAGATGTATCATCTTCTTCCTCAGCCCTGATACATATAATACACAATGATGAGTCATGCATAGAGTAACTATAATAGAGATTTCCATTTAAAGAAAGAAAAAAACATGTAGAATCGTTAATGGTTCATAGTAATTTTGCAATCTACTGGCCCATGTTGCCAGTTTCTTGAATAGGATCAAGTTCTACTGCCTGGAAAATACTCTTTGTGGGTCTTTACTTCACTCTTCGGGCTCTTGATTCTACCCTCTGACTTGGGTTTAAAGCTGAGTAGCTTTCTCAGCCGGCATCCTATTTATAGAAATTTGAAGATACAAAAGCCCCTTTCTAAACTTTTTATAGTACACTATACTGTCTCTGTCGTTTTCATGCAAAGTGGTAAAATTTACTTAAACACTTCGTGGCATTTCTGTGAACTGAAATAATTCATTAGACAAAAGTCACACTAATATTTCACCTCAGTCTAGACAATTCTATTTCTTTGTGCTGAGTCAGTTTACAATGAAAACAACACACTTAAGATTCTTAGAGGCCCATTTAGGCCTGCCCTTAAATCTGTTTGAAATCTCAGTAAAGTTTCTTCAGTTGTCAGTGTTAAGATCTTAACCTTCAGTCTAAGTTTTAGGAAGTATTCTGGATTTCACCTCCACCTTGAAGACATTTTTTTTACTTGAGGAGCTTTTTGAGGTAGAAACTGGTCATAAGAAATGGGTTTTTTTTGTTTTTTTTTTAAGAAATGGTTTTAATTAGATTGCAATAATCACTGGCTCCTTTATATTTTTTCTAAAATCTGCTTGAAACTGAATCTTTACTTTTGGGGCACATCTTACTCTGACCATACCCCTGATAACTATTTAGCATTTTCAACATGGAAATCTCAGCCCAGTCCAACAGGCCATTAGCTATATTTTCTTTTACATGTGATTACAGACAACTGTGTTACCAAGCATCCTTCCCATTTCTCTAGCCTCCAATAACAGTTCCCTCACTGTCTTTCAACTCTCCTCAAAAATTTCCTGAGGCCTTGCAGCTTTTACAACAGGGGTCTTCTAGGCTCTTCTAGCTTCTGCTTGCCATGTAGTCCCAAAGCCAGAAATTTATAGTTTAATTTTAGTTAAAACAGCATTACACTTCCAGGTAAAATATGTTATATTAGTTATCTATTAGTGAGTCAGAAATTATTCTAAAATAAAGACTTAAAACAATAGTCATTTTATTATATCTCAAAAATGTGCTTGTTAAAAATTCAAATTGGGCAAGTTTTTGGCTCTAGCAGCATTGACTGTTAATCTGGCAGATAGATGGGTTTGGAGACATCTGTAGGTCTTTGCTGCTTAGTGGGGATGCCTGGAGACTCAGCCATCTGTAATCAGTGAAATCTTAAACAATGTTGGTACTAGCATTTGAATTTTGGATATCACTCCATCATAGAACTGCCATAACGTATGTTAACTGTATCTTGCTTGTAACCCTCTTAGATTGAAAACTTTGTGAAACTGGGCCTATATATATTTAGTTAAAAAACATGTCCCCAGAAACTGGTGGAGTGTTAGGTCCAAGTAATTATGAGTGAATGAGTAAGTGAGTAAATGACTTTGACTTAAACTGAAGTGAATTATAATAATTATTTCTTTTATAATTGTTTGCAATATTTACATCACTAATTTATTTTTTAAAGACGTACCTGGATTTTAGAAATATCCATATTTTAAAGATTCACAAATGAAAAATGTAGTTTTTTTCTGAGAATAAGAATGAGAAAAGAGAATTTGTAAGAAGCACTCAGTGTAGAGGATGCAAACTTTACCTCTAACCATTGTAGATTTGCAGCTGGGACCTTTTAACGAAAAGACAGATTAATAAGAGGAAAACAAATAATTTTTTAATACATGGAGTAGGCATCACATGAAAGAAACCTAAAAACAAGATTAACTCAAAGTGATGGCTTAGAACTCTGGCTTTTACAGCATCTTCTACAAAAAATAATATATCTATAGAATAATGGCAGAACAAAGGAAAGCAGTTTTAGGCTTCTAAGCGTGGCATAGTGTGGGAAGGTAAATATATGGGAGGAAACTAAGAGTAAGGTTTTTTTTTTTTTAACATCTTTATTGGGGTATAATTGCTTTACAATGGTGTGTTAGTTTCTGCTTTATAACAAAGTGCATCAGTTATACACATACATATGTTCCCATATCTCTTCCCTCTTGGGTCTCCCTCCCTCCCACCCTCCCTATCCCACCCCTCCAGGTGGTCACAAAGCACACTAGAAACAATAAATGCTGGAGAGCGTGTGGAGAAAAGGGAACACTCTTGCACTGCTGGTGGGAATGTGAATTGGTTCAGCCACTGTGGAGAACAGTATGGAGGGTCCTTAAAAAACTACAAATAGAACTACCATATGACCCAGCAATCCCACTACTGGGCATATACCCTGAGAAAACCAAAATTCAAAAAGAGTCATGTACCAAAATGTTCATTGCACCTCTATTTACAAGAGTAAGGTTTTTAATGTAAATGGGATAAGTGCCTGTCTCCAGTAAAAGGAGAATTTATATCTTGCCTTTAGGCAGAAGAAGAAGAAAATAGAGCTTTTCCTGCCTTTGTTGCTTCTTAATTACCTTCAGCTGAAAACAATTGTTATATCAAAGTGGAATATTTTGGGGTGGCATACTCTACTATGCTTCATTCATTTTTAAACTACATTTGACCCTTGAACAACACAGGTTTGAACTGCACAGATCCAGTTACACATGAATACTTTTCAATAAATATAGTACTTGTGTTTTCATTTTACATATCTTTAAAGTAACTAAGTATAGGAGGAAGTTTTTGTTCAATTAGAGATCACAGTGTATGGAGTAATAGAACTGGGGTTTGAGTCTTGGTGCTATGTAAACTGTTTCAGTGTCCTGCCCTTGGGTGAGTCATTTGTCAGTTCATTTGGGTTTGAAGCAGAGATAGCAGTTTGAGGATTTTCATTTGAAAGAGGGGGTCAACATTGCTAACCCCCCCATTCTTCAAGGGTCTACTGTAGTCTTAACAGCTCTTACACAAGTAACATCTTTTTAAAACAGGTCTTATCCAAGGAAACAAATGAATCTCTGCCTTGTCTGCTCCAGGCTCATCATCATTTGGAAGGAAACTGGGATTCTTATTCTGAAGCTTTGCTTTCAAAGCAAGCCCTGGTATTTTTACTTAGATTATATGTTATATATTTGTATGGCTTTTGGCAGAAACTAACAGAGATTATGGAAGGGAATGCTCAATAAAAATAGAAAACAAAATATAAAACTGGTACAACACTGCTTGTTTGAACTCTAGGGTACATAAACTACAAGCAATGGCAGGTTTATGCCATTCAGTCGGTATAATATGCATCTTGTGGTTAGAAGTTCTGCATTTGTATATGGCTGGAAGCACAGGCAAATAATTCAAGTCTCAGTCCTTTTCTTGATAACACATGAATTGAGTTGGAATATGCATAAAAGTTCTCCCCCAGTCATAGACCCTGCTGGGCCCTTCTCTCTTGCAACGACAGAAGAAAGTCTAAAGCTAAAAGGGAGTGCAGTTGGATTTTATAAATGATAATTACCATCATCTGTACAGTGCAAGTTATGTATTTTGGAGTTCAAAGGCTACTATGATCTAATAATATGGAGGGCAAAATTAAGCCCTGTTTAAAAAGGAGTTAGGTAGGCAAATTGGAATGCTGCCAGGAGCTTGATATTTGAAATTTACCTGAGTGTGTTTATTCATTCTAAATATGTTTACATAATGTATTGTATGCTATTTTCTCAAGCACATTGCATGGAAATGTATGTATGGTCCTGATTCTGCCATCTTTAATCATGCAAAACTACCACTGGCTTCTGGTGGAATTATGCACATGTCACTTGTGGTAAAATCAGGCCCATGGAGAAAGTCTTGCAATCAGTGGAGCAAATGAACCTATTACCACCACGTGTTCAGTTACACAGCAGAGCCTGCAAGCAAAGATTAGCAAGGACTTCGTAAGTCTGGAAAGGAGATTTACAGATCGATCGATCGATGCGCTGAATTACTCAAAGAAATGTATTAATTAATACACATTTAAGTTGTTTCAGGTAATTAATGCCATGCTATTTTTTTTTCTAAATATATTTCTAATGTTAAATTTTTCTCTCACTTTCCTTTTACGTACACCCCACACATATCCATCTCATACATCTCTGTTAATGACTTGAGTAGTAGAAGAAACACTGATTAACCGTCAAAATACTTAGATGGTTATCTCCCACATATTATGTATAGTGTGATTATAGCAAATAAACGAAGAAACTGCTTTATTTAGTTATTTCTTCCTCATATTTCAACAGACTCTTAGTTTGGTAGATTGAAAGTTTCTACATCTCCATATACATTATTTTGAAGGCTGGGTAGTTTATATTGTTCAATAATGATTTTAAGTACTTGTAATAGATTTTAAAAAATTTTTGTCAGATTCATTTGCTCAATAAAAAATATTTAGTGCCTTCTATGTACTAGACTTTTTTTTTTAGGTTTCAGGGATACACTGGTGAATGAAGCAGAAAAGAAAATGTTTGCCTTCATGAAACTTATAATCTTGTTAAAAAGAGTAAACAAACAGGCATTAAGCAAATTAAGATCAAGCAGTTATTAAAATAAATTCTATGAAGAAATAGTACAGATGACCTTGAAAAGGTCATTCTTGAAAAGAATCACCAGGAAGACTTAATTTGGATAGGAGCATCCATGTACTCTTCTTTGAGTTAGTGAACTTTAGGCTGAGACCTGAAGGACAAATGTAGATTTAGGCCTATGGAGAGTAGGTCCAATCTTCCAGGCAGATAGAATAATACATGTAAATGTTTTGAGGTGAAAAGATGCTTGCTTGGAGAATTTGGGGGACTAAGGAAGGAAATGTGAATTCTGAGTTCACAGGAAAGGTTAGAAAGCTGTCTGTGGATTATGAGACAGGAGCCTGATAACGCACATCTTTATGATCCTGTTTTAGAGTCTGAATTTTGCCTGAAGGCAATGGAAACTGACTAAGAAGTTTTTAAGTAGAGAACTGGCACAATTATATTTTCATTTTCAAAGGATATTTGTGGCTACTGTGTTAAAATCAATTTGTGTTTTACAGGAGTAGAAGTAGGAAAACCAGTTTGGTAGATATTGCTATAATGATGATAACTTAAGCCGGTATAGTGAAAAAGGCCATGAAAAGGAAGGAACTGATTTCAGAAAAATATTGAAATAAAAGCGAGCAGAACACAGAGATGTAATGAATGGGCAGGGTAAAGAATTCAGAAGGGTTTATGCTATCAGCCAATATACTGGTTTAAACAACTTGGTAAATAAGTAAAGGCCTTATTTAGTGAGAAGAGGCAAACAAGAATGAAGACCTCAAGTTTGACCATGGTTTGAGAAGTCTGTGCTGACATATCCTTAAAAAAGAAACTGGATATGCAGGTCTGGAGAGTAGTAAGGGTGTTTAGTTGGAGTTGTGAGTTTTAGAGTCTTTGGCACATGACTGGCTATGGATTGGCTAGAGTAGTGATTGAAAATTAACTGGAAGGAAAGGACAGAGAAGAATCATGAACTGTTTTGGACTGAATGGTTGTGTCCCCCTAGAATTCATATATTGAAGGCTTAACTCCAAATGTGATAGTGTTTGGAAATGGTGCCTTTGGAGGTAATCAGGTTTAGATGAGCTTATGAGTGTGGGGTTCTCATGATGGGATTAGTGTCCTTGAAACAATAAACTAGAGAGCTAGCTCTCTCTCTCTTCTCCATGTGAAGACATAACAAGAAGATGGACATCCCCAGAAAGAGGCTCTTCATCAGGAGCCTAATAGGCCAGAACCTTGATTTTGAACTTCCCAGCCTCCAGAACTGTGAGAAGTAAATATCTGTTGCTTAAGACACCCAGTTCACAATATTTTGTTATAGCCACCTCAGCTAAGACATGCACTCAGCACAGATTCCTGGGAGCTCCAACTCAAAGTGATGTTTTTCTTTTCATAGAATACTTCTAAGACCAATAGAAATCCCATTAGCCTTATATCAAAATTTTATAAAATGCTCCTACATTTTATTATTATAATATACTGTTGTTAAACTTGTCTTTCACTTAAATTATCACATTACTCTTTACTATAGTGAAGTTCATTTCTTTTCCAAAATACCAATATTCAGTAGTTCTCTTCGTTCTATCTGACAATTATTTTATCATAATGAAGGTCTGGGTGGATATCTGGGACACCATTTTAGCTCTTGCCCTGATTTGTCCTTTTCAATAAGCATTTCATGTTGATGTATCTTTTTAGTTACTTTTCTCTCTTTTGTATTTCAGTTGTCCATATAGATTTTTTTTACTTTGACTTCATTTGAAACCTAAGTTCTCAGATTCATTTTTCTTTGAAATTCTTATAACATGCTTTTGGGTACATCTTTTTAGTAACAATCCACATGAGGACATTTCATAAGTAACTTTTTTTTTTTTTGCGGTACGCGGGCCTCTCACTGTTGTGGCCTCTCCCATTGCGGAGCACAGGCTCCGGACGCGCAGGTTCAGCGGCCATGGCTCACAGGCCCAGCCGCTCCGCGGCATGTGGGATCTTCCCGGACTGGGGCACGAACCCGTTACCCCTGCATCAGCAGGCGGACTCTCAACCACTGCACCACCAGGGGAGCCCAAGGAAATGTATTTTTGAAAATTCAAATTTTTAACTGACAAGAATGAAATAGAAATTTCAAACTTTGAAGTTAATTCATTTTTATATCCACACTAAAAACTAGGAAAGATAAATTTATAAACTTAAGATTAAGAATAGTTCTTTATATTGAAGAGCACTTAGCTCTATATTGGAGTTAGAAATGCCAGATATAGTACTGGACTCCCGGGCTTATCTTTGATAACAAGGGAAGTTGCAGGCAGCCTAGTGAAGAGGTTATTTACAATAATCCAGCGAATGATGATGTCCCATGTCAGAGCAATGAGGGAAATAAGAGGTGATCAGAATTTGAATACATTTTGAAGGAAGAAATCATTTCCACCATATTAAATTTGGAAAGAGAGGGAGGAGGGGAGGAATGTCTTGTCAGGAGCTCAGTTCTACTGTATTAGTTTTGAAATCAATTCCATTTTTATATAAATATGTTTGAATTTCTATGATCACCCCTGGGTTTCACAAACTTGAAAACATACAAAAATGAAATCTGGAGTTTGACGTGGAGTTTAGATGTCTAATTTGTATGCTATAAGTGCAACAGTTGAGGAAATTGGAGATATTTAAATGGTTGCATTAGAAGACAGGGAAGAGTGGTGATAGCAGCTTACAGATTTTGATGACCTGATATTTGGAAAAATCCCATAATTATTTAAAACTGTTTCATAAGACAGACTTAAGAACAATGAGAAGAACGTATAAGGTTAGCAGATTTTGGCTCAAAATAATGAAAAAAAAAAAGAAGGATACCAGTTCCCTGACAATGGAAGAGCTGGCTAGTAAGCTCTCTGCTATTAGCAGCAGTTCATGCTGAATGTGAATGATTATCTCCCTGGAATATTCTTGGATAGGAAGAGATGTGAGATCTTTAACAGCCTATTTACCCTAAGTGAGTATGAGGTAGAAGACACATTTTATTGCCTTCAAGGTTGTTCCCAAATCACTTATGGAACACAGTCAGATCCTTGGCTGTCAGTGACTATGGAAAATATACCAAATTATTTTCAGCAATATGTAGCTATAATGGGATCTACTACATGTTAGTATGAGTTCTAGTTTTATTAAATGACTCAGGTTCAATAAAACGCATTAATCTATTCTGCTTGATTCTTAGTGAGTTAACAGAGACTATTTTTCAGAAAACTGTATACAAGTATGATAATTTTCACCCAAATACAATTATTGTTGCAGTTCATTTCCCAGTTGCTATTGTTAAAGAAGATTATGCCTTCTAGAGTCAGAACTGTCTGAAGAAATCTGCTTTGTTAGTTTTCTCTAGTCAACATTATTTAGCAATTTTGGTCAAAGATAAATATTATCTGAAGGGCATCGTACACTTTGTTCTCCATTTTAAAATGTGCAAATATGGAGAAGCTAGTTTCTATTTCTTTGCAATTATTAACTTTTTCTTGAATGAAAAGATGATTACAGCTAAATTCCGTAACACTTGTCAGTTAAGAATTTAAGAATGCCTGAAGCAATCTGAAACTACTTGAGCTGCTTTGGGCTATTTTAGAAAATAACTTGATACATTTTTTGGTGCATTCCAGAGGAGTATGACCCTTTTCCTTAATGGCTGCCAGTTGAACTCTTATATGAGCACATTGGTATAGAGTTTGGTATCAAGTATGGATGAATACATGAGAAACAGGTTATTAATAATCATTGTCATTCTGATTTTCCCTTATTTTCTTTTAATTAAAAGAATTGTAATATAGACAGATTTAAAAAGCTATTGCTTCCTTTATTTTCAGGACTCACTTCATTATATTACTTCCTGAGCATCTTGCTCTGCACTTCGTTTTCCTTCTTTAAAATCAGGACTATAGTTGGCTGATAAGGAGAGACTTCAGGCATTTTTATCAGCTTACACTTTGGCAGGACAGACTGCTGTGACAGGTAAAAAAGATACCCCCAAATGCTGATTTTCCTTGCACAATTGGTTCATCATTTTGACAGATAAATCAACCCAAAAGGCAAGAAAACTATTTTTGGATGGTGCTTTTTTTTTTTCTTTTTTTGACAGCACGTACCATCATTGTTGTCAAAGCTGGTTGGAAACAGACACAAATGTATACTTTTGTTTTATTAGGCAGAGTCAGAATAATTGCTGATATGGCAGCATATTCACCTAGTCTATTCCATTATCAAATTTCTCACAACACACAGGAAGCATTCACATGAATAATAATTCTCCAATTATGAATCAAAATCTTAACTTTTTCTACAAATATGGAATTCTAAATAAAAAACAGTGAGTAAAGGATCAGGTTACACAACTTATCTGCTAAGCATAGATGCTTTTTAAATAGGTGAACAAGGAAATATACCTCTCTTTGCCTCAGCTTTCTCATCTGTAAAATAGGGGTAGTAATAATACCCTCCTTATGTCAGTCACAGAGAAAGAACACACAACATGCCATGTGTGAAAGTGCTGAAAAAATGAACACGTGTTCTTGAATGTAAGTTCATTTACCATTATCATTTATTACTCTATCTTACATCTCTCTCATCATAAATCCTAGATACAATTCCTCTAAAGACAAGAGTCTTTCTCCCTGGGTCAGTCATTGGTCCCACCTTTATTGTGCCAAATACAGTTAATAAAGGGGGTTAAAAAATTAGAGAAATCCAAGAGGATTTTATGGATATTATGCCAAAAACAGCTAATATATGATAAAGAAAGGAGGCTGAATGAGAGAACAAACTCAAGTGGAATTAAAAGAAGTGGTGTGTGTGTGTGTGTGTGTGTGTGTGTGTGTGTGTGTATTTGTAGCATAGTGTGCACCAAGAATAAGAATTTGGAGAGGCTGTCAGCATATGTGTGAGAGAAGAAGTTTGGAGCAACAGGAGAGCGAGGACTAGAGGTGACACAAGGGAGGTGAATTGTGCAAGACTGGATCCCATCCTTATGTAAAATCTCAGTATTTTGTTCACCATGATCTTCTTTGGCATTAACTTTGGTTTTTCAATAGTGCATTGAAATAAATACAATTTATGTTTGTTATAGAGATTCTCAGTGCCTACTTAAACTTTATACCTAAGGTTCATGCCTCACTTGCCTTACGTCTGTCTCTGTCCTGACTTGGCAACAAAGACGGAGTAAGGACTTTTAGAGGTTTGTTTCTCTTTTACGATCTGTACAGAAATTCAGTACCTGCTCAGCGTTTTCTCCATAGACTTAGATCAAATAAAAAAAATTTGTTTTGAATAGTTTTTGGTCAGACTGCCATTTCTTTGAATGTACCTCTGTTTAAAGGTAGAGTCATACCAGCTTGGTTTTTGTTGTTGCTGTTTTGTGTTTTATTCTGTTTGTAAGGAGTTGCATATTTACGACAAAGGAGGCAAGAACATATGATGGAGAAAAGACAGCCTCTTCAATAAGTGGTGCTGGAAAAACTGGACAGCCCGTGTAAAAGAATGAAATTAGAACACTCCCTAACACCATACACAAAATAAACTCCAAATTGATTAAAGACTTAAATGTAAGACCAGACACTATAAAACTCTTAGAGGAAAACATAGGAAAAACACTCTTTGACATAAACCACAGCAAGATCTTTTTTTAACCCACCCTCTAGAGTAATGAAATAAAGACAAAAATAAGCAAATGGGACTTAATTAAACGTAAAAGCTTTTGCACAGCAAAGGAAACAATAAACAAGATGAAAAGACAACCCTCAGAATGGGAGAAAATATTTGCAAATGAAGCAACTGACAAAGGATTAATCTCCAAAATTTACAAACAGCTCATAGAGCTCAATATCAAAAAAACAAATAATCCAGTTAAAAATTGGGTGGAAGACCTAAATAGACATTTCACCAAGGAAGACATACAGATGGCCAAGAGGCACATGAATATGCTCAACATCACTAATTATTAGAGACATGCAAATCAAAACTACAATGAGGTATCACCTCACACCAGTCAGAATGGCCATTATCAAAAAACCTAAAAACAATAAATGCTGGAGAGGGTGTGGAGAAAAGGGAACCCTCCTGTACTGTTGGTGGAAATGTAAATTGATACAACCACTATGGAGAACAGTATGGAGGTTCCTTACAAAACTGAAAATAGAACTACCATACGACCCAGCAATCCCACTACTGGGCATATACCCTGAGAAAACCATAACTCAAAAATAGTCATGTACCACAATGTTCATTGCGGCTCTATTTACAATAGCCGGGACGTGGAAGCAACCTAAATGTCCATCGACAGATGAATGGATAAAGAAGATGTGGCACATATATACAATGGAATATTACTCAGCCATAAAAAGAAACGAAATTGAGTTATTTATAGACTATAGGATGGACCTAGAGTGTCATACAGTGTGAGGTTAAGTCAGAAAGAGAAAAACAAATACCATATGCTAATGCATATATATGGAATCTAAAAAAAAAAAATGGTAATGATGAACCTAGTTGCAGGGCAGGAATAAAGAGGTAGACATAGAAAATGGATTCGAGGACATGGGGTGGGAGGGCGAAGCTGGGGCAAAGTGAGAGTAGCATCAACATATATACACTACCGAATGTAAAATAGTTGGCTGGTGGGAAGCAGCAGCATAGCACAGGGAGATCTGCTCGGTGCTTTGCAATGACCTAGAGGAGTGGGATAGGGAGGATGGGTGGGAGTCTCAAGAGGGAGGGGATATGGGGGCATGTGTATGTATATGGCTGATTCACTTTGTTGTGCAACAGAAACTAACACAGTATTGTAAAGCAATTATCCTCCAATAAAGATCCATTAAAAAAAAAAGATTTACTAAAAACTCCAACTTAGAAATCAGAGGAAAACCAAATGTAGGCTTTATTTTCAATTTGCATAACATCTTTCAGTTAAAAAAAAAACTAATTGTATCTTCCTCCGAAAGAAAATAAAAAAGAAGGAAGGAAAGAAAGAAGGAAGGAAGGGAGGCAGAGGAGGGAAGACAGAGAAAGAGGAAAGGAGGGAGAAAATTCCTCTCCACATGCTCATCAAGACTAGATTTAGAAATTGAAAAGTAGTTCACTCACATAGTCCTGAACTGAAAGATTTTGTGTTCACGCTTCATGTAATGAGAACGGGAAATGAAAATGGATGGCAGAATTTGAGCAATTCTGGATCCAAGCTCCACCTCATTTTTGACACAGAGGTTGTAGGTTGAAATAGAAGCAGCTTATAGGTTCAACCCAATTTCTTATCGAGTCAGGTATGTTTCTTTGTGAAATGTTTGATAACATTCAAAGGGAAAGCTGAAATCTACCCGCGAAATGATACTTCTCAAGTTCTTTGCATTTACTCTTTACCTTTCCCCTGGAAAAGAAGGTGAGACTATTACCCCTATTTTATAGAGTGAGAATTTCAGGTTTGAAAAAGGATAACTTGTTGCTGGTCCTGGAACTAGAAACTATCAAACCTAACTTTCAGTCTAAACCTTTCTGACCCCAAAGACAGTGCATTTTGCATTGCTCAGCACTGTACATTGTTACATTTTCATTCCTATACCAAAGGGCCCTTTTGCTTGTTAGCTGACATTAGATTCTGCAGTAGGTGAATTGGGTGGATCATTTCTTCCTCCTTGAAATCTTCATTTCCCATGATTGGCTTGACATCATTCTCTCCTCTGAACCTTTTTTTTCTCCTTTTTTCTACTCCTTTGCCTTCCACCCCCAACCCCTTGGCCTTTGTTTATTGTTGATTTTTACTGCAACCCGGGATTCTCTTGTAAGCTCTTTCCTTTTCCTCTCTACATACACTATTACTTGGCCAAGGACTTATTCCATCTTATAGAGCATATTGAAGTACAATTACTACTTCTATGCAGAGTCCTGATTGCCTAACTACGGTCTACTTACTAAGTTCTGTGTAGCTACCAGTATGCTAAAGTTCTTGAATTTGCTTTTCCAGGCATCTGAAATGCAAATCTCAGGCTGAGTTATTCTTCACTCCAACTCTTTTGTTGTAGCTATATTCCCTATATCAGTGATGGCTGTCAGTGCACACAACCAAATGTAGGAATCAGGCATTACTAATTCTGAATCTTTTATCCTAGAAATTTCTTTGGTGATTTTATTCTTTTGTAGCCTTAAAATAAGTGCCTTTTCTGAAAGGCACAGGTACCTTCTCCTACTTCCTGTAAGGACTAAAGGGAATATTTCCCAAATGTAATATCAATATTTGACCTATATCATCACAGCCAAATGAAGGATACTTTTTTTTTTTCTTTAAGGGGTTTTTGTAAATAAAAGTGAAGCCCAGACTGAATTAACAGAAGGATCTTTGTGACATCTGGAATACTCAGTAACTCAAGAGAACAGCAGGGTCTTCCCGGGTGGCACAGTGGTTAAGAATCTGCCTGACAATGCAGTGGGCATGGGTTCGAGCCCTGGTCTGGGAAGATTCCCACATGCCATGGAGCAACTAAGCCCATGAGCCATGGCCGCTGAGCCTGCAATCTAGAGTCTATGAGCCACAACTACTGAAGCCCGCGTGCTTAGAGCCCATGCTCCTCAACAAGAGAAGCCACCACAATGAGAAGCCCGAGCACTGCAACGAAGAAAAATCCCCGCTCGCGGCAGCTAGAGAAAGCCCACATGCAGCAACATAGACCCAACACAGCGAAAAATATATAAAAATAAAATAAATAAATTTATTAAAAAAAAAGAACAGCTGTCTCACCTCTGATTTCCTCAGGCTGCTGTTTGTTGCTTGGATAGGTATACATCCTTGTTTCTGACTGTGCTCTCTCTGTGGTCTCATGTCTAACACCCAGCATGCATGCAGGAAAGGGAAATGTGACACTGCCATTCCAATGGCAAGGTGATATTTGGAACTAAGATCTTTTTTTTAAGAAAATGTTGGGGGTAGGAGTTTATTAATTTATTTATTTTTGCTGTGTTGGGTCTTCGTTTCTGTGCGAGGGCTTTCTCTAGTTGTGGCAAGTGGGGGCCACTCTTCATTGCGGTGCACGGGCCTCTCACTATCGCGGCCTCTCTTGTTGCACAGCACAGGCGCCAAACACGCAGACTCAGTAGTTGTGGCTCACGGGCCCAGTTGCTCCGCGGCATGTGGGATCCTCCCAGACTAGGGCTCAAACCCGTGTCCCTTGCATTAGCAGGCAGATTCTCATCCACTGTGCCACCAGGGAAGCCCTGGAAGTAAGGTCTTTGACTTTGGTAACTCTAGTTAATTTCTTCATAAAGGGCAGTTATCGGTTTTAGAGAGCCTGAAAACTGCTATTCAAAAATGTCCCCAAGGCACTTATCCTGAAAATGTGAAGAAAGTCATTCCCCCACCCTCCCTACACAGACAATTGCTAGAAAACAAAGAGTGAGTAGTCAAATCAATGGAATTGTCTTCAGGTAGCAGAAATCGTCTGGGATTTGCAAGCTGTGTTTTCAATATTGGTTGGTATATTGAGCAGGCGTGGGATGTATCTGGGAGTCATATTAGCAAGGAATATATTGTTAATCATGGGGTGGAATATTTTTATGACTTATTCCAAAATATCTCTCAAGTCTGAGAGTCAGGATTTATTCCCAAGTCATAAAGGCTTACTCCCCAGGACAGAGCAGAAGGCAACATGCCTTTCCAGCAGATGTCTTTCTTATGCAACAAATATGTGGAAAGCTAATGAAATAGACCTTTTGAAGGGACCCTGATGCTGCTGACAGAAGAGACCCTGTTCCGGGAACATACGTGTCTCCTTTTCCTGTTAGAGTTTAGTGGTCTGGGAAGAGGTGGCTAATATAACCTGCCCGCCAATTCATCAGACACTTCTCCATATCACCTATGAATAAAGCTTAGATTCAAGTGGATTCTCAACTTGATTCCTGGCTGCAGCTCTGGATACAAATAATGGAATGCTTGTCAGTATCTTTCATTAGACCATATGTGCCTTGAGGACAAGGATTATGCTTAACTAATCTTGGTATTTTTAGAACCTGTTACAATGCATGAAAAATATTTGGCATTCAATAAATATTGCTAATCCAATGGTTTTACTTAAGCTGACATGAACATATTTTCAAACAAAATTCTGAATTTTGTTTTGGTTATAAATCAATAGTCAATCCAAATAAATAAGGATTAAAAAAAATAAACTAAGAGGTTAATCCCAACTAAAACACTTAAATACAGACCTTCCTCTGCTTACAGTGGGGTATATTCCCAGTGTAAACTGAAAATATTGTAAGTTGAAAATGCATGTAATACACCTAGACTCGCCTACCTTACACGTGCTCAGAACATTTTCATTAGCCTCCAGTTGGACAAAATTACCTAACTCAAAGCCTGGTTTATAGTGAAGTATTGCATATCTCATATAATTGATTGACTACTGTACTGAAGGTGAAAAACAGAATGGCTGTAAGCATATTGGTTGTTTACCCTTGGAATCCTGTGGCTGCCTAGAATCTGCAGCTCACTGCCACTGCTCAGCGTCACAAGAGAGGATCATACCACATGTTGCTAGCCTGGGAAAAAATCAAGTTTCAAAATTCGAAATAGGGTTTCTACAGAATATGTATTGCTTTTGCACCATTGTCAAGTCAAAAAAATCATAAGTCAAGCCATCATAAGTCAACGACCTTCTCTATTGAAAAAAGTTAAATACTCTATTAGTTTGCTAGGGCTGCCAAAACAAAATACCATAGACTGGTTAGTTTAAACAACAGAAATTTATTTTCTCACAGATCTTGAGGCTGGAAGTGCCGGATTAAGGTGTTGGCAGATTTGATTTCTCCAGGACTTCTGTCTTTGGCTGCAAATGGCCACCTTGCTGTGTCTTCACATGGTCTTTCTTCTGTCTCATACCTCCCTGGTGTCTCTTCCTTTCCTGATAAGGACACCAGTCCTATTGGATTAGGGTCCCACCCTTATGACCTCATTCAGCCTTTACTACCTCTTTAAAGGTCCTGTCTCTAAATCCAGTGGCATTGAGGATTACGATTCTGCATATAAATTTTGAGAGAACACAATTCAGTCAATTAAATAAAAAAGAAGCATATATTGCTCTTAGTTTGTTTCAGATATATTTTTATTCATGTATTCATATTCAGGTATATTCATATTCAGATAACTCAGAAATGAAATATTTTCTACCTCTGTATTTTACAATATGCTTTATAAACTTTCCAACTAAAGATGCTGTATCTGCTGAAAGCTTATTGATTGTTTCATAACAAATACTGGTTAAAGAAACAGATTTAAGTCACAGTGAATATATGATGTCCTACACTGAATGTAATTTCACAATGTCTCTATTCAATAGAGGAGCTGGAAACAAAAAGTTGTGACATTTTGAATCAAATGTATTTGTTCATTAAAGGTGCTCTATGTCACTTTCCATAATATACTCTCTTAACCAAAAAGTAAATATCTTTGCCTTTGCTCTGAAAGTTCCACATATAAGAGGGGTATGCTTAGGTATCTCTAAATAAGACTCATGCTTTTATTTTATGATGTCAATGATATGTGATGTGTTAAATTGCATAACATTCAAAGAAAGTTTTTCTTGACATTTTATGAGGAATGACACAGAAAAAAAGAGAATAAAACAGCTTATTGTTTTGTTTTCTCAGATTTCAGAAACATTAATGGAGGCTTCTGAATCAATATAAAACTTGGAAACACAGACATTCAGATGTTGCCAAAGCTAAATGGATTTAGTGTGCTTAACTTTCCAAAACATTTTTTGCGTCCCAGATCGTATGCAAACAAGAAAATTGGGGCTTTTTAAAAAACATACAAGCAACAAATGTACCGATGGAAGAAGACCCCATAAAAGCTTTAATTTGTGATAATCTTCAGCATATGTTCAGTAGCAGTGTCTGATTTTAAATGTCATCCAAACACAGCCTTCTCTAAGTGTTGACTTGCCAAGTTTTGTATTATGTTTCTTAGTTCATTGGAAGAATTATGATTTTCTTTAAAACTAAGTAAAAGTGTCCCTGGTTGAGCCAATTTGTAAAAGCTACAGAGAACTGACTTTCTCAGCAGCTATATAATTCTCTAGATGTGAATTAGGTTGCTTTGGAAATAATAACTCTTGTGTAGATACATAAAATAAATAGAGCTTACCATAAATCTACCATAAATAGGTTAAACATAAATAAATCTGTAATAAATAAAATCTCAAATCAGTGGAGCAGCTAGTAGGCGTACTTTATAGAATTGTTTGCACAAGATGGAAGGAAAGTTGATGTATTTGTTACTGTCCTAGTTAATGTTACTTATATTATTTTCTATCCTTGCAACAGCCCTTTGATATAGAATGTAATATCCTTATTTTAATAAGACATTAGGGTAAATATGTTTCTTAAATGGCAGCTACATAGCTTGTAAAAAATGAATTAAGATTCAAATTTAGGTCTATCAGACAGCAAAGGCAGTGCATCTTATATGATACTCATTTTAATATTTTGTTCATGATTTGCACTGGACAGGTTGATTCCATAGCAATGTGGCATGGCACATGGTATACCTTGGGTCCCATGTTTATTTCGAAGGATCTAACTCTCTGGGAAAGCACCAACTTCCTAACCAACAGCCCAACTGCCTGTCCCCAGTTACATAGAAATCAGACTCCCCAGGAGAAAGAAAACAAATGCGTGCAAAACAAACAAAATCAAATAGCAAAGAAACAAATGCTGATTTCTGTTGCCTTTGCTTGACTAAATAGTTTAGCCAAAGCAAAATGCTGCTTTCAGTTCAGGGCCCATATTGGGAATAATTAAAGAGTTTATAATCAATACAAACACTACTTCCATTCCTATGATTTTTTTCCTCTCAAATGTATATGTCTCTTCCTTGCTCTGCCACTCCTTGGTAGCTGAAAAGTATATTTATCAGTATGAACAGCTGTTTTTTGCTTAAATTAACTGAACCTTCTTGGTTTCTTCTTTCAAGTTTAGAAGACATGATCTTTCTATTAAGTTTGAGCCTTTAATTCAAGGACATTCTATGCTCTTATCTTACTGGCTAAAGAGTATTATGAAATCAGTCACTGAATTATTAGTTTTCATGTATAACAACTATAGAGAACTATCTGTTTTAGAAACATGATTCATAATTATCCTATTTTATTTTATATTTCACAAAGATGAAGTTGATTCCTGCCATGGTTGAATGGTAAATGTATAATAACCTTCCTGAGAAATCAGAATTCTATTCAGCAAGTGGTCCAGATTTCACATGTTATAGATTTAAGAAATATGCTCAAATTGGCTTTTGCATTTCATTCTGTAAGAAATATTGATTCTTATTTAACTTAAAGTTGATAATTACTGTCTGAACAGGCCAAAAAAATTGCATTTTATTGTTTGTTAGGAGAATTGAGTAGAATGATACTGAAGTTTGGACGTGAATGTGGCTATGAGTTTGGAGAAGGTAATATTACTAGGCAAGTAATTCATAAAAGCAGAGCACAATGCAACCTTTGAGGAGACTGACTGTTGTGAACCAAAACTGAATAGCTCCAATGTTCCCAAGTTGCTGCTTTGGAAACATTAGGGGTTTAGATCACAAAAATGGCATTTTGAAACAAATTTGCCTTTATACTCTCTGGTCATAGCCTTGAGCTATGAATCATTTTCCAGGCAACATTACAAAATAAGGGAAATGTTCATCACATGATGGAAAACAAAATATGAAATGAGTGGAATGATAGGAAGATGTGCATGAAAAAAAGCATCAACACATTGCTTATAGCATGTTTTATGGTTACTCTTTTCTATCAGTGTATTATATAAACATATAGATTGGGATATACCCCCAAATGTTAATAACTATGATACTTTAAGGAGAATAATGTAACAAAACTGATGGCTGAGAAATGATGTAGCAAAAGGAAGAAGAAAAGAAATCACAACTGGGGAAGGGTCCTGGTGGGGAGGTTTCCTCATGAATTCCCCGAACTGTACGTTTACCATCTCTGAGTTACACCCTCTACTTTTTTCTATCCCTCTTAATTGTCCTGGCTGTTCTCCTGTAAATCAGTGCCAAACTTATGTTATCAAATATAGGGGAAAAAAGGCAACATGAAATTGCAGCTGAAGTGGAAAAATGCAAAACTCATAGAGAATAAAATGAAAAACTAGAATAATTTTGGTAGGTTGTCCATATTTACCTACTGACTGTTTGATAGATTAACTCAGAATATAATGGTCTTATTTCTAGTTCTTATGCCAACTAACTCTTGGGCAAATTGTATAACATCCATCAACTTCAATTTTTTCATCTGTTACACTTACGGTCCCTGAATTTCCATCTAGTGAAATATTTTATAAAGTTTTCAAATAACTCTATGGATTGACATTGATATGAAGTGTGATGCATATTATGGAAAACAGTACAAATTCTAATCAAAACTAGTAAGGAATCTCTAAAATGATAAACTAGGTTATAAACAGACATCCCTCTCTTGTTTCCCTTATTTAAATGTTGCTGAGAGGAAAAACAGAGGTGAAATCTAAATTATACTCTCAAGATAGTAAATTTTAATCAGAAATGATTTAAGACCTTACAGAGACTAGAGAGGTGGCCTAAGAATAAATAAAAGAGAAGAACAAATAATGCTAGAAAAAGTAACCCTGATGCCATACATTTCCCTTATATAAAATTTTGCGCACAAATTACACAGACTGATGGATGGGTTGAGATAAGAATCTCCTAAATGGGGGCTTCCCTGGTGGTGCAGTGGTTGAGAGTTCTCCTGCCAATGCAGGGGGCAGGGTTCATGCCCCGGTCCGGGAAGATCACACATGCCACGAAGTGGCTAGGCCCGTGAGCCATGGCCACTGAGCCTGCGCGTCTGGAGCCTGTGCTCCGCAACGGGAGAGGCCACAGCAGTGAGAGGCCCTTGTACCGCGAAAAAAAAAAAAAAAAATAGAATCTCATAAATGATTCTATTGTAAAACAAGACAAATAAAAATGAATACTACTGACTAAAATTTTTCTGAAAATGAAGAAAAATTTTATTTTTTGTATTCATTAGCTGTGCTTTGATTCCTTGAGTATGACAAATATTTATGGCATATCGAGTCTGGACATATTTTGAACATCATATATATGATAAAATGTTCTATTTTGAAATACTGAGACATTTATAAAGATGTCAACACCAACTACATGGTCATTAGTTGTTCTCCATGAAATAGTATTCAAATCCTTTAAGAAAATATGTCTGAAAAAATACTTGTTACAGGAAAATAAGCTTGAATATAATAAAAACACAGAAGGTACTTCATCATAAGCTCAGTTAGTGGTGTAGCTTAAGATTGTCAAAGGCAAGAACAACTGTCCAATACTATCCCACTGTCCAGCTCACATACTGCCAAACTGTACTCATTTCTATATCCAATTCCTGCTCTGAAGTAGGGACTAGAAATCATCATTGTCCTTAGGATACCTTCATATAGGTGGACTCCCAGCTCTTCCGTTAAAGTGTCCTTCAATATTGTCTTGACCTTTATGGTAGGGAATGTTTAGGCCCCATCTGCTATCAGATTCTCTAATTTTCAGTAAGCTTTGGTATTATTTTTGACTTACCCCAATCTGGGCTGAAAAATCAGACTATTCTCGGTCTCTAACATACCATAATATCTGTGAAGTTGGTGAAATTTGCTACACCTTTTTCAAGGTTAGATTGCATATTGAGTTTTCTCCATTGTCATGTATTCCTTGTATTTTATTGTTATATTTTTATCCTTATGGCTACACTAACCATGTACTATCTTTACCTCTAATATACTTAGAGTAACATATACAAACAAAAGACACACACATACACATTTTTGTTGCTTCCCAAATTAAATTTCTCATGTGTTTATCTTACTTTTCCAAAAGGGCTTCTAATCTCTGAAACTTAACTTGTGAGTTCATCCTCAGAATCATATAGTGAAACATCTTATCTGTACCACTTGCAGAAAAATAGTAATAGTCAAGATTCATTGAATGTCAACTTGTGTGAGGATGTCCAGTTGTCATGTGAAGTGAGCGAGGCTTTGGTTAAGTAAGTGGCTGGAGGTCAGAGGCCAGCAAAGGCAGAGCGTGGTTTTGAACATGGTCTGTTAGACTTCAAGCCAGTACCTTTCCCTGATTTGCAAGTATAAATCTATCATTTTGTATTATCCTGTGTATAGGTATTTACTTCAGTTGAGAGAATCCGAAATCTACAATTTATATCAAATTTAACTTTTATATATATATTTGTGTGTGTGTGTGGTGCGTGGGCCTCTCACTGTTGTTGCCTCTCCTGCTGTGGAGCACAGGCTCCGGACGTGCAGGCTCAGCGGCCGTGGCTCACGGGCCCAGCTGCTCTGCGGCATGTGGGATCTTCCCAGACTGGGGCACGAACCCGTGTCCCCTGCATTGGCAGGCGGACTCTCAACCACTGCACCACCAGGGAAGCCCAACTTTTCGATATTTTGTCTTGTCATTTTTCCTCAATCATTGTGAATGTGTGCTTCAGAATATATGGTTTGTTCAATGTGCTGCATGTTTGAACTTGATCAACAGCGGACAGCCTGTTGGCTGTGTGCGTGGTTATCACGCATGTATTGCACAGATGAGTGCTCCACTTACCTGCAATGTCCAAGTGTTAGTGAAACTGTGACCAAGGTTTACCTCCAGTCAGATACAGAAGGCTTTGCCCTTCATTTCCCTTAGCATAACATTTCATAACACTGTGTTGGGAAAAGACGGACATTTAGAAGAGGACCTTGGCTTCCGAGAACTCAAATCTAGGAAAGAAAAGACAAAAATATAGATAGGTTAGGGGATAAAACAAAACAAAAGAACAACAACAAAAATACAGTAGAATAGTATTGTACATGCCCTGGGGAAAAAGGAATCCCACTGCCACCCTCTTATTCATCACACCTTTGCCTTGAATATCTATCTCAGAAGCGTTTGACACTTCTGCTCTATTGCCCCATAAATCTCCTGATGTATCCTACTCCTGGATACAAAAACTACCGCAGAAGTTCTTAGGAGGCATTCCTGATTTGCTCGAGGCAATATTTCCAACTGTCTACTTCGAACTATCATTTGAGTCCCAAGGTCATCGAAGTTATTATGTTCCACCTGTGAACCACCATCCTAAAATAAATACATAAATAAAATTTTAGACTAAAGTAAATTGATTAAGCTAACAGTCCATCTTTGTCAGTCATCTTTGGTTTGGTAAACCACCTGGAAGTGTTTACCTAGCCCTGATCCACCTACAAAGGGCTGTGATTGATGGGCACCAGGCGCCTTCATGTACATCAGATTACATCACCCCGCCCTGATGAGGACCTCAGCTTCCCCCACTTACTCTTATGAATGTTTTTGTCATAACAGTGCCTAATTTCATTATTATGCCTTAAAACACAGGCACCTTTTAAAAACCCATTTGTGTTGCAAAATATTGCACAGGGGGTGACCCTCAAAGCTCTCCTACTGGTCTGACATAGTAGATATTCCTCCCACAGGACCCTTTGTGTAAACCAACTGTGTTATTTACCAAAACATATCAAAATGTTAATTGATCTGAATTTCTTTCCTTTGCAAAGTAGGCTGTTTTTGAGAACAATAATTAGTTTCATCCATCCTTTTAATTTTAACACCAAGCCCAATGCCTTTCACATACCAAGTACCCTAAAAAGCTTGTACTAACTATACCTGGAATGAATTTAGACAGAATCATCCATCCCACTGGTATTTCAGAGGGTCCTCTCAATTTTAATTTTTGGTTGTGATTTCTATACATTATTTCCAAAATCAGTGACAACTCTGTGCTTTAGTGAGAAAAATTCTACTGTAAAACCCCCAAGTTTTACAGTAAACAGCTGTGCAAAAGGCAGATCTCTGAGCGCAGTGAATGAGCTGCTCCTGGGGCTTTGCTTGCAAAGCTGCCTACCTTTGGTACACCCACCTCCTGTGTTTCCACTCCACTTCTGATTGAGATGCGCCAGCATGAGCTATCTCCTCTTATTGATTCCCAGCATTTAACAATCACATCACATAGCTTGATCTTGTTTTTCAGTTTTCTGTCTAGCTTGTAGACTTCAGGACAGCACATGCTGAAATTGACTATCAGTGACATAAACATAGCTTCATTCACAAGCGACACCCATATATATGCTATGCTCTGCCTTCTGAAATTGTGTTTCTTTCTTACCTCGTTTTTAATATCATTGTTAAACTCACTCATTATGGGGAAAAATATGAGCGATTGTAGTGAGTTTATAATGTTTCCTAAAAGACAGTGCTTATCTCATACGGTAATGTTTTTTGAGGGAGAAGGGGGAGTTTTCAATGAAGATAATCGTTATATTTTTAAGTGTTTTGAATAAAATGACACTGGAAAAGATGTCTCCCTCATAAAGAGTCTGATATCTATTGACAATATAACCTGAGGCTGAGAAAAAAATAATTAATGGGCTTTAAAAACAAGCAAGCAAGCAAACAAACAAACAGCCAGAGTTACTCTTTAATGTAGCAAATACTAGCTAACTCTTTCCAATTAGTTGTGCTGCTTTGTTAAGTTTGTAGCAGAGATACAGTGCAATCATACTTCCATTTCATTTTGCAATTTAGAGATAGTGTAAAAGATCCTCCTGGACCCCTGCTAGACTCACTCCCCTATACCCTGCTATTTCCCAGTCCCTGCTAGAGTCCCCTTCCTGAATTATGCGTGGTCATACTTCCTAGGACTCTCATAACTTTCCATTTTCTCCAGTGTCACTCACCTTTCAGACTGAAAGTCCTACTATCCTAAAGGACTGAAGTAAATCCAACCTCTATGCCATCTGAAGCATCAATGTTAGTCACCACGAGCATACTTAAAAGTGTGAAACTGTTGTTGAGGTCAGCAATCTTTCTCAGGTGTAAATTCAGAAAATGCTCATCTTGAATGCTAATATTTCATATAATGAGCAGATTGAAGATACGGCACTCATCAAGGCAAACTAGTGCAACTAGTAAGATCAAACAAGTATGGCTTGTGTAATGCAATAAAAATGCAAATTCATTTGTCTCTCATTGTACTTACTTAGGGGAGGAAACATTTATCCTGCCTCAGATGAAATATCGGCAAGCTCTGTGAATTTACAGCCCAAAACAAGATAAACAGGTAAGATATATTGCCCCCTTTAGTATCTCTGGGTTTTGGTTGGTCAGTTGAAGACAGCATGATTGGAGTCAACTCTTTGTTAATCTCTTCTGCCATTGGTAAACTGCTGTTTCCGACCATACCTGGGTAAAGACAGGGCGAAGCATGGTGAAAATCCAAATGTTCTTTTCTTCATGTCTATGGACTGTCAGCTCTAGGAAAGATATTTTAGAATTTAAATCATTAGTTTGTAATTCTCTTTTGAAGTGTGTCTAATATTTGCTAAAAATATATGAAATCGATTATTTCAAAGCATTAATTGTGCCAAACATTTTATTTAAGGAAAAAAAACCACTATTTTTTCCTTTTACATTTAACAAATATTTCCCTTATTTTACTGTCCTCCACGCAACCATTTTTTTCCATTTTCTTTCTCTTCATTGAATTCTGTTCCTGGCCTCTGCTGCCTTTGGTGCTCTGGCCTTTGTTCCCTCAACTAAAGAGTCACTCATTTTTTCTGAGACTCTTTACCCGTGCGTAAAACTCACTGGCAGTGGCCTGTGAGGAGGCCGAGAGATGACTTGTCTGATTGAAGCAACAGACAAGACAAGCAAGTCATAATCGAGTGGAACTAAATCAGAAAAAATGAAAAGAGCTCAGATTTAACAGACAGGCAATGAGAAGCCATTTTATACATTCTAAAGCAGGAAAAAGTTTAAACTTCTTAGATATGAAACAGAACTCATTTCTGAACACATTTCTTTCATACTTATGAAAATTTACTCTCAGTAATGATGTTCAAATTCTGGTAAAACAAAGATGTTGCAGCATTTAAGAAATACTGAAAAGAAATCAGAGAACTTTTATTAATAATTTGGTATGATGCCTAATGAAAATTTTAATAGATGCTGTGATATGAAGTAATTTATAGAAGGTAAATGCAATTCCCTTATGTTGATTGTAAAACATGAATTATAAAATCTGATTTTTACTTTTCTGTTTTGCTGACATTTCAAAGATACAGAAGATGTATTTATGAGTTACGAGTAATTATGAATCTATTCCTGCAATTAAATAAGCTTCTCCTGTCTCTTCTTTTTCTGTGACTGTAAAGCACACAAATTTACATAGCCATTTATTTCACCCCGAAAAACTGACACACACATAGACACATACATCTTTACCTAATTCGGTTTGAAGCATCTCATGTTGCACTTGTTTTCTTGCCAAAATCTTACCAATGATATGATTAATATTTTTTCCTATAATCTTTAGGAAAATTTGAAACAATTTAGTCGTCACAGTTGAGATTATCCCTCATTCTTTCTGTGTCCTGTTAAAAAGAAGTACAGTTCTATATTTCAGTAAGAATTCTGAGATCCCGAATAAAATCACATTATTTCAATTTGAGCTTGATTTTTTTTGTTGTTTATAATACTGGCTACTTGTTTATTTAATTGGTTTTCATTATTAAAACGTATTGTGATGTAAGTGTTCTAGTAAATGATAAAGAAAAAAACTGTAGCTCATTTCTGGAATATTTTTCTCATATAGGTGAGAATTATTTGAGATCTATTGCAAAAGTGGAGTGGTTAGCCTTACATAGGCAGGACAGGCATTCATTTTTACAAGAGGGCATATGGGTACAGTTATGGGTCCAGGCAGAATAAGAGATCTAATGATGGCGAGACGAACCATTTCCTTTGGTTGCTTCTCCTTCCTTAGTGACATAAGTCAAGGGCATCATCTGTGAATATGAAAGGAAGAGGCTGTGATGGAGATGTAAAGAGACAAATCCTTTTTGAAAAAGGAAGAGTGTTTTTACTAGAGAAAATTAGAAGATTCATTCACCCATAATGAGAAGTTGTGGTGATAAATTTAACTCAGATAAGTCAGAATGGTCAACACTTCATCCTGAAATGCTCAAAAACAGACACTGAGTAAGTAGAGGTAGCTTTCAAGAGAAATGTAACAGAGAGTGAGTGACAGACAGGCAGACAAGGGAGTTGAAGGTGTGTGCAAAGGAATGATTGATTTTAGAAGTCTTGGAATCCTATATGGAAAAGGAGGAATGAGAATATATGAGGGAGTAGATGGGCAGGACCTCAATGGATTGAATGTCCTTGTAGGGGCAAGGAATTTTTAGAAATTTATTTGAATTAACTTTAGCATTCCATTTTAATTTTTATTGACTTTTAGCTATGACTGCATTCACTTTCTTATTTCTATTTCATTTCTTCAGTGATTGCTCTAGGAATTGTACATTACTAACTTATCAGAGTCCACTTAAAGTTTCTATTATACTATTTCATATAAAATAAAAGAAACTTGAAACAGAGTATTCACTGCTCTCCTAGTATTCGTGTGTCTGTGTGTGTGTGTGTGTGTGTGTGTGTGTGTATTAACTGCTGTCATACAGAGTTATAATATTTGCTTTAAACAATTATATGTGTTAAATAAATTAAGACAAAACTGTGTATTAAAAATATTTTCCCACATTTTCCCTTTCTGGTGCTCTTTATTCCTTGCTACAAATCTGAGTTTTCATCTGGTGTCAACACTGCTCATACTGAAGGAATTCTTTTAATGTTTCCTGAAGTGCAGGTCTATTGGTAAAAATGTTTCTCAATTTTTATCTCTAAAATGGCATTTTGCCTTATTTTTGAAGAATATTTCTTTTGGATAGTGTTTACTATCCAGAAAATTTTCAGTCATTAATTCTTGAGAAAATGTTTTGCCCCATTTTCTCTTTTCTGGACCTCCCTTAATACTGTCTGAACGTTCACTGAGACTCTCCTCACTTTTCTTTTCAAGCTTTTATTTTTCTATCTTTTCTGTGAATTAAATGATGTCCATTATTCTATCTTCATGTTCACTGATCCTACCTTTTGCCATACTTAGCCTGATCTTAAGTCCCTTCAGTGAATTTTTTAGTTCAGATGTTATAAATTTTAGCTCTAAAATGTTCATTTGTTCTTTTTTTTTTTTCTATTACTCTGCTGAGATTCCTCATCTGTTCCACAATCATAATGTTGTTGTTGTTTTTTTTAACTGTTTAGACATTTTTTAAAAAGTTACAGTAAGGTTTTTTCTGTTAATTCCAGTATCTGCGTCATCCTCTGGTTGGCTTCCATTGAAAGTCACTTATCTCACTTCCAGAAACTATAGTGTGTGAAAAATACTAGAAATATACAACCACTCTAAAAATCCTCTGAAAGCAGTGTCCTAGGACATTTGCTGGTAAAGATCATAATCCACACTAATGTTGAAGAGGTGATGAGTTGAAGGGTTTGGGTCATCAGAGAAGAGTAGGATTCTTGAAGGTATGTAAGGAAATCTTTGATTAGTCCTGATGATACCGGAGAGAGAGTTGGATAATCAGGACTAATTATCCTCTCTTTCTTTCAACTGCATTTTTACCCAATATTCCAATATTCCAGAAAATGTACTGTTATAATTCCCAATGACTAACTGACTGCATGACATGGAAATTATGATCACACTGTCTGACTAAGTAGCTAAAGCATTTTAATCCTTAAGCAACAAAGACCTTACTCTGATGTAATTGCCTTTAGTAGGAAATAAAAGAGGACTTTGTGGGAGAAGCATTATTTTCAAATAAAACCAAAGTAATTTGCTTTGAGAAAGTTATTCACTGATGTACAAATTGAACAGCTTCAAAAGTACAATTCAGAACATATTTTGATGGAAAAGATTAAATGATTTTTTGACGTTTTAAATTAGTTTACCTAATTTGTCTGTTGTCATTTTCCTTGGATACTTTGCAATCTTGTCTTTAAAATAGAGAGGGAAATAGGCTTCTATACTTTTTTTCTTTCAAGGTCAGCTATTGTAAAAATTGTATATAAATTTCTATGTGAGAGAGAGATAGCAATTTGATTTAAACTCATGAATAACATTTTATTGTATTTCAAATACTAAATATATTAAATAAAACAGAGTCATAGTTTTATAATCTAGAAGTTAATTTTATGAGGTGGTATATATGCTTAAGTTTGGAGAATATCATTCAAGTTTGATGCATATACATCCAACTTTATATAATATACAAATATGTATATAGTCAGCTTTTAACAAGCCCACGTACTGGTTGATACAATATGCAAAAAGAAAAATCTTTCTTACAAATGTATGAAAAAGAAGAAAGTCCCTTACATTAGAGAGTAGGAAACATAAATGAAATTTTGAGCCATAATTGCTTACTTGATGAAAGAAAAATTATTTTTAAAAAATTAACATTATTTCAATTTACCAATGGGCTTTATATCTGTTTCTAATTAGAAATGTGTATGCCTGCATATAGTATTATCAATGTATGTATTTTTATAAGTAAACATTTATGATTTCCCTTATCTGAAAAATGTTGGTCCTATATTTCTCATTACTTCCCTTGTAAACTGTAGCAAAGAAATAAAATTAACACTTCGAAACTTTAGATTTTATTTAAAGAAACTACATTAAGTCACTCTGTTTAAATGACTGAAGAAATGGAAGTAGATGCTGTAAAAGTGGGCAAAGTTAATTGTTAACCTTTTAAATGAAACAAAATGAATGGTATTATTAATATTTTTAATGCCCATCAGAACCAAGAGAGGTATTGAAAGTATTTAACAACTAGCCTGCAATGGCATCAGCCAATAAGAATCAATCTACTATCCAATTAACATGGACACATGAACCAATCAGAGAAGACTGGTAAACAGGCTATACTGGTATGTGAGGTGGAATATCAGTCCAATAATTACCATAAGACAGCTACTCTTTAGAAAATAAGTGCAAAAAGACCAGAGAGCATGCCCAAGAAAGTAACCCCCTTTGAGTAATTATTTTTAAGTGTAGAAAGATAGAAGAAAATATTTAATGGGAATAATCATTCCTAATAGTTCATATTAAAGTTTAAGGTTTTGCTTATTGGATTCTCAGGATTTCCAGGTGCCTTCATTTATACATAAATATAATGAATTTTGACTTTTTAAAAATTGCCTTCAGACTTCCCTGGTGGCACAGTGGTTAGGAATCCGCCAGCCAATGCAGGGGTCAAGGGTTCAAGCCCTGGTCGGGGAAGATTACACATGCAGTGGAACAACTAAGCCCGTGTGTCTCAGCTGCTGAACCTGTGCTCTAGAGCCCGTGAGCCATAACTACTGAGCCCACGTGCCACAGCTACTGAAGACTGCACACCTAGAGACCCTGCTCTGCAGCAAGAGAAGCCACCTCAATGAGAAGCCCATGCACCGCAATGAAGAGTAGCCCCCGCTCGCCACAACTGGAGAAAGCCCACACACAGCAACGAAGACCCAACACAGCTGAAATAAATAAATAAATTTATTAAAAAGGAATAATATTGCCTTCAACTCTCACGCACCTCAACCCTCTGCCACCCCCAAAGCTAGACCTTCTTATATGACATCGTGCAGGATACACTTGCTCCCTGATTCTGGAGTGCCACCTTACTCATCTGTTCCCAGTTGTTTTTTTTTGTTTTTTTTTTTTTTTTTTCTGTACAACCTCAACCCTCTGCCACCCCCAAAGCTAGACCTTCTTATATGACATCGTGCAGGATACACTTGCTCCCTGATTCTGGAGTGCCACCTTACTCATCTGTTCCCAGTTGTTTTTTTTTGTTTTTTTTTTTTTTTTTTGCTGTACGAGGGCCTCTCACTGCTATGGCCTCTCCCGCCGCGGAGCACAGGCTCCGGACGAGCAGGCCCAGTGGCCATGGCTCACGGACCCAGCCGCTCCGTGGCATGTGGGATCCTCCCGGACCGGGGCACGAACCCGTGTCCCCTGCATCGGCAGGCGGACTCCCAGCCACTGCACCACCAGGGAAGCCCCCCAGTTGATTTTCATGTCTTAACCATGTTAAACTTCTGCCTCCATATCACAGTTCAATATATCCTGAAGCATATATCTGTGAAAGAGCAGAGTACATGAGTTGATAGTTTTCATATTCAATGCAAGAATGATTGTGCCTTTCACTCTGAGGAGTTATTTGTAGAAACTGCATATTTCCCCAATCCTGCATGGGTCATAGAGTAAAGGAACTAGCTTCTGCAGCAAAATAAAGTATTTACCAACACTGTTTCTGACATTCTGGTTTAGTATATGTCTTCTTATAAAACTGATAATTTTGGATTTGATTGAGAATATGTATTTTTTCAGTCTCCTTTTAAAGTGACTACCTTTCTGGAAAAATTCCACTCATTATTCACAATTACTCAAATGTAACTTCCAATCTGAAGCTGTTATTTATCTCCTTAGTGATGCTGAGGTGCTTCTTATTTTGTGTTTGCATGGTACTTTGTAGCTATCTCTTACTTCAGTTGTCCAATTGTCATAATTGTTCACATGTCTGTCTCTTCCACTATTCTGTGCTATTCTGGATGGAAGATTACATTGCCTATTTATCCTTGCACACCCCTGTCTGCTGCTGTATGAATTAGGAAAATCAAGACCACTATTCTTCTCTTTAAGACTCACATAGAAGTACATTCTGAGAGGAAAAAGTAAAGACAGAATGTTATTTATATATTTGTGGAAGAAATTTTTAGGGATACAGGGAAACCTAAATACTGAATCATTGTGACATGTATAATTGAAATCTCATGACTATTTCTTATTTCATTGATATGAAAATTTACAAAGGTATTTTTGGGTATTCAAAGAGTGAGCTATTCAGCATTGGAAAAAGACATTCTACCTAAAACAAAACAAAAATACCTAGTACAGAAGCCTGAAGAATGTAGAATAATTGGTTGTCTGGATGTCAGTGTAGTTTTATGTGCATAAAACAGCCTGGTCTTTGTTATAATGATACAAGAAACATCAAACTGCAGTAAGACAATCTCGTGACATGGTTTAGTTACCTGAGATCATTTATTATTTGGTCCCCAATATTGTTATTGTTTGCTCAGGGGAACTAAAAATTAATTACTCCAAATTCAAATTTAAGGAATAAAAAATAGAAAGCTGAATAGAAATAAAAAGGTTTCCAACTACTAATAATGTAGTTGGTATTCATCACATGGGTCATGTTTAACTGGTAGTGCTTTTAAACTATATCATAGAGAGATATTGTCATGTAAGCATTTTATAACAATCAGATATTTTCTGAATACTCTTAGTAAGAAAAAAGAAGGCAGAGGAGTGACAATTTTTTTTTTAAAGTTTGCATTTTCTGATTGTGGGAATTTGTAAGAGTAGCTGACCATTGAAATTGGAACTCTTTTTTTATTTTTATTTATTTATGGCTGTGTTTGGTCTTCTTTTTTGTGCGAGGGCTTTCTCTAGTTGTGGCAAGCGGGGGCCACTTTTCATTGCGGTGCGCGGGCCTCTCACTATCGCGGCCTCTCTTGTTGCGGAGCACAGGCTCAAAATGCGCAGGCTCAGTAATTGTGGCTCACGGGCCCAGCCGCTCCGCGGCATGTGGGATCTTCCCAGACCAGGGCTCGAACCCGTGTCCCCTTAATTAGCAGGCAGATTCTCAATCACTGCGCCACCAGGGAAGCCCAAGAAGTGACAATTTTAACTCATCATTTTACCACGATGCTTGAGTCTTATTAGTGGTCTGTCAAGATAGTTACGATGTACAATTACTATTTAACATTAAAGAGTGTATTAACAGAAAAAAATAGATGCAAAAATGTATTTTTAATAGAGAGATAATAGTACTTAATATCATGAAAGATATGACAGATAATAAGTAACTAGCATATTTTTTGCTTTATTTTAACAGTTGATGTAATGCTGTTTCTTCTTTAAGGTGGTGAAATTCACTGTGTTAGTAATCAAGACCATTATTAAGATTACAGCAATGGGCTTCCCTGGTGGCGCAGTGGTTGAGAGTCTGCCTGCTGATGCAGAGGACACAGGTTCGTGTCCCGATCCAGGAAGATCCCACATGCCGTGGAGTGGCAATGTTATGTAATGAACTTCATTAGTGGATAATATATGTCAGATTATACATATACACGCATATATACCTATATAGGTATTACTTTAAAAACATTTACATTTTACTGTCTCTCAGTAGTACTGAATGGCTTCAAAGATCGAAAAGTGTTTCTGTTTTTTAAGTACTTAACCAGAAAGTAACTTCAGCATTGATGAGAAATAAATGTGCTGTAATTTTCCACAAGAACCTGACTGCATGATGTGAATTCAGTGGATCCATCAAAAGTCTGAGATTTCTAATGGTTGGAAGCACAAGCATAATTAACTGCTAGAAAATCTTGCTAAATTAGGGTAACATGAAATATTTTTCAAAACAGAGAAAACCATATTATATGAAAAATATATTTTGACTTATAAGATATAAATGCATCTTTGGAATAATCCTCATTTTCTTGTTATGCAAAAGAAAATATCTAAAATTATACAGAATAAGAACTAAGCTATCAAGCCATGAGGAGACTTGGAGGAACCCTAAACACATATCACCAAGTGAAAACCTGATCTGAAAAGGCTACACATGTATGATTCCAACTATATGACATTCTGGAAGAGACAAAACTGTAGACACAGTAAAAGATCAGTAGCTGCTAAGTGTTAAGGGGTAGGGAGGAATGAATAGGTAGAACACAGAGGATTTTTAGGGCAGTGAAACTACTCTCTATGGTATTATAATAGAGGATACATGTCGTTATACATTTGTCTGAATTTATAGCAGGTACAGCACCAAAAGTGAACCCTAATGTAAACTGTGGACTTTGGGTATTAATGATGTGTCAGTATAGGTTCATGTGTTGTAATAAATATACCACTCTGGTGTGGGATGTTGATGATGGAGGAGTCTGGGTGCATGTGGGCAGGCAGTAGATGGAAACTCTGTACTTCCACTCAATTTTGCTATGAACATTTTCTTATTAACTAATGACTTAGTGATCAAACTGTGCAGTACTTTGTGCATTCTGGATTTTAAAAGTTTTTTATTACACATTGTGTAAAATCTACCACTGTATGAGTGGAAATTAAGACTTCATGTGCTTTTTATACACTGTAGTATTTCTTCAGATAAATCTCTCCTATAAATTAAAAAAAAAAGAAGGGGGCAGGGAAGGGTTTCCAGAATGGCAGAATAAGAAGCTTTATCATCCTTCTCCGAGCTCTGCCTCGGTGCTTTATTTTGGGCATGTGTGACCAAGAAGTTGGGGTCTCATTTTCCTCCAGCTTTCAGTCTGAGACTGGTTTACTTTGTGAAGGACAGGCCACCTACTTTTGTCATCCACCCAGCCCCATGACACAGAACTCTGTGGCAGTCAAACATGGTCAAGAAGATTGTATTTCCATTTTTCTTTCAACCTCACAAAATAGATTTTAAAACAAAACTTTTGTTAGAGGCAACAGAGGACATTTCATAATGATAAATGTGTCCATTCATCAAGAAGTAGCAGCAATTATAAACATACATGCACCTAAAAATGGAACCCCAATATGCAGGAATCAAAAAATTCCTGCATATTGAACTCACTTCCTTGAAAGAAGTGAAGGAAGATATACACATTCAACAATCATCATTAGAGACATCAAAACACCCACTTTTAATAATAAATAAGACAATGTGGTAGAAGATTAACAGGGAAATAAAAGTCTTGACAACATTATAAACAAATAAGACCAAAAAGACATCTATAGAATTCACCATCCAACAACAGCAAAATACTCATTCTTCAGAAGTGCTAACTGAACATTCTCCAATACATACCATATACTAGAACTTAAAAAAAAAAGTATAAATGTATATAAGGGGATTGAATTTCACAAAATATGTTCTCTGGCCAAAATGGAAATGTTAGAAATCAATAACAGATGAATATTTGGGAAATTCACATATATGTGGAAATTAAACACACCTCTAAATAACCAGTGGGCCAAAGAAGAAATCATAAGGAAAATTAAACAATATTTTGAAGCAAATGCAAATAAAAACACAATATACCAAAAATTATAGCATAGAGGGTATTGGCCTTAAGAGGGATTTATAGCTCTGAACATTACATTAAAAAAGAAGAAAAACTTCAAATCAGTGAATTAACCTTCCAATCTAAGAAAACAAAAAAAAACAAAAATCAAACTAAGCTCAAAGGAGGCAGAAGGAAGAAAATAAATGAAATAAAGCATAGAAAAGCAATAGAGGAAATGAATTAAACCAGAAGTTCAATTTTATAAAAATCAACAAATTGAAAATTCTTAGGTAGATTGACCAAGAAAGAAAGAGAGGAGACTCAAATTACTAAAATCAGGAATAAAAGAGGGGAATCACTATGGAACTTACAAAGATACAAAAGGATTATAAGGTAATGGTATGAACAATTTATGCCAGCAAAGCAAAACCAAAGCAGAGAACAGAAAATCAACACATAGAAACAGAGCAAATATTTGGACATTAGAGTTAGGCATACAGATTCTCTTCTTTGTTGCCTATTTCTTATGACTGCTTAGGGAAACTACATGTAAAAATATAATTTTTACTCTTTGATAAATTACACCTCTAATTTTCTACAATGACCACTATCACCACTCTGCTCCCTCTGCAGTTTCATTATTGCTAGTATATTTCACATATACTAGCTGTTGCTAGATGGACTTAAAGTAAATATATAATTCATCCCTGAAGCCAGGGCATTTTGGAGTGTGTTACAATTAAAGGGTAACAATGACAATCCCAACCACACCTATCAGCAATGAGTTTTACAGTAACTTAACTGTATAATCATTGGTTGGCAAGGATGATGGAAATATTTATTTAGGCAGATTTTCTGATGATAAGAATTAATATTCTTGAGTACACTCTGCAGTAGACCTTGAACCAACTTAACCTCTATCTTTCCAACTAGAAGTCAATTACTGGAGCAAGCCCGTGCACCAAGTTGAGTCAGGAAGCATTACGTTAATCCTATATGAAGCTAACAGGAATTTATATACACACTTGATCATACAAAACCTTAAAATAGCACTTGGTCATCCCTTCTACTTGAAACAGTCATGAATTTAGAATCTATCAAACTCATAGTATATGTCATAGACATTTATGCTGCAAAATTGGTGAGAGCAACAAAGTATTTCTTAGCTTTAGCTTCAAGTAAAACTACCTTCTATCCGCTAAATGCCAGGAATCTTTGAAATTCTTAGAAAGGCCAGAAGCTCTTTTAAGACTGCATAGAATAATATTGTTTCTTAAGAGATCATTTTTCACAGACCTGAATCCCCCAGCTAGATGATGTTTTTATCAGCTAAAAGCAAGTTTTTTCTTTTCTAATAACATTTTCCAGACCTTAGAATTAACTCCCTTTAACTAAATTTCCTTTAACTGATTGTACTAAACAAGGCACAATGAGGACAAAACTGGACCATACACAGTCATATATGGCTTGTGTTTAACATAAGACATGTGTAAGATAAATACAGCACACCTTTTCTTTTCTCATAAATAATCGATGCATTTTTTTTTTTGCGGTACGCGGGCCTCTCACTGCTGTGGCCTCTCCCGTTGCGGAGCACAGGCTCTGGACGCGCAGGCTCAGCGGCCATGGCTCACGGGCCCAGTCGCTCTGCGGCATGTGCGATCTTCTCGGACTGGGGCACGAGCCCGTGTTCCCTGCATCAGCAGGCGGACTCTCAACCACTGCGCCACCAGGGAAGCCCAAACCGATGCATTTTTCATCCCAGAAGTTCTGCAATGTGTTTTAATGCCTGGTTGCATCTTTCCAAACACACTTTTGAACTAAGCTACAGCTGCAGAGCTTAAAAAAACAAAAATAAAACAAACAAAACTCTCCTTGAAAATGACAGATGCCAGGGATTGGGGGGGTGGGGAATTAGAGGAAGGTGGTCCAAAAGTACCAATTTTCAGTTGTAAGATAAATAAGTACTTACGGATGTAATGTACAACATTATGATTACCGTTAACACTGCTGTGTGGTATATATGAATGTTAAGAGAGTAAACCCTAAGAGTTATCATCACAAAAAATTGTTTTTCCTTTTTTTTATTGTATCTTTGTGTTTCTCGTATTTTTCTTTTTATTGTATATGAGATGGTGGATGCTAGCTAAACTTATTGTGGTAATCATTTCCCAATATATATAAGTCAACCCATTATGCTGTACACCTTAAACTTATACAGCGATATATGTCAATAATAAAACTAGAAATAAAGAGAAAAGACAGGTACCTATTTATAACCAATTTTTATTTTCCCTCCCCTTTTTGTGTTAGATAGGATATCAATTGTGAAGACATTTTTTGTGAAAATGTGCAAAATTACTGGTGTTTGTAAAGAGATAGACATCTCTTTCCTGTTTGATGTTGTAGTTAGCTGGTGATAACAACGTTTATTGTTGGACTTCATGTAGCCTAAGTGTAAACCATCAAAATAAGTCTGCACTAAATATCTTTTATGAGAGGAATACATTTAATATCTTACTTTCAGAGAAGAGCAGGGTCATGTTTACTACTTTGTGACTGACAAACATACATTGCTGAAATAAGTGAAGTGTGATTAAATATTGCTCTGTGCTTAATATTTCATTCACTTATTGCATGCTTACTAGATGCTAGGGACAAAATTTTAAGCACCGGCTGTATGAAGCCAGCTACAATAAATAACATTTTAATTAGGGAAACAATAAAAGTGTATATAAAAAAGACTACAGATGTAGACGTAGATATAGATAAAGGCATAGTGATAGATATGTTTAGGACTAGACATAGAATATAGATACAGATGTAGATAGATATAAAATAGAGACAGGACTGTAGATAATATTGAGTATAAAGAGCATTAAGTCAGTCTAAGAAGTTGGAGAAACATGGAAGCTAGTTCTATTATGTTGATAATTTTCCTTTTCATAGAAATTTCGTAGAAATTTTTTGTTCACTATAAAGCTAGGGTTGCCAAGTTGAATTACCAAAGAGAATTTCTAAGAAAAATTACAAAATCTCAAAGAATAAATGAATCATTTATATAAACAATTGTCATTGGTTTTTCAAATGGTTCAAAGAAGGTGTCCCTGCTTACTAAAAAGTGGTTGTGTCTTCTTTTGCCTTTCAATTACTTAGGCTTTATTATACTTTATATTTGTTTATGTGTTAGTCCTCTCCCTGCTTCCAAGCCATAGGAACTTTTTGTTTGTTTGTTTGTTTTGTTTTGTTTTTGCGGTACGCGGGCCTCTCACTGTTGTGGCCTCTCCCGTTGCGGAGCACAGGCTCCGGACGCGCAGGCTCAGCGGCCATGGCTCACGGGCCCAACCGCTCCGCGGCATGTGGGATCTTCCCAGACCCGGGCACGAACGCGTGTCCCCTGCATCGGCAGGCGGACCTTCAACCACTGTGCCACCAGGGAAGCCCCATTGGAACTTCTTAAATTTTACATTTCCTTTGTTTTCAATCCTACCTTATAGCTACTTCAGTACTGGGCAAAAGTTATATGCTCAAGAAATATCTGATGAATATGTAATCAAAATAATTTTAATTCAATCTAAAAATTTCATTACGTGAAATGTAGGGAAAAAAAGAATTCTAATAAACTTGGAAAATAGCACATATAAACTTGAAGTTTTCAGCAGTTATGGAAAATATTATTCTATGGAAATATTAAGCGTGGTGTAAATTTAGAATTAATTTTGAGCCGTCATTTTACGTAAGCCAAGAAAAAATATTTAATTACATAACTATCAGCAAAAGTCTATTAAAGGTGTCACTTTCTTTGATTTTGTATTTATTTTCACTGCACTGATAATTGGGAACTATATGAGATTTTAAAGGTGTAACATGGGAATTCTCACAAATTAGCTTTTGCTGTTATTAGTGGCTCAAGACCTTTCCAATTGTATTTCTCATACACTCAAAGTGAAATCACTGCTTATTTCAACAACATGATTTAGTAATAGCTCATGATTGTTTTATCAATTTTTAAAAAATTGTTCCTGTAAAATTGAATATTGGTCAGACCTTTATGGTTAATTATAAGCTTTAATATCTTGGCAACTTAAAGAATTAAAATAATATCATGCTTTCCTTAATTTCTTTGAAATTGAATTTATGATCTATAGACATTTGTAGAATGTGTGAATCTCTGACATAAGGATATGTGTAAATAAGGTTATGCATACAGTTATATGGTAAAATAACAATAAAAATTAAACGTTATATTTCACACTTAAAGATTGGTTTCAACACATGAATTTTAACATTGATCTACTACAAATTAATAAATTCCATGGTAGATTTAGATAAAATCTAGATTGTTTTAACTGGACAAAATAATCTAAACTTTATGTAATGAGAAAACATTATTATATAGAATATTTGAAAAATGAATAGAAACATCTGATCATTTTTCCGCATTAGAATATGAATTTCCTGTTTAAATAACTGAATATAAATATATATATATATATATATATTTATATTCAGTTATTTAAACAGGAAATTCATATTCTAAATTTTTTTTTTTTTTTTTTTTTGCGGTACACGGGCCTCTCACTGTTGTGGCCTCTCCCGTCGCGGAGCACAGGCTCCGGACGCGCAGGCTCAACGGCCGTGGCTCACGGGCCTAGCCACTCCACGGCATGTGGGATCCTCCCGGACCAGGGCATGAACCCGTGTCCCCTGCATCAGCAGGCAGACTCTCAACCACTGCGCCACCAGGGAAGCCCTGAATATATTTCTTATTTTGAGAGATTAAGTTTTCATTTTCTTTGTGGATTATGTAGAGAAATTATAAAAGGATACAAGAGGATTTTTCCATCTTACTGCTCTCATAGACCCAACTAGTCAAGCATTTAATAGATATAAATAACAACAAAAAGAGACAAAATGTTTTTTTTTAAATTACCAGAAACAAATAGACTCTAGGAAGACAATGCAGAACAGTCAAAACCTCAACCATTCAATCACTATGCACCTATGTCCTAGCTGTCCAGGACAACCGCCCCTAGGATTCACAGCAAATGGAGCAGCTGGACAATGTATCATTCCTCTATTGTGTAGGTATCCCTCTCTGTTCAGCCAACAAATTGACGATGCTGCATTAAAAAAATTAATAAATAAAAAGTAAGAGAGCAATTTTTGGTGAGTCACCAAATTTTTTTCTGCCTCTTGACATCAGGCTTTCACTTAAGTACAGGTAAAGTGTCAGCATTTAGCTTCCTACATGTAAATTAAATAACTGTATGTTTGAGTAGAAAAGAGATAATTTGTTATTTAGTATTTAATAAATTCCCATCCTACTATATAGAACACAAATATATATAGGAAAAAAACCTCTGATGTCAGAAGTTTATATAAATGATAATGTAAATAAATCTATTATGAGGCAGAGAGAGAAGAAACCTGTATAGAAAAGAAGTAGAAATTGTGATAATAAATGAGGAATATGTATACATGTGTTTATGTATTTATACGTATATGAATATGTATAAATATATCTTAAATATATATGATCAATAATGAAAAATTAAAGCTCTGAGAATACATTTCATTCTGTCCACTGATTAGAGAGACACCTATTCTTGTGATTTAAAATATAATTCAAATACACCCTCATGACTATAAATTTATTTTAAACATTTTAAAAATAAATCACAAAATTATTTTATGAGACAGTATGCCATCCTAAGCCACCATTTGGTGACTTAGCCCTGTGATCTGTATATTTAATATCACAAAATATTAGATGAAAACCTAGCATGGTCATTGAGTGAGTTACCCAGAAATTTAATTTCTATATTCTGTTTGAATAGTGTTGCTTGCTGCTTTTGTCTGTAGCAATTCCCTAGAAGAGTTTTTTTTTTTTTTGAATAAGTAAGAATTTTTTTAAAGGATGCTGAAAATTATTTCCAAAGAGGAAAAACAAATATTAAAGGAGTTTAGCTACTCCCATTGAGTATTTAGGCATGAAAAATCCAAGGGGTATTTTGGGAAGACAGCCGATATGTGTAATAAAGAAAATGGGAATAATTAAATAGAAGAAAGACCTATTAAACGATGAATTTTATGAATGACCTACATAAACACACCGTAGCATTCTAAGAGCACAGTTAAATTCTTGGGTTTTATACTATTTCTGATGATCGTCTTCTCTCTTGATAAACAAGAGTTGATAATATAATATTTAGGTTTTGATAGTGGGATTCCACATAGCTGGATTTCATATATTATAATAACATGAAAATTTAGCAGAAACTCATCAATATAACTGCGACTCTGTGATAGAATACATCTTCTTCTTAATTACACTTACCACGAGCTGTGCTTTAAGTCAGCAAAGCAATTGCCGCAAATCTATTTCTAAGGCTGCATTGTTTTGAGCCTCAGTTCCTGTGTTCACGTTGATAACTGTGCTGCCTGAGAACAGGAAGTCCTCCTCTGCTGCTGCTTGGAATTGCTCTAATTTGTTCTGGTAATGGGTGCCAGATGTCAGAGTATAAAAGAAAGCTGGACCAGGCAAATAGATTGCCATTCTGACCTTCTATTGAATCCCAGACGTCTTACCCTCTTTTGTCTTCTGTGAAAATCAAATATTCACAAACATACTGAACAAAGTGGGACAGGCAGCTTCCCTCCTGTGGAAGCTGTCACAGCAGAAGAGAGATGGCTGCTTGGCACTACCCTGGAAGGGCAACATCTGCCAAAGTTTTCCAAGCTGTCTTGTGGGGTAGTGGGGGAGGCAGAAGGAAATAGAAAGGAGAGGAAAAAAATGAACCCGTATCATCCACATCCACAGAAGCATCTCCTGTGTAATGACTGCTACTTCTTCAAAATTGCATTCTCCCCAACTGGGTCTTTGGCATCTCCTTTTAGTAAAGATGAAGAATAGGTCTGAGGCTTTGTTTTCCTTTGCCTTTTATTTTTCAGTAACTACAGGGCTAAAATGTCTCTGCTTGTATAATGCATATCTAATTTATTGCATTTGTCACTCCATTTATCTTGGTTAAAGAGGTTTAAATCTGAAGAAGTCTCTGTAGAGTAAATCAAAGTGAATATAGTCAGATATCTGCTGCCAATGATAAGAGTATAAACTGGTGATAAAGTCGATCAGCTAGTACAGGATTTACATATCTGAGCATTTAAATCACATGTTTTTTAAACTGATTTTCTACAGGTTCACAGGGTTCCATGCAGCTCATTTTCTATTTTTAATGAAGTTTATATTCCCCAAATTTTCAAATGGTTGTTTTTTTGCTGTAAATGGAGGACTTTTGTTTCCAAGGAGTGTTCCTACAGAAGGTGTCTGTTTCCTTTTGTAAAAGTGTAGTTGGAGGATAGAAATACCCTCCTTTATTGAGGGAAAAGCATTTTGTTTTCTCAGGAAAAGTAGGGAATGAGAGAAAAAAGCAGTTAACTATTCTGTTTAACAACTTTGTCATCCAAGCAGCACATAATAAGATTTGAAAATTCAGATAAATATCTAAAATTATTTTAGAATTCTAGTTATTCACTATTCGCCTAACAGAGCTGGGGATGCTAAAGTTTAAAATCAGTAGGAAACGTGACACTTATTCAGGGGTCACTGTCCCAATAAAACAACTGCTGGCACAGCATACGTCCTTATAATTAAGCTGGTCACAGTTTCTATTTATCTCCTCCTTAATTTCTTTTCCCCAAAATGTCAGAAGATTTAAGTATATCTTAGTTTTTCTTGAGATTTTTAGTAATTTTATAATGTGATTTAATTTTTTTTCTACAGTAACTTGCTCCATTTAAGATCTCTTTGAGAATAACAGATATTTAAGAATTAAGCTCTAAATAAAGGCACCAAAAGCCTCTGGAAAACCCAGTTATACTTGTTGGCATCCCTCATTTCTGGTCATTGATAGTGTGTTTATAAATGTTAACTTACTTATTCAGTGTACCCCACAGTATCCAATAGCATCTTCTTTAGTTTGTCCAGAACTATCCCTGTAAAAAACTAAGCCATGTACAGGACAGCACGAGGGGGTAACAGGGCTCTCTCAGGACAGGGGCAGAAGCAAAAGCAGTTCTCAATGACCAGGGTTCTTCCTTATGCCAGTGTGTAACTTGTTTGACCTCTTTGATACTCATTTTCTCATCTTTAAAACAGGATTAATATTTCCTATCATGTAAAAATTCAATATGATATATTTGAGAAAGCACCTGGAGCACATCAGATGCTCTAAAAATTTTCATTGGAAAATATATTGTTGTATTTCAATGAATTAGATTAGCAATCTCAGACCATTAACTGGATTTGTACTATTAATTATGTAGATTTTATAAGGGTTTTACTGGCTGTAAATGTTTTATATATATATATATATATATATAATTTCTTATGAAAAATTACACAGTGTTGCACCATTTCTTGATTTCTCTTAAGGCATGTTTGATGGACCACACCTAAATGTCCATACCCAGAACCCACATTGCCTCTTTGGAATGCAGCTATGAGAGTCCTTCCAATTTAACAGCAGACAGAGCTTTCTAGACCCAAATATGTTAATCATTCTAGCGATAAGGGAAGATCAGCTGAAATAAAGTAACCCTATGCTGTTTCTTATAGGCTCTGGTTTGGACTATTCTATCCTTCCTGACTCATCTGCACAAACACCACAGCATGAAGGGACTGACTGTTCCCCATTCCCTGGCCTTCAGGCTTTGGCAGTACTAGGTATTGATTGAGCATCTGGTGCTCATCACCCTGTATTTTAAATTTATCCATTAACTTGACTCTGAGGAGATATTTACTCTAATCATCCTCTCCCGTCAGAGGCCTTGCTGTTCCAGGTTTCACTACCTGCAACAAAAATGACCCACTTCCAGTAGCCCTAACGTTTGATTTTATAAAGAGAATGTCCATATATTAGTTATGATTTTACTATTTCCCTCCTTTTTCTTTCCCATGAACACTCAGTTCTGCTGGGAACAAGAGAACCAGAGGAAAAGAACTGACTCACTACAATAAATTTATTAGAACTTAATAACTATATTTGGAGAGATGACGTAGATCTTTAGGGCTGTTTACACATAATGTCATGCATAGGTTTATACAAATACTCAGGAGAGTAATTTCACTTGATAGTATCCTGGGTAATTTTTAAAATGACATAGGTCATTATGGTAAGGAAGCATTTGGGAGATGGCAGAAGATCTTTCATTAAGAAAGAGTACATTTATTTATTGCCTGCCTTACTCTCCAGGTGCTATTTAACTCAAATAGAAATCCTAAAATGGAAATTGTGACTAGAAAATATTAACCATTATTCCTCTTCCCTCTCTCCTTATAGTTCTTTACCTCTCAGTTAATTGAAAAACAGAGAGTGAATATGGAAAATGAGCAGTAAAATAGCTGATACATGGAATTATACCTGCATAACACTGACAAACACACAGGAGTTTCTTCTGCTTCAACCTGCTCTGGTGAAGTACAGAAAAATCAACCATTCACATTGATTCCTGAGTTCTAAAAAAAAGATGAGGATACTTTTAAAAGTATAATCACTCAAAACTGAAAAATGTACTAAGGGCTGTCTAATTCAGGATTTTTTTCTTATTAATTATGCACATACAAGAAGGCTTATGTACAGATAAATAATGTGATGGAAATTAGCTGTTCATACATAAAATCCTGGGTAGTGGAATGAACAGTGAGCTTTGGATTCTGGGTTCAGCTATAAAAACCACTAAGCACATACTCTTGAACACATTGTTTAAAGTCTCTGGTCAAAATTTCTTCATATGAAGACTGAGAATGTTAATAACCATGCTATGTTTCCCACAGAATTTGTTAGTATCAATGTACACAATGCCAAAACTTTTAAAAATTTTAAAATAATGTGTTTAGTTTCTATTACAATAGTAGTTTTACACAGGGGGATACTTTATTTGTGGATAAGATTGAGATAATGCATCTAATTGTCAACTAATTTACAATTAAAAATGTGATAGCGAGGGCTTCCCTGGTGGCTCAGTGGTTGGGAGTGCGCCTGCTGATGCAGGGGACGCGGGTTCGTGCCCCGGTCCGGGAGGATCCCACATGCCGCGGAGCGGCTGGGCCCGTGGGCCGTGGCCGCTGGGCCTGCGCGTCCGGAGCCTGTGCTCCGCAACGGGAGAGGCCACAACAGTGAGAGGCCCGCATACCGCAAAAAAAAAAATGTGATAGGGAAAACTGTCAGATAATCAGTAAATAATGAAAATGTTTTTCTCTATTTTTAGTAGGAAAAATATTCCCCAGCTAATCTACACTTAACAGTTACCATGTTTTATTTTACCTAATTAAAAAAAAAAAAACAAACTTGTTTCTCGTTGCCCTTGAATGTTTTACTGCCATCTTTTCTTTTCTTTCCTGAAGGCAGAAGTATTTTTATGATTTGTGGACTTTCTCTAAACAAACACACATGCGGAAATCTCTCCCATTGCAGAACAATGATGAAGGAAATTACCACCAATGTATAAAGGCTTTTCACTCCCATCTCAGAAGGCTTTGTTGTAATGTACTTTTATTGTTATGAAAAGTTAGAATCATCTATTAATATTTACTAATACAGTTTTATAATCAACATGGATAAGGCATTAATCTACAATCAGAACATAATTCAATACTGCATTTTGGCAACCATTTTTACTCTAAACAAATGTGTGGTTTTGTTGGAAGATGTGAATCATAGACCTATTGTTATGATTACAAAGTAGGCACATGACACGACAGGCTAATAATAACACCTCTCCCTACCCATCACCACTGAAGTAAATCCATCACCACTCAGTCAAGAGTTGCATTCCTTTTCTAGAATTTTCTGGCTTGACTCTCCTGTTTAAAAAAGTCATTTTTAACTTTCTTTCAATGAGCTTGTAAGGTTAGCATGGGAGTTGTTTGTGATAATATTCGCTAACCCTCTCACACACTCATTTACACAAAAATACACATAAACCTACCCGCACAAAAGAAAATGGGCCAATGTCCACGGAAACAGACATTAGAGAGTTCTAACTTTGATTCCCCAAATAAGGCTAACTTCACCTCTGTCCTTCTCTTATGAAAAACCAAATTACTTAATCCAGTCCTAGTTGGCTCTCAATCACTAGCAAAGGAAATCCTGAATGGTACAGTTCTATTCAAGAAAGGCTGCTGGGTGCTTAGATAAACAAACATATATAAGGCCTGACTTCTAGGTGTTAGGTGCTAATTAGAGCCATTGTTTTACAAAGATATTTGTGTACATGCCCTGGTGTAAGAGGTAAAGGGGATAATTTCACAGTGGTTCAGAGGAATTAGAGAAAATGTTGAGGAGCCTCCATGGAAGACATGGGATTTTATTTAAGCTGAGATGAGGGCAATATTAAGATTGGGTTAAAAGGGGAGAGTTACATCTTATTCTTGAAGTCATGACACTAGGAATATATTCTAATAAGGGTAGAGAAGGATTAGGTACATCGCACAGGGAAGCCATGACAGCCCTGGCATCGGCTGTAAAGCAAGTCTGTTGGGGAAAAAAAAAAAGTTCTTATACAAATTTGAGGTCACAGGACCCCTCCTTTGAAACCACTAGCCTCTGTGGACTCCTGAGGCTCTCAGCACAGCCAGGGAGCTGTGGGTATTCACTTTAATCCTGAGAGAAAGGGAAAAGAGGATTATCTTCTCGGAGGGTATTGACCATCAAGGTTCCTTGGAGGTGGAACCAGGCACGTGGGGCTCCAGCTGTGGGAGTGGGACTCTTGAATGAGATTAGTTCTTCTGGTTACTTATGGTTACTCCACAGAATTGTTGAGTACCAACAAATCATTTAAACTCATATCCCTGATTTCAAATGGGAGATTCTGAATTTTGTGTTATCTCAAAGAGGTACACTGATAACATTTGAAAATATTAAAATTTCTCATATTACATTCCCATTTGGGAATACATTCATATGTACTTATCAACATGATATACACACATATAATTGGTGTATAAATGCATAGACAAAATCTGGAGGTCTTTATATAAATATTTATAGCAGTTATTTATGAGTGGTGGGATTTGGGGTTATTAGCACTGTATTCTTCATACTTTCCTGTATAAGGTAAATGTTTACAGTAAATATAAAAAATATATTCTTTTCTCAAATCTAGAAGTAAAATTATTACTTGATAAACGTAATTATAATTAATGCTATGTTCTTGGGCATCTCACTGTTGTGGCCTCTGCCATTGTGGAGCACAGGCTCAGGACGCGCAGGCTCAGCGGCCATGGCTCATGGCCCCAGCCGCTCCGCAGCATGTGAGATCCTCCCGGACCGGGGCACGAACCCGTGTCCCCTGCATTGGCAGGCGGACTTCCAACCACTGCGCCACCAGGGAAGCCCCATCCATAGCTATTTTTTTCCATGAACTTTTGAGTAGGGATTCTCCAGCATCTCATAATAACAATATATCTAAAACTCCAGAATGTTATCTAGCACTTAGCAGGTTCTCAATAAATATCAATTGAATCTAGCTCCAAATCAAACTATATTTTCAGGTAAAAGAAGTTGCTTTTTCTCCCAGTTTTAGGTTCATAGCTTGAAATTGCATAATCAAAATTGATGTCCAAAATACATGGAGTCCATTTATCTCTCGCGTGTCACTTCACGCAAAATATCCCTCCCCGTCCTCTCTGTAGCAGTGACTAACATCTGGAACAGGCTTTCTCTATCTTTCTGCATCATCAGAGCTACCATTTCAAATTCCATCTAAAACCATAGCTTTTTCTTTCTACTTCTGTTATTGCATTCCATAATTGCATTATTTAACTCTGTCAAATGTATGGGGATACAGTTTTCTATGAAAATGGCTTGCACACAAATACAATGCAGTAGCATACTATTCTGAAATTAATTTCCTAGAAATGATTGCCCCGCAGGTTAGAAATAGTCTTGTGTTTATTGGTATTCAGCAAACCAGCTATATACAACAAAGCAAAATATTTTTTAAAACGGACAGATTTTTAAAATGCTGGAAGGGTGAGAACAAAAGATACTTTCCTTAATTCTTAAATGCTCTTATATAGTATTATGTCAATGTGTCTGTGCTCTGGCCACATACACCAAAAATTTATTTGGTACTTAAAGAGAGGTAATCTAATTCTGGACTGAGAGTGCTTAGTTTTGAGAGAAAAACACAGAGAATAATAGAATCTCCTTTTACTCCTTTTATTATTTCTACCACACTATATGAATTTCACCCAAGATAAAGACAAATTTTTCAAATCATTAAGTTAGTAATGTGGAAGTAAACAAAGCTGATCCAAATGAGAAAAAATAAAGGCTATTCATTCTGAGCTTGCTATAGCCAGAAAGTCAGCCACCATCCCTTGCCTTTGGTAGAGAATCAAAGGCAGGCAGGGAAGTGAATAAACTTTATAGTAAAATCGAGGGAAGCCTCCAGGTATGCTCTGATTGGAAGATGTGGGGAACTGTAGGCGGACTAATTAGAGGCATTCTCTGTAATTGGCTGAGGGAGCATATCTGGCTTTCTCTGGTTGGTCCTGAGTTGGAAGCAGAGGTAAACATCAGGCAAGCTATCTGTCACTGACCAAGGTCTAACCTTCTGGGTAGATCACTGCCAATGATGTTCGGCTTCCTGACTGATTGCTGCAGAGATTGTAGGTTGAAGTTTTATCACATATATGGTCTGGCCATTATCTATTAGTATGTTTGATCTTTCAGTAAAAAATAATATAATTTAGAACATATCAACTTTTGAAACAAAATACCAAACAATGAATATTAATGTTTAAAGAAAGCTTTTCTTGAGGAAGATGTATCTGAGTTCATATTGGAAGGAAAAGTAAGGACTAGCAAAATTGAGGGAACTGGGTCAGGGGATGGAAAAGAACTTCTGAAATGAAGTGAATAGTGCTTGCACAGACTGTGAAATAAGAAACAGCATAGAACGTGGATAAACAGAAAAGCCTCAGACTTGTATTCACAGCAATTCAAATTTGTCCACAATGAGTTGGCTGAGGTGTGCTGAGACTAGGTCTCACATGGCTTCTTGGTAAGAGGAAGGGTCATGTATGGTCAGGCTGTCAGTGTTTTCCTAAGAATTCTCCAGGTGCCATTGAATGGATCGGACAAATTAGAGCTTTTCTTTTAACAAAAGAATCATTTCTACTCTTTGAAGAGTGGATAGAGGGAAACATCAGTAGAAAGCACTTAAACTCTTGCAGAACCCTTAAGAAAATATAAAGGACTAAACTATTAGCAGTGGAAAAGTAGAGGGAATAGATGGATTAAAGCAATGCTTCTCAAATACCAGTGTGAATATGAAGGCACAGCAGATGTTAAATACAGATTTAACATCTGTACTGATTGGGTGGATCTGCCCCTGGATTATGCATTTCTAACAAGATTCCAAGTGAATGCCAATGTTGTTGGTCCAACTAATAAACATTGATATTTGAACAGCAAAGGATAAGAGAAATACTTCTCCTCTCTATGATGTTCAACTATTTAAACAAAATTTTTGCAACAATATTTTGTATCCTGCAACAGAATTCACTGATAAAATAATCTTTCAAAACATGTGCAAAAATTTTAAGGGGTCAATAAGGTGTCTTAATAGTAATTACAAGAAGGAGAAATAAAAGTTAATTATAATAAAATAATATGGCCTTCAATATGAAAGTATTCAACTATGACCATACTAGAAAACATATAATCACTTTGCACCAGTACTTTCAGTGTAAATATCAGTACAAATATAGATGAAAATAAGCATGCTGTTTTTGCAATAATATAACCTGCAGCATTGTCATTGTGACACATCTCTGCAAAATGTTTTAAATTTTCTGAAAATATTCTAAATAGAATAAATTATCATCTTGCAGTTTACACTGGATTTGTATTTCTGAAAAATATATATTCAATGTGGTTAAAATCATGCAAAAAATTTGTCTTTGTATACAAAATGGAGTAAAGTTCAAAACTCAAAAAATTATCATCATATATGTCCTGTAAGACATTATACATTTTGTGCAGGGCAATAGAAAATTCTTCATTTTGTGCATTGCAGACATGGAATATCCATAGGCCTACCCAAATATTCAGTTATTCCCTATTCCATCCATAGCCTTTTTTGCAGGTACTTTGTTCCAGGATTTTTTGCTAACACAAACAATGCTGCAAGGAAAATCGTGAACACATATTTGCTTGTTGCAAAAATTGCTCTCTGAATGTGACAGATATTGTCAAATCATTCCCATAAAATGGTACCAATTTACACTTCCAGAATCAAACACTTTATATTTAGAGGACAGCTTTTATAGTGGGTTTTTTTTGTTTTTTTTTTTATGTTTCCTGCTTTTGTAGCAACCATGACAATCAGGAAGTTAACTCTGAGAAAAGACTGGGGACAATGGAGAGACTAAGCCATGCGAATACACAGAAAAAGAACATTCCAAATGCAAAGGCTCTGAGGTAGAAACATGCTTGGTGTTTGAGTAGCAGCAAGGAGGCAAGGAATGGGGCTAGACTGACCAGTGAGGTGAGAGGGAGTACGGTGGGAGAAGAGGCTGTGAATGAGGCAAGCACCGAATCTCTACCATCTTTGCAGGGTTTGAAAAGGAACTTGGAGTTTATTCTCCACTGGTAATAGGAACCCAGTGGAGACTTGAGGTCCCACTTGAATAATCATCAGACGTCTAAGAATCTAGTACCACTCAATATTTTTTTCTAAAGCCATCAAGAGTCTCTTCAGAATTTTCTTCTAATTATGAAGTTATATATCTTTCTTTTCAAATTCATATTGTTTCTTTGTATTTGCAAAATATCTTAATTTCTTATTAAAAACAAATACATCTTGACAAAAATTTTTGTCAACTCGAGGTAACCTACCATTCACCCAGAAAATGTAAGGACTCTCGATAACTTAGTTATATAGTTTCAGATTTTTTTTTCTTTTTTTCCTTTTAAGAATGTGTGCAGTAATGCACTAGGAGCTGACACAAAACTAGGCAAACTATTACAAATATTTTTCTTTTATTTTTTAAAAGAGAATATTTGATACTTGCAGCAGAATTCGTATCTTTTTTTTAAATTTCTGAAACCAATAATAAAATGAAAATTCATTAGTTTACCACACAAATTAAGAAAGTATATTACTGATATTCACTGGGAGTTCCTTCTAATTCTCTTGCTTACCACAATTATTTTCATTCCATGTTTTCCTAATAGCTTTATGATAAGTAGTTTATCCATGATAAATATACTTTTTATTATAACATATTGAACTTACTGCATCTTGCTTTTTCAACTTACTATTAAATATCTAAGATTCAGCAACATTAATATGTGAAAGGTAGCTTTTGTTCCCTGCTAAAAAATATTCCATTGTTTCTCTCCCCACTTCTTATTTACCATTTCTTTTCCATTTTTCATTGCTTTTATAACTAACATACCACATCAGTAATATATTAATTATGTTTATTTTTAAAAGTTTCTGTGCCTTCTTACCAGAATATGTTCCACTAACGCAAGCATTTTTGTTTTATTTAATGATGTATTTGAGGTATCTAGAATTTTGCTTGATACAGAGTTTGAGCTCAGTAAGTATATTTTGAATGAATTAACAAATGTTAATTAATCTTCAAATGTATTAATCTTCTATTCGGAAGAGTTGCATTTATTTTGATGTATGTATATTAATATCCATATATATTGCAGGAATATTACTTACAGAGTTTCTATTAAGATCTGATGATTTTGGGCATGTCTGTGTCTTGTTACATATGTAGGGGTTTTCTGGAGTATATACATTGGCTTATAGTATAAAGAAAAATGATCAGATTCAAGCTGTATATTGAAGGTAACAGAAACAGACTCACTGACACAGTGAATTAGGTGTTTAAGAAACTGAGAGGAAACATGGATGACTTGAACCTTTTGGCCTAAACAATTGGAGAAAGAAGTTGCCATTAATTGAGATATGGAAGACTGTGGGAAGAACAGTTGGGTGTGATCAAAGGCTGTTACTGAAGTGTGATATTTGACATGCCTTTTTGATGTCCACCTAGAAAGGTCAATTAGCTGGTTGTATATAATATTCGGATATCAAGGGAGAAGTTCCGTCTAGACATAAAAATGCTGGAATCTTCACCATATGCAGTACTTAGAGCAATAAAACTGAGATCAACAACACCCAAGGAGAAGAGGTTTTGAATATTTGAAGAGAAAAGAGAGTGAGAGAGTATATACCTAGAAATAGGGTGATTTATGGGTATCAAGAATAGCCTCCTTGGTATTATAATCATGAAAATGTAATGAGATCAATCAGCATCTTTGAAGATGTTTTCTCCCAATTTGTTCGGACACTTATAGAAACTTGGCATAGAATTAGACTTAAACCAAGTGGGAGTTTGGCAGGTGAGTTTGGATAGAAGGCATTTTGCTGATGCTGAACAGCCCTATTAATAGGTTATAGAAGGGATAGAGGAAATGGGGGTTGACAAGCAAAGGGATAAGGTCGTGAATGTACAGAGATAGAATGGCACTAAGAGTACAAGAGAAGAAATATAAAACCTGAGTCCTCTTAGGGTTACATGAACAGAAATTAAAGAGTAAGTTGGGGTTCAAATTGTCTCAAATCAGAAGGTGGTTTTTAAGGCTCTGAGTAAAGAGTTGGGGAGTGGAGACCTGTATTCTCGTTGTGGTCTTCTTTGGTTCTAATGCTAAATTTGGTTCTTGGCATTGGAAAACACCCTGTATGACCACAGTTAACCTGTCCTACACAGAAGAAGACAATTTTCATTTAAGGAGGAAATAGAAGAATTCTAGAGTGTGCTAGGCAGAGGGCAGAACAGGGCATTCAGAACCCAGCAATCTTTAATTACATCCAGAAAGAAATGTTTGTAAAATTAATTTTCTTATAAGCTATCACCAACGCTTTTTTTATACTGTGTGTTTGATTGTGGATAGCATACCTTTAGGCATGAAAAATTATAATTTAAAAAACACAGTAATTCGTAGATACTCAATAGTGATATGATGGAAACCTCCTGAATAAGTAGAAAAAGATTAAGCTCCAAGACATTTCAAATCTCTTTTATTTTGGCATTTAGTACTCTTTAATTTTTGCCTTGGAAATACAATTTAGAGACCTGCTGTTGTCTGCATTTAAATGATGCCTCTTCAAGTTGTGAGTTGGGTCCCTACAAGATCCAGTGTAATGATGGCTTCTGAATATTAATATGCTTCTTGACCTACAGGTAACCTGACATTTTCTAAATCTTAGTTTTAAAATTTCTCCTTATAAACAAGTAAATTTATTTTAGCTCTCTGTGGAGTGCTAAAAAATTTATTTTAGCTCTCTGTGGAGTGGAATACAGTCTCTACTCCCCAACTCTTTACAACTGAATAGAGTTGTCTTTCAGAATGTGTAAAAACATTATCACTGCCAAAAAATGGAAGAATATCATTTCAGAAGTTTCACAGGGAAACTCACCTCAATGATTTTCAAGGTCTTTTTCAAAATGAAACCACTTTTTTTGGTGCATAAGAATAATGACAGTATCACAAAGAGAAAAATCTCACATTTTTCAAAAATCACACATTTTTTTTCTGATTCTTAAAGACAATTTAAATCTCAACCCAATTTATAATTTCATGTTGTACATACTAGTGATTCTGAATAGTTTCATAAAAAGTCAACTAAAAGATACAGTTTTACTTGATGATATCCTTTCGTTTGATAACCATTTTATAAAAGTAGATTTCTCTCTTTAATGTCAAATTTCTCTTAATTGTGAGAAACTGCTCACATGAGCACTTTGCCTTGGAGAGAATAATAAAATTATTTTCTTAAGGATAGAAATTTTAAGTTAATCATTATACTCACTGGGAGAATGGATCTATGGCTTTTTCATTTTTATTCTATTTCTGTCACATCATAAAACAGAAATATTTACTTATAGTTGTTGTACAATACATGCCATCATAATAAACCAATGGGCAAATGAATGGTTGCTAAAGAATGGTTTACTTAGAAAAAGCCTAAAAAAGTTGTAAGAGATTAATTTTCAATCATTCACAAAGGACTAGAAATCTATGTTCCACTCCTGAACAAAATATAAATACATCTATCTATGAACACATATATATAAATGTGATTTTTATAGTTCATGTGGCATACTTTTAAAGGAAAAATTGGACTTTACAGCCTCATAGGTGCTTAAACTTAGCTAGTCTACCAGCTTTATTTTTCAAAACATAAAACTGAGGCTTAAGTAAGGATGCTTTAATTATTAGCCTTGGTATTTTCCAGGATTCAATATTCCTTAGTATTTTGTCATGTTCCCATGCTCCCATGCTCTCTTTACTCCTCATGCCTGGTAAAGAAAGCGCTAGTGAAATAAAAGAAATTGGGGTAATAAAGTAGAAAGAAGAAAAGCAAAATTTATAAAAAATTACTTCAGTTTACACGACATTGTAACACATCTCTGTCTCAATCAATAACAGATCAAAGCTATTACCTACTAAGCGTTTTACACTGTCAAAACCAAAATTTCAGGGGAAATGATCTACTCAAAGTGACGTACTGTACATGTTTTCTCGGTCCCAAACTCGATGATAGGCATTTGAATTAGTGATGAAAGTAAAAGACTTCATATCTAATGTTAGGTCATTCACAATCTAATGAGAAAACAAAAGTTTTTCGTAAACATATCTGTTTAACATTATCTCAAGTGCAGTAAAGGAATTGAACATGGCTGTGTAAATCAGGGCAAGAGAAAATATTTAGCTTTACACAGGAGAGGTCGACAGAAGCTTCTGTATGACAGTAACATTTTAGCTGAAATCTCAGGGTAGGTAATGTTGAATAGTCAGTATTGAGCCTGCAAAGGACAAAGAGCTTTATTTGGGGGTCTTAGGAGCTGCAATTCGGGAGACACAGATTTGGGTAACACTGAAAGAGTGTTCCAGGGAAAAGGAAGAGTCAGGGACTCATAAAGGCAAAAGCCACAAGGTTGTTAAATTCCCTGGCCCAAATTATTATTTTGACTCTGATACAAGAAAGAAAATATTTATCCTTAAGAGACAGACTGCCAGGAGTTATTTTAGGTAAGGGTCTGATATGTATCTTGAGTTTCTGGAACATTGGGCAGGTGTTCTGGACGCCTGAGTTAAGACAATCAGGGATCAAAGTTCGGACTCCATCTGGGCTGAGACTTGCGTAAGGTCATACTTCCTCAATGGCCTCCGGACTCCGCTTAGAGAATTTTCTTAGCAATACTGACTCCATTTTGATTTTCCTTTCACAGTAAGAATCAGTCTGAAGAATGTGCATGTTTAAGACTAGGAAAGGATAAGAAAGGTGCAGGTGTAAGAAGCAAACATTCTAGGTTAACGTAATTGAACATGAAACTACTCTGAAATGAAAAGAGCTAACTTATTAGAGAAACTTACAAAGGGCAGGATGAAAACATGAGGGACACCTTGCAGACTGGCCTCCAATGAAGTGGATGTGGTCAGAAATCGTAGGGCTGTGGAGGAGATGCTAGTTTTGCTTTTAGTTCTAGGTAAAACCGGAAGATGTTAAATCTCATAAAGCAGCGGTCCCCAACATTTTTGGCACCAGGGACCAGTTTCGTGGAAGACAATTTTTCCACGGAAGGTTGGAAAGGGAAGGGAGGGTTCAGGCGGTAATGTGAGTGATGGGGCGCTATGGGGAGCTGCAGCTGAAGCTTTGCTCGCTCACTTGCCACCGACCTCCTGCTGCGTGGCCCGATCCTAACACTGGTCTGCAGCCCGGGGGTTGGGGACCCCTGTCATAAAGTAAATGATGGCTGTGTGAGAAAGAAATAAAGGAGGAACCAGAGGATAGGTTTGGCAACTATTAATAGTTTTTATATGAAATGAGAGTGAGTTGCATAAGAGTCAAGGTGAGTGATGGAGGTATGGTGGGCAAACTATTAAATCCATGCCCGTCAAAAACAATACCATGAAACGTTTGTTCAACATGAATTATTGTGGGTTAAAATGAAACAACATTTTCTGCTAATCAAATTATATTATTCTCTATATTCAAAATAGGAGATTCTTTCTGATACTGAACCCAACATAAAGTTTTCAAATACTTAGAATTTTTCTTTTATTTTATACTTTCCCGTCACTCATAAATAATGTTAGTCATTCAACTCACCAAAACCACACTGACTTAGATAAATATTATTATAAATATTGCTTAAATATGTATAAAATTCTTTCATCTGGCCATCAGGTCCCAAAAATAGGGCCCATAATTTTGTAGGTCTTTTCCAGTTTGATTTGAAATGTTCTAAACCAGACAAACTCTTCAGAGGAAGTTTAAAGTATTTAAAATTTAGGTAATAAAATAAATTACCACTTACTGGTTTATGTCACTTCACCTGGCATTATTCTGTTTTGGAAGTGCAAATAATTTTACTGACATGGGCATAGGTTATCATTCTATAGAGAATGTTAAAAACAAAAACATAACACTTTAAAAAAACCCCAGATAACTGGAGTCAGGGTTTTGGTCACATTTTGTAGTTTTACTTTAAAATCTAACTTGAAAAAGGTACTCTGGAGAACTAGGTCAGGTCTGATGATAAATTTATCTTTAGTTTTTCTTGATATTGCTGTTAACTTTAGCATAATTGAAATCAATTAATATTTTGCCAGTTAAGAATCATCTGCCTGTAGAAATCTGAGGAGACTGGAATGTATTTTTGTCTGTTATGGTTATGTTTTAATATCCCTTGAAGAATGGATCATCATTTTTCTCCATGTCTCCTTCCCATATTAATTTGCCTCTGAGCAAAGAAACTAGTAGTGCTGGAGAAAAGTTGAAGTATATGAACTATATCTTTTTTTTTTCCTCTTTTTTTTTTTTTGATGAAGTATAGTTGATTTATCAATACATTTCAGTGTACAACAAAGTGATTCAGATATATATATATTCTTTTTCAGATTCTTTTCCATTATAGGTTATTACAAGATATTGAATGTAGTATGAACTATAACTTGAAGAAAGTGTTACTTGGGTTTGTTAAATGTACCTCTGTGAGTGTGGATAAACTCCATGACAAGCATATTTTTAATTTAGATATGAGCCTGATGATTTAGAAAAGAATAAAGTTTTGGAAAATTACATGCAAATTTAAATTTCCATCTACTTACCGTTTCTTATGTAGTTGCATAAGTTTGATCCATATTTTTATGCAACCAACAGCAATAATTTACTTAATTAGCAGTGAGAAGCATCCCATTGCATTTATTAAAAACAAAAACAGAACCATTACAATTTACAAAAATAGTTTACAAATCACCTAGTCATGTCAAAAATATTAACATGCCATAATAGCTTGTGTTGGGAAAGGAAAAACATTTTTTCTCTACCCTTCTGGGTTCTTCTGTCTGATCTAAGAATTAAATTGATGTGAGACGGATTAACAGGAGAAAAAAAACAGTTTAAATACATATGTACAGGGCTCCATAGGAATATGAGCTCCAGGACAGATTAGCCAATTGAGGCTTCTGTGCCAATGGAAAGAAGAAGAAGGGGTAGGAGTTTGGGACTTCAAAGGGAAGGGAGGCAGTTCACATGGAGATGGGAAAACAAATGTTTGGTAAACAAATGTTTGCTGAACCATGCAGAGACAATGGGACACCTAGTGTACACTGGTCTCCAAGCCCTTCTGAGTTCCTTCCACTCCATCCAGCCCACATTCTTTGCAGATATCTCTAGTGATAATACCCTTCCTGAACTGGCCCTTTATCTAAATTCTTTTAAAAGGTAGTTAAAGGGAAGGTGAAAAGAAAGACTTCCTGTGTCTGCTCTTTCTTAAAAATAATTCATATAAAGTAATTCTCATGCCAAAGAGACACATTTTGGGGTGACAAATTTTGCTCCCCTACACTTGACTAGTCTCATTTTAAAGTTTTATTTTTCTAAAATTTTTATCATGCAATTTTTTTTTCACTGAATTAGTAAGAACATAAATCTCTAGTATGAGATTTTTAAATTTCATTTATTTAAACAGCCTTCAGTTTGAGTAAACTTTTAGTATTTTTTTAATTTGTGAGGTATTGGAAATATAATTACATCAAGGTAAACATTTCTTGCTAAATTTAGGTATCAGGAAAGTGATATTAAAAAAAAGATTGGAAACAGAGAGCAGCTTTCTCCCTTCTTTGACAAAATATACACAATGTTGCCATAGTTACTGAAACATAACAAATATTTTCCTTACTTATATGCAATAAGTATTTTGCTACATATTCTCTTGTAATGAATTTCTGATACAAGTGAAATTTCAGTGCATCTCACACGTGAAGGGGAGCAGAATTTTTCACCCCAAAATAAGCATGCTTGGCATGACGATTATCTTAAGCTGGCTGTTTTTAAAAGAGAGCAGACACAGGAGAAGCTCTGAAAACTGAGTAGAAGTTACCCTTTTGTAAGAGATATTTACGCGTGCAAGGGAAATCTCCATTTGTACAGGTGTTTCCCTTACCATAACCAGAGAGGGATGACCAAACCTCTAGAAACTCTTATCAATGGAGATGATAGTGACTTAAATCTTCATAACAACCATATCCTATTTACTGTGGTTTCCTGTTAACCTCCCATAAGCGGCTCCCAGACCTCCAATATCTTTCTTTTGTCTTTAGAGGAAGATGATGTTTAAGGTGATGGTGTGGACCCTCTCAGAGAGTTACTCAATTTTCCTGTCTATCTCTCACATATGTAGAAGGTACACATGTTATAAAACTTTTGTTTGTTTTTCTGTTAATCTGTCCTTTTTTTACAGGGGTGTCTCAGCCAAAAACCTACAAGTTTAGAGGGTGTAGAGGAAGAAAAACTTCTCCTCTACCCTTCTGGGTGCTTTGGCTGGTCTAATAATTACATTGACCTAAGACAGATCAATAGGAGAAAAACAAATTTAATTATGAATGCATGGGAGTCCCAAAGGGCAAGTTGTGCGGGTGAATCTTGTGTTCTGAGCTAAGGATTGGGATAGGGGCCTGGGGCTTCAAAGGGGTGGAGGATAATTTACAAGGCAATAAGAAGAGCAAATGTTTGATTACTAGATGTTTGCCCTGTCAGACAGATAGGTCATTCAGATAAAAAGTTATCTCTAGTAATAGCTCTCTCTCTGAGCCAGGCACCCCTTCTAAATTATTTTAGGAAGTTAAGGGGGAAATAAAAATCTCTTTCTGAGTCTTTTGGGCCTTGATTGTCTTCAGCTTAAAATAATCCACACACCAAAGTGGCACATTCTGGAGAGGCTTGTTCTGAACCCCTTCAAAGAAAATTTTTTTTTCCTCCTTCATACCCTCAGCATGCAAATTTATCATTTAATGTCATACATAGATTATTTTTTAAGTCATAGAATAATTAGATAGCATACTAAAAAATAAGCAATGGCATGAAAACATTTAAGTTGAGTATAGGAAGTTAAGTAACCCCACAATTAAGAAATTAAGAAGTTTTTTTATTTATGTTTTATTGGAGTATAGTTGATTTACAATGTTATGTTAATTTCTGCTGTACAGCAAAGAGATTCAGTTATACATATAGTTATATTCTTTTTTAATATTCTTTCCCACTATGGTTTGTCATAGGATCTTGAATATAGTTCTCTGTGCTATACAGTAAGACCTTGTTGTTTAAGAAGTTGTTTTAAATTCTAACAACAACAACAAAAAGTTGTTGATAGGTTAATTCTATGTGTCAACTTGACTGTGCCATGGAGTGCCTAGATTAAATATTATTTCTAGCTATGTTTAGTGGGGGTGTTTCTGGATGAGCTTAGTATTTGAATATGTGGATTCAGTAAAGTAGATGGCCCTCCCCAATAAAGGTGGGCACCATCCAATTCATTGAGAGTCCCTTAAAGGGTCCCTTTGGTCTCCAGGTGTCTAGAGTCAGGAAATGGGCTGAGAAAGTTGCTTAGCCCTGGTAAGGATATATTCTCCAATCTAATTTAGACATGGTCAGGGAGAATAAAGGATGAAAAGAAACTGCTAGAATGTGATGTCAAAATTTACAGAGAAAAAATAATTGGCTATTTCTTCCTAGGGAGCAGAGTTAAGACCTAACCCTGAAGTGTTTCCCATGCTGGGGTAAGGGCTCTTGCCATGCTTTCCTGGGAGAGTTCAAAACTGCTACCTATATGGTCACTGCTCTGTGTGTTTTGTATTCTTTCAAGAGCATATTGTGGGCTCTGTACCTATTCTATCATTGCACATAGTTTGAGTTTTGAGAAAACTTGGCTTTCTAATACGTAGGTCTCTAGACCAAGAGGAATCACATTTGGACATGATAAAAAAAAAAACAAAAAAACAAAAAAAACAGATATCACTCAGAAGTTTTGGAAGATGGGCTGGAACATAATAACTGGATGGGACTTTTGCATTGTTCCCCAGAGGACTGAGTGAGTGTGTCTGCATGTGGTAAGGAGAGGAACCCAATATTTGGACAAATAGATGCCCTGTGGTAGTCCCTCTAATACTGCTGGCTCTCCTTCTAGGAGCCTATTATGATTTCACTGCCCCACTCCATCGAAGGCCCATAAAACATGAGCAGAAGTGACATTTGTCAGGTCCAGGTGGAAATTTAAAGAACCATCAGTCTTTCATTATCAGACCCTGACAACATGCATCAATTCAATATAGTGTCTGCCCTGATAACTTGAGTTCTGGAGCGAATATACACAAAGTGGAGTCCCAGCTACCTTCTATAAAATGTAGGTTTCAGAGAAAGAATCATTTATCTTTTTAAGCCGCTAAGATTTTACAGTTTTTGTTTGTTTGTTTGTTTTTTGCGGTACGCGGGCCTCTCACTGCTGTGGCCTCTCCCGTTGCGGAGCACAGGCTCTGGACGCGCAAGCCCAGCAGCCACGGCTCATGGGCCCAGCTGCTCCGCGGCATGTGGGATCTTCCCGGACCAGGGCACGAACCTGCGTCCCCTGCATCGGCAGGCAGACTCTCAACCACTGCGCCACCAGGGAAGCCCAGATTTTGCAGCTTTTTTTAAACCACAGCCTGAGTTAGTCTATCCTGACAGATACAACCATTTACAGAAAATTATCCACTTAACACAGGAAAACAGTGCATATTTTTATCCAACATAACCATGTTAATTAATTTAGGCATTAGTCATAGTCTAATAATGATTTTTTATCCAAAACATACCTCTTTAATTATAATTACATGTAGAATAAACTGTTAACCTAGGACCCATTTTTGTAGTCCATGTTAAGGAAAATATAGTCATAGTGAGGGGAAATTTTTGTTATAAAAAGAGGCAAACCATAGTGCACTGTGGACTCAAATACAAACAAGCATTCCTGATCCTCTGCATGCCAGTGCAACTTTGAAAAAAATGTTGAAGTAATGCATTTTGCATACTTCTTTCACCCGGTGACAAAGTTGTTTTTACTCACAGAAACTACCTAGATAGTGCATTTCCCATTTAAGTGTGTTTCCCAGTGAGAAGCAATCAGTGAAGCAATTGTTATCCTGTTGCAAAAATACCTACCAAGAGAGAACAGAAGAAAAAAATACAGCTTGCATCAGCTATCAATTTTATCGGTGAAGAAAACAACTACTATTCATTGGTTTAGGTTAGAAATACTTTTGCTACAGATTTCCTTAACATCTAAACGTTCTTCTTGGGATTTCTAAAAGATGTATTGAAATGGAAAAAAGAAGGTGTTCGAACATAAATCAGTCTCTACAAGTAAGTTGCTTCCACGGAACTGAATTTATTATTTATAATATATAGTGAAAGCAAAAACTTACTAAGACAGATCAAAACGGTTATGAGCAATGAAGTGAAATTTAGTTTATCAGAGACTACCAGCCTTTTAATTCAGATGATTTTATATGTTTCTCCAGTAAGATCCTATGCCAAATGATATTTGAATTGACCAGATATTTAACATTAAAAACTCTTCAGATGCCCTTGGATTTAGTATATTTTTATAATGGTTATGTGTGAATGAAGTTGAGATCCAGTAACATTACATAAATTCACTCATATATACGTAATTATATTTCAAATTTCAGTGTTTGTATAAACTAACGATCAGTTTTATTTGAACATTAATGAAAAATGTGCTACAGTTATTTATTTTCTTCTCCATACCTTTGAAGTAATGTTCTGGAGAATGATTTTATATTTGATTTTGGATATTCACATTCCCCGTAATGTTAATATGGCAATACAGGAAAACAAGCCCATAATGTTAGCCTGAGAGTGCATTATGTTGGATTATCCTATGATGTTTCCCACTGGGAATGCACACAAGGTCTGATGCCAGCCTTATAAAGAGCAGTGTCATAGCTTGTTACACAGAACTGCCTTTATCATGTCTTAAGAGCTTTCATACTTTTCATTGTTTATTGGATATCCTTAATGCCACTAGAGCAATTTCATTCCAACTAAGTCAAGTGCTTCTTATTTACTTGCACAGTTCGGGTGCAAACATCTAAACTAATGATTTAAGACATTCGTTCTCATATGCAGAAACTTTGGCTTGTATACCTTTCTGAAGTTCACTGTAATCATTTTAATATGAAGTGTAAGTTAAGTTGATAAAGTACCATTGACTATAGAGAAATGCTTTTGACAATTCGCACTATCAAACAAAATGACAATAAATAAATTGCAGCACAGGCAAAAACTTGGAAATAACGGAGCTGCATCAGAAGTGAAAGAAGCATGTGACGGCCTATTTAGGAAAGTCTGCGTTTGTCTTTCTAAGATTCAAGGAAAATTTCAAGATTTTTAGATTCTTTATCTTTGCAAAATTTTAATTCCATAGTAAAATTTTCCTTTAAGTAAAGACATATTCATAGCATATGCATCTTTTATCTTAGCCTTAAAGCAGGCTTATGAGGAAATAGCCTTTCCTGCCTATTTGTCTCATGCTTCAGCAGAAAAGGAGTGTCAATCCAGTTGACACAATAGAGTTTTGGATGGAAAGTGATGCTCAGTAGCAGCAGAATAAAGACAATAATGGTGGGGGCGTCCACTCTCCTGGAGGAGCTTTCAGATGAAGATACATGTAAAATAGAAAATGATGGGAACACTTTCTGGTTACCCTATTTTAGTCCATGCTATCCATATAGTTAGTCAGATGGTAGGTGACTTGATTTTATAAATATCTATCAAAAATAATATTTGGCATTTGATATTGAGTTTGTGAGTCTCTATACATTTGTAATAGGGGGAAAAAAGAGTCTTTCTGCAAACCACTTCAGTATGGCAATTGTGATAGCCATGAACATTTCTATATGATCTTCTGCTGTGAGGAGCATGGTTGAGTGACAGCCCCTGCTAATATCCCTCTGGACTCTGGCTCCACCACCATGTTGGCGCCACATTCATGATTCCCTGAGGCTGCTCCCAGCCAATGATTGACCATGACAGAGCTACTAGTACAGGCCTATTTCTATGAAACTCTATTTCAAAGGATGTTTTGAGTCAAAGACTGTCCATGAGCTCAACCAAAAATTTATCAGAATAATGCTGTAATCTTAAATCTCTCCTATTCCATCCTCCTTCCTTTCCACTTCCTTCTCACAGGCATCAAGCTTGCATTGTGGTCTGACTGTTTTCCTTAGTTACTTCTGATTCTTCTTGTTCATCATTCCCAGGCACTTCCCCCAATATTGCACATCTAATCCCATCTTGCCATCTGCCCCTTGGAAGATGAAAACCAATACATTATGCATATCATCAGCAAACATATGATAGGTGACTCTTTTCTTGACTTCTCATTAGCTATTGTTGATTCCAAACAATGCTAGCATAGATCAAAATGGTTGCTTTATTCACCATAAAATGCTTCGGTATACACAGTGTGACCTAAATGTATGTTAGACCTAAATGTAATGTATGTTAGATAATCCTCTGGTATCTTGGATAAAAGCGTCCATTATTATCCCAATAAGAATGAATCTGTGGGGCTAATCATCCTAACAGACAAAATCCACCATCACTGAGAAAACAAAGTATTGAGAGGTTAACATACATATCTGTAAGAATTTCTTTGGGGCTTCACAAGAAAACATTTAATTCATTTGTTTTTTCTATATTAGTCTTGCCAAATTGTATTGTGTGAATAATGCAAGAACTTAAAAAGTATAACTTAAGGTAAAATAAACATACATTTCCTCCATATGTCCTCATTCAATCATAAAAACAAATATAAGATAGATCATATAAATTGTTAAACGAATAAAATCAGTTTACAGGAAGCATGCTTTGGGCAGAGAAAAACATTATAAATATTAATATTTGCTATTGCCATATTGAAAAGTCTTACGTTAGCATATGGTCCCTTCTTTGTACATTTTAATTCAAAATATACTTACAATATTTTTTGTTTGTTTGTCATGACATCTTTCATTTCTGTCTCAATCTTACACTCTCATTCTTTGACAGTGTCATGATAGAATGCAGATAAAAAAATATAGAACATGTATAGCTGAGTCACTTTGTTATAAAGCAGAAACTAACACACCATTGTAAAGCAATTATACTCTAATAAAGATGTTTTTTAAAGTGCCTATTTATTATCATTTTGTTATTATTCCATAATTCACATATATTACTAGTATCTGTATACAGATTTATCTTCTATCTGATAATTTAGTAAGAGGATCATTTGAAAGCAAACCACCTGTGTCTTCCACTCGCTCTTGTCAACTCAAGCACATTTCTCACTCCTTAATCACCCTCTACAAAATCCCCAAACGTAGTAGTCAAGATTACAGGGACTGGTATTGTACTTCATAAGCTTGAATTCTGATTCTGTCATTTACTCTCTGTACAATTTGAAGAAGTTACTTGACCTCTGTGGTCTATAATCTGTTCAACCCTGACATGGGAAAACCATCTACCTACCGAGGCTGTTATGAGGATTAATTAAAATAATTGTATGGAAGGAACGTATAAGAGTAGTTGAGGTAAAATAAATATTAGTCTATATCTTCCATATCTATAGGCTTATATTATGTAGTATATAAATATAGGGAGGTTTCAAGTGTTAGGCTTCCAGTAACTTAACCCAAGAATTAATGGTTGGGCAAAGTCTCCTGCAAATAACAATTATAAATTCTAAAATTGGAATATATATTAAATATAAAACTATAATATATGTGTGTGTCCAATTTTGTTATTGTTTGTACATAAGCTACTTAAAGCATGTGAGTGTGTATGTGTTAAAGGTTTAAAATTCATTAGGACATTTGGTACAATGCAGAGCTCTTTAATAGATGTGCCATGATTCCTGTAGGGAAAGGCAGTAGTGGGAATTTTGATTTGTTTGTTTTTGTCTATTTCTAGCTCAGTACATTGCGCACAGTAACACTGAGTAAACATTCTGTGAAAGAATGAATGCTGTATATTCGCTTGCATTCCTAAATATAGACAGTGTGATAGACTGGAAACGGTGTCACTTCTGGCATCAGATGACAGAAGCTTGAGATATGCAAAACATTCTAACTGCATGGCATTCTCTGACCTTTAGTTTCCTCACTCCTTATATGAGGATGAAAATAATAACAACCAGCATATATTATGATGCCTGACAACTCCATATCACCCAAAAGAGTCACAGCATTCTTTATCCTACTGCTGCTGGAAAGGATGCCCTGGAGAATTACCATTTGTTGCGTACAACACCATCTACTTCCTTTGCCATTGAACCTGACAGAGGTTGTGAATCTAAAAAGTAAGGGAGTATAGGATCATTGCTGATGTACATAAACTACTTTGTCCCCTTAGAATTTTTTTTTTTAATTTAACTTTATTTATTTTTATACAGCAGGTTCTTATTAGTTATTTATTTTATACATATTAGTGTATATATGTCAATTCCAATCTCCCAATTTATCCTACCACCACCCCCGCCACTTTCCCCCCTTGGTGTCCATACGTTTGTTCTCTACAGCTGTGTCTCTTTTTCTACCTTGCAAACCAGTTCATCTGTACCATTTTTCTAGATTCCACATATATGCATTAATATATGATATTCGTTTTTCTCTTTCTGACTTATTTCACTCTGTATGACAGTCTCTAGGTCCATCCACGTCTCTACAAATGACCCAGTTTCGTTCCTCTTTATGGCTGAGTAATATTCCATTATATATATGTACCACATCTTCTTTATCCTTTTGTCTGTCAATGAACATTTAGGTTGCTTCCATGACCTGGCTATTGTCCCCTTAGAAGTTTCAACAGGAAGAGTATAGGCATTTACTAGTAGAAGTTGAAAATCTGTCACTAAGAATTTGTGTTGACAATCAGCCATAAATAAGATAAATTATAAATAAACAGAAACTCTGAGTGAAAGAAAGCCGTACACAGAGAGAGGAGATTAATAACGTAATTTGATATTAATTGGAAAAGGAACACAGAGAGAGAAAGTAGCCAAGTCATTTCTGGAGATAAATCTCTTTTCCTTACAACCAGATTTGCCTGATCAATTCTTACCTGCTTCATAAGTTTGCTATAATCCAGAAAACAGATCTGATTTTTACAACAGCTCTTAACATGTCTTACCCTTTTTTCCATCATGACCCCTGACATTGTAATCTCAACCCATAAACTAGATTGGTTCTTTAAAATGTAAATAAAATGACATCGTCTTTCATTTAAAACTGTCCAATGCTTCCCAACTCACTCCTTGTAAAAGCCAAATAACCTAAAGTTGTCAGAAAGACCTTATAAAATCTGCCCCCGGGTGCACAAGTCATACACACACACACACACACACATCATCACCTTCTGCTTTCTACCTCTCTGCACTCCAGCCATGAGGGATGCCTTGATGTTTCTTGAGCATTTTTGGATAATAGTTTTGTGTGACCTAAGCTGTTCTTCAGCTTGATAACTTCAGGGCTCACTCCCTCATCTTAGTCATGTATTTACCCGCTATCTCCTCAGTTGGACCCTTTCTGAATCTTCTGTATAAAATTTTGTGCTTCCTACCCCGTGACAATACTAACTACCCACCTTACCTCCTCTATTTTTCTACTTAACACTTTTGTTTATCTAATATACTATATATTTTACTAATTTACCATGTCTATTCACTATGCTCTAAACTAGGACATGAACTTCATCTAGATAGAGACTTTTTTTTCTGGAACATTCCTGAGTGTACCTCCAACACTAAGACAGGAGCCTGAGAAATAGTAGATGGTCAAAAATTTCTTGGGAAGGACAAAAAAGGAATCAATTAAGGAAGAAAGGACATTAGTTTAAGCGCTTATATGCTTAGTTTTATTGCTTTACAAGTGGTGGCTACTATAATACTACTGAATTAGATTGCCCATCATGTTTTTAAGAGAAGTGTTTCTTTTAAAAGTTGTTTGTTTTCTTCAGTAAAGAGGGATTGTGTTATAGTGAGTGTAATATAGGCTTTGGCATAAAATATCCTCTGACTCTTCAAGACCTTGCTTTGCTATTTGTCTCACATTTACTCAAATGTAAAGGGGGCCAACAACTACATCGCAGAAATGCAGTGAGTATTAAATAGTTTCTATCATAGTACAGCCGTTCCATATGTACCATAAAATGAAGTAACTGAAGCTTTCCATTTCTTCTGCAAAACAGAACACTCTGAACCTGCCGTAATACTCTCTGATATATGAGCACACTTTTTCTCCCAACCATGCAAATATATTCTTCCAAAAAGCAAGCTATGTTAGTTTGCAAAATATTTATATGAGGTTTTCTAATTATTGAAAACATAGATTTATAAAATATAACAAATGAAATATGTCTGAAAAGTAGAAGACGATATTTTTCTATTAAATCTGAGATATATGTTCTAGAAATGCTTATTAAAAGCAAGGTGTTAAAAAGCTATTGAAGGGTATGTATAAAAGCATTTTAAAAAATAGATATGAAAAAAATCACTGAAACCAAATAGGAAACATTTATATCCACACAAAAGCGTGTACACGGATGTTTATGACAGCTTTATTCATAATTGCTAACACCTGGAAGCAATCAAGATGTCCTTCAGTAGGTGAAAGGATAAACTGTAGAATATTATTCAGGGACTAAACAAGTGAGTTATCAAGCCATGAAGAAAACACAGAGGAAACTTAAACCCCTATTGTAAGGAAAAGAAGCCAATCTGAAAAGGCTACATACTGTATGATACCAAATATTTGACATTTTGTAAAACTTTAGGTAAAACTATAGAGAAAATAAAAAGATCAGTAGTTGCCAGGAGTTAACGGGGAGGGTAGAATGAATAGGCAGAATACAGAGGATTTTTAGGGCCATGAAATTACTCTGTATCTGTAACGGTGGATACATGTCCAAACATTTGTCCAGATTCATAGAATGTACAGCACCGATAGTAAATCTTAATGTAAACTATGGACTTTGGGTGATAATTATGTATCCCTGTAGGTTCATCAAGTATAAAAAATGCTCCACTTTGATGGGGGATGTTGACAGTAGAAGAGGCTCTGCATGAGTGGGGCAGGCGGAATATGGGAACTATATGTACCTTCTACCATGATTCACTGATAACCTAAAACATTCCTTAAAAATAGTTTATTAAACTGTATGCCTTCACATCTTTCTTTAAATTCCTTCTTTATTCTTTTGTGTTTGTGTGTGTGTGTGTTAGTTTCTGCTTTATAACAAAGAGAATCAGTTATACATATACATATGTTCCCATATCTCTTCCCTCTTGTGTCTCCCTCCCTGCCACCAATAAACCCCAGTTGGTCATGGTGTATGATCCATTTAATGTGCTGTTGGATTCTGTTTGCTAGTATTTTGTTGAGGATTTTTGCATCTAAGTTCATCAGTGATATTGGCCTGTAGTTTTCTTTCTTTGTGACATCCTTGTCTGGTTTTGGTATCAGGGTAACGGTGGTCTTGTACAATGAGTTTGGGAGTGTTCCTCCCTCTGCCATATGTTGGAAGAGTTTGAGAAGGATAGGTGTTAGCTCTTCTCTAAATGTTTGATAGAATTCGCCTGTGAAGCCATCTGGTCCTGGGCTTTTGTTTGTTGGAAGATTTTTAATCACAGTTTCAATTTCAGTGCTGGTGATTGGTCTGTTCATATTTTCTATTTCTTCCTGATTCAGTCTTGGCAGGTTGTGCATTTCTAAGAATTTGTCCATTTCTTCCAGGTTGTCCATTTTATTGGCATAGAGTTGC
>NW_020174135.1:9816327-9904062 GCF_003031525.2 Neophocaena asiaeorientalis asiaeorientalis
TGCTCCTTCATCTGCTGTGTGTTTCTCTATTTTCTCATTTTGCTTTTCTTACTGTGTTTGGGGTCTCCTTTTTGCAGGCTGCAGGTCTGTAGTTCCCATTGTTTTTGGTGCCTGTCCCCAGTGGCTAAAGTTAGTTCAGTAGGTTGTGTAGGCTTCCTGGTGGAGGAGACTAGTGCCCCTGTTCTGGTGGATGAGGGTGGATCTTGTCTTTCTGGTGGGCAGGTCCACGACTGGTGGTGTGTTTTGGGGTGTCTGTGGACTTATTATGATTTTAGGCAGCCTCTCTGCTAATGGGGGGGTTGTGTTCCTGTCTTGCTAGTTGTTTGGCATAGGATGTCCAGCACTGTAGCCTGCTGGTCGTTGAGTGAAGCTGGGTGCTGCTGTTGAGATGAGATGTCTGGGAGTTTTTCACCATTTGATATTATATGGATCTGGAGTTGGGAGGTCTCTTGTGGAGCAGTGTCCTGAAGTTGGCTCTCCAAAAGTAAGATAAAATATAATAGTTATTAAAATAAAAAATTATTATTAAGAAAAAGAAATTAAAAAAAAAACAGAAAAAAACGGATGGATAGAACCCTAGGACAAATGGTGGAAGCAAAGCTATACAGACAAAATCTCACACAGAAGCATACACATACACACAAAAAGAGGAAAAAATCATAAATCTTGCTCTCATAGTCCACCTCAATTTGGGATGATTCGTTGTCCATTCATGTATTCCACAGATGCAGGTACATCAAGTTGATTGTGGAGGTTTAATCTGCTGCTTCTGAGGCTGCTGGGAGAGATTTCCCTTTCTCTTCTTTGTTCTCACAGCTCACAGGTGCTCAGCTTTGGATTTGGACCCGCCTGTGCGTGTAGGTTGCTGTAGGGCGTCTGTTCTTTGCTCAGAGAGGACAGGGTTAAAGGAGCCGCTGTTTCGGAGTCTCTGGCTCACTCAGGCCGGGGAGAGGGAGGGGCACAGAGTGTGGGGCGAGCCTGCGGCGGCAGAGGCCAGCGTGACGTTGCACCAGCGTGAGGCGCGTCGTGCGTTCTCCCAGGGGAGTTGTCTCTGGATCCCGGGACCCTGGCAGTGGCGGGCTGCACAGGCTCCTGGGACGGGGGGTGTGGATAGTGACGTGTGTTCGCACACAGGCTTCTTGGTGGCGGCAGCAGCAGCCTTAGCGTCTCATGCCCGTCTCTGTGGTCCGCGCTTTTAGCCGCGGCTCGTGCCAGTCTCTGGAGCTGCTTTAAGCAGCGCTCTTAATCCCCTCTCCTCGCGCACCAGGAAACAAAGAGGGAAGAAAAAGTCTCTTGCCTCTTCGGCAGGTCCAGACTTTTCCCCGGACTCCCTCCCGGCCAGCCGTGGCGCACTAACTCCCTGCAGGCTGTGTTCACGCCGCCAACCCCAGTCCTCTCCCTGTGCTCAGACTGAAGCCCGAGCCTCAGCTCCCAGCCCCGCCCACCCCGGCGGGTGAGCAGACAAGTCTCTCGGGCTGGTGAGTGTCGGTCGGCACCGACCCTCTGTGCGGGAATCTCTCCGCTTTGGCCTCCGCACCGCTGTTGCTGTGCTCTCCTCCGTGGCTCCGAAGCTTCCCCCTCCGCCACCCGCAGTCTCTGCCCACGAAGGGGCTTCCTAGTGTGTGGAAACCTTTCCTCCTTCACGGCTCCCTCCCACTGGTGCAGGTCCCATCCCTATCCTTTTGTCTCTGTTTATTCTTTTTTCTTTTGCCCTACCCAGGTACGTGGGGGGTTTCTTGCCTTTGGGGAGGTCTGAGGTCTTCTGCCAGCGTTCAGTAGGTGTTCTGTAGGAGTTGTTCCACGTGTAGATGTATTACTGGTGTATCTGTGGGGAGGAAGGTGATCTCTGCATCTTAGTCTTCCGCCATCTTCCCGGAAGCCTGCTCCTTCTTTATTCTTAAACAAACTGGAAAACATAGACATATGATGAATGTGTTTTATAGAAAAATATGCAGAGACTCATTCCGAGGATAATATCTCAAAGAAAATGCCTTGACACCCTAGGGCAAAATATATGTATAAAACTAACCTGAATGTATATATTTTAGGTAGATATAAAATATTTAAGCTATCTTTATAAAAGCTAACATTTTATTCAACCATATTAATTCATTGACCCACCGACAGGCAAGATAATGTAGAACAAGATGATTGCTGCTGTATAGATTTTTGTTTATTTATGTGTGCTTATTTATCTATTGATCAAATGCATGTAATTTAATTTTTAAGTAAACTATGCTATAAATATGAACTTAAAATCACTACATCACATGAATATAAATCAGAAGGTGGTAAACTTTTCCTGTAAATGGCCAGGGTAAATATTTTATTTTATTTATTTTTATATTTTTGAAATTTATTTATTTTTGGCTGCATTGGGTCTTCATTGCTGCGCACAGGCTTTCTCTAGTTGCACCGAGTGGGCGCTACTCTTCATTGCAGGGTGCAGGCTTCTCATTGTGGTCGCCTCTCGTTGCAGAGCACGGGCTCTAGGTACACGGGCTTCAGTAGTTGTGGCATGTAGGCTCAGTAGCTGTGGACTACGAACTTAGTTGCTCCAGCATGTGGGATCTTCCTGGACCAGGGATCGAACCCGTGTTCCCTGCATTGGCAGGCAGATTCCCAACCACTGCGCCACCAGGGAAGTCCTAAGGTAAATAGTTTAGATTTTGTAGGTCAAGAGTCTCTGCTGCAACTACTCAACTCTGCCCTTAGAGTATGAAAACAGCCACAGACAATTTAGACAATATGTAAACAAAGGAGAATGATTGTGTTTCAATAAAACTTTTTTTGTTTATAAAAACAGAAAGCTGGGTGTATTTGGCAATTGGCTTCTTAGTTTGCAGATCCTGATGTGGAGAAAGATTGTCCTTTAATTAATATTAAAACACTACTAGTTTCCAGTGACTAATTTTCATTAATTTAAATATATGCCACTTAAACAGGATTTTTCTTTATATAGATATATGCAAAATCTTTCATAAAATGCAGAAATGTCTTAGAGGTACCATTATATTTCAGGGAACTTAAACAATAGTCAGGACATCTCGTACAGTACAGCTCAGTCTGCAAACAGCTGTTATGTTCTAAAATTCTCTCATGATTAAATTCTCTCTTGATTAAATAACACGTATTTCACATCTCATCACATAGTTAGTGGAGGTTAACATTCCTCTCTTTCAAAGTGATTTTATTGGATTTTCTTTTTTTTTAATTTCATTTTGTTAAGCATCTTGTTTTATGCTTAAAAATGATGTGTGCTTTACATTTTCAAGAGATGGTTGGTCAGAGTCTTATTTGTATTTATGTAACTATAACCTTGAACACAATGTCTTGCAAAAGGAAAAATGATAGATGACTGACAGGTAGATAGATGGATAGATAGATAGCTGAAGATCCAGGGGTCAGGAGGGATAATTTTACCTTTCTGGGATTGTACTTCTGAATTCTATTATTATAAATTCTTTATGTATTACCAGTTACTAAAATACTTTTTTTATAGAATGGGACTTTTGTTATTTATGTACTATTCAATGTCAATTTCCTCTATCATGGGGTTTGTGTAGTTTAACCAAACAAAATTATTCCTTAGATGCAGAGCTACAGAGTAAGTTCTGCCCACAGGAAATAAAAAAAAATAACAAAACAAAACAGAAAATAAAAGAAGAAAATATAGATATATGAACAGATACATTTTAATTAGAGCAAATCAATGGCTACTGCAACTAGACTTCAAAAGGTAAATCTTCTAAGGCCATACAAAATGTTGCCATATTCAATAGAATGTTTCTTTACTAGGAGCCAAGTTTTCTGAGTTTAACAAAAAAGGATTTTGCCATTGTTTGAAATATATGGATTAACTAGTGTTTTACTGTCATTTTTGTTGTTATTCATTTTATTTTATCTTCTATTTATCATTGTGATATATGCTCACAATTTCAAAAACAAAGAAAAGAAAATACATTAAATTGGACCATTAGAAAAGAATACCATCTAAAAGTCATTCACAGAAAAAAATATTTTTATTTTCAGCTTTTTAAAAAGCTATTTTACATACATGTCTATAGTGAATACTGTTGATTGCCAACGAGATTCAACGATCTAACCTTGATTAGCTGACATTAATCTATTTACCAGGTAGTTCTTACTCCCAGGTGCAGGAATGGCTTACTGGTTCTAAGCTTTTCTCTTTGGCATAATTTGTTCAGATATGGACAAATGATTATATTAGTCAATAAGGTAAAAGTGGAGTGTTTGGGACACTCTTGGGGAAATACTTACTTACTCTTAAGCACCAGAGGAGAGCAAACAGACCTGGAAAACTGATTGCAGTGTGAAACCACTGGATCCAACTAAACCTAAGCCTATTTCATTTTTCTATGTATGTTCCACATTTCTCCAAGGTTTAATCCATTTTTTAAACTTTAATTTGTATTGTTGTGTCTATGGCAGCCAAAAGAATCCTAATTGATACTGTGACATACAGTTAATACATTTTTCAATTATTTCTATCTTAATACATTATGTCTTTCCAAGGCCGTTCATGAATATAATTTTATTATAATACTAATATATTATTATAATAAATAATAAATAATAGTATGCTCCAAGACTGTGATGATCAGGATGTAGACCTTAAATTCTACCATCCAGACCACAGCTGATTAGAGCCTTTATATCTAATTAAAGTCACCTTGATCATCTATGCTGTGATGTAGGTAGACCTAAACTTTATGAATGAAGTTTTATCTCAAGGGATGGGGCAGAACTTGAATAACATTTGGCTTTTGTCCTCTGCCTGCTATTAGATCTGAACTTCATTAGCTGGTCCAGTCTGTGGCTAGTCAATGGATTTACATTCCTTAATTATCTTCTTTTAAAAAAGAAACTGATGGCTCATCAGAGCATTGATGAATTGTAATATTTTAATTTAAATCTTTATTTAGATTGACTCAATTCAATCCTGGCTTGAATGCTTCTAAAACTTCATGCTCTTTTCATCAGGCTGCTGGCAGATGACATTTGTAGAATTCCCCCAGATTGCATGTGAAAGCTGACAGCTGTTTACTAGAATGTTTCTGTGTAGTTATGAAACAGCATCTGTGTCACAGGAATTGTCCACCCTGCCTTACGTTTGTTCTATGGTGTGGAGACCTCCAATAACCCGTAGTGTAATGGCTTTGGCTCTCCTATGGATAGTGCTGTACTTAATTCTGAGACTCTCCATTCTTATACAGTCATGTTCCGTGCACTACTTCTTTTCCCTCCCACTCCTGAAAAAGACTTTTCTCCTGATATGAAGAAAACGCACTAGAAGTAATCCCTAAGCTTATTTGATGACTAAGCTTATTTGAGCTTATTTGAGTCCCATCAGTCCAGCCAAGTCTACATTCTTGGTTTTGGCATACCTGTAGAGACTTGCTGGATTCCAGCCTATCTGTCCCCCAGGGAGGATAAGCATTTTTTAGTAATTTATAGTACTTTGTGCTATATTAAAATCAAATCTAGTTGGTCACTTTACATGTGTTTTATGATAGATCTTCCCTTAATGAAATCAAAACTTGCTGTTAATGGTATTCTACATAAAATATGTAGTTTCAAACTGTACCTTCTTTAGAAAGTTTAATACTGTCTCAGTGGATTTTCTACAGTCCTGATTGTCCTTTTAGTGGTATTATAACAATCGGTGTAGAAAATGCTGATCCACACTTGTTCTCTTTTGCCTTAAGATAAGCCCTCAAGACATCTTGTGGCACCAGGCTGTCAGGTTGAAAAAGTGTAATTGCAATTCAGAGTGGATCTGGATACTGTATCAAGGCAGGAAACAATACTCCATAAGATGTTAGATCCTTACCCAAAACTAGAACATGGATGAATCTAGAGGACATTATGCAAGTGAAATGAGGCATTCACAGAAGGATATATTGCATGAGTCCACTTATATGAGGTGTATTAATTTTTCAAACTCAGAAGCAGAGGATAGAATGGCAGTTGATGGGGCCTGGGGGCAGGTGGAAATGGGGAGCCGTTGTTCAATGGGTATAAAGTTTCCGTTATACAAGATGAGGAAGTTCTAGAGATCTGCTGTACATTGTTGTGCGGCTAGTTTACAAGACTGTACTGTGCACTTTACAGTTTGTCAAGAGGGTAACTCTCATGCTAAGTGTTCTTACCACAATTAAAATTTAAAAAATAGCTCTTGGGGAAAAACTTATTTAACTTATTCTTGTTTGGTTTTGCCACATGGTACAGAGGTATCTAACATCTATTTATTTAGCAAATGGTAACAAATGAAATTTGGTTTTTATGAATTGAAAAACGGAGTAAGCATGAATCAGACATCACGTAATCTATTTAGTTCTCACTAAAGTTGATTGTAATCTTTTTCCTACTTTCCTTCCACTGTTATGATAAAAAATACAATGAACATGTATATACTCCCGATATTGCAGGACTCAAGTATATTTCTGAAATTTGAAGCTGTCTCCTAACAATAATTGCATATGTAAACCATAAAAATATTAAATTTTATATACATCAATCATAGTGTTAGACACTGTTCACATTTTTTTAACGTCTCTCTGATTTAGTTAAAAGATGATTTTTAACTAAAAACAGCTTGAGTAACAGTATGGAGTATAATATTATGTATTTCATAATAAATAACAATAACTATAACAGATTCTAATTATAAATTTAATACAATAACTATATTTAGGTAATACATAAACCAAGGAAAAGAAGAGGATTATAATTTAGACATTGCCCTCTCTTTCTGTATTTTACTTTATTCCTGAATAGAAAGACTGAATTAAGGAGCAGCCAGAAGGCATAGACTCAAAGTTAAAAAGCTTTTCTCTTTGTAGTAACTTCTGTGCCCGGTTTAAATTGATCATTTGTTTCATCAGCTAATCCCCAAGTAGAGGGCATGTCCTTTCCACTTGCAGAATTCTCTTACATAAGTTGAATTCCCTCCTTATCACCTCAAGCCAATAAGTACTTTATTTTCTTTTTGGTTGTTGTTAGCAAAAAAGGGTGAAAAAAATCAGCTCATGCTACTTGCTGGAGCTGTCTGCATATTAATCCCAGACTATGAACGGACATCAGAGTGCCCTTATGATATTTTGCACAAAGGCTCAGTGTTCATGGCTCTACTCAGAGAACCCAAAATAGCATTCAGTAAGCAGTGACATACTGAAGATCTTGGTACTAAAAGCACAAGCGTCTGTAACTCAGAGCAATGCGGCACATATAAGGTTTGATGAGAAGCCTGTGAAACAAAATCGGGACAAACTCTCCTACTATTCCTCATGTGTTTCATGTGAATTTTGAATTTGTTTCTGCAGAGCTTATTGAACTTGAAGATACACAGGTAAGAATGTGATAATCAGGCATGTATTGATTATATAAATTAACTCAATGAAAATAGGGCCAAAAAGTACTTGAAAAACTCTGCTACTTTGCACTTCATAAGGAAAATTTTCTAAAAATTTTAAAACTTGACATGTGCATTGAACATTCTCTAAAACAAAAATCAGTTTGCCATCTCTACAGTTCATATTGAGGAAAATAAAAGTTGCTTATATCTAGAAAATTTAAAACAAGTTTCTTGGGAGGGATGTAGCATTACTGCTTTTTTTTCTCTCTCCAGGATTTTGTTTCTTAAGTTTTTTTTGTATTTACCTCTCTACTATCAGATGCTATGAGCAGTAAAGTTATCAACCTTAAAGATATGAGAAAAATATTTATTTATAGAGTAAATATTTTTTAAATAATAAATTATTTATTTCTTAGTAAATGATATTCTGTATGGAGCTTTTCACATATGTCAATAAAACTATATGTTTCTTTGAAGGACAGTCTATTATTAAAGTTGACATAATTATTTTATTTTCTTCCTCTTTGCCAGGTTTTTTTGGCTATCAAACTTTCTGTTGACTTTCAAAATTTCTTAGAGTGAAAAAGCTTAAGTAACTAAGAATGTTACAAAAATACTACTAAAAAAAGTAAACTATTGAGCATATTATGAATACAAACACATATTAATTTGTGATCTATTATATCTATTACATGTACACATATTAATTTGTAATCTATTATATCTATTACATGAAATAAGAAGGCTAATTCATCAAATATGAAATTACACAAAACTATAAATTAAGCAATGCAAACTGTGAAAGGCATTTATTATTGTTTCAATTCTAATTCATTACAAATAATTTTAATTGGGTTACTAATTTTAATAAAATATTTCAATGTTAATTTTCCAAAGGGATTTAGTAAATCAGTAACTAGCATATGAAATAACACCTGAAGAGATTAACAACAAAGATACATAAATAGAATGGCAAATTTTTCTTTAGATTATATAAATTTATAGTTTAGCTCTATAAGTTTATTTTTTAATTAATATACCCAGAGAGAAAACATTATTTATTTAAAATATTTGCAACTTTATATAATTATAATATATAAAAATTTATATATTAATATATATTTATATTTTAGATGTATTTGCAATATGAAGTAATGTAATAAAATAATATACATTTATATAATATTGTTTATTTCAAATTCTAGATACTTTAAATGTCTAAATATCACTAGCATGCAAATATATATACTTAAAATTTTTAATTTGAAAATATTTAAATTTCAATATAATCTGAACATTTCTGTTTACCAAATTTTGTAACCAGTAAAAATATTTCCAAAAAGGAATAAACATTACAAAATTAGAAGTCTAGAATTATTTAATCTTTTAAAATAGCCAGTTTGTGAAATCTAGAAATCATTTGACCTCTTATTTTTTATATGTGTTTTCTACTTTACCAACAGTGTTTAACAATGACTGAAATGAATCAGATTATTCTGTAAATTATATCTTCCTTCTACGTTTTCAATTTTTTTTTTTTTTTTGGCTGCACTGCATGGCCTGTGGGATCTTAGTTCCCCCACCAGGGACTGAACCCATATCCCCTGCAGTGGAAGCACAGAGTCTTAACTACTGGACGTCCAGGGAAGTACTATGGTTTCAATTTTAGTATTTTCTTTACTTGTGCCCTTTTATGCTTAAACCCACACACACTCTTTCACACAATTTGTAGAAGTCTTAAAGCATATATTACCTAAGTATATTTTTTGTTTTATTTTGTTTCCCACTTTGAAATATTTCTAAGGTACTTATCTCCAGGAAATTTAAAAAAATAATTCAATTAAATTATCATAAGTTGAAGATGTTTTAAAATGATGTGCACAAATTCCTCCCATGCATTCTTAAGAAACCTGACCCATCTTTCAGAAATTTTTCATAATGTAGTGCATATAATTTGATAAATAATATCAGTAACTAAATATAAATTGGTAGTAAATTTTTTGCCAGTCATGCTCTTAACATGTACCCTTTAAATAGTATGTTATATTTAACGTCTTATAGTATAGTATTTAACATGTTATTGAATACTAATACAATAGGAATAAATGTATTACACAGTTTAAAAGAACATATTGAGCTTTTCATATACCTTTATTTAGATTGGGATTTATTGCTACTGACCTAATATTTGAGAACCATGCTGATGAACATGGGAAAATGGAACTTTTATATTTTGTTGTCATGATGACTTTCTTTAATAACCATGATCTTCGAATACCTGTATCTTTGCTTTGGCATAACAGATGAAGGATGAAACATAAACAAATACGGAACTTAATAAAGCATATGAATCCTTTCTTTCTTGCCGTGCTGGTGACAGCTCACAAATTTGAGAAATGAATGAGTTACTTTTTCCATAGTGACAAGAAACATGTTTGACCCTTTTTTTAAAGACCTATACCACTAGAGAGTTTTGTTGCCACCACTCAATTAAAAGAATTCAGCTAAAATGCTCTAAAACCCACCTTTTCACAACTTACAGCAAATCAATTTCTTTTTGAAATGTTGCATGTCCTCTTGAATATTCTGATGTGATTCAGTAAGACAACTCTTGTCTCACATTAAAAACGCCTCTAGAATTAGTAAAGTAGAAATGTTTTTGTCAGAAATTTGTCGCATTAATTAGTACTCAATAAAAGACATTCAGAATCATCAAAAAATGTCTTAAAGCAAAACATAATTTTTCAGGGACTCTGCTTTGGCATATGAAGTCAAGTTTGAGATGTTATTATAGAACAGTGACTTATCAACATAAAAGATCAGTACATTTACATTTTATCTGTTCCTTCCTTCTAAGAACTTACATGATAAATGAATTTTGTAAATTAGCAGGGTAATATATTAAAGTGGGAGTAATTTTGACACATTAGTTATGGCTAAAAATAACCTAGGTAATTTTCTCTAAGTGCAAAATTTAGAAATGTTCATGTGGAAATGAGAAAATTATGCATAAATCATGGGAACGGAAAATGCCACCATTTTTCTGCCTTTAAGTTGGATTAAAGCTAAATTGTTTTCGAGAGTTTGCCATCTATTTTATTTTTAAAAATCTCAAGTGAATTATCTATGACCTCCTTTTATAAAACAATTTTTTTTATTGAAGTACTGCAAAGTGATTCACTCTTTTTCATATTATTTTCCTTTATGGTTTATCACAGGATATTGAATATAGTTCTCTGTGCTATACAGTAGGACCTTGTTGTTTAGCTATTCTCTATATAATAGTTTGCATCTGCTAATCCCAAATTCCCAATCCATCCCTCCCGGACCAATCCTCCCCCTTGGCAACAAGTCTGCTCTCTGTATCTTTGAGTCTGTTTCTGTTTTGTAGATAAGTTCATTTATGTCATATTTTAGATGCCACGTGTAAGTGATATCATATGGTATTTGTATGACCTCCTTTGATAAAGAGATAATACCACCAAATTCAGACACAGATATAAACTATAACTAGAACACTAAAAAAGATAGAAAAGAAAAAGATAGGGATGAATCTTCTGTTTGAAATTTTAATGGTATTTTTTGTCATTAAGCAAATACTTCTTGACAGTTCTTGGAGTTGCTCTTGAATTAGTGAAGCAAAATATAACTCTTTCCCCAAAGTGTTAGATGAAAAATAAAAGGGCCACACTGTAATTTTTTAATTGGATGTAAATCCGCTTCTTCTAATTCGGACTTTTGTCTTGGGGCTTTTTAAAACATCGGTTGCTCTTTGGTCATTTTCTGTCCTTAACCAATGTCTACTAACTATGCCAATTCTACAGGCATATCAGAATTTGTCTCCAAATTTATTGGTTAATAATAAATAAGCATATGTGTTTCTATACATGCATACACATATATACATATACACACATATGTGTGTATATATATTTATCTATGGTCAAATTTCAAATTTACATATATACTCATTTAATAATTTTAAGCCCACACAAATTATTTGTTAAAATACTGTGCCCCGTTAGAGTGCAGATTTAATAAAGTCACTTATATGAAATTTAAACTGGCTTTTTAAATTATAGTTTCTGTGCAATATTACATAAGTTACAGGTGTACAATATAGCGATTCACAACTTTTAAATTTTCCATTTATAGTTATTATAAAATATTGGCTATATTCCCCATGTTGTACAATATATCCTTAGAGCTTACTTTATGCCTAATATTTTGTACCATTTGATCTGCTGCCCCTATTTTCCCTCCCCCCTTCCCTCTCCCCAGTGGTAACTACTAGTTTGTTCTCTGTATCTGTGAGTCTGCTTCTTTTTTGTTAATTTCACTAGTTGTGTATATTTTTTAGATTTCACATATAAATGATATCATACAGTAATTGTCTTTCTCTGCCTGACTTATTTCACTTAGCATAATGTCCTCCAAGTCCATCCATGTTGCTGCAAATTTAAATTATTTTAAAGGTGTGAAACAGTGCTGTCATTGTGTGTGTATACACGTGTGCATATTCCATATATACATAGGATTTTTTTAAACCAACGTTTAAAACACACAGTTCTTAACTCATAAGAATAATTTTCATGAGGTATGTGACATTGTATTATAATGATATCACTAAGCTTTTGTTTTGTAGGGAAAAAAGGACAAGCAATACATGTTTAAGGCTATATGTATATGAGTTAAATATTACAAATCTTAGTAAGATATTAATTAGCTCCTTTCTACATATTACAAAACAATTATAAGGGTTGCCAGAGTTTTTAAAAAATTAGGTAAGGAATTATTTCATGTAAGAACATCATCCCTTTCCACAGAATATATGAACTCTCCCTACCCGTTGACAAGTTGGAGTGTCTCATAGTGCACATAACTTAAATTTTTAGGGAAAACAGAGACACTTATTCCCTCAATAATTCAGTCATTCAGCTTCTACATTAATATTATACTGAATGAGGGAATTCCCTGGCAGTCCAGTGGTTAAGACTTTGCCTTCCAATGCAGGGGTTGTGGGTTCAATCCCTGGCTGGGGAGCTAAGATCCCACATGTCTTGCAGCCAAAAAACCAAAACTGAAGCAATATTGTAACAAATTCAATAAAGACTTTAAAAATGGTCCACATAAAAAAATCGTAAAAAAAAAAGTTATACAGAATGCTTCTACATTAAGCACTAAAAAAAAAGCATCTTTATCTTCCCTGGTATCAATTACAAAGGAATAAAAAATTTAAGTAAGATATCCTATCTTACTTTTAAAATCAATTTTGTGTCTCAAATGAACTATATTCATGATGATTTTCCTTCCTTAAGTCTATGTATTTTTAACCCATCCCATCTCTTGGAGGTACATTAACTGTTTTATATATTTTAAAACATCTATTACTTATCTCGAAGGAGTGTTTGTTTAAAAATACTTTGTACTAAAATAGAGATATACTCTCACTTCCTTTAAAAACATGTCCTTTGAAATGTACATTCCATATTAGGACCCAAAATTTCTTATAATTTTAATCCAACTTTTTGTGAGTAAATATTGTAATAGTAAACTCTTTATAAACTTATTTCAGTTTTGAAGTTGATTTAGTAAGTGTTATCTTAACACATGGAATATTCTGAGAGATTATTTGAAGTTCCTGAATTTATTGTTTAACTCTAAAGTCATAGCAAAGCATAAACAGTGGTAATTACATTATTATTATTTACTTTTATATTATCATTCTTAATAATAAACAGAATTTATTGAGTGGTTACTTTGGTGCTTGGTTTATTTTTTTCTTTGCAGCATCTTTGCTTATTATTGCTCATTTAATTGTCCTACAAATGGGCTCTCAAACACTGTAATTTCTATCTTAAAAAATCCTTCATTAACTCTAAGCCCCCTAGGGCAGAGACATATCTCTGCTTTCCTTCTATTTGCAACTACTCTGAGAGACACATCTACTCTTGGGACTCAATTCTTGACCTTTAGTCACTCTTCAATCCACTCTTTTCTAACTGTTGAGAATCACTTGTAAAACTTCTCTTGAGCTATTCATCAAGATGCACCAGTTTTTGTTTTTAATTAATGAATGGTATAAGAAACAAAATCTGGACACTTAGGGTGCATATTAATGCTGGTAATAGGTAAATTTTTGCTGATATTGTGATGGTCTCTTTTAGTGGCACTTTAGGAAAGATATCTATTTTTCATGCTCATTTGTTAATACTGATTTTTCTAATTAAATACAACTCACTATCAAACTCTACTTTCCTGATAGCATGTAGTTTTTCTACTACAAAACTATGCACTGTCATTGTCATAATTCTGTCCAACCTCTTTAAACATTTGACTGAGTGTAGATGTCAAAAATTACTCAACTAGCTTCAACAATTAGGTTTCCAAATTCTTCACACAATAAACAAATGCATTGCACCAGAATTTTCTAAATGTCAGTTTCTTTCTGTAGGATAGAGTTTCAGACCTGAGTTTTGTAGATTAAATGGTCTGAAATCTTTAACACTCCTGAAAGATATTTTCTAATTTCAAAATATCATTCCAAGTTATTTTGCTGGTGTGAGAAGCAACTAATAACAAGAAATTGTGGTTTAGGAATTTAGAGGTTGTAGGAGATTAGTGCATATCTTTGAAAGACTTAAGAGGTAGAATTGACCATAGACGAAGCCTGAATATATATGAGAGGTAAAGTGAAGAAAATATTAAAGGGGAAGTTTTATTCAACTGAGAGTTTCTGAGTGGAACCTGGTTTCATTCAGTGAAAGAAACAACATAGTGATGATGTGGAATGGGGGATAAAAGATAATTATTTCTGTGTGAGACATGGACATTGAAATGCCTCTTGGAAAATAGGTTTGTAGATCAGGAAAGTGATATATATGGACTATTGAGATTGCTTTGTGATGCTTCAGGATATAAATATTAATTGAAGCTGTAAACCCAGGAGATAAACATGAATCGAATGAACAAAAAATTCCTTAAGAATGCAACTCCATAATTTAAGAAATAGGACAGTAAAATGAAATAGAGATTCCTCAGACAAAAGAGAACCACAAACGTGTATGGAGTTTTGCAAACCAAAAAAGGGAGATTTTTGAAAAGGATATGTGGTTATGGTGCAGGCAACAATGTGCCATGCCACTGTGAAGTTAATTTAAAAAAAAATAAAAGTATTTATTAAATTTATAGAAAGAAATACAGGGGATCCCTTCTGACCTCAATGGATTGGTTGCATTGTACAGTAGTATTGGCGGAAAAAAACAGACTGCATTTTTCTGTAGACTGAATGAGAGACCATGAAGACAGTAAATGGACATTTATCCTGTAATAGTATTTCCCCTCCATTTTCTTTGAGATTTACTTGTGGATGCTGTGCCTTTTGAATTAACCCTCTAATTTCCTGATCTTTTCTATCCAAGTTTCTAGATCTATGCCTTGTTATTCTACTTCCTAAGAGATTTTCTCAAATTTATCTTTTAACCACCCTCCACCTTTTAAAAAACTAGTCATGAAATTGGATTTCACTAGATTTTTTTGGCAATGACTCAGGTGATTGATTTAGATATCCCCAACTATCATTACAGCTTTGTACTTGAGGATATATGTTTCTTTATTAAAGAAAGTTGATAGGCAAGTAGATAGATTTCAGTTTACAAGTTCATGGAATCAACTTTTCTAAATCTATATTTAGATGTGACAATGGCACTATAAGGTGATGGTTTTAGCCTTCTGATTCTATCTCTAAAGTGTCTTAGGTCTTGTCACTATTTATAGTATGTTTCTACTTCAAAACCTGACTTTTCACATAATAGAAACTGCATACGTTAGCTTTGGGTGTATAAACCTGAAATCATTTGTATACAGTCTGCAGCAAATATTTCCTAATGTTTGTTGCCCTGTCTTGAAAGGAGTTCTTTCCTCTATGATTTAAACAACATTAATGTTGACAGTTACTCCTTTGATTTTTTATTCCTGTGGTAATGGGGACCTACTAGTGATTCTCCTATGCACCCTAAGGATGGATTAATTAGAGGGTTACGAAGAAATCTGTGATTATAAACATTTAAATAAATGCCATGTTTATGGCATAATAATAACTACTTTTATTGCATATTTAATATGTTCCAGGTGCAGTTCCAGTTCTTTTTAAATGACATCACAACATACATAGAAGTCAGGTATGTTATCTCATTTTACAATTGGAGAAACTCAATCTGAGAGTGTTTAAGCATCCTGATTAGTACCATGCAACTCTTGTATCTATATATGTACAAATCTTTACATTTTATACAGATTTTCCTTAATAGTTAGCATTAATTTAATATTAAATGAAGACTTAAATAAGTAATATAGTTAAGAAAAAGGACCAGATGGATATTATATGGTTTATTTGATTTAATTCTTTACTTCATGTCATACCTTTATCTACTATTATGTATTCTCAACCTTTATTATTTATAATAACCACCCATTCTAGATATAATTTGGCAACCAGAAAGTTACTACTACATGATCAGGGCTTTACGGTAAAAGTCAGTCTGAGAACCAGAGCAGACTATTCTCTTGAAGAGAAGGGAAGCAGGATAAAGTGGGGGATGTGGATTTGGAACATCCAACATGGCCATTTGGTGCTCCTCTACCTTGCAGAACAGTCTCCAAATAGGTGTTTATGTAACATAGGGCATACATAAGACCGTCAGCTGAGCTGTGGGAAAATATAAGAAATTCTATTTGTATTGATGTTTTATCTCATTCTTTTGCATTTCAATTTTCAGTGTGATTTATAAAATACCTATATAGTGGTAAAAGTTGTAGAAGTAAATGATTAGTATATAAATATACAACAAATATTGCAGTACACCTTCAGCATTTTTTTTCTGATAGGAGTATAAAATACGAAAGTTCAGAAACCACTGCTCTAAAAATAAACCTTGGCCAATATCTGCACACATATTTCATTTCCAAAATAGCATCCATATTCCAGAATCCTGCAACCACATTGGTTAAATGTACCCACTCAGAAAGAAACAAGCTCTCTGGATTTAACTCCAATCCCACCAATTATTACATGGCTAAGCAAAGCTAGTTAACCTACATATGTTCATTGTCTGCATTTATAAAATAGCAACATTAAAAGAAAATATACCATAGAATTGTTGTAAGACAAATTAATTAAAGAATGGCATACTCTTTGTATAGTTATAATCATGGAGTAAGCCCTCAATACTTGTTAGACAAGATGATGATGATGGTGATGATGATGATGATGGTAATGATGATGGTAGTGTCCTCAGACTATTTGCCTTAGAATCACCTATAGTGCTTGTTAAAAATACCTAACTGGTGAATCAGAAGCTATGGAGTGGAAAATCTACATTTTATCCAGAGTAGAATAAGATGTGTAAATAATTTCCCACAAATAGAGGGATGGAACTAACCAAGTTACTGTTTACTTTATACATTTAAGGATCAAGGGATTCTCTTCATGCATAGTAAAAATTTTAAACTAGAAAAAATGTAATCAGCTCCAACATAAAATAATAACAGTATTGTCACGTGTTCAGAGTTTAAACTAATAATTATTACTACTATTGTCAAAAAAGTGTTTTTGCTGAAATGCTTTTAATATTTCACCCAGTTCCTCTGAATCTGATACTATATGATTCTGTGATACTATTTTATGAATTTTAAAATTTTGCATTGATCCTATACACACACAGACACACACAGACACACTCACACAAGCAAAATACAGGGTATATGACTTTAAACTGTTTTTTTTCATCATTATGATTTGGGCCTTTAAAAAAATCATGTTTATATTATGCCTTTTTCAATAACAGAATCATATTTTCCATACCATTTAGAAGTGGTGCTTACGAAGTATTGCTTTTGATGGTAGAATAAATTTATAGATATTGTAGTTGTAAAGGTGTACTGAAAACAATTGATAATTGGAGAAAGGAACATTTTTTGGATATACTTGACTAGGCTTTATTGAGCTACTAATACAACATCAGCAAAAATTGTCAAATAGAGTACAACTGTGTCTTTATTTACAATACTATAATAAGAAGTGACTAAAAAGATTTTCAACAAGTGAAAACCAAACTAATATCTTTATAATGGAAATTGAGGACAAAATAAATAACTAACAAATTCTTCGGAGAGTAGAATATATTGTTCGTAAGAAGAAAAATATTTTTTTCCTTTGTCTTGTCTTTATAGTGACATGTATGTTCAATTCAACAGATATTATTTATGTGATGAAAATAATTAACTGATAATGTTTTATAATCATGCAAAACAATGTTTTAGGTGAAAAATGCCTAAAACAATAACTTTGCATCATTCTAAGATTGTGGAATTTTTGATTCAAAATATATGTTAACTGATGGTTTTGTAAAACTGCTATGATTTATTTCATGGTTCATGAAATCTTCAAAAGTGTACCTTATTCATCAATTGTTTAAAATTTTTACTTTTCTAAATTTGTCTTTTAGTTTTTCTTAGCATTGAAAATCATTCTTTGTTAGTTATATACTATCTGAAAGCTGTGAGTTCATTAGGATTAGATAATAAAGGAAACCTGGAATATATGTTATATTTTCTAATCAATATTTCAGTGGTTTATCTGCATGAATTACACTTTAGTTTTCACCCTTTATAAATTCCATACACACATGCAGACACACACACACACACACACACACACAGCTGGAGCCTGGCAATAAACACAACATTCTATTTGTTTAGATACAATTTGTGTGTGTGTGTGCGTAATGCAACTTTGATTAGGTCTAGTCATAAAAATGAAAAATCAATTAAATCCAATGAATTGTAAAGAGAGTGTCTACTTGGGACCAATTAACAAGTCCACTCTCAAACAACCTAAGATAGTCATCCAAATCATAAGAGTTCCTCAATTTATATAGATAAGATATTCCAATACCAAACCAGGACTGTCTAGAGAAGAAATAGAATAATTTTGCATATGATATTACCTGGAAAATATCATATGCTATATATCCTATATATCTTTTAATGTATATTCTATATAAAATATTTATACTACCTACACTACATCATATTGTCATGTATAATATTTTATATAATACATATTTACATTACATATTGTTTTCTATATATATTGTAAATATACACATATATATACAAAGTTCTTTGTATATATATTAGCGATACAAGAGTGCCTCAATATTACTGAATCTATTTGTTCTGTGAATTATCAGATCAGACTAAAAGAAAGAAACCATGTGTTAATCTCAATTCATAATCTCAATTTTAAAAAGATGCATATTCATAACAAAATTTCTTTGAAAAGTAGAAATGGAAAGTAACTTATTTAGCCTACTAAGATATATACAACAAACTCGACAACATATAGCCACTTAATGTTTAAACACTAACAGCTTTCCCACGTGAAGACAGGGAAAAAAGTGAGAATTTTGTGTCTGTGTGTACACATGCATGTTACATACTTTTAAATTATTTGTTATTTAGCATTGTTGAAATACGTGAGCATTTGCTGCCCATTGCATCCTGTGTGGCCCTAATTTTTTAAATTTTCCTCTCCTGCACTCAACTTAAGCATGTGGTTACAGGCTCTGGGATTGAAATTGGAAGTGGAAATCTATAGGACTGAACATACAAGTGTCCATTCATAATAATTCTACTCATTCTTTTTGAACCAAATAAGCTGAATTGAATCCATCAGTAAGGTAATCATTAGGAGGTTATGAGTTAGGAGTTGGGTTAGTGCTCAGAGGAAGTGTGGTTAGAAAGGAAGAAATAGAATTACTATTACCCATACAGAATAAAAGAACAATTAAAACTAATAGGAGAGTTCAAAAAATATGCTAGATTCAAAAGAAGAAAAATATTATCATCAGGCAAAAAAGGTTAATTGTTAAATTGGTGTAACCTAAATGGCAAAAGAAACTCTAAAGTATTAAGGAATGACTATCATATAAATGGTCAAAGTCTTAATGGAAAAATATAAAAGAAAAACCATATTGAAATATATTTTAAAAACCTGAATAAATGATGACATGCTTAAAAATGGAGAAAATATTCAACATATTAAAGATAGAGACGAACTTTTCCTTAATGAATCTATAAAATCAAGAAAATTTCAACCACATATTCAGATTTTTTCATGTAACTTTAGAAGCTAATTTTAAAGTGTATACAAAATGCTAAAGAACCATTTGAAGAAAAAAAATATTAGTACCAGTAGATCTAGATAGATATAATATAGTAATACATATAAATATAATATTTAAAAGTGTCATTAGTCTACAAAGAAAAGAGAGCCTTTAACTTAGTCCATAACAAATGTGACATTATAAATTTATTAGGCAATTATGGGTTATCCAAAATAATGTTCTGAGAATTACCATTTATATGATCAAAGATAAAGTTGATTCCTTAACTCAAATAAAACAAAAATAAAAATTTTCATGTGAATTAATGAAAAGTACTAAGTGTGAGACACAAAACAGGAAATTTTTTCAGAAACATAGAGTAGAAAATGTTTGAGTAGGAAAGGATTTCTTTAAAATAGCATAGAAATGGCAACTGATAAGGAAAAACCTGATAATTTAGACTCTTGTAAAAATTCAAAAATTTTCTGCATGAGAAAAAGCACCATAAAGAAAGTGAAAAACATCCCTAAATTGGAAGAACTTTTAAATGTATGTCCCTAACCAGCAATTTTTAAATTTTTTTAAGCTTCTGTAAATAATGCTTAAAAATAAGTTATAAAAAGACAAGCAATTAAAATTTAGCAAAAATAAATGAGGTTGGGACTTCCCTGCTTGTGCAGTGGTTAAGAATCCACCTGCCAAAGCAGGGGACACAGGCTCAAGGCCTGGTCTGGGAAGATTCCACATGCTGTGGAGCAACTAAGCCCTTGCGCCACAACTACTGAGCCTGCGTTCTAGAACCTGCGAGCTGCAAAGAATTCAGAATAATGATAGTAAAGATGATCCAAAAGCTTGGAAATAGAATAGACAAAATGCAAGAGACATTTAACAAGGACCTAGAAGAACTAAAGAGGAAACAAGCAACTATGAACAACACAATAAATGAAATTAAAAATACTCTAGAAAGGATCAGTAGCAGAATAACTAAGGCAGAAGAACAGATAAGTGACCTGGAAGATAAAATAGTGGAAATAACTACTGCAGGGCAGAATAAAGAAAACAGAATGAAAAGAACTGAGGACAGTCTCAGAGACCTCTGAGACATTAAACACACCAACATTAGAATTATAGGGGTCCCAGAAGAAGAAGAAGAGAAAAAGAAACGGACTGAGAAAATATTTGAAGAGAGTATAGTTGAAAACTTTCCTAATATGGGAAAGGAAATAGTTAATCAAGTCCGGGAAGCATAGAGAGTCCCATACAGGATAAATCCAAGGAGAGATACGCCAAGACACATATTACTCAAACTATCAAAAGTTAAGTACAAAGAAAACATATTAAAAGCAAGGGAAAAACAGCAAATAACACACAAGGGAATCCCCATAAGGTTAACAGTTGATCTTTCAGCAGAAACTCTGCAAGCTAGAAGGGACTGACAGGACATATTTAAAGTGATGAAGGAGAAAACCTACAACCAAGATTATTCTACCCAGCAGGATCTCATTCAGATTTGATGGAGAAATTAAAACCTTTACAGACAAGCAAAAGCTGAGAGAGTTCAGCACCACCAAACCAGCTTTACAACAAGTGCTAAAGGAACTTCTCGAGGCAAGAAACACAAGAGAAGGAAAAGACCTACAATAACGAGCCCAAACAATTAAGAAAATGGGAATAGGAACATACATATCAAAAACTACCTTAAATGTAAATGGATTAAATGCTCCCATAAAAGACACAGACTGGCTGAATGGATACAAAAACAAGACCCATATATATGCTGTGCACAAGACACCCACTTCAGACCTAAGGACACATATAGACTGAAGTGACGGGATGGAAAAAGATATTCCATGCAAATGGAAATCAAAAGGAAGCTGGAATAGCAATTCTTATATCAGATGAAATAGACTTTAAAATAGACTATTACAAGAGACAAAGAAGAACACTACATAATGATCAAGGGATCGATCCAAGAAGAAGATATAACAATTGTAAATGTTTATGCACCCCACATAGGAGCACCTCAATATATAAGGCAGGGGCTTCCCTGGTGGTGCAGTGGTTGAGAGCACGCCTGCCGATGCCGGGGACACAGATTCCTGCCCCGGTCCGGAAGGATCCCACATGCCGCGGAGCGGCTGGGCCTGTGAGCCATGGCCACTGAGCCTGCACGTCCAGAGCCTGTGCTCCACAACGGGAGAGGCCACAACAGTGAGAGGCCTGCACACCGCAAAAAAATATTTATATACATATATATGCATATAAATACATATAACACTCTTAGCTCATGAGTTGTACAAAAACAAGTGGGTCATATTTGGCCCAAGGATCATAGTTTGTCAGCACCCATTCTAAAGTACCTAGTATGCCTAGTGCCTCTGTGTGGGGAAGGGAATTCTTGAGCCCCATGGGCCCTACAAGTCTAACAGGGGAGGAACATTCCCAAATTCATTCTACGAGGCCACTGTCACCCTGATACCAAAACCAGACAAAGGTTTCACAAAGAAAGAAAACTATAGGCCAGTATCACTGATAAACATAGATGCAGAAATCCTCAACAAAATACTAGCAAACAGAATCCAACAGCACATTAAAAGAATCATACACCATGACCAACTGGGGTTAATTCAGGGATGCAAGGATTCTTCAATATATGCAAATCAATCAATGAGATATACCATATTAACAAATTGAAGGAGAAAAACCATATGATCATCTCAATAGATGCAGAGAAAGCTTTTGACAAAATTCAACACCCATTTATGATAAAAACCCTTCAGAAAGTAGGTATAGAGGGAACTTTCCTCAACATAATAAAGGCCATATATGACAAACACACAACCAGCATCATCCTCAATGGTGAAAAATTGAAAGCATTTCCTCTAAGATCAGGAACAAGACAAGGTTGCCCACTCTCACCACTCTTATTCAACATAGTTTTGGAAGTTTTAGCCACAGCAATCAGAGAAGAAAAGGAAATAAAAGGAATCCAAATCAGAAAAGAAGAAGTAAAGCTGTCAACAGAGATCAGCTCGGTGGTTTGTGACCACCTAGAGGGGTGGTATAGGGAGGGTGGGAGAGAGGGAGACGCGAGAGGGAAGAGATATGGTAACATATGTATATGTATAACTGATTCACTTTGTTATAAAGCAGAAACCAACACACCATTGTAAAGCTATTATTATACTCCAATAAAGATGTTAAAAAATAAATAAAATAATTTGGATAAAAAAATAGTAAAGCATTTCTTTATTTACAGTAAAAATGTAACATCTACTTTTCTTTTTTCGAACTATTAAGTGCTATTGTTTTAAATGTTAAATAACACCACAGACTAAAAGCAGCTAACATGAAAATATTTTATGCTTGCCACCTCAAGTCATGGGAATGTTACCAGATTGAAGGTGTATCTATCTATATTCAAGCATAACTCCAAACAAAAAAATTAATACCTTAACTAATTACCTGAGAAAGAAAAGAAATAGGTTATGCACCTTGGGGGGAAAAAAGGATCAAAATCGTTTATTTTCCAGGAAATTCATTATCCCAGCTAACCTTAATTTTAAAAGTTGTTCATGCCGGCCACCAGAACTGCGCCTGCACGTGCACCCTCTCTCTCTCTCTCTCTCTCTCTCTCTCTCTCTCCAACCCCCGCCCCTCCTCGCGACGTTGACGTAACACACCTGCGCACTGTGCATTGTGTGACCTCTAGGACTTACCCAGGCAACGCTTCTGTCTCGGGTTAAAATGGTGGGTGGGCCTGCCGTTGCAGCATCAAGCAAATGGCTGGAGGGTATTCGAAAATGGTATTACAATGCTGCCGGGTTCAATATACTGGGCTTAATGCGAGATGATACAGTATATGAGAATTACGATGTAAAAGAAGCCATAAGAAGGCTTCCTGAGAACCTTTATAATGACAGGGTGTTTCGCATTAAGAGAGCCCTGGACGTGACCATGAGGCAGCAGATCTTGCCTAAAGAGCAGTGGACAAAATATGAGGAGGATAAATTCTACCTTGAACCACATCTGAAAGAGGTTATTCGGGAAAGAAAAGAGAGAGAAGAATGGGCAAAAAAATAATCATGTAGTCTAAATCTGGATGCAGCTATCCTAAAGTATTTTTATGAAGCTGGTTAAACCTGAAATGTACAATGTAGAACTATCTGGGCTGTAAATGTATTACTTTAAATAAATCTCTATTATAATTTTAAAAATAAATAAATAAAAGTTGTTTGTTATAACTCTGATGAAATGAAGATTTCTTTCAAGTTTTTATTTTTAGTGTCGTGTCCAAAACTGATTTTAGTATTTCATAGATTATTGACATGCATGTAAAATATCCTGGTATTAAATGCTTGAGAAATGTATCCAAAATTGAATGTACCCAACAAATGGGGAAATCACAAAGAAAAATAAAACTCAAGATAAAAGATTTTAACCATTTGCTTTAAAATATACTGCAAAAATGGCAGAAGAAATAATTCAGTACCTAATATTGTGGAGAAAATATCCCAGAAAAATCAGGACTGAATTGAACTAGAGAAACCAAGACTTGACATATACACAAGAAAAAGTTAACTGAATTATACAAGCTACAGAGATTTGTAGCCTATTAAACCATGCTTCATATCTTAACTTGAAAATACTTAACTTGGGCAGCTGTTTGAAATAATGTTTTTGAAATTAATATGCAAAAATTGTCCTTGGGCACATCATATTTCTCCCCAACTCTGACCCTATTCGACTTCTTGTATTCTTTCAGGTTAGGCATTTTTATCTCTTCTATTACTCTGACAAGTCTTTATTTCAGCTATTATCTATAGCTGGGCTTTGTGATCCCCTTTCTCTCATTAGTTTATGTAAGCTCACTTTGATCTTTCTTCTTTTTTTAAGTGGAAGTTAATAATTAGTATCTCCTTGAATTACAAGGAAGCTTAACAGGAAAATATATGGATGACATACTATAGAGTCAAGAATAAATTTGGTGATTTTATCAGGGTGCTAATCTATGAACCAAATTCTCAGCAATCTCATACCACAAATACTTAAGAGTCAGTGGGGATGCAGTCCCTCAGTGACTCAAGCTTGACTGAGACTCCACCATCTCATAACTACAGCATCTGGTTGCCTAAAAATAGAAAGGTAAAAGAATTATTCACAGGTCTTTTACTGCTTCTGGTCTGAAAAAATAGGCATATAACTTTTACTTATATTTCATTAAAGAAATTAATCTCATAACCCTTCCCAATTGTAGTAGGGTTATTGGTAAACCATGATATGTCTACCACAGTGGTCAAAAGATTTTAGTTCCTTTTTTACTCTCTTATGTCATATCCCAGTCACAGTCATTTCAGCTTACTAATTATCCAGAAGTTAGAGATAGTTAATGAAATCCTACAGAATTAAAGCTAGGCTTTTCTTAGAGCAGTTGGGTGGAAGGGAAGATACCATGATAACAATTACAGGTTTTGCTGAGTCTGGAATCACCAAGTGCCCACTTGGAATCTTCGCCTGTAATTTTTGCAAGTATCTCAACCTCAGTATTTCCAAACCTACCTTTGACATCCCCTACACAGGAAATCTCTCTTGAAATGCAATTAGCCATCAAGTTTTGTCAGTTCTGTTTCCATATTGTTCATTGCTGCTGTTACTCATACTATCCCTTTCTGGGCACCGTGATTAATCTGAGTGCTGGGATGCACTGGAACCTTCAAGTGGGCAATAAACTGTTAAAATAGTTGGGAGAAACAGAACAACCATTTCAAAGTCCTGGAATTGCAGATGCTTTTTTAGCACTGATTAGAAAATTCAAATTATTTCATTGAAAACTAACATCATATTAACTAATGTTTAAAATAAAAATAAATATAAATGAAATATGAAGGTAGACATTGAGATGGGAAATGTAAGCGATACAGAGTCCCCAAGATAGTTCAGCTAGAACTGTTCAAGAACTTAACATTTTTCTATTATTAATATCCTTGCTTCTGCATTTAAGTAAGTTAGATAAGGTTTTAAATAGATTCACACAAATATAGAGTATCTTTTTTGAAATGAATGTTGAGGCAGGGTATACAACATAAAAAAAGTAAACTTCAAGGTGCAGTCCATAACCTTCCCCCAACCACCTATGTTGCTACTCTATAAAGAATTATAAAGATGCTTATGGAATAAGGGGGACTGTTAAGAGGCATTCATTTTCTTTTCTTTCACAAATAATCAGTCAAATTAAAATAGAAAAAGGAAAATAATCTCTAACTAGTTCTTCTGTGGTAATATTACCACTCACAGCCCCAAGAGCCTCATTTTACTATTAGTTTCACACTGAGGTTTTATAAAATTTACTTTTTTCAAACATTTAGATCCCAGTATAAGAAATTAGACATGCTTCTTTAAACTGATAAAGAGAAACATTTTATCTTATTTTTGAAGTAGTATTTTAGAAACCATGATTTTCAGATTTTTTTGAGCTTTGGAACTTCCTGATCATTGCAAAATGTGTCTTTTGATATGTTATTTTGCCAAGCCTATTCAATGGTTTTCTGAAGACAGAGACATTATATTAATTGCCATCTGCTTTTCTCTATGAGAAGCTGGCTTAGTTGAGCTTAGTTTCAGCCTTCCACAAGCCTTTCAGAATACATTGTATTTTTATAAGTTTTCACAGATGGAATAATTATCTTTATGTAACCAAGAAGAGGTCATAGAAAAGACAATTTCTAATTAAATTCAGTTACAAACTGTGTAAGTGCATAGATTATAATATTTTTCATCCCTTAAGTCATAATTAGTCTTCTTTGAAAACATAATTGTTTTGAGTCACACTGGGATCATTTTCAGCCTATATATGTCCATGCTATATCACATATTTCTTCAAGCATGACAATGTTTATTTGTCATAGTCACTTAGCATGCTTGGAAAAAATATAATGACATTCAAATCCTTTGAAAATACATGCAGAACATACACATTAGGGACAATGTATCCTACACTATGTTTGCAATAGTCATATATAAAATTTTTATATGTGCATGAAGTTTGCAGAAATCACAATAGCTGACTACTTCAAAGTTTAGAAATAAAGAAATCATTAGATCTTTATTACCCATGTATAGGTAGCTATTCTTATAGAGCTAGTTTAAAATACTTACATAACACATATAGCACAGGGAACTCTGCTCAATATTATGTAACAACCTAAATGGGAAAATAATTTGAAATATATATATATATATATGTATAACTGAATCACTTTGCTGTACACCTGAAATTATCACAACAGTGTTAATCAACTATACTCCAATATAAAATAAAAAGTTAAAAAAATAAAATTTTAATGTCATGGAAAAAATTTTTTTAAATAAATAAATAAAATACATAGCGCATACAATGTGTCAGATAATATTCTGGGTACATCAACTCATATAATCAAGATAACAACCTAAAGGGATAGGCCCTATTATCATCCTCATTTTTCATGTGACAAAACTGAGGCACCCAGAGGTTAAGCCAGTTGGCCAAAGTCACACAGCTATTGGCTGGTAGGGCTGGTCTAGTAATAGTCATCCTTGTCCCACAGGTGGCGCTCTTCACTCCATCAAGCAGCCTTTAGAACATTTCATTTCAACATATTTGGGAGAATAACTTCAGTTAGTAAATAGTAAACTCTTGATCTTCATTATGGTGCTACATAACCTTAATCTATGTAAAATAGTTATATAATTCATTATAAAGCTCTGTGTATATATGTATTAATGAAATAAATATTAAAACTAAAAAATAGAAATACATATTAATTTTACTCCATTTATAATTCCTCAATTCACAGATGATTTCTATCTGCATTTGAGGGCATAGTCTTCCAGGCTTTCTTCTTTGAATTTGTCTACATTTATTGTCAAATTAATGGAATCATTTTCTGTGTATTTAATTTCTTTCTTTCACCTAACAAAGTGTAGCAGCATATTTCTGTTTCATTAAATGACTTTACAGCACAACATTTACAGCAACATAATAGCTGAATAACATTATGTTAACATGAATTTTGAAATTTGTTTTTATTCAATTGTTTCTTTGTCAAATCTGAGAGCAATTTTGTATATCTTCTCCAAATGATATATAGGGTATTCAGTGATTTTCCAGCGTTTTAAAATTATACAATGATAGAAAAATATAGACAAATACATATGGGTTTACCTCCAAAAATAGTATATTAGAATACCTTTTTAGGTGTTAGAAATAAAGCACTGTTTTGTTTGTCCATGTTATATACTTTCACAAGAACATTAAAAGATTTCAAAAAGAGAAAGTATTTTCACAGCAGTCACACAAGAAAATAAGTGTGAGAAATAGACTATGGACATGCAATGGCTAAATTAAAATTAGATTACAAAAAGAGTAAAGACATAATTAAGTTCTTTACATATTAATTGCATTGGCAACATGTAGTGAGGAATATAGTCCAAAAGTAGTTTAGGCCAATCTTCAGCTCAGAAGCATACCAAGATTTAGCCTTGAAATTATAAGAATAAATAATATTTTGGTAGCTTGTGGAAGGGGAATAAAAGGTAGAATATGAGACTTTAAAAAATGAGATTTTGCCAGTGTGTATTTCATCAACTGGAATCTGTCTCTTCTCATTCTAGAATATTTTGCATGGTCAGGTTCAATCTTGTCAACACATAGCACTCCAAATATGGGGCTCATTAATCCACAGCCCTCCCCACTACTCCAGAACAGAGTTCACAACAGCCAGACCAGGAATGGAATGACTCCATATTTTAGGACACTACACACATAGTGAATGGGGAAGGCTGTAAGTTCAAAGAGGGCTTAGGAGATTCTCATACAGGTGTTCTGACACTATGTGGCTTCATGTGTGGCATACACTTTTAATTCCACAGTAAATACTCAAAATGTAAGTCTAATGAGAGTTTATAAATGGGACAAAGAAAAGGTCTTTAACATTCTAGATTTATTAATAAAGAACTAGCACAAGGTTAGTTATAATTCTTGGTTCAAAAATTGTCTTTCTTTCTTCTCACTTACATCTGCAAGCTATATCCACTAATTTCTTGTTATATTCTTATTAGCAGTTCTGAGAAAGCCATGTAAAAGCCTTTATTTATAATGTCACTCTAAGAGACTGCCAAGTTTCCCTTGATTTTTGAGATCACAAATAGGATTAAGTTTCTATATTTATCCCATCCACATCTCCCCAGCTCCAACTTTTATCTCCCCACACACAGCCACCAAATCCATCATTCTGACTTATTCTTTCCCTTTGTTTTCTTTTTGTGACCCCAAGAATCTTTAGAGTAAGAGAGAAAATGATGGTCCAAAAGGAGATAATAGAAAACATTTTATTATATCTTGTTTCAAGACTGGTCCAAATGTTAAAATGCAATTTATAGATCTTTATTCAACTTCAATAACGTGAACTATCAGCGAAAGATGTCATACACAGTGTTAGATATCTATGCATTTTCTTTCTTCCATTCAGTAAAGCACAATGTATATTGTACACTCCATGCCCTTAAAATTAGATTTCCAGTCCGACCTCTATTTGGTACTATGCAGGTCACTTAAAATTTCTGAATAGTTTCTCTAGGGCCGATTTCAGACATACTAACTGATAACAGTTTTCCTTATTAGCCTGAACTCAGCCCTGAATATTTCTCAGTCTGGCACTGCTGACAGCTGTCAACACTCTTCAGTCAGAAGTGGACTATTATTTGAAACGTTTTTCCCTTCCCCTGAAATGTATGACCATTATAGAATATTTGGAATATGCAAGAGTGTAAACGAAGTCACAATAGTTCATCATTTGGGCATGCTTACTGCCACCATTTCATTCCTCTATTTTTATATTGAGGTTCAAATGAAAGGGTATTCATATCTGTTTTGTTATGATATAGGAATATGAAATAGTGATAGTTTAATTTTTAAATATTTCAACCATACACTTAAACTGAAAAAAATAACATATGGTAGAAAAATTACCCAGGTTTAATGAATATTATGATTTGACACCTTTAGGTTATTTTAGAGGGAGGAAAATGTGACAGATACTTCTAAACTTCAAACTTTAAACCAGTTTCTCTTTCTCCTATCATGTTAATTACCATAATAAATTTTGTGTGTTGTTTTTCTTTTCCTAAGCTTATTTTACAAAATCAACTTATGAGAATAGTCTCATATGGCATCATCTTACAACTTTGAAGCATTTTTATCTGGTATCACATGGTGCCCTAATTTGAAACTTTTATAACTAATAAAATTAACAATATTTTCTCTTTATCATCTAATAACCAACTTATATTAAATATTACAGATTCATAAAAATGTAAAGATAAAAACAGGCTTATACAAATCAAGATCTAGATAATATCTCCATTTTACACTTGTTTTGTGTCTTAAACATCTTTTAATCTAGTATATTATCTTCTTTAAAACCCCTCACTTTTTTTCTCAAACTACTGACATGAAGAAATTATATCAGTTTTTTGATAGACAAATGCTATTTAAAATTCATTGTGTATACGATCTCACACATAGTGTGATAAATGCAGACTCAGTGTCAGTATATCTGGAGTAGCTCAAGATTCAGCATTTTTAATAAGATGCTGCTGTTCCACAGATCACAAGGTGGGTAGAAAATCCATAGAAAGATTAACAATTTGGACTTGTTTGATTATTTTGGTTTCATTTTTTGGACATATTTATACTTCTGTAAGACCATCATCACAATCAAGATAATGAACATAGCCATCACCCCCAAATTTTCTCTTGTGACCCTTGGTAATACCTTCTTCCTATTCCTCTCCATCTCTATTCTCTCTCAAGAACTTATGTGTTTTCTGTCACTGTAATAGCTTTGAATTTTCTAGAATTATATATAAATGGAAACATGCAATCTGAACTACTTTTTGTCAAGCTTCTTTCACTCAGCAGAACTATTGGAGATGTCACTTTGTGCATCAATAGCTCATTTCTTTTTACTACTGAGCATTATTACACCACATGGACATACCACACTTTGTTAATACATTAACTTCTTGGTGGGTATTTGATTTGTATCCAGTTTGGGCTATTATAAATAAAGTTGCTTTAAACATTCTTGTAAACGTCTTTGTATGGGCAAATAATTTTATTTCTCTGGGGCAAATATCTCAGAACAGAATGGCTGGATCATACGGTCAGCGTATGTTTAAGTTTTTAACAAACTCCGCATCTGTTTTCTACAATTGTTGTGCCGGGTTCCATTCCCACCAGCAGTGCCTGAAAAGAAACTATATTCCATTTGGTGCAGCAATCTATAGTCTTAATTATTTTATGTTGATTGATGGTACTTTTAACATTTTTTATACGTCAGTGAATTTTTTTTGTCCTATTGGCGTTTCAATAGAGGAGACCAGTGTTACCTACTCCACGATTATAACTGTCTACTTCTCCTTAGCGCTGTTGATATTTATTTCATGTATTCTAAAGCTCTGATATTAACTTCAGTCACATAGGACTGTTAGGCCTTTTTGCTTAATTTACTTTTTTATCTTTATAAATGTACTTGTTATGGCAGGTAATACTTCTTGTCTTGAGGTCTTGTTTCTGAGATATTAATACAGCATTTCAGCTAACTTATGATTATTATTTTATGGCATATCTTTTCTCATCCTTGTCCTTACAACCTGTCTGCGTATTTATAATTAAATGATTTCTTTAGTACATAGTTGGGTTAAGTTTTTAAATCCCAAACTGACAAACAGTGCATATTAGTTGTTGTGTTTTATTAATCTCTTTTTAATGCAATGATTCATTTGGTTAAATTTGCTATACACTCTTGAGTTTACTTCTTTCCCCTTATTCTCCTGTTTATTATTGTACTAATAGAAGGTAATTTTCGGAATCTTTTTTCCCTTTCTTAGTCACTTAATATGGCCTTTTGTTTGTTTTCAGTGAGTGCGCTAGTGATTTCGATGTGCATCCTTCACTTCTCACAGCAGTCTACTTGAATAATTGCTATATCACTTTATCTATAATGTAAGAAGCGGACCACCAGATAGTTTAATTTCCCACATCCCATTATTTGCACCATTATATTCTGCATGTTATATATCCCATAATATTGTTATTAATTTATAAATAGTAAAGTATTTTTAAAATATTAATAAAAAAGCCTTTTATATTTATCTATATATTTAATATTGCCTTCTAATTTCATTACTTTATGTTGGTTCATACGTCCTTCATTCTGAAGAGTTTCTACTTAATATTTTTATAGTGCAATTGTGCTATTGATTAATTCTTCTAATTTGCTTTATATTACTCTTGTTTTGAAGGATATGTAATTACATGTTAAAAGTTTTTGTCTCAGAACTTTATGCATGTCATTCTATTGCCATCAGTCTTACATTATTTCTGATGAACATTTAATGGATATTCTTATTATTTCCCTTTTTCCTCTGGTTAGTGTTTAATATTTTCTCTTTATATTTTATTTTTAGTAATTTTACAATAACATGATTTTTGTTTGTTTTGTTTTATTCTTGCTTAGTGTTTGTTGAGTGTCTTTTTGGGTGGGATATTGTTCTGCACGTTTGAAAAACCATTGGCCACTATTATTTTCTCTTCTTTCTTTTTGGGACTCCAGTTTTATATATATGTTATACTATTTGAGATTGTCCCATAATTATTGAAATTCTCTCTATTTTTAAAAATTATTTTTTCTACTGTCGATGTTATCTTTCTACTTTAATTTGAATCATTTCCATAAAGCAATCTTTAAGCCAATGACATTTTCTTCTGTAATGTTCAATCTTTTGATAAAACAATTTTGGATTTCAGATATTATATCATTCAGTTCTAGGAGTTTCCTTTTTCGAGTTTTTCTTTTTTTGCTCTGTTTCATCACATGGTCACTGAAATATTTGATTTAGACAATTGTCATCAATAACTGGTAAAACTTTAAAAGAAAGGGTGACTAGGAAATTCATAATAAATGATTCAAATGACAGTGATGAATGAATGAATTCCTAATGAATCTTAGGAACAAGACCAACAACTTCAGGACAGGAAACAAAATGTGACAAAACTAAGTATTTTGTGCCTCCAGATATCATGGAATATGAAAGATACAGCATCAGCTATGAGAATTGTTGACAAATATTTAAAATTGCATCTAATCAAGACTCTACTAATTTAAAGGGAATAAAGAACTATATTAAAACACACTATGGGCATGCAGTCAGAAAAATCCATAATGTGGGAAACTCTATAGGATCAATGACCTTGTTTGTTCAAGACATAAATGGAAAGAAAAATTAAATTTAGAGTCATGAATCTTGTGGATTAACTGAGACTTAACAAATGTCTCGACAAACTGCATTGTGTGGACATAGCTGAATCCTGACTCAAAGATGTTTAAAGAATTTTAATTTGAGTATTGGTTGGATATTTAATTATATTGAAGACTTACTCTTAATTTTTAGTATTCAATTTTGATCTTTAAAAAGGTCATATAGCATTTGTGCCCAAGTGTGTTTGTGTGTGTGTGTGTGTGCATAATGAATGGTTAAATTGATAACGACATTTAAAATTCGTTTTAATATCAGGAAGTGGATATGTATATAGATTAAACAAGACTGACCGTGTTTTGATAATTTTGAACCTAAGTAATGGTATATAGGTGTTCATTATACTCTGTTTAGATGTATGAAGATACCATAATATAAAGTTAACATAGATGTTATTTACCCAACATTTTAAGCATAATTCATATCACTGTTAGTGATAGTTTTACAAATTTATACAAAATTTCTTCTCATAAAGAAAACTATACTTGTTCCAAATGTCTTCATTATTCACTAGCTATCAAAATATATATTTTAGCTATTTCTAAGCAACAGACATAAGAATTTCAAATATTTAACATAGGGTGAAATTCATCTTTAATTTTCACCTCAGCTGAATTTCTTCATGACTTTCATTAAGTAAACTATAACAAAGAATACATCTGCTTGAAAGAATTACAGTGGGACCACAGGATCCCCGTTTATGACAATGTGTTCTTTCTTAATTAGGTGTTTTTAACAACTCTTCCTAATGAGCCAAAGACCTAAAAAACCTGTCAGGGACAATCAAAAATATGTGGAGAAAATTCAAAACAAGGTCATATGAAAAACTCCTAGCAGAAAGAGATTCTATGACTTTTCTGCTGATTATGGCATTGTAGATTGGACAAAATTATTTTTCTTCATTAATCCCAAACAAACAAATCCAATTTGGTTATACGGAGGCTCTATATAGATGTGGAAATTGCAAAGTTATTCAGTTTCATATAAGGGTGAGAATTACCAATCATATCATGGAGAGCTGGTATGATCAGTATCAGGTAAATGGAAAATTTTAAATGGAAAAGTCAGTAGCTTGAGTTTTTTGTCTTAATATTTACATACTAAAAGATACCTTTCATCTCCATTTTACATATTATAAACATTCAGCCATTTTACCCAAGCACTGTAATTTTTCATTTATTTTTTTAAAAATGGCTTTATTTCTTTGTTAAGATGAAAAACATTTCTTTCATATCTTTTGCAATATAAAAATATCTTAACAGGATTTCTATTCACATGATGTTTTATAACATCAGTATAAATCGGTGTAAATGTTTAAATCCCCCAGATTTTAAGTTGAATTGCCATTTTGTCTATTTAATTAGCTATGTAAAATACCATAACATGGGAAACTGGATGACAAAGCGTATCTATTGAAAAAGAGGAAAAATGTCACATTTTTCCCTGGCTTGTTGGTTGATTTAATTGGATAGTTTGAATTTTACTGAGATAGAAAGGAAGAAGTAAGCAGGTTAAATTTTCAAAAATATCTCAATGTCAGTTATCAATCAAGGAGATTGCTAGAGCAACTTTTCAACCTTCAGGCAAATTTATGACTACAATGACTGAGCAGAAATCTGTAATTGTACCATTCAAATTATTGCTGAGTTACAAAACATAATTAAGTAGCTTAACTGGAAGATGAGTGTGTATTTCTGTTCCACTTTTACAGATGCAAAAGTTGTATCATGTCTTTAACAATTATGCGAGAAAATGTTATTTTTTAAATGTCGAGAATTTTGTTTTGTTTTTTGTTCTCTAGGAATATGAAAGATACCTAAGAGTTAAAAATATTACAAGGGAACATAAGATTTTTGTTTGCAACATACTGTTTCTCTGAAGAATACCAGTTGGAATCAAGATCAGAATGAATTGCTGCTTATTGCTGCCTTATATGTTGGGAATTCCTCTCCTATTGCCTTGCCTTATAGCAACAGAAAACTCTAAAACAGAGGAAGTTAAGCACCCAGCGGGATCTCATTTGAGAGTGAGGCGGGGCTGGATGTGGAACCAGTTTTTTGTACCAGAAGAAATGAATAAGACTAGACATCACATTGGCCAGGTACTGATTTTCTGAAAGTGCTACAGGAAATAACCTTGTAAATCTGATCGAAAGAGTGGAGGAGGCTTCGGTATTTGATGAATTCTCCGTTTTTCTTAGTGGAAACATTAGAAAGCTTCAAACACCAGCATAATTGATTGTTATATTTGCAAGCACCTAAAATAGTCGCAAAAAGTTGAAGAGGGAAAGCTCTGGTTTTTAAATTTCACTTTAACCTCATACAAAGTTGCAGCATTTATCAACATCTGGAAATGTGACGGTGTTATTTTTGGTAATGGATCAAAGCCACCACACAGAGAACAGTAATGTTTACCAACGGTATTTAGCCTGATTTTCCATTATGCTAAGTAGGTGTTGATTTACCCCTCATTAATTTTTAATGAAGCAGATTAATACCAAGTCCTTTTACAGTTATGTAGCTTCAAGAGCCTACACACTTCATTTGATTAGTGAAGTTGAAGTAAAACAAATAATTATTTCATTTTCTTATAAGAATACATTTTAAGAAAATTTCCTACATGAGAAAAAACATTTCCTATTTATGTTTTTGGGTTTTACTATTATTTGATTTTCTTCAAACAGAGGTAGTTATAATATCATGTCCTTCTCTGTAAGGCTCTTTCTCTGGATGAATGTACTGAAATAAGTTTAACCACTAATTAACTGACACTAAAATTTAATTGGGCCCAAAGTGTGAAACACTCAAAATTTATTAACTCTCTTTTTCTAGCCCTTTTAGGAGAGCTGCAGTGTTAGTGTGTTGTCTGGATTCCATATGGGTTCATCTGTCCCATCAGCCAAATATATGAGTACATTCGTCCAAAGGCCTAGATTAAGGTTTTAGGCAAACAGATTTCAATCGTGTGTGTGTGTGTGCGCGCGCGCGCGTGCGCGTATGCACCCACACGCGCGTGTGCCTGTCTGCTATAAGTAATACTTCTCATCCCTTTTTATTTTCTAAGATAACTCCAGGTAAAGCACAGGCAGAACAGTGTGAGGTCTGTTGTTAAGTGTCTGCTAGTTACCTGAGTCTCTAGCCATATTTACAGTGGACTCCACAGACCCCCATAGGCTCTCCCACCACTGAATAAGGAGACATGCTACTATTGGCAGGCGAATGTTAGTGGTTCTACAGGGAAGTGCATCAATGCAGTCAGAACAGGGACTAGTCACTGAATAACTCACATTTTCTGGGTTTTGTTTTTCTGCTCCCTACACATATCTCCCATTTCCTCCTTTCATATAGTGGTTTATTTTGCTTCTTTTTCATTCTGTAAAAATATTTATGAAAGTATTCTAACAGATATCTTTTCCTCTAAACAGCCTCATTAAACTTAAACCACATGCAGGTAACTGGTTTAAAATAGAGTAATAATGAATACGTACATGCTTATAATAACAGAGCTGGTAAAAATAAAATGTAGTTGATGTGTCCAAAATAACTTTCTTTTTGATCTGTTTGTTAAAAGAGATTAAATTTGGAAAGCACAATTAGGTAAAAATTTAGTCATATTGATTTGCCAAATTGATAATAACTATGTAATTGAAAAAATATTTTTGAATGGAAATACAGAAAATTTTATAACACTAGAATCCACAAAATTGAAATGTGTTTAACTTATGCATTTAGTGACAACAAGAGGAAGATGTTCAATTTTTTAAAAAATTAAATATGGGTCCTTAAAAAGATCAAGCTCACTGATCTATGAAAATTAACACGAATATACTTGAAATACATTTATTCATGACTGAATTTGACTTGTCTTCATTCTAACATTCAAATTTTCAAACTACATTGAAATAATATTTGGAAACCAGGGGATATGCATTGCTTTCATTTGGTATACTTATTGGAGAATACATTTGTTTTCCACAATTTCTTATCACTGGGGCATGGGGATTTCACTTTTATGAGTAATGAAGGACTTTCAAATTTTAAAAGCTGTAACTCTTTTTTATTATCTTTTTATTATCTCCAATTTGGTTCTTTCATTGTAGAGCAGTGATGTTCAACACATTATTAAAATTAGTTGTTTTAGATATCTTTAGATATTCTCTACAATCACATAGAAAAAATTATTAATTAGTCCAGAATAATATATTGTACTTCAAGCTATCAGAAAAATTATGAAATTAAGGTTGTATTTTTTGGCTAACTTTGTAAATTTTCAGAGAAGCTCTTACTTTGCAGAAGGGTATATTCATAAATGGTGAATCAAGGAAACCATGGGTTCACAATAATTAAGAGATTATTCTCTAATGCTTCCTTTCTTTATGTAAAAATAAGTTGGATATGAAAAATCATACAATGTTACCTATATCATAACATCTTTTTTATATATAAAATTCAAAATTCCATTCACACTATGAATAATGAACAAAGTTACTTTGCTCTTAAATAAATAAAATAGTGAGGACAAAAGAAGTACATTTGAGAACTGAGTGACCTATGTTGGAAAGGAAGAGTTAGAGTTAATTTGGCTAAAACTCAAGGACTAAAAGACCATGTTAGGTACTGGTTTGCAGGGGAGGATCTGAGATCAAACTGGCCTTTTGGTGTAAATCATAATTCTACCCCAAAACCATGTGACGCTGTGAAAGTTTTTAAAATTTTCACTATCATTTTCTTTCTCTATTGAAAGAATTTATTATATCAATTATGTGTATTTTACAATGAATGCATGAGGATTAATTGAGAAAACTAATATAAAGCAATTTGTAGATTTTATGGATGATTGAGATTATTATCATCTTCTCAACATGCTCCCTAATTTTCTTACTAATATTTCCATGTTTTCTATGTGTTTTTAGCCTAGAGATAGAACATCACTGTTTAAATTTATTTTAGATCATTATCTCTCTGTCTCTAGGCCCCCATCTAATATAAATATTTGAGAGTATGGTTTTAGTGACTAAAAATGTAATCATATAGAGTAAACACGAACCAACTTTTTTGTGCATAATGTATAAAAGGGGCTTTGTTTTCCAATCATTATAGTTTCTAATTAGAATCATCTGTTTAGAGTAATGAACTTTGTATAGCACTTTACGTTGAAAATTCAAAGACTTCTCTGCCTGGTGATAGATTTTAATCTTAAACTTAACATTTTACCTCACTTAATATACTATGGGAATTATATGGAATTTTTAACTTGGGGAATAATTAACAGACATGAAGATGCAATGATTAAAATTTGTCTTAACATGTTTGGAAAGTAAATTATCTCTCTTTGCACTTGCAGCTAAGATCTGATTTAGACAATGGAAACAACTCTTTCCAGTACAAGCTTTTGGGAGCTGGAGCTGGAAGTATTTTTGTCATTGATGAAAGAACAGGTGACATATATGCTGTACAGAAGCTTGATAGAGAGGAACGGTCCCTCTACACTCTAAGAGCCCAGGTAATAGACACCACTACTGGAAGGGCTATGGAACCTGAGTCTGAGTTTGTCATCAGAGTGTCGGATATCAATGACAATGAACCAAAATTCCTAGATGAACCTTATGAGGCCATTGTACCAGAGATGTCTCCAGAAGGTATTGCATATTAATTTACATCAAAGATGTACCTATTAACAATGAAAGCAGATTTAAAATTTTGAGCATATGTTTTGGAAGTGAATTATTTACCATTCTACACGGGTACTTCCTTCTGCAAATGTGTTAAGTAAAATATTTGAAAAATTAGACAAATGATTAAAATCTTGTAAATAATTATACTATATATTAATAAATAATTTGTCTTGTTAAAATATAATTTCAGTCTTCAATAGAAAGAAGTGTTTATTTGAGTATACATAAAATTCTTTAGCTTGTTCACTTATTGGTTTCTTCAATAAAAGAATTTACTTTCCAAAACAAACTATCCTTTTGTATCTCAAAAAATACATAAGATCATCCTGAAAGAGTCACACATAAAAACAGGAGAAACCAATTTATAAGACTAGAATCCTAGATGCATCCAAACAACGGAACATGAAAATTAAAAACAAAACAAAATGGTTGAAGACCTCTGTTTAGCCATATCCATTTTTAAGTTCTTTTTCAAACCCAATGTCACTTTAATAAATATTTTAAATATAATACTTGTAGAAGAGAATGCTTTCCATGAGATGTAATAATTGACTGCCTTGGAAATCAGACATGTCTTTCCAATAGGGGGAAAATCATGGTATGGTTATACAAAATTTGTCCACTCATTCTTTGTCAGAAGAGTTTAATAATACAACAGATAGTAAAATTTAATTCACAAAATTTACTTAAGTATGATAAACTTCAATGTGATTTAATAATTGTCATTTTAAAATTATGCTAATGTGCTTTAAAACTGCCTTACTTAAACATTTGATTCATTAGCTAGGAAGTCTAAAAATGTATATTCCATTATATATTTTCCTGATTCTTCATTTTTTTTAACATTCCAGGTAACGATTTAACGACCTATTTCTACATGTATTCAGAACATAGGTTTTTAACAACAGCCTAAACAAATTTAGCTGTGTAGCATGTATCAAGACCAACTGTCCTTAGATATAATTGGCACATTAATATTGTCCTATTTGATAGCTAGGCAGTGATATATTTCTTTTTTTAAATAAATTTATTTATTTGTTTGTTTATTTATTTATTTTTGGCTGCACTGGGTCTTCTTTGCTGTGCGCAGGCTTTCTCTAGCTGTGGCAAGCGGGGACCGTTCTTCATTGGGGTGTGCAGGTTTCTCATTGTGGTGGCTTTTCTTGTTGTGGAGCACAGGCTCTAGGTGCGTGGGCTTCAGTAGTTGTGGCTCGCGGGTTCTAGAGCACAGGCTCAGTAGTTGTGGCACACGTGCTTAGTTGCTCTGCGGCATGTGGGATCTTCCCGGACCAGGGCTTGAACCCGTGTCCCCTGCATTGGCAGGCAGGTTCTTAACCACTGAGCCACAGGGAAGTCCGGCAGTGATATTTCTTTTTCCTCTTTCCATTCTTCTCCTCCTCCTCCTTTCTCTCCTCCTTCTTCTTCAACTAGCATATGTTATGGACCTCACATGTTCTAGGAACTTTTTGTAAGACTGGGGATTCAGTTGTAAAGGAAATATATGAAGTAACGGCTAGTATGGAACTTATATTTTAGTTATAGCACACGAACAGTAAATAACTCTTTTAAATAAGTCAGGTAATATTTGACATTGTATGTTATTAAAGTGTTAAGTATGGGTAAAATATGATGATGATTAATTGACTGGAGGAAACGGGGACATTTAGGAGGTGACATTTGAAGGAAATGATACAAAGGGGCCAGCCATGCCATGTTCTGGGAAAAAAAAATTCCATTGCAGGGTGAGGAGAATTGCATATATCAGTATTGGAGTTATTGGCATATTGCTGGCATGGAGGGCATGACAAAGGATGAGATCCCCTTAGTAGAGAATTTAGGTAGAGAAAAGGCAAACATACAGGGTGACCAAACTGTTAGAACTTAGTTGACTGCTGAATTAGAATCAATGAGATTGGTCAGTCATGTAAGAAAGAAAGACACGAGGAGAGACGTTGCACAAGAAGAGATCCTCCAACTCTGTGGAAGCTGCTTTGAGGTTGAATAAAATCAACGTTATTATTTCTCAAGCATTTGGTACAAGTTTACATGCTGCATCACCTGTGTAAAATAAGTTTTTGCAATATGATATGTCTGATAAAGTGGGCATAGTCAAATATCGTCTTAAATTTATTTTTATAAAGTCCTTTGCAAAAACTAGATTTAAGATTCTAGAAAGCTATCTAGAAAGACACAACTGATTTAAATTTTGCATGTTTGAAGAAAATCTCTCAAGGGTAATATAGGCAAACAATATCAACTATCAATGTAATGGATAGAATGCAGAATTGATATATTACAACATACTATGTTGAAGTTTATTATAGGAACAAGTAAACTGAGAAACTACTTTTATTAAAATCTGATTCTGAGACAATAATTTTTTAGAATTAAACTTTTGTTCACTTAACAGGGTAGATACCAACTGATTTAAGAGATCTTCAGGCTGCAAGAGTCCATCATTGGCTCTTTGCATTTCCAAATAGTTTGGCCATCTGTGATCAAGCTATGCTGACTCAACTCAGAGGCTCACAATGACCTTTGGATCCTTCAGTCACCAAGAGAAGGCTTTTCCCACTCTCTGGTCTACATTCCTTGCTAATTCAATTTCATGAATCTAGTCAATTTAAATTTTTAAGAGTTGCCATCAGTTATTCAATTCTAATTACAGGATGGTGTCTTAAGGTGGAATAATAAGAGTTAAGGGTGAGAGGATTCAGTATACACATATTCGTTCTGGGTTATTGGCCCTTCCCTTTACACATAATCATTGTGATCATTTTGCATTGTCACCGGTGTTCTAAAGTAGGGCGATCAGATTTCCAATTCTACCTATGACAGCCCTACTAAACCCTATTTTTTCTTTTCTGGCATCTTGTCCTAGAAGCATTTGTCCCTGATTTTTAATTTTTAAAAAATTTTATTAGTACCTTCATTACAACAAGCCAGAGTTAATTTGGTAGACATCTACTTTTTTTACTTGCAGCTTCTTTCATGGTGTGTGAGGAAAAGTGTGTGAGACATGTGGGCAGTGAATAAAGTTGTTTTAAGACATGGTTAAATCTGAAAGAGGGCTAGTTATAACCCAGTACACTATATGATAAAACACAGTTAAGCTAAGAAACCTATTAAATAATGTAAATATGTATGAAGAATATCCTTCTGGTAATATATTTCAGGTTAAAATAGTCTGCATAAGATATCTTTCATTAATGTACATATAGACCATTTATCCTTTAGAAATACATTTATTTCTAATATAATTTAGAGAGAATTTAATTTTTGATCCATTAATGTAATAAACCCAACATTGTCACTTTTAGTGAGAGCACAGTAAAATGAATAAAGAGAGACTAAACAGGTTAGATTATATATGTGACATGTACCATGCTTCATACATTGATCGAGTCAGTAATGCACATTAAAGATGATACTCAACAACTAAGTGTCTGTTGCCTATATTTAACTGGTGACACAAGGAAGGGGGAACTGTGAAACAATTATTGATTATTTCCATGAAAGCCACATTATTGGCCTCATAGTGATTTTTTCAACTTTGTATGCACTATAGTAGAGCATACCTAACTGCGAGTGAATGCACAATTCCTCTTACACATGATAAGTCCTCATGGAAAACATAAATATACAAAATATTATCAAATATTTTTGTATTCCTTAATTGCTTTGATGTTTATTTATTATTACTATTTATTTATGTTTGACTGTTTTTTGAAGATTTCTACAGTATTTAAATTACTGATTAGGAAATTATACAGGATAACTTCTCTCTATTGACTTTTTTAGAAAAAACATTTAGAAAATATTTAGAGGGTTTAAAGTTGCTTAATCTGTATTTAATGAATTGTAATGTCAATAAAACTGAAACAGGAAAAAAGGAAAGACTGAAACAACTGAAGAAAATAAAATGAGATCATCAGAGTGATGTAAGAATTGAACATTGCTAAAGTCCTTCTGAATTTAATAGACGACATTTACAAATTATGAGTAAGAATAAAGCAAACTTTACGCAATGAACTTTTGGAAATTCTGCTGCATATTTGTATCATCTTAATTTATTTTACATTTCTTTTTTCCGTGGTAAGTTTATAGTAAGATTCACAGACACAAGATTTCACACACACACACACACACACACACACACGCACACGCGCACACACACACACTCACTCACAAACATAAAAAATGAATCACTGGTTAGTCATCAATGGTTCATTATCAAGCACTGTTTGAAACATTGAAACACTGTAGAATTATGCCAGTTCTGTAGGATTGCTACTTTTAATTTAAAAGTGCAGTGGGTCTTACAAGGGAGAACAATAATTATTTTCCTAGAAATTGAACTCCCTAACAAATTCGCATGAGAGAGTTATTCTGAATATTTATAATGTCATATTTTTATCCACTAAATTTTCTGAGTTTGACTTTTTTGGATTTACCCCACACACGCAAAGAAATTATTTTTTGTGACATTAATATATTACATTAAGTTTTCCATTTAGTAGAGAAAAAGGTCATGACATATTAGGACATTGAAGAGGTATGTTTTGGTTAGAAGTAAATGAAGCGTCGATTAAAATGGGCTTTAAAATAAACTGAACTGGGAAAAACAACCTAACTCCATAGCTCTTGTCTCTAGAAATGAAGTATGGGTGGTCTATGAGTCAGTGCATTTTCTTGGTCTTCCTGATTCTCATTTGTATGGTACTAAGAAATCTAAAGTCTTAATTAAAAATTTCTCTTGGTCAACAACTAACAGTACAATGATTTTGACTATTGTTCCTGAGGCCAAATACAGGTGGTCTAGTTCTGCAAACTAGAGACAGGAAACCCTGATAGAAATAAATGAAATGGAGACATCATGAGGAAATGTAAGGGAAGGAAATGGATGAGTGCATAGAAGCATAGTTAAAAGAACAAGACTTACCTATTACAAACTGATAGAAATGGTCTCTAAGAAGCCTTTTGTTGGAATAATTCTTTACGATTCCTACAGGGATATATCTATCTATTGATTTATTTAGTATTTGTATTATTGTGATATAATTGATAATATTGTGTAAGTTTAAGTCATACAATGTGCTGATTTCATACATTTATATATTGCAGTGTGGTTACCACTATAGCCTTAGCTATCATTTCCATCATGTCACATGATTATCATTTCCATGGTGAAAACATTTCAGATCTAGTCTCTTAGCAACTTTGAAGTATATAATACAGTATTGCTGACTATAATCACTATAAGGTACATAATCTCCCCAGAGCTTATTCATATTCTAACTGTAAGTTTGTACCCTTTGACAAACATCCCAATTCCCCTACAACCAAGACCCTGGTAACCAGTAATCCACTGTCTCTGTAAGTTCTGCTTTTTTTTTTTTTTTTTTTTAAGATTCCTCATATAATTCATTGCATACTCTGCCTTTGACTTAGCATAATGCCCTCAAGGTCCAACCATGTTTTCTCAAATGGCAGGAATGTATTTAAAACACCTGAAACTAATGAGTGTCTACATGTTGAGTGGAGGACAGTATAAAACAAGCATTAAATAACTAACATAACAACTCTAAAACAAAATAGCAAATACTATCAATACATGCAATTGAGGACCACAATAAAAGTTTCAACATTTTTATTACTGAAGCATAGAATGGCTTCATGTTAGAATGTGTCAGTTTATAAAATTAGATTGTAATGAAAAACTTCATAATGCTAATTTCATATAAAATCACAAGCCTATTTGATTTAGTGCCATTTGTGTTGCCATTCTTATTGACATAGAACATAGTGTTTCAAAAGATGTGGATTTCCAACAAGACCCATAATGCTAGATTCCATGTTTACATAAAAATAATTTAAAAGCTCATTAAAGAAATATTTTTAATTTGACCATTAATTTTAAACATACAAAGACTTATTTCCCATGAGTTTTATTGATTGTTACTGAATTTTAATGAGAATACTTACCTTATCAATCTGGTAGATTTTGTTTTGCACTTTAAAAAAAATCTTTAAAGAAAGTAGGCATTTTACAGAAGGGGATGAAGCAAGCCAAATAATTATGCTCATCTTCACACTATGTCGAGATCATTTCAATAATCTTTATTAATATTTTACTAATATTCTGTAATTTTTTGAGGTAGAGGTCACAACATAGTTTTTTGAAGAAAACTGTTTCTAATTTCCCTTTGATTCCTCTGCTAATAACACATCTTTAAATGATCCTTAATTACGTATTGTAACGGGTTGTTTAATAGTTATATTTCATTAGATCATGGATTCACATATTTAAAACTCTATATGGTGTATGGAAATTAGGGTTATTTTGTATAAGGTTATATTTTCTTGTCTATACAGAAAGATGCTTGTTTTATAATTCAGAACAGGGAGGACTAGTCTTTAATTGCATATCATCATCCTCCTTGCTAAAGAAAGAATACCTTACAGAACTGGAATCCGTTTTTCAAGAAGACCATAGGCTTAATTTCTTGTAACTATGTATTTTCTCTTCAGGAACATTTGTCATCCAGGTGACAGCAAGTGATGCTGATGACCCTTCAAGTGGCAATAATGCTCGTCTCCTGTACAGCTTACGACAAGGCCAACCATATTTCTCCATTGAACCAACAACAGGTATCCCTGGAAGAAACAAAGTGCAATTCAACATGATTCTAAGGCAAAGTCAGAGCAGAAGTTCTCTGCCTACAAACATGTTGTAAAGTAGACCTGATGTTTCAATAGATAAATGGGTTGTAATGTTAAGCATTTAATTATTTTTAATCTTTTAGCTGGTTTTTCTAAGGTTGGGAGATTGGATTTTTCACCCCCATACCACAAATGATTTGTGTATGGGATATAAAACATACTTAAGGATTATTACAAATTAATTACAGACAACACAATTTAAATATATGGGGAAAAGACATTTACAAGCAATTGACAAAAAGTCGACAAACAAAAAGCCTGCAAGCATATTAAAATTGCTCAACCTCATTACTCATCATGGAAATGCAAATTAAAATCACAGAGTTCCACCTGTACACCCAGCCAGAATGAGATTAAGCTGAGTTTATGGCTGGGTGTAGGAACTTAAAAAAAAATAGTTCTGTATTTTATGTCTTTTTGATTCGCATGAATACAACATTTGCTTTTTCTGTCCTTCTCCAATTTCTGTTAATCAATTGAATACTTTATAAAATAAATTTAAAAATTGCTCTTAGTTATTTACATCTATTAAACAGTTAAGAATTATGTGACATTGATTGAACAAATATTGATTGCTTTGGTCACTACAAAGATTAAACCCATATAAATGAGTTTATAGTATCTAAAGATGAGAAAAAAAAAAACAACCTGACTAACCAACCAAGAATGTGGCAAGTTCCAAAAGCAATAAAATTCTGTGATTGTTAATGAGACAAATATTATTTCCATCTTGATGACATGAAAAGCTTTAAAAAATTAAAGCATGTGTTGGGACTTTAAGCATTTGTTATTGATTCATTCATTTAGCAAGTATTAAATAGGTCAGCCTTTATCAATCAAGTTTCTTTTGAGAATCAGAATCTGAAAAATATGATTTGAGTGACTATATTCTTAATTCTCCCCAGGATAATACCTAGTTTCTATTATTCTGAAGGTACAGGTTAAAGTTATTTTAATACATGCAATAGATACCTTAAGACATTCCCTTACACAATTTTGGTCGAGAAGGATTGAATATGCAACAGGCATTGTACAGTATACTAGGTTTACAGCAGGACACCATTGCAACATTAAAAAATAATAATAGGGCTTCCCTGGTGGCGCAGTGGTTAAGAGTCCGCCTGCCGATGCAGGGGACACGGGTTCGTGCCCTGGTCCGAGAAGATCCCACATGCCGCGGAGCGGCTGGGCCCGTGGGCCATGGCCGCTGAGCCTGCGCGTCCGGAGTCTGTGCTCCGCAATGGGAGAGGCCACAACAGTGAGAGGCCCGCGTACCGCAAATAACAAAAACAAAAACAAAAACAAATAATAATAAAAGGAAAGCAACAAGGACTCTTTTCTCTTGGAACTTACAAATAAATATTAAACATTTGTGTATTAATAAATACATGCAGTAAGTTTGTGAATATTATGAAGTGAAATAAACAAGGTTCAATAGAAGAAAGTAAGAACTCCTTCATATTATGTGGCCAAGGCAGAATACACTGAAACCAGAATGCTGAGCTGAGACGTGACCAAGGTGAGGAGAGCATGGAAGGCATTCTAGGTTATGGGAAGAATGTGTAGGAAATTCCTGAGAAAGGAGAGTGTTTAAGCTCTTAGACTAACTAGACACCAATGTGAAAAAGCACCGAGGAGGAGAATAGAAAATGGGCTATTGTGTAGTAGATGTGTGCTGGGTGACACTGGATCTTCACAACCATTTTGAGCACTGTCTGTTCCTCCAGCCCTCACTGACTTCTTAAACATATTGAGAAAATTAGCTAAAGCAATTAATTGTATTAATGGAGGAGCAGTAGAGCCGACAGCAAGACAATTGGAAGCCAAAGCACAGAAATGGTAAGTTTTCGAGTGTGTAAGAGGATCTAGGAATATATGTCCTTTATCCATTCTGAAGGTAAGAAGACAGGTTGAAAATAAAGTCAGCAAAGTTGATTGAAGCCTCCATACATGGGAAGTGAAGGCCTCTGTGTTCGTCTCACTCGCTGACTAATCTCTACACCTAATACTCTAATACTATTCTCCTTTGCTAATAGGAAAGACAATTCTCTGTTGAGTCACACACAGGGAGATATTAGGAGCATCTGTTTCATATATTCCATGGTTTCCATACTGATTCATATAATAGAGTATAGTTGTGAAACACTTCAGTCCACAATTAAAATCTCATCATAATGTGGTCCAATTTGTCCTTTTATTTTTTTTACAGGTATCACAATTTTTTAATTAACACTTTTTCCCCAGACATATTTAAAGATTAGCCATTCTCTTTCTTATATTTGTATTATGTGTTCCCCAAATCTTTAGGATTACAACCCTTCTATTCACCACCTTAAATTTTTCCTAGAATGTTTTCAGTGATGATTAACTTTTTACTAAATAATTTTATAGAAAGTGGACACTTATTACAACATTTCCATGGTTCAATATGGATATGAATATCTCTGTTGGTGGATTATGAATAACTATGATTCAAAAATCAGCTCTTCTTCAATATGGATATGAATATCTCTGTTGGTGGATTATGAATAACTATGATTCAAAAATCAGCTCTTCTTCATATATTATGACTCAAAATAAATTGAACATCACAGTTGCACAATATTTTTGCATAAGTTTGGTATTATAGTTTTACATGTATCCATAATAAACTAACTTCTTCTAAGTTTAGGGGAAAAGTTAATTGTAGAGCCCTAATATTATGTTAGAGAAGAAAGCAGAAAATAAGTTGAGTTAACAATAAGACATTCTTCTTCTCTCCCTGTGGCTTATCTTAACATAGCATTTTATTAAGATTCCACTATTAGTATTGTGATGGCCACTCTAAACTTTAGGCAGAGGTGGTGATTGACTTATTACTGTTGTATTTTTTTCTCCAGGGCAGCATCTAACACATTGTAGTGGTTCAAAATGTGTCAAAAGAATGATTTTATGCTTGAATTCTTAAGAAATTAACTAGGAAGATGCCATGGTTAATAATGAAATAATAATTATAGTTTATTATGTCTTTAAAGGAGTCATAAGAATATCTTCTAAAATGGATAGAGAACTGCAAGATGAGTATTGGGTGATTATTCAAGCCAAAGACATGATTGGTCTGCCTGGAGCACTGTCTGGAACGACAAGTGTATTAATCAAACTTTCTGATGTTAATGACAATAAGCCTATATTTAAAGACAGTAAGTAAAAAGGATTCTAATAAATAATTTTTGAAAGTATGGGAAATAGCACAAACTAAGTCTTGATTTAGCAAAGTGCTTAAAGCATCTGCTTTCAGATTTAGGGTAGTGTCACTCTTTCCTCCAGATTAACTTGTTGGCAATTTTTAATTTGTACAATCAAATAAACGGTTCTTTTAATTTTCCCACAATGAAAGAGACATGGTAGCACAGTTAAACTGTTACTACCTGAAAACAGCAAAATATTACGAACTTTAAAGTAACATTTCTTCCACTTAAAAAAGGAAAATCTCACAAAGCAGTCTGTGGAATGACTTGCTATATGCTACTAAGGAAGTCAAGAATCCCTTTAAAGAAAAATTATACTGAACATGCTCCTTTTTTTAATTCTAAAAAGATTTATTATTTAGGATATTAACACCTGTGATTATTTTGTACATTTTAGCATAAATTACAAATGATATATGAATGACTAGTTCTTTGTAAGTTTTATGCAAGTTACTTCTGAAAAGTAAAGAGAAAAAACCTTATTTATATTTATATCTATGTATTTCAAATATAACTGCCATTATTTTCTTGTGACCAAAACAATGGGGTCATCTGACTTCATCTTTCTCTCTCTTTTTCTTCTTTTTAAAATTTATTTTATTGAGATACAGTCAATTTACAATGTTGTATTAATTTCTACTGTACAGAAAAGTGATTGAGTTATACATATATATAATTCTTTTTGATATTCTTTTCCTTTATGGTTTATCAGAGGATATTGAATATAGTTCCCTGTACTATTCAGTAGCACATTGTTGTTTATCCATTCTATATACAATAGTTTGCATCAGCTAGCCTCAAACTCCCAATCCATCCCTCCCCTACCCCCATCCTCCTGACAACCACAAGTCTGTTCTCTATGTCTCTGAGTCTGTTTCTGTTTCATAGGTAAGTTCATTTGTGTCACATTTTAAATTCCACATATAAGTGATATCTTATGGTATTTGTCTTTCTCTTTCTGAGTTACTTCAGTTAGTATGATAATCTCTAGGTTCATCCATGTTGCTGCAAATGGCATTATTTCATTCTTTTTATGGTTGCATAATATTCCATATCTTTCTTTTCCACTTCCACTAATGGAATGGAATTAATGCAATCCAGGCTCAGATTCTCAAAGTCAAACTGTTACCCTTAGAACTCAACTATTTGTTTTTGGACTCTACCGTCTTTAATTCAAACTTATATTGGGTTGGCCAAAAAGTTCGTTCAGGCTTTTTTGTAACATCTTATGGAAAAACCCAAATGAACCTTTTGGCCAACTCAATATTTATTGGTTATTTTAGGTATCAGAGAATTCTTGAGTGAAATTGAAAAACTATTTTTATTAAATTTAATTTGGCATGGTGGAAGGATACAATAAAAATAAACCTAAGAATATTGAGAAGGTATACATATGAATAGAAATTTGGAAATTATATGTACTGGTGAAAGGACTTCCTAAGATGTATTTAAGAGAAAATAATAGATACTCAAAAAGATATGAGGGAAATGTTCAGATTGCAAAAAAATAAAGGGAGAGAGAGAGCAACAGAGAGAGGTATTTAGAACAAGTAATTGGTGAAAAGGGTGGGTATGGTTTTTCCGACAGCCCATAATTAAGGGAGGGTGCTATATTTAGGAGTTTTTTACATTAATTATCTGTGCAGAATATCCTGAATTTTGTTTTTAAAGGTTTATATCGCTTGACTGTCTCTGAATCTGCATCTGTTGGGATGTCGATTGGAAAAATCATGGCATATGATAATGACATAGGAGAGAATGCAGAAATGGATTACAGCATAGAAGATGATTCAAAAACGTTCGATGTCATTACTAATAACGAGACCCAAGAAGGAATAATTATATTAAAAAAGGTAGATGCATTAAAATTATTTGTTTTGCATAATAATGCAAAATCAAATCAGAAATACATATATATTTTGTGTAACCAGTTAGTTTTTGCTTTGTTATGTAATTAAAATAAGACCCTGTGATTTAGTTTAGGGAGCAAAAGAAAAGATATATTATATGTGCTTTTATAAAAAATTCTAAGATATTTCATTTTTTAGAATATTAACATATATGATTATTACCTACATTTTAGTATTAATTACAAATAATAATATACAAATAGCTAATTATCAGTTTTATGCAAGATACTTCTGAAAAAATAAAAAAAAAAGCTCATTTATATTTTATATCTATATATTTCAAATATAATTGATGAGAGAGTTAATTGTTACTGAGATCTTTTGAATTATATTGTAGTTTTTTTTAAAGATTTTAATACACAGGAGAAACTTTTTGAAATTATCTTAAATAACAGGAAATTAATTCTCAACTCCATATTTATACTCAGAAAAGTATACTTTTAATCCTAGATAAAAGATATAATTATTAACCCAAAACATTTTATAATAGACATAAATAACAAAATACACATAGGGATTTGCTACACAACTACTTAATGAAAATATCAGAGGGATCCAAGAACATAAATAGTAAAACCTAACTGGAAAGCAACTGAGACTTAATTTAACAACAAAACCTTTTTTTTCTTAAGTAATTCCTCAAATCACTGATACCAGTTTTCTGTGTACACTGCATTTCTTTGCAGAAAGTAGACTTTGAACACCAGAACCACTATCGTATTAGAGCAAAAGTTAAAAACCGCCGAGTTGATGAGCAGCTCAGGAAATACCATACTGAAGCTTCCACCACTGTCATCAAGATCCAGGTGGAAGATGTTGAGGAACCTCCTGTTTTCCTCCTCCCGTATTACATATTTGAAATCTTTGAAGGAAGCCCGTATGGATCATTTGTAGGCACCGTCTCTGCCACAGATCCAGATCAGAGGAAATCTCCTATCAGGTATGTCTGGAAGGCCAGCTTTGCATTAGTAAATGAGGGAACACAGATTAGCTTGATAATAAAATTTTATATTAATGTAACAAGGATATATCTAGATCTGTATTTCTCTCTAAGGTACTTATAAAATTTGCAAGTTTAAACAAGTTGAAACAGGAAGCCTCACTATTGGTTAAGATGCAGTGAAATAAGAACTTGAAAACATGCAAGAAAGAGGCAATCACCAACTAAAATTAGATGCAGTCAACTCTCTATTAATTGGGGTAAGAAGGTGAGGGAAAAGAAACCCTTGATTATGCCAAATCAGAGCAGAAACAAAGCTGATCACAATGTAGTTCATCTAGACACTGTTTAATTAAAATGATATTCAAAAATAAACTAAGCTTTTATAGGGTACTGCTAAAGGAGTAAAAATGAAGTAAGTCCAATCAATTAGAAATAAATTTCTGTGTTGCAATCAAACAATATTTACCATCTATTAAATTAGTCTGTTATATTCAGGTAGTATATTTTCTTTCTGTTTTTTTTTTTTTTTGTATTTGCATCATAGTTCTGGTTAAAAATAAAAGCAAAACCTTTTACATGTTTCCTTCCACCACCTTCCCTTGCTCATCCATTTTCCATACTTTACAGTCCAGGGACTTACACAAACTTCCATATATTTATTAAGGTGCTGGGTACTGCTTTGCTTTTTGGAAGGGCTACTGACACAAAGAAGAGCTTCTTTAAATTTCTGAGAGAGATGATGCTCCCACTTTTCCACTGTAATTCCTAATCATAAAATGCTGCCTTCTAATATGTAGATACAGTTCCTATTTATTAGCAGGAACTTTAATAATGAATATAAGTATATATGTGTGTGTATATACAAGTCAGTAAATTAATTGTTTAGATTTTAAAGAGTATATTAACCTATTTGTTTTTCTGACAATACTAAAGAATACATAATTTTAAAAAATGCTTTCATGATTAAAGCTTTCATTATATTATTCCTTATAATAATAAAATTGTAGAAACAATTTAAATATCTAATCTCAGTGGTGTAAATAAGGCAATGAATGATGAATGCTTTCTAATGATGCTTATGAACATAAAGACATGGCATGATTCTTTAAAAATAATACAAAATCAAAAAAAAAAATAATACAAAATCATTAGAGTCGTATGTTTACTACAAGTAAAATATTATGTAAAATAAATGAGAAAAATAAGTGAGCACACCCAAATATTAACAGAGGTTGTGTTTTTTTGTTTTTTTTTAATTTAATTTAATTTATTTTTTATACAGCAGATTCTTATTAATCATCAATTTTATACACATCAGTGTATGCATGTCAATCCCAATCTCCCAATTCATCACACCACCACACCCACCTGCCCATGGCTTTCCCTCCTTGGTGTCCATATGTTTGTTGTCTACATCTGTGTCTCTATTTCTGCCCTGCAAACTGGTTCATCTGTACCATTTTTCTAGGTTCCACATACATGCGTTAATATACGATATTTGTTTTTCTCTTTCTGACTTACTTTACTCTGTATGACAGTCACCTCTTGGCTTTCTATCGTGTTCTATTGATCTATGTTTCTGTTTTTGTGCCAGTACCATATTGTCTTGATTAATGTAGATTTGTAGTATAGTCTGAAGTCAAGGAGTCTGATTCCTCCAGCTCCGTTTTCTTCCCTCAATACAGCTTTTGCTTTTCAGGGTCTTTTGTGTCTACATACAGATTTTAAGATTTTTTTGTTCTAGTTCTGTAGAATATGCCATTGGTAATTTGATAGGGATAACATTGAATCTGTAGATTGCTTTGGGTAGTATAGTCATTTTCACAATATTGATTCTTCCAATCCAGGAACATGATATATCTCTCCATCTGTTGGTATCATCTTTAATTTCTTTCATCAGTGTCTTATAGTTTTCTGCATACAGGTCTTTTGTCTCCCTAGGTAGGTTTATTCCTAGGTATTTGATTCTTTTTGTTGCAATGGTAAATGAGAGTGTTTCCTTAATTTCTCTTTCAGATTTTTCATCATTAGTGTGTAGGAATGCAAGAGATTTCTGTGCATTAATTTTGTATCCTGCAACTTTTCCAAATTCATTGATTAGCTCTAGTAGTTTTCTGGTGGCATCTTTAGGATTCTCTATGTATAGTATCATGGTGTCTTTCACCAGTGGAAGAGGCTGTCTTTAAACATCTTTCACCTGTGCATTAAAAAATTACTTTAAAATTCTTGAAAGACCTGGTGGAGTTGCACCTACTTGGGAATCTGTAGGCTTTGTATATGGGCCTGGCTATTATGTGCCTCAATTTTTCTTCTGGGAAGTGGGAATAGTAGAGGCGTACAAAGATTAAGAACCCGCTATAAAGACATCCTTATATGTATGCAAGAATCATTTGTTTCTATCATTCTGTCAAGAGCTCTTAGCAGTGAGAAAACATTACATAGCCACATTCTATTCGCTCAGCATTTTTAGAGGAATGAAGAGTCTTTAAAAAAGGAACTGTGAAGCAAACCAAAGATTAAAACTTTATATATTAAGCTTTTTAGTTCAAGCTCTTTCTAATATGTGTTAAACACTTCTTTCCTTTCTTAAATTGTGTGTATTCACCTTTATTTAAAATGTTACTGATGACTCAGGGTCATAATTTTAAAAAACTTTTATAAGGAAATAATCTCAAACTTTTGGTTGGTTTTATCTGGAATGGTGTATTATAGAAACAGGATATTCTGTACCCTTACTACAAAATATTAAACTACTGTTTCGTTTTGTCAACAAATCTAAGTAGGAAATGTGACCGCTTGTGGATATGTAAGCAAATTGCTTATAAAGGTTTAAAAATGAGTAGAGCTAAAACTGAATTCTTTTAAAGCTTAATTCTTTGTAGTTTCTGTTTTAATTTTCCCTTCAACACCAACCTACAAATTAGTGTGATATTTTTAGATTAAAATATTAAAGATTAAAGATTAAAATATTCTCATCTTTTGCCACATAATTATGGTAAATCTCATTGATGTCTTATCAAAATCTTTAGGGATATATATGCAATGAGAACGCATCACTGAACCCTAGTTATTACTCTTCTTTAACTTTAATTATTGATCATTTGCAAGAAGATAAGACATGCTGAGTACTTCAAAGTCTTCTTTCATTGTGGAATTTCAGATTATTTTCCGGGCTTTTGCATGAGAGAATTTTATTATCTGGCTTCTTTCCATGCATGATCTAATAATAGCACATTACACCTACTATCCTTACTTCCTCACTTTTAGGAGATATGTATATATAGAGATATGTTTATACACACACATAAATGTATATAAATACATGTAATAAATACATACTTTATTTTTATTAGATATTATCTAATTATTTCCTTAAATAAAGACAAACATTTCTCATATGTCAGCAATCAAGTAACTATAATATGATGCACAGATTTAGAAAGTAACTATGTGGCGTAACAAGGAGACTCAGCAGCCTAAACTGACAATTTGTTTTACATTGCTTCAAAGGAAAACAAAGGTTCACAAGCTTTAATTTTTACCCCTGTTTATTTGTACTTCTCTTCATTTTGCAAAAGACATTTGCCATTTCATTTTAACCAAGTCATTCACTTATGAAAATTCTCTTCTGGGAATAAGAATGAGTGACATGTGTCTAGATTTCACACGTGTCAATTGAAATCTAGAACTGTTTTAGGTTTTTGGTGTTTTGTTTTTTTTTTTCCTGTCTCCATTGAGTTGAATCTTAAATGTAGAATTTACCTTTCTGAAAATTGTTCAGCATTGCATTAGCTGTGTAGAGTGTGGACCTGATAATATTTTATTGCTTAAAAAGAGTATTATACACTCTTTAAAGAGTATTATATGGAGAAAATAATAAAATTAAGGAATTATTTGTGTGTGTGCAGGTATTCTATTACCAGAAGCAAAGTGTTCAGTATTGATGACAATGGTACAGTCTTCACAACTAACTCTCTTGATCGAGAGATTAGTGCTTGGTATAACCTAAGTGTTACAGCCACAGAAAAATGTAAGTACTCATTTGGGAACCATATATTGGTTCCCCATATTTTTTAAACCATTCAGTAATCTCTAAACATAGAGACAAAAGCTAAAGTGTTGCTGAAATTAGAATTAAATGGTATTTTATATGTCAATTCATACATGTTCATTTAATTTATTATTTTAAATTCAAAATGTCTGCACAGTCTTACTACAGCTTATTTATATACTTACCACTAAATATCTTCATTTTTATTATGGCAATAAATAATGTTTAATGCAAGAAATAAATCATGGAAAATTCAGAAAAACACAAGAAATAAACAAAAAATCCCTTGAAATTCTAAGAACTTTTAATTATATAATTATATGTTCTTACCATATTTTTCATGAATGCATTTTTAAATCAATTTTTTAAAATTGAATATAAATTTTGTAAGTTTTTTCAAACTGGGCATATAAAATATTGCCCAGTAAAATGTGTTCAAATTGAACTCATTGTGTCAGCAGTGCTGATAGTCACATCTTTAATAATCAGAGAAGCAGATGATTCCATTTTCAGGTTGCAAAACATAGATAAAATCATCCCAGTTTACCACTTAGATTGTGTCTTCAGAATTCTCAATCAGATTAGACCAACCATATTCATTCAGGCTCAAAAGAATGGATAGAACACAATGGAAAGGATTATCAAAATCTTCCCTATTACTTAGTCAATGGTTTTAATATAGTACAGTAAAGGATTCAATTTGTGAGTTTTCAATGTTTTAGATTGCATCCTTTCAAAACTGATTTTGCATAGAATTTTATTAATCATGTTTACTTTCTTGTCTTGTTGTTTGAAAGTCTTTGAACATATATCTTACTACTCACCTTATTGAGCAGTAGGCTGATGAGATGGTGGAGTACAAAGCATCTCTTGCATACTTTTTGTCATACATTGAATAGCTCTTTGGAAACTGCAGAAGGACTGGGTCTGGGTTTTGAATTTTCTGTTTAACTAAACGATAAATGATGGGGAGCAAATGTTGCAGTGGAGTAAATGCCTGCTGCACGGAAGAAACGCCAAGGCTTTTGGTGTCAGAAAACACAAAGATGTTTGTCTAAAAGCACGAAACTTTTATTCATTGCATATTTCTGAGAACGAATTATTTATATCATTACTTACAAGACTGCTGAGAAAAGAATTCAAATCAGTTCAAAGGAGGACTGGACATCTTGGAAAAAGGTGTTTCTATGTAAAGTAGCCTTCAACTATTGAAAGAGCATGTTTTAATGAATTTATGTAAATAATTAGCCACTGTAATCTTATTTTATATATAAGGGGAATTTTTTGTAAGACTATATCATTAACTTCTGTTAAATTAGAAGTACTACAATTTAAGTTATTAAAAAGCAGAGTCTTTAAAATGTGTTATTTGTATTGTTAGACACAAATATTGTGTCCTCTTCTCTAAGAAGAGGAAGGAAGGAAAGACTTTTCCCTAATTTTCAACAGGTAGAGTTAAGCCTCTTTTTTTTTTTTTAATTTGTATTTGCCCTTATGAATTACAATTGCAAATATAATGCTTTGTGATTATAAAAGAAAGAGCATGTAAGATTATAAATAAAAGCACTGAGACAAACAAAAGAAACTCCCTCTCCCCACTCTTCAATGTATGTACCTTCCCATGGCTTTTTAAAATAAAAAAGAAAGATTTAAAATAATGATATACAAATATACAATAACTTATGCTTCAAATTGTTTTTTAGCACTTCACAAAACATCATGTATATCACTTCTGGTTAGTAGATAAATAAAATAATGGTATTTAGTGTTTATTGCTTATTTATATAAGTGATCTTCTAAATGTTTCATATGTATTAATTCATTTAATCTTTATAAGAGCTCTATAAGCTTGTTACTTGTATCATTTCCATTTTACAGAAAACCAACTGAGACAAAGAGTGGTAAGCATTTTTCTCAAATTGAGAACCAAGATTAAAATACATTTTTAAAGTTCATGATATTACTACATGTGTTACATTGATGCATTCATTTTTAATAAGCATACACAATTTCATAATTTGGTGGTAATTTATTTCCCCAATCCCTTTTGGGTTACTTCCAGTTGTTTGGTTGGGATGCAAACAATTCTGGAAAAAATAAATTGGATTACATACTCTTATATATTGGTGCCTTGGACTGTAGCATATGTTTCCCAAACTAATGACTGGGTCAAAGATATGTGTAGTTTAACTTTTACTATCCATTGCCAGATTAGGTTCTAGAAGGGGCTAACATCCCACTATTTTTCATCTTTCCACCATCACTGGCTCTGTGTTTCATATTTAACACAAGGACTAAATCATCATTCTCCTCATTTCTGGTGAGCAAGCGCCTTTGTGAAAGTTATGATAGAGCAACACATCTCAACTGCAGGCATTTTTGCCTCCTAGTACATTTGACCATGTCTGAAGACAATTTAGATCATCACAACTAGAGTGGAGGGTGCTCATGAACCTGACTATCTCCTTTACTTTTACTACTTTTCCTCAACAGCTCCTACAGTCCATGGCAGATACAAGGCACTGGATTAACACTGGTTGAGCTGAATGTGTTGAGAACATTTTTTCTAGGCTGTATTGTTGATAAATAGATGAATTATACACCTATCCTGTCCTCAGCTTTTATTCAAGTAAAGTAAAAATGTACCACATAGCCTCTAATGCAGTTTTCATGACCATTTTCCCCCTAAAGACAGCATTAGCATTCTTTATTTTCATTCTGTTTATTCAATTTGCAGACAGTATAGAACAGAGTTCTGCAGTCCCTGTGTATGTGCAAGTTCTCGATATCAATGATCATGCTCCTGAGTTCCCCGAATACTATGAGACTTATGTTTGTGAAAATGCAGTCTCTGGCCAGGTAAGAATCCATAATAAATTGCCGACGTCGAAACATTGCCTTGTATTATATAGAATAACTTTTGCTATGTATTCCTCCCACTTTGAAATGATAAAAATAAGCGTTATTTAGCTATATTAATTTCATGCTTTAATGCTGTAAATTCTGTATAATTTAAATTTCTTTCTTTTAAAAAAATATATAAACGTCACCTTTTCTACTTCCAAATTCCTCAAATGTTTGAAAAATCTGCTAACAGTAAGGATTCAAGAGTAAATCCTTTGTACTTTGTCAGTTCAATAAAGAAAAATTATTTTTTGTGATTCCATAGAATAAATAATTTTAATTAACTTTTATTTTTCCATTCATCATGAAGATAAAGATAAAATGATATATAAAATATATCAGACATCAACACAAGTGAAACTCAATTTCAAATGAATTACTAAGTATGTAAAGACTTATGAAAGCATACTCATTTTGAAATAAATTATCATTACTTCACAATTTTTTTCCACACATTTTCTCATGTGAAGCTTACCTTTTTCATTTGTAAAATGTAGAGTTTAAATTAAATTCTTCTTTGAGTGTCTCAGTTCCAGTACACAATAACTTTACATTTTTTTAGGTATCCTATTAAATGTCATAAAACATTTAAAAAACTTATAAACTAGTTTTCAAAATACCAAATAAGTATATATACTATAAAAATCAATTATTCTAAGTAGGCTTGAATTTATCAATAAAGCTAGCCAGAGACAATTTGGATTTTACATGAGTCTTAAAATGTCTTGTGAAATTTATTCAGCTAAGTTTATGTTAGAATACATTTTATTCTGGAAAGAATTTTCAAATCTTGCCTATAAGTATTTCCTAAATATTTTTAAAAATAATAAAAAATGATTATAAATATACAAATGAATTTAAACTTAAAATATCTATTTTAAATGGATTTGTACCCAGGGTTTTAGATAAAGTGAAAGGTTAACATAAAACTTTCAGAGACTCTCCACAATGCAGCACACTGTCCTCTAGATCCAAAAGCAAACTGATTTAGAAACCTGTGAACAGATTCAAAAACAGAATGCAAGTGAACTGGGACCCATGGCTTCTATAGACACTGGGCTTAGACATCTCTTTAAACTTGGTGTTACAAATAGATCTATGCTTAAAAATTTGATATATCTAAGTTTCTCAAGCATTTCAAACATACCTGGTTACCTGGACACATCAACAAATAGGCAACGTTTTAAAAAATCACGTAAATAATTCACGTAAATCTAATAAATGATACTTTAAATGTAGTAAGTCAGTTTCCTTAAAAGTCACATAATTTGGGGAATAATCAATTTATCTTACAATTTTCTAACCTATACATATTTACATATGTCAGGTAAATTATATTTTTACAATTATTATAAGTAGTACTATATTTTATAGTTATATATGTCAAATTTAAAGTATAAAACTAGTGTGGTTTGTTGTTTTACATACTTTACGTACATATGAATGTATTCAGAGTACCCCATTGATGGGACAATGTAGACTCAAACTTAAAAAAAAATAGGCTTAATTTACTTCATACGCTATACATTTCTTTCTGTAAATGTCCTTGGTGGTAAGTCCACTTACCCAACAAAATTGCATGTTCAGTGGTCTTGACCAGGCTGAGTTGGGCAGAAGATTTGGGAATGCAACATGATTTACACAGTAAAAGACTTAGACCAGAGCTCTAGCTCATGGTGATAAATGCTTCTAGAATAATGCTACCTATGTCCAATGACTACACTGGACCTTTTATCCTAACTCCTCAATTGTCATTTATAATAACAACCATAATTTAAAATGTTTATAATAACCTTTTGCAACTTTTGCATCATGTGGCAAGATGGAGATATACATTCCTAGTAGGAGCTAGCTCCCTTCACAATTGCGTTAGAATCCATTCATATCTTTACTGACTCAGTGGACCTTTCATTCTTTTCACAGACCCTGATTCTTAGGCAAGAACTCAGAAGTCAGTACATTTATAATATAGCAGAATAATCACCTTTTTTGAGAAATGAGTGTTTGTTTTTTCTACTCACTGCTCACTGACAGTGAAAGCATGATCATAAGAGTTTTTGGACATTAGGTACAGAGGAAATAATAGCAGAAGGCAGAGCAGATGAAATTTCCTACAGCACAGTTTTCTGACTTCAGTGTTAAAAAAAACTTCTGTGGTTTTTCCAAAACTAGGACATAAAAGTGCAAAACTCCCTGGCCTCATATTTATCACTGTCTTTGATTTGGTCACAATTTTATCTACCTTGATTTAAAAAAAAAAATCTTGTTCGTACTCTGAACTGCTTGTTTTTTAAAACATAGATAACACTTTCAAATTTGTAGTTTTGTTCATATCAACTTTCCTTTCTGAAATGTCTTTATCTAATTCTGTTTAAATTTTAGCTATATTGCAAACTGAACTCAAATTTACCATAAGTAATCTAACCAATTTTAAACAAATAATGTTGACAATGTCCCACACATGATTCTAGCAAACACTATAGCATTAACCCATTTAATTCTCTAGAAATATGTGAGGAAAATATATTACATGCCTCATTTTCCAGGTGAAGAAACTGAGGCCCAGAGAAGTTACTTCCTAAGAAAAAACAGAGACATATTTTATCCCAAGTGCTGGCATCAGAATCCATGCATTTCACTGTCATGTTTTTGTTCCCTATCTATACCTAGTTTGAATAGATCTTATACATTTGTCAAACGAGTTGTCTCTAGTTTTGCATGTTTTCTAGATTATAAGATATCTGTGATAAATGAACGAGTTTATTTTGATATTCTTGATAATAATAATTAGCTGAATAAATGAACAGAGCATGAAGACTATGTTTCTCGAAACAATGATAGGGTATTTTTCTCTACAATTCTCTGTAGATATACATTTGAATTTATTAGCCTATATGTGATATTTAAAACCTTTAGTGTGATAAGACCCCTTAAGGAGAGAGAGTCGACAGAGAAAAGACTAAGTCTAAAGACTGAGACCCAGATACTCGGTAGTAAGTACTGGGAGTTGTAAGGAGCAAACCAGGAGAGTGTGGGAGCCTAGAAACCAAATAAAGAAAGTGTTCCAAGGGGGAGGGAGTTATTACCTTTTTTATTTACTGCTTACAGGTCAGGTAAAAGCAGAAAAGAAGAGGTCCATTTGAATTCAACAATTTGGGACTTACTAGAATATTTGTAGGTAAGAAAGTATATGATGTCACCCAGGAAGAAAATATAAAGTGAGAATATGAAAGAACATAGGGCAGAGCCTTTGGGAACAGCAATATTTAAGGATTTGCTAAAGGAAGAGAAGCCTGCAAAAGATACAAAGTAGGTGTGACCAGTGAGGTAAAAAGGGAACAAAAAGATTTTTGATGTGGACATGCATAGAGGTGATAGTTTTTGAAGGAAGAAGTATCAATAGCCTCCATTCCCACTATTTCAGGGGAGAAAACAGCTCTCACAGTTCACCATTCGGTCGTTTACTTAAAAAAATATATTTTATAAACAATTCACAGCTATATAAAGAGACAGTGCCAAACAACTTTATTAAAATGTGGCAAACCAAAATTGCACCGGACGCTTGTTAAGGATGCCAAGGAAGATGTTATCCAAGATTATTACAAAAGGTCGAGACTATTGCGATAGGGGAGAGAGAACTTAAATCTATTGAAACCAAAAGCAGGAGAGTTTTTAAACACTGGTGTGAGCTAGTGAAAACGTCCTGGAGGGCACATCAGCGGAGAGGTTGGTCAATGTGATTAGACCATCTACGTTTGCTGATTGACTCTAGCAGAAGTTAGGCTCCCAATCTCCCATAGAGACCGGGAGATAGGAGCCCTGTCTTTCTTGATGATTACATTTCAGAGGAATGGTTTCCAGGTCCTTGAGAAAGATCATCCGGCATTATAAAATGGGAAAAGGCTGGGAGAAGATTTATCTCTATTCCAAAGGGGCAGAGAAAGATTTTGTGATTAGAAGTTTTCTAGTGTAATTGTTCTAAGAAAATGTACATCAGGAGTCTCTAGTCAGGAAGAAATTTGTCTGAAACTGAGTCAAGCTGAGGGGAATGTTATGGCCCTCTTGATCAAATGTTAATAAAATGCAAACATGGCAAATACATATTTGTCAATATATAATACTTTGAGAAGTTTTAAAAAATCTTTTACAGCTCATATTTTTGCTGGAGAATGGCTATCTTCTTTGTTCCATGATTGCAGAGCATTTAATCTTTAGATTTATAAAAAGCAAATAGCATAATCAATCTACTTAAAAAGAAATATTCTATTGCATCCTTTTCCTTCCAGTTACATTTGGATACATTCTGTCTTCACCAATTTTCAGGATAAATCAAATAGATTTTGCTGCAAAAATTTTATAATAGATGAAAAAACACTGTCACATTTAATTCTAGCAAAACAGAACAGCCCAGATTCTCATTTAAAAATATTCTGTAAGGAAGTCCTTCCTATTGAATGACTAAAAGGATGATTACTATATTTTCTCTTTATCCTTAGAATCATATCGTTCACTCATTGATTCTTGATTTTGAAAATATTCATGTATTCTATCTTCATCTGAGGACTCACAGTCTAAAGCTTTGCTTACATGATCAGTTTCACCACCTTCTTGAGTCTGTAGTGCTGGCTTCTGCTTTTGGTGTTCATCTTCTAATTCACCTAAGAACCGTGAAATATCTTCCTCTGGCAATTTTAGTTTCTTTGTCATTATGGATGTAAAATTTTAAATTTGAATTTTCTACTGTTTTTAATGAAGAACAATATCAGACTAAAAAGTTAGTGTATCATTGCTTTTATATCTTTTTTGAAAGATGATGCAATACTTTGAGCAATACATTTACAAAGAAGAGAATGATGCAATGGGAAAATTTATTTTATTGTTGCATCAACCTTCTAGACCATTCATCATACAAGTTTTATATAAGTTTTAAAAAGCACATTGGGAAAACTTTATAAGTAATGATGAAATTTGTAGGATGATGAAATAGGCATAAAAAGAATCATATCACTAAGTTCTTATAATGTATCCTAGATCTATAAAAGTATCCAGTGTGACCATTCAGTAATTGAAGATAGGGTTAATTTATTTATTTAAAGATAAATTGATATTTCTTTATTATTTGGACACTTCTAAGAAGTAAAAACAATGAAATACCAATGTTTAGAAATAAGTATAACTGCTCAAAAAGTAACACAAATACTAATTTTTCGTGCAATGAACTCTAAAACTATACTGAGAGTTAAACTCTGCTGTGGAAGAAAAACGTCCATTGGATGCAGTGGCATAGAATTCTCTTGTGACTTGCTAAGAGTTTAAATGTAAACCAACATTGAAAATCTATGAAATTCTATATTTTTATAATTTTACAGATGTGTATATTATGCTTCAAAAATTTAGGTAACTTTTTCAGCATCATATAGATTATAAGTGGTTAAGCAGGAATTATCATTTATATCTGTCTCCAGGAATGATGCTCATTTTATCTATGCCCTTCTAATCATAAAGACTAGCTATCCTTAGATTACTTGCTCAATCCAAAGAGAAATAGGAAAAAGGTTTTTCTCTTTCTGTACTCATAAGTAATTACACTTACAATTTTAAGGACAAAAATTAAAATAAGGTCAGTACAGCTGATCCTCACCTCCTTCCCGGAATGTGTACTGCTCAAATTCAGAATAAGTCACATTGATCAGCCCTATATTACAATCAGTTTCCTTTAAGGAGGAAGGCCAGAAATCATCAAATAGTTCTTAGAGGGCTCATAGATGTCACTATCAAACCAAGGAGTTTTCCCCAGGTCTATATGTACCTGAAAGAATGGTACATAGCATGGCTACCTGTAATGGTTTTCCACTCAAATTCAAATTCAATGTGAATTCAAAATTCCCACTGGCACTGCTACATACACTATGATTTATGAATTGAAATCAATTCAATGGACGGACGATTTGAGTTCTGCCAATATGTGCAACGTTACCATACATACTTTCTTCCTAGCACATGGCAATGACCTTATTTTAATAACATGGAAAAAGAAAAAATAATATGGGCGTTAGGGCTATCATGGCTCCTGGATTGTCATGGTTTCCCCCATGTTTTCTTAGATGTTACATGTGGAATCAGACTAACTTACACTCATATTTCTGGTCTGAAATTTACTGGGTAAGCTTCCTTCAAGTACAACTAAAACAAAGCACCAAATATTAATACATACCTCCCAGGGTGCCAATACAAACTTTCAAAAGTGCTGTTAATTTCTTACTCATTCCTGAAAGTTTGATAGTAATGTGTGAACGTTAAAACTTAATGGATTAAGCTCTCAGAAAATATTTGCTTTAAAAGATAATAAAGCATATCTTGTATAACTGAATGGTTTTTATGTAGAAACCATAATTATTTTAAGTTTTATATCTATATAAATAAGTTTCATAAAAATATTACAAAGGGTAGTAAAAGTTACTTGTTTATCATAATCTTGACAACAAAACCAAATGGTGCTGATAAGTGAAATATTGTTAAGAGCATTCTGTTTAAAATTTTTCAGAGGGAATTTTTTTTATTAAAAATAAAGAATAAAAAATCAATAAAATAAGGAAGTGGCTACACCATCAAAACATAAAATGAGGACTATACATGTCACATAGTGTAAATTCTGGCTTAAGCCAAGAGAAGATGAAGAAACAGCATATACTTCCCCAGATGGCAAACAGGAAATTTGGGTGGTGAAAGCAGAGAGGAAAGAATCTCACCTTTTGATTGCAGATGAGAAAGGGAATATAATGAGAAAGAGGAACCTTTTGCAGTACACCTCTCAGCCTGAGGTTCCCCAAAGTTAATTGCTAAGAATAAAATATAGAGAATATGTAATTTAGAAAATATTGGAGTAAGAAACATAAAACTTCTTAACAGTAAAATCTGAGGGGAGACTTTGTGCCAAGGACAATAGACTTGGTGTGAATTTGTTTATACTAAGAATCCCAAAGTGAAGTTCACTCTTTTTTCTCCCACACACTCTCCTTCCCCACACCACACACACAAAGAGAAGTCCTCTTTGATGTTCAAAAAACCCAGAGCCATGCTAGTTTAAAAAATAAATACCTGTGGGCTTCCCTGGTGGCGCAGTGGTTGAGAGTCTGCCTGCCGATGCAGGGGACACGGGTTCGTGCCCCGGTCCCGGAAGATCCCACATGCCGCGGAGCGGCTGGGCCCGTGAGCCATGGCCGCTGAACCTGCGCGTCCGGAGCCTGTGCTCCGCAACGGGAGAGGCCACAACGGTGAGAGGCCCGCGTACCGCAAAAAAAAATAATAATAATAATAAATACATGTGCGTTTGCATGGGTACACATACATACACTCAAGTAAAAACAAAAGAAAAGAATGTAAGCAATCTACATCACAGATTTATAAATGGGCAATGTTAAGAAAAATATGTCTTCAGAATTTGTATCCGTTTCTGTGTACTTTAGACACGACCTATTAGTCTTTGATTGCTTTCATCGTTTTTGGTACAGCAATATGTTCTAGGCTCTGCCACCTGCCAATTTATTGCTTCCTAGCTGCACATTCATCCATCACTACCTGCTTAAAAAGAACTGGCACTGTGAAACTATGATAATGGATTGGCCCATTAGAGCATCTTTTATTGTGAGTGCAAGGTTGAGTCTTGTCAATAAAAGGCACTGAATGCACGTTGCAGGAGGAAAAGGGCTCCTCTTCCTGGTTCTATGTGTGTAGCATTTTTGCTTTTCCCTTTCTCATGCTGAACGGTTGACCAGCTAGCTGGTTGTGTGGAAATATATGTATTGCTTTGCCTAACCACAAGCACAGTTCCCAAAGTCCCAAATGTACATTCGCTTGGCGACCGTAGGACTCCAGCCCAGGCCAGGGGAGGTCTTACAGCCCTGCCAGTGTCGTCATTGTGGTGCTCCAGGCCTTGCACCTGCAGTGGTCTCCCAATTCCCTCTGCATTTCCAACCACCAGCCCACTTGTACCCTGGAGGACTATCCGTGTTTGCCTGGAGAATGTGGACTGGTTCTAGCCCAGTAAATTCCTTTGCCCTGCGTGCAAGATGCCGCAACCACACCTCCTCCAAGGACATCTGAAGTTTGTCTCCCTTCCACATTTGTCTGTCCTTAGATGATTTCACTGAACCCCAGAGTGCCCTTTGGAGTTCTCATTACATCTTTATAGTTACTCCCCTATTATAGCTTAATAATTCTTTATATTAAACTTCCTTCATTTTAATTACTGTCTCCCTCAATTGGAACCAGACTGATACATAGGATCATTTTATATTTACTGTTCAAGAGCTCAAATCAGTTATTTTTCCAAGATTCTGTGATATTTTTAGTGGAGAATTATAGAAAATGTAGATGCAATATCAGTAAATAAAATTGGGATATCTATCCATGTAAACCAAGGAAAACCCTGCTCTCTCTTTCTCTTACCCTACTATCTTAGCTCTCTTCTCTCTCTCTCATATTTTTAATAATATTGAAGACCACTGTAAGGAAAACTCCATCTCATTTTGTTATTTCTTTGCAAGTTTCTTTATTTTCTTCAGTTATGTACAATTAATATATTTTAGAGAAAGATAGGTATGATAATTTTCAGAGGTCCTCTTTAATTAGAACATTTATAAATATTTAGAGGTAAATAATTTTTTCTCAAATTGCAAAAGATAATCCCACTTATATTTCAGCACTAGTTAGGATAGTTCTGCCATAAATGTGTGTACAATATATACGTACACAGCTATGGCAAATAACATGGGCTTTTTGACCAAAATACTTCATCTAAATGTCTAATAGAGACTTGAATCCTAGGACTAGTACAAGACTCTCTATTCTTAAATGTAATAGAATTAATATGAAAAATATTATAAGGTGATGATACCCAAAAGATAAAAAATCAATTTTACATATCACACACTCTCAGAAACTTAAAAGACAAAGGATGAAGAAGCAAATTCTATTTAAAAAATAAAATGATTGAAAACAGTGTCAAATTTAGTAAATGTTTTCCATTATAAGTAAATATATTCACAAATCCTATACATTTTTGGTATATCAATAAATTTTAATTAAAAATAAAGGCAAAAGATAGAGGGAAAATAATTATTTGCAAAAACTGAAAGAAAAAGTGCTTCTGTTATTAACATATAAGAGGGCATGCTGATTGATAAGAAATCATCTTATTAAAAGCTGGTTCCTTGATACTGATGTAGTAACTGTCTTTTGGAAATACTATGAATAAATTTGTCAATAAATAAATATACAGGTACTTTGTATCCATTACAGATGACATGTTGATGATTTGTCAATGTGAATGTTTTCCCTAGAATATAGTGGTCCTATTGAAGTTTATCCAAATCGTTTTCTATAATACGTATTACTATAAATTAATCTATTTTTCATTTTTATCAAAACCACATTTTACTGTATAGTCTTTTATAATAGAATCTACTGCTAATATTCATAGGAAGTGAACATTTTTAATGAATTGATTTATAGAAAACATGTTTGTAAATTACTTATGACTATAGAAATACCAAGTGAGTATATAAAAATGAGCATAAAATATAATTTAAGCATATAGATAATTTTACTTAATTTAGGAAAAACAAACAAAATAAAAGATGTTTTGGAATACCAATTACCTAATAAATCACCTTAAAACAAATAAAAGAAAAGCAGTCTTTCTAATTAGCTCCTAGATTATTAGAACAACCAGACTAATGAGTCTTGAAGTAGCACAATTTGAAACAATTAGATTCCAGAACAATCAATGTCATCCTGTAAAAGCAACATTTTCCCTTACCTTTATTTTGACATCAAGATTATCAAATTTTTAAAACTTGGGTTCAAAAACAATTAGGGAAAAATGCTTTGAATTGTGAAACTTGTTTTTTAAAGCTTATAATGTGACTATGTGTATAAGAATTCATGAGATTTTCCATGAGCTTTGCTGGTTCGCTTTTTATAGTGCAGATCTATGAATAAGTAGGAAGGGCAAAAGTCTCGCATTTTAAAATTATTAAAAATTTTCTAAACAAATATATCTATATCTTAAAACTATGTTCTATTATGTATACAATATTTTCTTGATTATTTCAAATCGGAATTTGATTGTTTTACAAACATTGGTAATTTGTTAATGATGAATTTATTATGAGATACTGAAGATTGCTTAACTGTGCTAGAACGTCAGAAAACTAAACAACAAGCCATTTTCTTTCTAGCTAATTATCATTCTTGGCATCAAAGTGACCACAGAGTCAAAAAAAAAAAGTATTTATTAACTCAGGCTTCTCTAGTTTTTTTTTCTTTTTTTTGAGTGGCATTGTCTACTACACTTTTTTTTTTTCGGTACGCGGGCGTCTCACCGCTGCGGCCTCTCCGGGCTCCAGACGCGCAGGCCCAGAGGCCCACGGGCCCAGCCGCTCCGCGGCATGTGAGATCCTCCCGGGCCCAGCCACTCCGCGGCATGTGAGATCCTCCCGGACCGGGTCACGAACCCACGTTCCCCGCACCGGCCGGCGGACTCCCAACCACTGCGCCACCAGGGAAGCCCTCTACTACACTTTTAATTTAGTCTTAAGCAATACACGTACACAGCTTTCCAATGATAACTGTGTGTATTTGTGTAAGTTTGATGGATTTGCTTCTCTTAGCATTTGAGAAAAAATGAAAAGGATAGCAAAATAATTTTTCTTCCCTTTATTCTCTACCTGTTGTCCTTTGTTTTTTATTTGTTGTGTCTTCTTTTGTTTCATGTTTTTGAGAGACAAAGTGGTCCTTTAGAGAGGATTGCAATGAACGTTTGTTTTCTAGTGTTAATTTGGGGCATGGTATGGACTGATTGGTATTTTTTATTGTCTAAAAATCAGTTATGTAATTCAAATATGTTTCCCCTCCTGTGGGAATGAAACATCAATAACGACAGTTAAGCAGCAATAATAGAAAGATTGCCTGGCGTAATAGCAAGAGAACTTGACTAAACTCATCCACACTAACTGAATTCAGTGATAATCTAACCATGCTGAATACCATTCTCCTCATAAGAAAAAGAATGATACAACTTTTGCTCTACAAAAGGGTTAGTAAAGATAAAATACTTTAAAAATACTATTAAATGAGAAAATTGGTAGAATTGAAATTTATTCAAAGTAATTTTGTAAATACTAACAGCAGCAAACATTTAAGAGTAGTGTCATACATTACAAGTTCTTAACATGGGGCCCATACCCTTCTAAAGAGATTCTGATGAGCTATGAGTTGTCTGTGTACGCTGGATAGTGCATAGAAACAACACTGTCACTGTGTATGCAGATGAGGGTGGAAGCAGGTTAATGTCTCTCATTCAATGCTTAAAGGAAACCATTACTTATAAAATAAAAATTGAAAGTTACAAAAACCAATATAAACATATTATTGATGTTGGGTTTTTTTTTTTATTGGAGTTTTTTTGGTCAGATTCTTGATTTATTTTGATTGGTTTGAAACATTAAGCTTTTTTTAAATCTCTGGAGCAATAATTCAATAAATTGCATTTATCATTTTTCTTCAAGTTAGTATTTGTTTACCAAATTATTTTATTTCAAAACTATTGTTTGAAAGACAATGAAATGATACCTTTGAGAATGCAAATCAAGAAAAAGAAAGAATAATTAGATAAACAGGAGTAAAAATTAAATCCCTGTTTTATAATATGATATTTGTGTGTTCTAATAATTTGAAAATCTGGATGATATGAGCAGTATTGGGGAGAAGATACACAAATACATTTAAATTCTCAAGTCTTTTCAACAAATTTTGCTGTTGCAAATGGGTATTCATAGGGAGGAAATGGAAAACTCTACCTTAACCTCACACCTTATACAAAGATTATTTCAAAATGTATCATATATTTAAATGTCAACCTAAAGCAACAAAACTTTTAGAAGCAGAGGAGAAGAAATTCTCTTCTATGGCTAGGCAAAGAGTTCTTAAGTATGTCACCAAAAGCCCAATCCATAAGAGAAAACATATTCAGTATTTTTAGGAGAATAACAAAACAATATTTTAAAACCTATTAATATTTTCCTTAGATATAGTGATATAATATACACATAATGTAAAAATATGTGTAAACTTTTCATTTGATGCTAAGAAGTCCTTTGACAAAACTTAAATTTTGGATTACAAATAAAATGAGTCAAAATGCACACATAATATAAATAGTAAGAATGAAATAATGTACTCAAATCAACAGTCAAAATCTCACTTGATACTGAAACACACATGGTAGTATAATTTAAAACAGTAATGAGAAAGGAATTCCTGCTTTCCACACTATCAATGCATAGTGTTCTGAAGCTTAGGTCCACACAATAATATATAAAATACGTACAAAACAGAGTTACTGGAAAGAAGAAAATTTATTTGAGAAGATAAGATTATCTAGTAAAATACTGACAAATAAATATGACAGAATTTTAAATTTTCTTAAAGGCACATTTAAAAATATTTTTAAAAGAGGAGAGGCTGCTATCCAACAGGCATAAGGTTTCCATTAAGCTGGGTGAATAAGCTCTAGAAATCTGCATGCGACATTGTCTCTATAGTTAACGATACTTAAAAATGTGTTAAGAGGGTCGATCTCATGTCAAGTGCTCTTATCACAAAGTTTTTAGTATGTCAAAGAGAAACTGATGAAATTAATTTTAATGTTTATTTGACACAATATATACAGAATATTGTGATTTTCACATGTAATGAATTAAAAATCAAAAGGGATATATTTTATATGTTTTCTCATACTATGAAAATCACTCCCATCCCACTTCCCACAGGCTCAAACAGCTGGACAAGATGACAAGTTAAAAGGTCTCCTATATCTATCTGCTTTGGGTAGATAATAACATTCATTATAGAAAATCAAAATAGCAGAATAGCTGCAGTGTATTCTGGAGGAAATCAGACATTTCCTTAATGGCCTATGTGGGTAAACAGAAGTTTTATTTCTCTTCTTAGTGTGTAAATGGCCAGAATGGGGAGGAGAGGAAGGAGAAAATTTTTCATTAGTTTGCAAAATGTGAATATAATAAATGAGCTGACATTAGGGCAATTTGTCTTTTCTGTTTGGTGTAAATAGTTATTTTTCAAATTAATGATTCCCATTATCTTGACTTATACCAAATCTCTTTTCCAGAAGTAAAGTGTAATAGCAGTGATTTTTAGATTCTTTCATACCAATACACTGTCTAATGTAAAGACATTGACATTGTCTCCATGTAAAAGTATTCTTTTGACTAAATTTCTGTGATCCCACAGTGTGATCCCTGGTTTCTCTTCATTTTCCTTTCTCTCTTGTGTCCTATACTTTTCATTTTTTCAGACTCACTCTTCCTGCTATCCTCCACAAATACGTCTTAAATACAGTTCGTATTCAAGTGACTTCTAGATCTTTATGCCAGTTCTTTCTCTTGTATTTTAAGCTATAGGTCCAACTAATTAGATAAAATACTCACTCGGGTGTCCTATGGTCACACCAGATTTGTTCCCAAGCCCGCCTTTTTTTTACAGTGTCCCCAGCAAAATGACTACAGTTCACCAAGTCGTGCAAGAAAGACAAATGGATATTATCGTTAATTCCTTCTAGGCTTTTATTCTTTATATCCAATCAATCATTAAGTTCAGTTGATTCCATCTCCTAAATTTTTCTGTAATCTGTCATCGTACCCTATCCCCACTCTTACTAAGCTCTCAAGGGCCAGCAACACTTGCGCAGTGAACCTTAGTTCTGCTGAGGGACGTTCCTGTAAAATCAAATGTTGAATTACCCGATCTCACAGCCGACATGCAGAGATATACTATGGTTGTTCATTAGTTATCGTTAGGTAAGCCTGTAGGCACGTAAACCGCTTCTATTACAGTCAGTTTTAAGTTTTGCGGCAATGGTCAGAAGAATATATTGTGTACCTTCTTAGAAATGATAAAAAGACCTTACTTTGGTGACATCGACCTACCCTTAGAGAAAATTGGGGACCTGGGAAACTGTATCTCCATCTGGAAGCATGTTGTACCATCTTCAGTTTATGCAAACACTTCAGTAATTTATATGTACTTTCTCATTTAAAATAACACATCCTGTCACTGATGGTTGCTGTCTTTTTGTATAGCACATCCAGGAGTTTTGTTTACCAACCGGTTGCTCCCAAGCTTGCTAACTAGGTCTTCTATCTTCATACCCACACTAAGGATGCCCATAGAATGAGCCTTTTAAAATGCAAAACTTCCCCCAATAATTTGGGATTCTAAATAAAATACTTTTGTCTTTCCCAGTTTAAAACTTGTGAGTGGCCATTTGTGTGAAGTCCAAACTCTGTAAAATGCCCTCCTTAAATAAATGTTTGTGTGGCCACCAGTCAACTCTGAAGTAAAATCTAATTTCAGTTTAGATGCCAGGTCCTCTGACCCCAAAAGTTTAAGTATTATGTACTTTAGGTGTTTTATTATACGCTTTTATTCTGTACTTTAGGTATTAGGTCCTTACTCAACACTCTAAGTTTGCAGTCCTGCTTCTACCTCTATTCCACTAGAATGTAAACAGTGGTGAGAGAGACACTCTTGACCCCAGCCACCATGGGACACCCAGACCTGAGATGACGTGGCATGTTCCAAGTGTCAATGAAATATTTGTTAAATGGATACATTTGGGATATTAATTAGATATTTTCATAATTTAATTTTAAATTTATATATGATGATGTTATGTGAACTTATAAAGACTGATTAAAATTTAATTTGTCAAAGGAAAAAAAAAATATGTTGAGATAAAAATCTAATAACGTATAATTTGTAACAGAATATGGGTAGATTTCTACAAGTTAATGGCAAAACATTGCAATGTCTATGGCTTTTATATACATCTAGTAGTGTGAAAACTTATTTTTTTAAAACAGAGTAGCTCTGCCCCTGTCTAGGACCAAAATATTAGAATATCATGAGCATCTCAACATTTTTCCCCTAAAAACATTCTAAACAAAGAAAGAAAACAGACTACAGACTCAATTATCTTGTCGCTCTATTATGTTATTAATTAGCACTTTGACCTTTTGAACAGGTGTTCAACAACCTTTTTGAATTCTATAGATTTATTTTGTCAAACAGATCTGATTTGGAATCTGATTTGGAAGTACTGTAAGAAGTGACGGTCTTAACTAGATAAGCAATTTTGATAAGATTTTAAAAATCCTTCCACATATTCATTTACTGCAACTCCTACTTTTTGGTTAATTAATATAGCTTGCATTGAGAGAAATTATTTATTAAGCACATTTCAAGGAATTAATAATTTACATCAATTGATACTCAGTACCTGTGTATTGATTTATAGTTTATAATTCAATTTATAGTTCATAATAATTCAAAAATGTGTTCCTCAACTAACCTTGGAAGTAGGTTTCACTGATATCTGCCATTAGAGGTAAGGAAACAGACTCAATTGAGTTGTTTGCTCCAAATCACAGTATATAACACTTGCTTATTGACTAGCTTTCAAAAAATTGCATGTTTAACAAAGGCCATACCTATAGTTTGTGGAGAAATGAGTATTGGACTGATTTAAAATCAGGCTATTTAATCTGGGAATGACATTTTAGTAAGCTGGTCCATGGGTGCCTCTTAAAAAAAAAAAGCCATAATGAAAGGTAATTAATAGAAGGAAAATGATTATATGTCTTCCTTGATTATCTTTATCTTACAATTTTATTTGTCAATTATATCTAAATAAAGTTGAAAAAAGGCTCTGGGGGGCACATATACTACTCATATTTCACACCAGCTGTTGCATCAGCTTACATTCAAATTCTGACCCTGCAATTTTACCTACCTAAGATATATAACTGACTTGAAGCTTAATATAAGAAAATATGAAGTTGGGACAATGATAAGTTTTATCCCACAAGATTGTTGCAAAGATCAGCTATGCTAATATATAGAACAAACCCCGGCCAATAGGTAAGTTCTCAGTGAAAGGTGGTTATTGTTAGGTTCTCTATGCTTACAAAGTATATTTCCATTGTAGACTTCAAAGTAGTATAGACAGGAAATCACATGTACTGTGTCAGAGGGAAATTGGACAAAATTCTGCCCAGAGAGCAAAAAGAAATGAAAAAGCTACAGTTTCAGAATTTGTCAAACATAGCTGTTCTTTGTATGAGCTTTGCATTTTGATTTCTTTGCTTCTCTCATAAATGTATAAGGCCAGAGATAGGCTCCAGGTAAGTAGATATAAGTATATAGTTTAGAAATCTAACCAATGCAACAAATAGGGATTTTTCTTAGAATTTTATTTGAAAATTAAAATGAAAAACTTTCCATTGTTATATTAAAATAAAAAATCAATATCCTCACTCAAGACTTGAAGGTAGGGCTTCCCTGATGGCGCAGTGGTTGAGAGTCCGCCTGCCGATGCAGGGGACATGGGTTCATGCCCCGGTCCAGGAAGATCCCACATGCCACGGAGTGGCTGGGCCCGTGAGCCATGGCTGCTAAGCCTGTGCGTCCGGAGCCTGTGCTCCACAACGGGAGGAGAGGCCACAGCAGTGAGAGGCTCGTGTACCGCAAAAAAAAAAAAAAGACTTGAAGGTATATTAATGTTGACCCCTTTTTAGAGATTTGCGTTTTCAAGAAAAATGTATGTTCGAGGCTGGTTCAATAGAATTAATGATACCCACTATGTGACTGATTCTATTATGTCAGTCAGTGGGTTCCTATTTTTGTAAAGTGGTGGAACCCAATAAAACATATGGAAACCCGGTTTACAAAGCAGTTTATAAGTGGAGGTATGTTCACTGAAAAAGACAGGAGAAACCTGTACATATTCCATTTACCTATACATATGTATAGGGTAGTTTGGTTTTTAACATCTTTATTGGGGTATAATTGCTTTACAATGGTGTGTTAGTTTCTGCTTTATAAGAAAGTGAATCAGTTATACATATACATATGTTCCCATATCTCTTCCCTCTTGCGTCTCCCTCCCTCCCACCCTCCCTATCCCACCCCTCCAGGCGGTCACAAAGCACCTAGCTGATCTCCCTGTGCTATGCGGCTGCTTCCCACTAGCTATCTACCTTACGTTTGGTAGAGTATATATGTCCATGCCTCTCTCTCGCTTTGTCACAGCTCACCCTGGTAGTTTGGTTTTTAAAGTATTTTAAAATATATACAAAGTCAAAATCTCTCAAGTGTTCTTGACCCTTCATACAGGAAGGGAAAACATTTTCAACATTTAGTCAGAGGCATGTGTCTAAAACAGAAAGTCAGGTAGTAAGATAAATTATTCCTTGTCTAAACATCAAGGCTGCATATGCCAACAAGATTAACGTGATTTTTTTTTACAATTTGCTATCCATCTTAATTGAGCAAATATATATATAACAGGATTACTCACAGTATTCAGGACACCATCCTATGCAAATCCCAACAAGACAATGTTTTCCCGAAGAAAACACGTAAAAATGTGTACTGCTTATATGACAAGCACTTTGACAAGCTAAGACATTGAATCCTAAAGATGAATCCTAAAAGTTAAGTATTAGTATCTCCATTTAAAAAAAAATGTTATTGGAGCATAGTTGATTTACAATGTTGTGTTAGTTTCAAGTGTATAGCAAAGTGAATCGTCTGGCGGTCCAGTGGTTAAGAATTCGTGCTTCCAGTGGAGGGGGCACAGGCTTGATCCCTAGTTAGGGATCTAAGATCCCACAAGCAAGACGTGCGATGCGGGCAAAAAAATTAAAAAGTTAAAAAAAAAAAAAAGTATCTCCAGTTTTTAAGCTTAGAAAATTAAGTGGTAAAGGCAGAATTCAGAGTATCAGACTTCCAAGTCCTTGCCCTTTGCCCTGGCTATACAAAATCTTATAATAACCCAGAATAAAATAATTATCCTCATACGATGAACATTTATTATTGTAGGCATGAATTGAATAAAAATGTTTTCTTTTATTAGATTATTTAATTAACACTACATGATTATGATTTAATTAAGAATGTGTTATGAGGGAAAAGATAAATCAATGTAGAGAAATAATGTACAAATTGCATTAGTTTCACAAGGTTCTTTATGCATGTGGGGAGATACCCTTTGAAGTGTAACATTATAAATTATGGGTCTGTCATCTTGTAACTAAGGATATTTTTGTTTGACACATTGTTAAAAGCACTTTCATTCTAGAAAATTCAAAACAATAACTTCTATAGTCAATTTACTTTAATTTCCAGAATTAATCACAATCTCATTATTTGATCTTGACAGCACATCTCTTTTTTGACAATAATTAACTACTTGACTGACACTTTCATGTCTTGAAAGCAAAGAACTAATTGTCGTTTGTTCATAGTTGCATTATTTCACTTTTTTATGATCTGAGATAGAGAGAGGGATTTATTTGATGTGGAACACTTTTCCTATAATCTTTGTGGGTCAAGGAAATCATGTACATTGCCCCTAAGCTTTAAATGCATTACTTCCTCCAATCAATTTAAAAGCTCATTACTTTAGCAAATACTCTAGTAAGACAATAAGCTTACCACAGCTATGCTGTCAATATAAGCAGGAAATATATAACTTCAGCAAATCATAATGGTTGGTATTCAGATAAGAAAGGGAGAAGGAAAAAAGGAAGGAAGGGAGAAATCCAGGCAGGAAGGATGGGAGGATGTTTTCTAATGAACTTAGCTTATGGAAATCTTCTCCTCTGTTAACAAGAGTTTATTTATTATGTAATATTAAAATGTTCTTTTGAAAGGAGCAAGTAAACATATATATATATATATATATATATAAAATGGCCAGAATGGGGAGGAGAGGAAGGAGAAAATTTTTCATTAGTTTGCAAAATGTGAATATAATAAATGAGCTGACATTAGGGCAATTTGTCTTTTCTGTTTGGTGTAAATAGTTATTTTTCAAATTAATGATTCCCATTATCTTGACTTATACCAAATCTCTTTTCCAGAAGTAAAGTGTAATAGCAGTGATTTTTAGATTCTTTCATACCAATACACTGTCTAATGTAAAGACATTGACATTGTCTCCATGTAAAAGTATTCTTTTGACTAAATTTCTGTGATCCCACAGTGTGATCCCTGGTTTCTCTTCATTTTCCTTTCTCTCTTGTGTCCTATACTTTTCATTTTTTCAGACTCACTCTTCCTGCTATCCTCCACAAATACGTCTTAAATACAGTTCGTATTCAAGTGACTTCTAGATCTTTATGCCAGTTCTTTCTCTTGTATTTTAAGCTATAGGTCCAACTAATTAGATAAAATACTCACTCGGGTGTCCTATGGTCACACCAGATTTGTTCCCAAGCCCGCCTTTTTTTTACAGTGTCCCCAGCAAAATGACTACAGTTCACCAAGTCGTGCAAGAAAGACAAATGGATATTATCGTTAATTCCTTCTAGGCTTTTATTCTTTATATCCAATCAATCATTAAGTTCAGTTGATTCCATCTCCTAAATTTTTCTGTAATCTGTCATCGTACCCTATCCCCACTCTTACTAAGCTCTCAAGGGCCAGCAACACTTGCGCAGTGAACCTTAGTTCTGCTGAGGGACGTTCCTGTAAAATCAAATGTTGAATTACCCGATCTCACAGCCGACATGCAGAGATATACTATGGTTGTTCATTAGTTATCGTTAGGTAAGCCTGTAGGCACGTAAACCGCTTCTATTACAGTCAGTTTTAAGTTTTGCGGCAATGGTCAGAAGAATATATTGTGTACCTTCTTAGAAATGATAAAAAGACCTTACTTTGGTGACATCGACCTACCCTTAGAGAAAATTGGGGACCTGGGAAACTGTATCTCCATCTGGAAGCATGTTGTACCATCTTCAGTTTATGCAAACACTTCAGTAATTTATATGTACTTTCTCATTTAAAATAACACATCCTGTCACTGATGGTTGCTGTCTTTTTGTATAGCACATCCAGGAGTTTTGTTTACCAACCGGTTGCTCCCAAGCTTGCTAACTAGGTCTTCTATCTTCATACCCACACTAAGGATGCCCATAGAATGAGCCTTTTAAAATGCAAAACTTCCCCCAATAATTTGGGATTCTAAATAAAATACTTTTGTCTTTCCCAGTTTAAAACTTGTGAGTGGCCATTTGTGTGAAGTCCAAACTCTGTAAAATGCCCTCCTTAAATAAATGTTTGTGTGGCCACCAGTCAACTCTGAAGTAAAATCTAATTTCAGTTTAGATGCCAGGTCCTCTGACCCCAAAAGTTTAAGTATTATGTACTTTAGGTGTTTTATTATACGCTTTTATTCTGTACTTTAGGTATTAGGTCCTTACTCAACACTCTAAGTTTGCAGTCCTGCTTCTACCTCTATTCCACTAGAATGTAAACAGTGGTGAGAGAGACACTCTTGACCCCAGCCACCATGGGACACCCAGACCTGAGATGACGTGGCATGTTCCAAGTGTCAATGAAATATTTGTTAAATGGATACATTTGGGATATTAATTAGATATTTTCATAATTTAATTTTAAATTTATATATGATGATGTTATGTGAACTTATAAAGACTGATTAAAATTTAATTTGTCAAAGGAAAAAAAAAATATGTTGAGATAAAAATCTAATAACGTATAATTTGTAACAGAATATGGGTAGATTTCTACAAGTTAATGGCAAAACATTGCAATGTCTATGGCTTTTATATACATCTAGTAGTGTGAAAACTTATTTTTTTAAAACAGAGTAGCTCTGCCCCTGTCTAGGACCAAAATATTAGAATATCATGAGCATCTCAACATTTTTCCCCTAAAAACATTCTAAACAAAGAAAGAAAACAGACTACAGACTCAATTATCTTGTCGCTCTATTATGTTATTAATTAGCACTTTGACCTTTTGAACAGGTGTTCAACAACCTTTTTGAATTCTATAGATTTATTTTGTCAAACAGATCTGATTTGGAATCTGATTTGGAAGTACTGTAAGAAGTGACGGTCTTAACTAGATAAGCAATTTTGATAAGATTTTAAAAATCCTTCCACATATTCATTTACTGCAACTCCTACTTTTTGGTTAATTAATATAGCTTGCATTGAGAGAAATTATTTATTAAGCACATTTCAAGGAATTAATAATTTACATCAATTGATACTCAGTACCTGTGTATTGATTTATAGTTTATAATTCAATTTATAGTTCATAATAATTCAAAAATGTGTTCCTCAACTAACCTTGGAAGTAGGTTTCACTGATATCTGCCATTAGAGGTAAGGAAACAGACTCAATTGAGTTGTTTGCTCCAAATCACAGTATATAACACTTGCTTATTGACTAGCTTTCAAAAAATTGCATGTTTAACAAAGGCCATACCTATAGTTTGTGGAGAAATGAGTATTGGACTGATTTAAAATCAGGCTATTTAATCTGGGAATGACATTTTAGTAAGCTGGTCCATGGGTGCCTCTTAAAAAAAAAAAGCCATAATGAAAGGTAATTAATAGAAGGAAAATGATTATATGTCTTCCTTGATTATCTTTATCTTACAATTTTATTTGTCAATTATATCTAAATAAAGTTGAAAAAAGGCTCTGGGGGGCACATATACTACTCATATTTCACACCAGCTGTTGCATCAGCTTACATTCAAATTCTGACCCTGCAATTTTACCTACCTAAGATATATAACTGACTTGAAGCTTAATATAAGAAAATATGAAGTTGGGACAATGATAAGTTTTATCCCACAAGATTGTTGCAAAGATCAGCTATGCTAATATATAGAACAAACCCCGGCCAATAGGTAAGTTCTCAGTGAAAGGTGGTTATTGTTAGGTTCTCTATGCTTACAAAGTATATTTCCATTGTAGACTTCAAAGTAGTATAGACAGGAAATCACATGTACTGTGTCAGAGGGAAATTGGACAAAATTCTGCCCAGAGAGCAAAAAGAAATGAAAAAGCTACAGTTTCAGAATTTGTCAAACATAGCTGTTCTTTGTATGAGCTTTGCATTTTGATTTCTTTGCTTCTCTCATAAATGTATAAGGCCAGAGATAGGCTCCAGGTAAGTAGATATAAGTATATAGTTTAGAAATCTAACCAATGCAACAAATAGGGATTTTTCTTAGAATTAAGAGGCCACAGCAGTGAGAGGCTCGTGTACCGCAAAAAAAAAAAAAAGACTTGAAGGTATATTAATGTTGACCCCTTTTTAGAGATTTGCGTTTTCAAGAAAAATGTATGTTCGAGGCTGGTTCAATAGAATTAATGATACCCACTATGTGACTGATTCTATTATGTCAGTCAGTGGGTTCCTATTTTTGTAAAGTGGTGGAACCCAATAAAACATATGGAAACCCGGTTTACAAAGCAGTTTATAAGTGGAGGTATGTTCACTGAAAAAGACAGGAGAAACCTGTACATATTCCATTTACCTATACATATGTATAGGGTAGTTTGGTTTTTAACATCTTTATTGGGGTATAATTGCTTTACAATGGTGTGTTAGTTTCTGCTTTATAAGAAAGTGAATCAGTTATACATATACATATGTTCCCATATCTCTTCCCTCTTGCGTCTCCCTCCCTCCCACCCTCCCTATCCCACCCCTCCAGGCGGTCACAAAGCACCTAGCTGATCTCCCTGTGCTATGCGGCTGCTTCCCACTAGCTATCTACCTTACGTTTGGTAGAGTATATATGTCCATGCCTCTCTCTCGCTTTGTCACAGCTCACCCTGGTAGTTTGGTTTTTAAAGTATTTTAAAATATATACAAAGTCAAAATCTCTCAAGTGTTCTTGACCCTTCATACAGGAAGGGAAAACATTTTCAACATTTAGTCAGAGGCATGTGTCTAAAACAGAAAGTCAGGTAGTAAGATAAATTATTCCTTGTCTAAACATCAAGGCTGCATATGCCAACAAGATTAACGTGATTTTTTTTTACAATTTGCTATCCATCTTAATTGAGCAAATATATATATAACAGGATTACTCACAGTATTCAGGACACCATCCTATGCAAATCCCAACAAGACAATGTTTTCCCGAAGAAAACACGTAAAAATGTGTACTGCTTATATGACAAGCACTTTGACAAGCTAAGACATTGAATCCTAAAGATGAATCCTAAAAGTTAAGTATTAGTATCTCCATTTAAAAAAAAATGTTATTGGAGCATAGTTGATTTACAATGTTGTGTTAGTTTCAAGTGTATAGCAAAGTGAATCGTCTGGCGGTCCAGTGGTTAAGAATTCGTGCTTCCAGTGGAGGGGGCACAGGCTTGATCCCTAGTTAGGGATCTAAGATCCCACAAGCAAGACGTGCGATGCGGGCAAAAAAATTAAAAAGTTAAAAAAAAAAAAAAGTATCTCCAGTTTTTAAGCTTAGAAAATTAAGTGGTAAAGGCAGAATTCAGAGTATCAGACTTCCAAGTCCTTGCCCTTTGCCCTGGCTATACAAAATCTTATAATAACCCAGAATAAAATAATTATCCTCATACGATGAACATTTATTATTGTAGGCATGAATTGAATAAAAATGTTTTCTTTTATTAGATTATTTAATTAACACTACATGATTATGATTTAATTAAGAATGTGTTATGAGGGAAAAGATAAATCAATGTAGAGAAATAATGTACAAATTGCATTAGTTTCACAAGGTTCTTTATGCATGTGGGGAGATACCCTTTGAAGTGTAACATTATAAATTATGGGTCTGTCATCTTGTAACTAAGGATATTTTTGTTTGACACATTGTTAAAAGCACTTTCATTCTAGAAAATTCAAAACAATAACTTCTATAGTCAATTTACTTTAATTTCCAGAATTAATCACAATCTCATTATTTGATCTTGACAGCACATCTCTTTTTTGACAATAATTAACTACTTGACTGACACTTTCATGTCTTGAAAGCAAAGAACTAATTGTCGTTTGTTCATAGTTGCATTATTTCACTTTTTTATGATCTGAGATAGAGAGAGGGATTTATTTGATGTGGAACACTTTTCCTATAATCTTTGTGGGTCAAGGAAATCATGTACATTGCCCCTAAGCTTTAAATGCATTACTTCCTCCAATCAATTTAAAAGCTCATTACTTTAGCAAATACTCTAGTAAGACAATAAGCTTACCACAGCTATGCTGTCAATATAAGCAGGAAATATATAACTTCAGCAAATCATAATGGTTGGTATTCAGATAAGAAAGGGAGAAGGAAAAAAGGAAGGAAGGGAGAAATCCAGGCAGGAAGGATGGGAGGATGTTTTCTAATGAACTTAGCTTATGGAAATCTTCTCCTCTGTTAACAAGAGTTTATTTATTATGTAATATTAAAATGTTCTTTTGAAAGGAGCAAGTAAACATATATATATATATATATATATATATTTAGCTGTGGCCTCTCACGTTGACGCACAGGCTCAGCGGCCATGGCTGACGGGCCTAGCCGCTCCGCGGAATGTGGGGTCTTCCTGGACCGGGGCATGAACCCATGTCCCCTGCATCGGCAGGCGGACTCTCAATCACTGCGCCACCAGGGAAGCCCCAAGTAAACATATTTTTAACCTGAAAAAATATTTTCATATTCTCCACCAGTTTGAGATATCCTCTGCAATATCCATAAAGATTTTGGTAAAGCAATTTTAATAAAAGCTAATAATAAGAAGAATATAATAATGATAATGATCATTTTTCTGAATAATAATATAAAAAACTTATCCCTTATTTTTTTCTAGGTGATTCAGACCATCAGTGCAGTGGATAGAGATGAATCCATAGAAGATCACCACTTTTACTTTAATGTATCTGTGGTAGAAAATAACTCAAGTTTTACAATCATAGATAATCAAGGTAATGCCATTCACTCATAATAACTTTCTATCCATTCTTCTTTGAGAATCTTGTTTAATTTTAAGGAAATTTGTAACATTACTTTTTATACTATACCTGAAATATGATAATGTTGAGAAATAAAGCAAGGAGTGGCAATGGAAATTGGAAACAAAACTCAAAGTAGTGTCCTAGGAATATCATTTCCCCATTTCCCACTGGATTTCTTTAAATTAGAAGCACTTTTTCAAGTCGTCATTGGCTATAGGCCCCTGTAAAGTCTGAATGACCTTGCAAATATAATTGCGGTTCTGACACCATGGTTCCTTTCACGTCTTCACATAACTCAAACTTCAACCCATGTCTGGGGAAGAAAATGATATATAATCATGTTAGCTTGATTGATTGAAAGATATTTGGAGTCATTAATTAGGAGCTATAAGTATTTGGAATTGGCTTAAGACTATGCTTTTTCCTTCAAAACGAAGTGATTATATCAGCCTGAGAACAAAATGTTCTGAAGGATTTTGTACAGAGGGACAGAATTCCTTTTCCTTCCATATAGAAGGGGAATAACTTTTTACAAAGCCACTCTGTTCTTTTTTCCTTCACTTCAGTAAAATATTTTTTTATCATTACATGGATTTCTATTCTAATTTTGCTTCATATCTCAAAGATATGAAACACTGTAGGATTCATTACTCAAGCATCTATAACCAAACACCTGCAGCTGTCCTTCCTTACAACTGAGTTTAAGCTCCATATAAGGGGAGATCTGTTATGGGAGAATAAATGCAGACACGTTCTTTTCCTTTTGCCTTTGTCAAATTCCCCAGTGAAGGAAACTCAAATAGATTTAGGATTTAAAAAAATGCAAATATTAATATAAGAAATAAGCTGTGGGTTAGATTTGTTTATGTAAATATAAAATAAGTTAGTGGGACAAAATAAATATATTGAACGTAAAGAGAATAATTGATTTGGTTTAATGTTTGCAGTTACAAGGAATTTAATGAAATACATACCAAAAATATATAAACTCTCTCACCTCTTCAATCTGCCTAGTGAATAAAATTACAAGAGTTTTATAGACTTCAAGAGCATGATGGAGAATTAGTTTTTAAAAGGTGATTTGGGAAAAGTCATAAGTAGGCATACATTTCAAAAGACTTCCATTTATTTGCATTTGCCTATTTCAAAGTCTTCCATTTATGTGTTTCCATTTATTTGTTTGTGTCTTCTAAAATTTGTTTCATTGCCACAGAAAATATTTCAGGGAATGCCACTACCAAAAATCAAAGTCAAGTCGGGGGGAAACACTAGTACTGAGACACAATAAACTGCACTGGAAAAGACTATTTAGAATATTTTGGGATTGAGGGAGAAGCAATTTCAAATGTGTTGAAGTATATATTGTTTATTTTTGTTAATTTTTTGAATGTTCTGTCTAGGTGAATTAATCAGTACTACCAAGGTTTAACGATTCTCTGAAATTTAAGTAGAAAATGGGTTAATAGTGTCAAAGTGAAATGAAACATTCTAATAGAATCTTTTACACCAAGTAAAATGAATTCTTTTGTCTTATTAGTAAATACATTATTTGAGACCACTTGCTGTGATAGGGAGATGACTTGAAAACCTTGTGTATTTATGGTATTTGTGAAAATAATGAGTTTCTACTAGAAAAAGCCCTGTCCTGAGTATTTAACCCGAATGAAACTGATACTGTCATTATAAAGTTAATGCTAATACCCCCTATTTACTATTATATCTAATTAAAATGTTGTTTTCTTTTCTGTGTTCCACATGTACATTTCATATATTTATCAAAAAACATTTTGGAACTGATTCATATACTTTATCTAATTTTTAAATTGGGATTTAGGCAATGTCAAAATCAATAATGACTTTTTGAGTTGATCTCTTGTCTTTTTTATCAGAAATTTGCTCTTCCCTATTTGAACTTATTTGATCTCTACACTGCTGCCTCTAGTACATTTAACTGGTATGAATTTCTTTTGTATTATTGAAAAAATCATGCACATGGATTTTTGTTTTAGATAACACAGCTGTAATTTTGACTAATAGAACTGGTTTCAGCCTTCAAGAAGAGCCTGTCTTCTACATATCCATCCTAATTGCTGACAATGGAATCCCATCACTTACAAGCACAAACACCCTTACCATACACGTCTGTGCCTGTGATGACACTGGTAGCACGCAGACCTGCAGTAATAAAGATCTTATGCTTTCCATGGGATTCAGGACAGAAGTCATAATTGCTATTCTGATATGCATTATGATAATATGTGGTAAGTTGTGTGAACTGAGCATATCTTCATTTATTGACAGTAACGTGATAAATATAGAAAAGAGTTAATTCCATTATAATGGTATGTGTGGTCTTGTGTGTGTGTCTGCATTTAATTGCCTTCTTAATGTGTTACAATTCTAAAATCAAGTGGAGTGAATGAAAAATAGAGTGAATATGCACTTCAGGTTGAAAATAGATGATCCTTGAATTCTATATGAGTATACCTGTGCCCATCCTTTTAAGAGTGTTTTGGACACACACATTGCAACGTATGTAGCAATATAAAAATTAGTAATAATAATGATGAGATTCCATTGAGTGCCTATTATACTCCAGGAGAGTGTCCTAAGTGCTTTACAGAAGTTATGCAGTTTGATCCTCAAGATAACCTTAAGAAGTGGCGACTATTATCACCTTCATTGCATAGATGAAGAAAGTGAAATTCCAAGAGTTATATGGTTTACAAAGAGTCATGCAGCTAGTAAATGAAGTGCTAATATTCCATAACACACCTCTATCCAACATGATACTGGAGCTCACTGAAGCCTAGGAGCATTGAGGAAGTAAATGTTAAGATGAAAAAATGTAAAAGAGAGGGTCTTACTTAAAGTGCTAAACACAAAAGAAATAGTAAAATAGCTCCACCTGTTTTTGTTTGTTTTTGTTGCTGCTGTTGTTTTCACAAGGAGATAAGTTATTCTTATTTTACGGATGAGGCAAATGAGGCCCCAAATGTTTTAGCCAGGCTTTCAAAACTACATGCATCTAGCAAAACATTTTCCCTTTCTTTAACATACCAGTATATATAATCTAAACCCTTCTCTTGCTTTCCCTCATAACTTCATATCAAAGCCAACACAACTTTACAGAGTGTTGACAGCAATGGTATCAGCCATGGGTTCTGGAATCCCAAACTCACTGCTCAAAGGGACATACAAAATGTTTCAGGATTTGCTTTGCCTTCACTCTTCTCGTCTGTCTCAAAGCTTTCCTCTTTTACCATTCCTCTTTTACCATTCAAAGTTACCCTTCATTTCTACCTAGCTTCAGTTTTTCAAAATTATTTTTAATGATCTTTGATCATGAAACTGAATTTAGAGCTACATAGCTAGATATCAGAAGCAAGAAGTAGTAAAAACAGTATAATGTTTGCAGGATGCAAGTACTAAGTTACTCACCGGTACAGAACTAAACCTAGTCCCGAAACCCTGCAAGTAAATACCAACGGCAGCCTCACAGTCAAGGGCACGAGTAATACTGAGAAGGTGGGAAATCAGGGTAAACCAGTAGTCAGCAGTTTCCTGTGAAAGTTTCAAGAATACGCTCTTCAATTTTCATAGATTGAAAAAGTATTTATTAGATCCCTTTCTATTTCAACCATATACCTCTGCTGTATTAAAGTACAGTGCCAGGATTCAAACATGATGGCCTTATTTCAAGAACACTATTTCAATTTCTTTAAATGTAAAATTTATATAAAATATGGCCTAATGTATTTCTCTTTGTGATAATATTAATAACATTACTTCCTGTTTCAATTCTTATAGATGAAATGCTGTACAGCTACATAAGATCCAAGATTGTGTAAGGATTGGCTATCCATGAAACACACAGAAACACACACATATACACACGCACTTTTCTTTAAAATTTAAAAATTTTAAAAAGCATTCTGAAATTGTTCTATTTCTACACAATGCTAAAATTATCTTATATAATTGATCGATGTGGACATACCAGTGTTACGTTTCAGAAACCTGATAGGTTTGGAATTTCTGAAATTAATATAGTATAACAAAGCATGGATTCTGAACCAACTTTCTGGTTTTGAATGCCAGCTTTTTGTTTCCTAGCTGTGTGACTCTGGGTATGTGACTTAATCTCTCTGCACTTCAGTTTCCTTATCTTTAATAGAGAATTATAATAAAATACGGGTATCATAACTAATCAATGAATAAATGTAAAGCTTTCAGAAAAATGACTGGTACATACTTTGTAGTCAATAAACATTAACTTAGAAAATAATTATGCCACAGAATTTGTCTCAATGGCGAAAAACAAATCAGTTCTGTGTACTTAACTTCCACTAACATGGATCATTGGTTACCGAGATTGGCAGATGCATATAGATTCTGCTTTGTTCCATTTTCAATATATAAGAAAAATATAAAATTTTTAATCTTAAATTGATCATCAAAAACAATGCACTATATATATATATATATATATATGTGTGTGC
>NW_020174135.1:9904079-9952105 GCF_003031525.2 Neophocaena asiaeorientalis asiaeorientalis
CCAGCCGCTCTGCGGCACGCGGGATCCTCCGGTACCGGGGCACAAACCTGTGTCCCCTGCATCAGCAGGCGGACTCTCAACCACGGCGCCACCAGGGAAGCCCAATTCGCTATATTTTTATGATGTTTTTCTACTTTAAACCATCAGCCAGAAAGATTGTTATACTTCCTTGTCATTCTGCAAGTCCCTTCAGTAAATTTTCAATAGCAAATATATCTTTTTGTCTTATAATCAGAAAATAGAAGCTTATGTCTTGAGCTTGTAACAGAAGCAAGAATTATATAGTTTATTATAAATAACAATATTTAACAATATCTTATATAATATATTATGACATAATATTTATTAAATAGTACATTATATATTTATGTATAATATATAATATAGAATATTGTAGCATACAATATTTAATAATGTGTTTAGTATAAATATATAACATACTAATATATGATATTTATTATATATTTATAAAATAATAGTAATATTATGGGTAATATGAAGCATATGTATTTATAATATATAATATTGTATTATATTTGTGTTAATTAATGTTCTTGTATGCTCTCTTTGACAGGGTTTATTTTTTTGAACCTAGGTCTGAAACAACGAAGGAAACAGACTCTATTTCCTGAGAAAGGTGAAGATTTCAGAGAGAATATATTCAGATATGATGATGAAGGTGGCGGAGAGGAGGATACAGAGGCATTTGACATAGTGGAGCTGCAGGGTGGCACAGTCATGCGGGAACGCAAGACTCGGAGAGCCACCAGGGTAGAAATTCGGAGCCTGTACAGGCAGTCTTTGCAGGTTGGCCCAGATAGTGCCGTATTCAGGAAATTCATTCTAGAAAAGCTCGAAGAGGCTAACACTGATCCCTGTGCCCCTCCTTTTGACTCCCTCCAGACCTATGCTTTTGAGGGGACAGGGTCCTTAGCTGGATCCCTGAGCTCTTTAGGGTCAGCAGTCTTTGATCAGGATGAAAACTATGATTACCTTAATGAATTGGGACCTCGCTTTAAAAGATTAGCATGCATGTTTGGTTCGGCTATGCAGTCAAATAATTAGGGCTTTTTTATTAATAAATTTTTTTAAATGCTAATGTGTATTTGTGCAAACTGGTAGTCTCTCGGTAAAGAGTTGTATACTCCAGTTCTTGGGAAAAAGGAAAAGACCCAATTTATAATGTTTTCTGATATTCTTGGGGTAAGTATCCCATGGTTATTTCAAGCTACCCATCCATTGTCACTGACTGCAGGTATGGGGAAGTGAAGCTAACAGTCAGCTCTCGGGTGCCAAGGCAGGCCAGCTCTAGTGTGCCCCTGAAATACTCCTCTGACATTTTTCCAATACCATCCAATACAAATTCTCAAAATTTTTGAAAGTTTAATGTGAAAAGGGCCCTGATCTAGATTGTCTTAATGTTATTTCATTTATCCATTTTTAAAATCTTACAAAGTAAGAGTGAAGAGTTTATGTGTGTTAAGCTCCCGATACTCTACAGAGATAAACACCTAGGAGAATCTCGGTGGTTATATACATCTTTTAAAAACTGTTTCTTTTCTATGAATAAGCAAGCTTCTGACTGAGAGTCTATGATTCATTCTAGTTTGATATTTTAAAAATGTCATCAAGACCACATTTTAAAACTGATTTCAAATTTAGACAGATGCTTTGTATCTGTTAATTACTCAAAGATATAGTGTAAATTTGTATTCTCTTTGATATTACAGCTTTATATAAAAAAAGGGACATAGACTTTGTTTAGGAGATTTTCATATGTTATTTTCTTATGTATCCAAAATACATCTTTATCATGTCACAATACTATGATAAAACACATATCAACATTTACTGAACATTAAATTTGAACTTTAAGAAAATGGTAGAAAGTGTGAAATTTTTTTAATTTTAGTTTTTGATTTCTAATTTTATTGCTACTAAAAATAATATAAATGAAAGGAATACTGGATTCAAACTGGAGTTATTATTCATCCTAAATGTTACGATCAGCTGCCCTGCTCTTACCATGCACAAAATAAAACATGATAAAATTCTCAGCATTTCCTTTTTTATTAAGAGATTAGACTATAACTGATTCTTCTGTGTCATTTTTTTTATTATGGAATATAAAATTAAGAACAATAGTTACTTTTATGAAGAACATTATGAAGGAAGTATGCTAAGCTGCTGGACATAAAGCTTTAAGGTAACATTAGGTAGTAAGATAATAAAACACTTTAATTTTAATCAACCTTGTAAGAATGATTCTCAATTATTCTATCCAAATCAAAGTGGAATTCAAAATTCACAGGTTGAACAGAAAGAAAGTAGTGAATACTGTGTCCTCAAAATAGCTTTAGGTGTTCATTTTTTATTAATAGCATGTGAAACTGAGCTGAACCAAATTGACCATATATGTTCTAATCAAGTACTTCAAATAATTTTGAGATAAAGTTGGAGTAGTTCAATAGCTACAAGATATTTTTTCTCTGTACTTTAAGACAATACCATCCATACCATGTAATAGAAGAGAATTTTTTCATCAGTATCAATCAGGTACCATTATGTCAGCAACACAGATATCACCATTTTACAAAAGCCTGAGAAAATCAGACTTGAAATACAACAATTTAGGAAGATATTAAATGTAGTAGAGAGGACATAAGCTGTAGTAACTCCTGGTATATTCATATCGTTATTTACTTAGGGAAAAGTAAGAACAGTAAACAAAAGAAAATTCAAAAATAAAGTAAAAACTTGCAGGTAAAAAAATGTATGGGTTGAGAGAACATTCATATTCCTATCATATGGACATAAAAATTGAAAGAGTATAGTTAGGGAAATTTTCATGAATTATTCCATGAATGGCTGTACCCTGTATTTAGAAAATAGTGCTATATAATCTTGGTTGAACTGGAATGTATGATAAACAGCAGATGAAACAATCCATGGAAAATAGATTAGAAAAAAAGAAATAGGGTCTTCTGAGGCTTGCAGTTAGTTCAGTCATGAATGAAAGCCTTATAAACAACTTATCAACTTGGATGAACACCTTATAAAAATGCAGTATCTGCATCACTAAGTTTAGTGTTTGAGTCCAGTGGCACTAAGAAGATGTGTTAAAATAAATTCTGGTTTAGTTAATGATAGGATTTTCAATCATAGGGTACATAGGAAAAGAGATTCAGGGCTGGATACCTATTTGCTAGTCTAGAAAGTGTCCTTTTAAACTATATCAAGAAAATACTATCTGATTCTAGTAGAGAAGTTGCAATTTTCTAGAAGTTATACTTGGTAATATTTCAATAACTATTTTAACCTTTTTATCTAGTCACACAGCTGTTGCAAGAACACAGCTGTATCCTAAGCTAAAGACATGACATTAAGGTCTCATTTTTGTAAATTTTAATAAAGGTAAATCAATGCGAGGATATTTATGAAATAGCACAGCTTCGCATTAATACCTGCACTACTTAAACAGCCACCCTTCATTAACTTACAGGTTTATGTGTAAGTCTTAAATTACTAGTGGTTGAAACAGGAAAATATTGAAATCCTTTATAGGGATCAGAAAATGTTAGCAATAATAGTTGTTCACTAAGCACATAGCTTGAGCCTATCAGATCTGAGTTTGAATTAGTTCACTTTTATTTAAATAATTGTGTGAACTTTATCGAACTGTCTAATCTTTCCGTATCTGAGGTTGTGATCGGTAAAACGAGGTCTAATGTATGTATTTCACACGATTGTTGTGAAGAATAAGTAAAACAGGAAGCACATGTAGTACCAGACAAAACGCAAGAGTTCAATAAATACCAGCCCAGCATCGTAACAGCTGACCTTATTCTGCTGGAATGCACAGATCCCTTTCTTTTCTAGCACTGAGTGATCCCAAGGGCTTCACAGCACATTTGAAATATAAATCAGTTTTCTGACCTGACATACAAGGTCATATTATCCTGTGTCTACTTATCTCTGTGTGCTCTGACCTCTTCTAATGCCATGCTCTAGGCCTGAAGCAATCTTCCTCCAAACATTTCTATTTTTCATTCCCTCACTTCATTCAAGTCCGTGATCAATTGCAACTTCCTCAGAAAGGCGTACCGGACCACTCTCTCCCACTGTGTCCCTTGCTCTGCCTTTCTTTGCATCAAATCACTCAGCTACTTTGTAGCAAGTACATTATATATATGTTACTTGTTATTGCCTTTATCCTTTATTAGAATGTAAACTCTGTCGGACTTTTTCATTTGTTCTTGTCTAAAATTGTTTCTAGCACATGGTATGTGACCAATTAATATTTCTTAAATGAATGTAATAATGAATCCCAATCTATTTTACTTGGTCCTGTATAGAAGGGCTATATTGACATTGTTGAATATTAATGTGAAATTAATGTATTTTTCTAACCAGGTTAGCACTGGGCAGTTCTGGGTTACAATAAGATTTTTCAAAATCTTTCTAGAAATTATATGAATTTGGTATTTTAACTTGTTTGTACTTATTGATATCATTTCCTGCTGTGGGGAAAGGTAATAATGTTATACTGTTTAGTCAAAACACATCCTTTGATGATTGCTGTAGAAGTTCTCATATGAATAAGTTCCCATGAAGTGTGATGAATAGGAAAACATTTGCGATGCATGAGAATTCTATGCTTCATGTTTTAGAATACAATTTGGTAACAAATGCATTGTTAAGCTCACAGGGCTACACAAAACCTACAAGGTAGCTTCATGTTCTTTTATATGATATAAATAGGCATTAGATATCAAGTACATTAAAAGCTGGAAATAAATGTAGAAAAGGATTATGTGGCTTTTACATATCCAATTACGTCTGTCTTATATATCTATGTACCCCTCCAACCATCCTCCCATCCACATATCCATCTATCAACTATCTCCTTTCTACTATCTATCCCCTCTTCCAGGAAACTATAATTTCACAATTACATTAGAGACTAGCATCTCAATCACAGATTAGATCCTTGAGACACGTTAGTATTTCTTGCTGTCTTTTTTTCCTAGAGAGCTCTAAGGATGGGAAGCTGCCTGATATAAAATGACAGGGAAACAGAGAGGGCTAAAACTGGGAAAAATGCAGTTCCTAGCCTTTGGCAAGGCAAAACTGCATGAATTTCCCATAGGTTAAGTGGTTCCAGGTGTAGAAATTTTGCACAGAATGTAGAAGCTGGAAAGGAGCTTAAATCAGTCATCCAAAGACTGTGTCACACAGGCTAAGGAAAAACAGGGACCTCTGGTCCTTAAAATGTCTCCAAATACCCAATGCATGAGCTCCAGAATTGAGTGCCAGCAGTCAGATGCCTGTCATCACACAGAACTTTGGCTGTGAAATTATGATAGAGCCAGCCTTGTTTATATGCCCTTTATCTCTCATCTCTCCATCCCCACCCAGAAACCAGAGGTCCAGATGCAGCAGATTAAGTGGAACAGGGAGAGAGACAACCACCTTGGCCAAAGTGGGCATAAGAAAGATCAAGGCAAGTGTTTCTTAAAAACGGAATAAAATGAAACATTTTCATGATGTTTCTTTCAAGTTACAAGCTAATCGATAAAGTGGATACATTAACATATCAAATAAATTTGGCATTTCATATAGTTTGAATAATTTAAATTTCACCTTACTAGTAGAAAACATTAGCAAAATACAAAAAAAGTAAATATAATTTATAGTGTTCTTAGGACATTTGAAAGCCTGTTACAATAGTTTATACAACTTTATTTCATGCTATTTCTTTGTGCTTATTCATTTTAATAGTTAAAATGTGACATGTTCTTTTGGCTTCTGCAGTGCTAAGTGGTTTATCTCAGCTAGAAATAAGGCTGGACATGGAAATGACCATATATTCATGATTACATAGAGGTACAAATCTATAGAATATTTTGTCCTAGGAAAGGGAATAGAGATTATATATGGGATTCATCTGTACAATAGGGATATTAAGGATATATAACTCATCATATCATTGGAGGAATTAACTGAAATAATACATATAAATAATTAACTGGGCTTAATGTATAGCAAACATGGCATTTTTACCTGTTGTGATTCTTAAAATAATAATTATTATAATTATATTAAGTTTAACTTTAGGAATGCTCATAGACTTATCTCCTTACTCTTGAAATATTATGGCCAAAAAGAAAATGAAGTGGAAATGGGCAAAGATGGCTAAAAGGTACAAACTTCCAGTTATAAAATAAATAAATCCTGGGGATGTAATGTACAGTGTGCTGACCGTAGTTAATAATACAAAAAAGAAGGAGAGAAGAAAATGAATTAATTCAGGACAATAATTAACTTGCTGTTACTTCCTGCCTGCACACCTTCACCCTTCCAGGGTAATGTGCCATTATTACCAAAGGAAAAAATTAATTGCTCAAGTTATACATTATGTATGAGATGTTCTGATTGAAAGTCGCTCCTCTGTGACATTTATTTGGAAAAAGACCTGCTAAGTTAAGTAGTAACAACATTTGCTGGCAACTTTTTCTAGGTATAAATATTTTAGAAACAAACAAAAACTATCAAAAAAGAAAGGGTTGGTTTTGCTCACTTTTGTAACTAATGGAGAAATGAAGTTATTTCTATGCTTTATTAGAACTACATGGAAAACGTGAAGTTCACATGCTAATGGCTCCAAGAGAAAGTTTTCATACCAGTTGTAATATCTAAGGTCTGATACCCACAGTTCTAATTTTATGTTAAGAATTTAAAATTAAATTACAAAGCAGATTGTTCTCAGCAGCTCTGAAGATACAAAATGAAAAGCTGCACTTTGGCTTCTATCTACATTCCCCTGTCCTTTCTCGTTTTAAAAACAAAAAATTAAGGACCTGTTGCCGTATGTTCTCTGATGAGTACATTTTTATCATCTCCTTTTCATCTATCCAATCTTAGGACTCAGGCAACTTCTAGGCAATTATCCAGCTCATAATGCCACCTCAGTTTTCAGAAACTCCTTTCTTATCCCAGATGACCTCCGTATTACTCCTCTGCGGAGCTAATTAACTAATTTTAACTCTCTTTAAAACTTAAAACATACCTGCACATGACAAATTCAATTTACATAGAATTTCAACTGATCAATTGAAAATGTTTTAAGTTTTAGTGATTATATAAATAAAATTAGAAGCTGATAATTCATATGGTATATTTATTCATACTACCTTACCATTATCACACATTGTTAAAATAATTTGTCCCAATAACATAGTTTTTAAGAGCAAAAATTTCTCCCACTTTATAAAATAGTCTATAGTCATGTTACTTTATTTTTTTACATAAATGCTTGAAAATGAAATCTGTACCAAAGGACATACTAGCAAAAAGTGTGAACTGTGAAAATCCTACGTATTTCTCACACTTGTGTTCACCTATCCACCATAAGTAAATAACAAACATCAAAGATTTTATCCACTAGAATCACCTACTGAGCATCTCCAAGTTGAGTACTGCATAATGAACCCTGATTGGAATCCTAACAAATGCTATATCTGCATCCTCGCTGGAAAAATTATGGTGAGGAACAAGTGGAGGTGGAGTGAGAGACTGTGACCAGGGTGACAGCTGGCGCTAAGGTGAGATTTGGTGTTGAGTTCAGCTCCCCTCTGTGCTTTGCAAAGGAGTCACTGCCTCTTACTGCTCTTCATTCAGTTATGCTACTGTCCCCAAACAGGAAAGTATTAATGATGAGATTTGTATTCTTTCAGATGTTTCTGAATATGTCAAACAAAGCTGTTCCTTTACGCAGACATAGAGAATGGACTTGAGGACACGGGGAGGGGAAGGGTAAGCTGGGACGAAGTGAGAGAGTGGCATGGACATATATACACTACCAAACGTAAAACAGATAGCTAGTGGGAAGCAGCCTCATAGCACAGGGAGATCAGTTCGGTGCTTTGTGACCACCTAGAGGGGTGGGATAGAGAGGGTGGGAGGGAGGGAGATGCAAGAGGGAGGAGATATGGGGATATATGTATATGTATAGCTGATTCACTTTGTTATAAAGCAGAAACTAACACACCATTGTAAAGCAATTATACTCCAATAAAGATGTGAAAAAAGAAAATAAAGTTGTTCCTTTAAATCTCACCTTTTTTTTAAATGCAGTTGCATTTCCAGGTGTTATTCTAAGTGTTGTTTTAAGTGTTATTTAAATCTCTATTATAAGAGAAAAGTACTGATGTTACTCCTAGCATACTAATAAGGAAACTGGGACAAAGAAAGACTGAGTAATTTGCCTGAAGTCATACATGTAATAAGTGGTGATAATGTAAACCCAGGCAAGTTAGTTCTAGATTCCAGGCTTTCACCCATCATACCATACCGGCTTCTAATTTGCATCACCTCCTTATGTTATTAATGTAGGGGCTTTATTCATTTGGTTACCAGTGATTTTTTTTGTTACTTTAGATGTTATGGTAGCATATAAATTATATATACATATAGATAGGATAAAGAGTTGATTAGTATTCTTTTTGCAAAACATACTGAGCTATTTTTATATTATTATTACTGAAACTGTTTCTATCAAAATGAAGTGTTGAACATTTTACTTTTCCCATTATTATTACATACCATTCCTTATTGCTACTAATCAACCATAGAAATGACACCCTCAAAACATATTTGAGAACAGAAAGAAGATTGATTATTTAAGGATACTCAAATTATTGTTATATTAGATAATGGCATAAAAATCCAGTATATTAATTTACTTAATGTGACTTATATTTTTCCCTCTCCTTAGTAATAATCCCCCCATAAAGGGAATAAAATAAATACTTGTGTATATGTTGTCATGAATAGCAAATAAATAATGAGCAAAAGAAAGAAAGAAGATTAGGCAAGAATATGAAAAAACCACTAAATTCACATTGGGAATTCAGAGCAACTACCATTCATTTACATTGCTTTTGTCACGTCCCCCTGCTTCTTTCTTTGCTGTTTTTTTTTTTCTATTTGAGCATTTTCTGTATCTTAGAATGCGCTTGATTTATTTTTCATAATTTAATCCTCAATCAGAGACAAGGATTAGCTATTTTTAAGCAATGACTTTTGAGATTCATAGAAACAGAGAACTGAACACCAAGACTCACAGGATTGTTGAATTATTCTGATGCGGTTGGGTAACACAAAGTAAGCTTTCGTAAATAAACACACATGATTCCCTGATGTATTTTTCAGCAATGATCTATGCCTTAGGAATAAAAGCATGATAATAAGCCTGACATGTTCCTTTAGCTTTCCTCTACTGATATCAGAGTTCATGGTCTGAATCATATTAAAGACTGTAGCACTCTTTGAATAAAGGAGACAGCAACTGACCAAGAAACCACCCGAAATACCAAGATAATAGCCACCATCACTACTGAGCACCAGGTCATCTATTGGTTTCACCAGCACACATCCTCTTCACTCAGGATGAAAACAAAATAGAAGTTTCTGTTTCGTCCACAGCAATGTGTGATTGTATATTGGGATATATGGTCATCATATAAAATTAACACACTGAGAAGCATATCAATCAACTGATTTTTTGCACATCTGAATTGTAATTGTTTTTATTTTTGATCTTTCTACATACATACTCAAATATGGTCTTTATTTATTTATCTATTTATCTATCTATCTATTTATTTTTGGCTGCACTGGGTCTTTGTTGCTGTGCGCGGGCTTTCTCTAGTGGTGGCGAGCGGGGTCTACTCTTCATTGTGGTGCACGGGCTTCTCATTGCAGTGTCTTCTGTTGTGGAGCACGGGCTCTAGGTGTGCGGGCTTCAGTAGTTGTGGCACGTGGGCTCAGTAATTGTGGCACGTGGGCTCAATAGTTGTGGCTCGTGGGTTTAGTTGCTCCGCGGCATGTGGGATCTTCCCAGACCAGGGCTCAAACCCGTGTCCCCTGCATTAGCAGGCGGATTCTTAACCACTGCGCTACCAGGGAAGCCCTCTGGTCTTAATTTTTAAGGTGGTCAACATAGAATGATACAAGTCAATTTAATTTGACTTTAAAAATTTCAAGTTTTTAACTTGAAATTCTTTGTTTAAAATTGTCTTCTGATAAACTTTCAGGCCAAACACCATGCAAATCTTTAATATAATAAACCTGGAAAGGATGAAAACAAGCAAGAGAATAACTCAGGAGCCACATACCTAGAGCCATTTGCAAAGGAAATGTATTCAAGTGACTATTCTCCATGCTCTCTTTCTACTCTCCATGTGGAAAGAATGTAACCTAAAATCCTTCCTCTTAATATTTGTAGAGTGAATATTAAAACATGGTGGGCAGTTATTAGCATTGAATCATTACTGTGTTCCTAACCAAGTAATTAAAATGCCTTGCTTGTTACTATTGACGAAATGAAGCTTGACTCTGATCTGGGAAAGGCAAGGTAGACAAGACACCCATATAATCTGCCCCTGCAGGGGGTGCATTCTACCCATTTTTACTTAGAAGACTATGGGCCCTTCTGTATTTTGTGTCAAAGCAAACATTACCATTATCAGCTCAGAGTAAGAGAATATAACTGAATATGTATGAGGAAGTAGCACCAACCCACACAGAATTTTATATTACATTAAAATCCTGAATTTCTTATGGTTTTCAGCCTTTAAAAAAATATTGGTTTGCAACATTAATAAAAACTACTAGATTTATTAAAATGTATAGATCACTACAACTGAAAGTCATAGCTGAAGCTTTTAGGAATGAGTCATCATATTGTATTTAACATTCCAGATTGCAGAAGGGTTTCTGCCCTTGTAAATTATTTGCTACCTTATAATGTATTCTTTTTTCTAATTAAATTGGTTGCACAAAGCTTATGGAACCTTGGGATTTGAACTCAAATGCCTTGTGGGGGCAGAGCTATTCATTTCCAAGCTGACTCTTGCTTTGCCACACGCCTTACACTTCCAAAAGCCAAATGCTACTTTTTTGTGGCACGTATGCTAATCTCTGAGGAAGGTTTCAGCCCATATTTTCCCTTCCCTAATCACTTCCATTGATTTTCATACTGTATATAACATTAAGTTAATCAGAGTATTCCATTATGACCTCTAATTGCTTTTCTGAAAGGTAGGATAGTTAAATGTATTAAATATGTTAAACATGGCAACTTTCCCACTGAGAGACTGGGAATCTCAACAACATCACACCTTTATAAAGCAATTCAAGATGCCTCTCTTCTTCCAGACAGTTCCTTTATTCAAGCAGAAATTATCTGAGATGTGGCTTTTACAATTAGCTTTTGACTTAACACATTGCCCCAGATGAGAGAGGATCAGAATAACAATGAATTTTTAAATATCATACCCATACTGCTTCGCATTAGTAATAAAAGAGTCAAGCAATTTGGTTTGGAATACTCAAGTATTTAGTAGATATTCTTTGAGGAAATATAATGTGAGTAAACATTGTCAATCTTTTCAAAAGTGAAATTTCATACAGTTAAACCACTGTTAAACTACTTGTAAGACACAATGTCCTTAAAGTGTCCTTCACCTACTAAAAGTAGCAAGAAAAGTTGAAAATGCAAATTTTAGATGATATTTTGTTAGTTAAGCAATTATTTTCTTCAAAAGATCCATTTGAATAATACTATTAAATATCTTTAAAATGTGATAGCTACGTGATCCTATATTCTTGCATTTTTAAAGATGATTTGGTTCTAGTTTACTAAGTACCTATAGAGTTGTGCAATGAAAACTACCATTATGTATATATAACAACTCATAGTAACATATATCATAAGAGGCAGAAGTCACATCATAAGATAGTGAGAATCTATTCTGCTATGTTCTCATCCCTGGTTCTTTCTAAGGACATGTAGCATATTTATTATTTATTCAATTTTCCCTTTAAAACCCCAATCAATAAATACTTATTGAGCACCGATTACATGGCAAGCACTTTAGTAGATGCTGAGAAAATCAAAGAGAATACTACAAGGTCTCTTAATACCCAAAATATACTCTAAATGAGAGACAGGTGTGCAACGATACATTTCTCATAATCCCAAAGCTAGCAGTGCCCAGTAGCGGAAAGGGCAGAGAGGTGTGGTGAGAAAACACTCCATAAACTGGTGATATTTGAGCTGGGTTTGCAGAATATTGCTAAGGAGATGGTTGTTCACATGATTTTTGTGGATACAATACTGTACCTCATACACATTTACCTACCACACAGTGGAATTTCTTTAGATGTTAGACAGAACCTTCTGGTGACACCATTTAGCTCGCAGGTACATAAGAATCACCTCAAAGCTAGGCTTGCCCCAAATATACTAGTGGATGCCAGTTTTTGTGCAAATGCAGACAGCTAGGTAGAGGGCATAACCATGCATAAAGAAACTCTTAGGGGTGCCATTCATTTGCAATCAGTGTTGCAATAGGATTTGACTCATGAGGCAACTCTGGCCACAAATGTCTCTCTCCCAAGAAAATTGTGAATATACTTTATTTTTCAAACAATTCTAGATTTATGTTGCATTTTAGATTTACATTTGTGTTGATAGTACAGACTTCCCATATACCACATACCCAGTCTCCCCAGTATCAACATTCTACATTAGTATAGTACACTTATTACAATTAATGAACCAAGAATGATATATTATTATTAAATAAAGTCCACAAGTTATTAAAATTTCCTTAGATATTAACTAATATCTCCTTTGTTCCAGGGTCCTATTCAGGATACAACACATTTTGTTTTCACTGCTCCTTAGGCCCCTCTTGGCTGTGACAGTTTCTCAGGCTTTCACTGTTTCTGATGAACCTGACTGTTTTGAATATCTCTGGTCAGGAATTTTGTTGAACGTCCAAGTTAATTTGACTAATGTCTTCCTAGTGTTTCGACTGGGGTTGTGTGTTTTGGGGGGAAGATCACTGAGGTGCCATTTTAATCATACCAAATCAAGGGTACATACTTTCCATATGATTTGTTGTTGCTGTTGTTGGCTTTGCCTGGTTGGGGTAGTGTCTGTCACTTTTCTCCACAGTTAAGTTACTCTTTTTTTCTCCCTTTTCATACTATATTTTTTGGAAGCAAGTGCCTACGTACAGCCCACATCTAGGACATGGGGAATTATGCTTCCCCTCACTGAGGGCAAAGTAAGTGCATACTTTTAGAGATTCTTATGCATGGGAGACAGGTCTCCTGATTATGTATTCACCCAGTTATTTATATCAGTGTATACTCATGGATATTTACTTTATATTTTGGGTTATTATCCAATATTACTTCATTTTGTTGCTCAGATTGTTCCAGCTTTGGCCATTAGGAGTTCTTATATTTGGATTTTGTGTCATTTTGACACCCCCCCCCCATGACTCTGTGTATGTATGTGTCTGTGCATAGCACTTTCTTACTTTCTGGCACGATAAGATGTTCTAGGTTTATTTTGTATATTTCCTGCTTCACTCCCAGAAGCAGCCATTTCTCCAATGAGCTCTGTGACCTTCTACTGGTGAATGATGTTAGAAACCAAGATTTGGGCAATAAGAGTGTTTATTGCCACTTAGGTATTGGTTTTTCTTTTTTTTAATTTTTCCTCCTTGTAGGCTCTCAGCCGTAAGAGCAGGGAAATATACATGTGTTTACTGTCACGTGTAGATACACATATCATAATCATATCATAAATATTTCCATATGCAACCATCTTCATCTGTATTAAGCAAAATCTGAGCTTATACTTATGTTTCCAACACTAATCCATTAGCTAATGGGTCATTCTCGCCTTCTACACTTGCTGTTATCTAGACTATGCTCCAACAGTGAGAAACGTGGTTGCTAATATCTGCCATCCATTTACTTAATTATTCAATTCTAATATACATCTATAGCAGTATCAGAATTGTTAACAAGTACCCCTTTGGGATGAAACGTTGTATGTGTCTATTCAGCTGTGTTTAGATGGAGTATTCTATAAATGTCAATTTGATTGAATGACAATGTTGGTCAGGTAATTATATTATTACTGATTTTCTGCGTGCTTGAACTGTCAGTTACTGAAAGAGGGTGTTGAAGTGTCAAACTAAGAATGGATTTGTTTATATATCCTTTAGTTCTTTAAGTTTTTGCCTCATATGTTGGTGCTCTTTTGTTAGATGCATACACATTAAGGACCGTTATCTGTTATATTTTCATGGACAATTGACTATATCTATTCCTATGTCTATAATCTATATAATATCCCTCTTCATACCTGATACATTTCTCTGTCCTGAAGTCTACTTTTTCTGAAATTTATATACAGATTCGAGGTTTTTTTAAATTAATATTTACATGGTACATTTTTCTCATCCCTTTACTTTTAACTTATTTGACTTTTTACATTTAAAGTGCATTTCATATACCCAGCTCATAGTGGGTTATTTTTATATCCACTCTTACAATCTCTTTTTTAAATGATTATACCATTCATATTTAAAGTGATTACATGTATATATCTTCAAATTCGCCTAGTGTCCTTCTGTTTGTCTCCTTACATGGAGTCCTTGGGTTGCGGTTATTTCATTTATAATCCATTCTTATTTACTGGAGCTCTGATGAGGCGGTAATAATGTGGGGGGGGGAGGGGAAGCATTCTATAACATTATGATTAAACCTCAGCTTATGATTAATCTCTCTTTAGTGGCCCATTGTCCCAGTGCTGTGACCTTCACAAGTATTTCTTTCTTACCCCCACCGCTTACGTGAGGCAGAACGGTAGTGGGAGCTAGACTTAGATAAATGCCCTTGTCTCTAGGTGGGTTTGTCTCTGGAAAGGTCTGTTTCCCTGGAGGGTAGGCCACGGCGATAACCCTGTTCTACAGGTCTACCAAGAATATTCGGGGCGTATTTTCACAAAGATTATTTTTCTTTCCCCACTGCCAGAAACACAAGGAACCTTTCTTTGTTACCTTCTCTTTCCTTCCTTCTTTCTTTTCTTCTTCCCTCCTTTCTCCCTTCTCCATTTTCTTTCCTGTTTGTTTTGGAGGACCCGGGGGCTCTTTTTCATAAAAGCTTCTGGAATTCCAGAGGGGAAATCCACCAAAGACTGCAGCTTTTAGGAGTTTCTCACTCTCACGCTAGACCACACTCAGTCCCCAGCAATTTGTTCAAACTACCAGTTAATGGGTCCAGGAGCTGAGACTGACTGGATTCACCTGTCTTTCCAAAGTTCAGCGTGGCAGTCTGCCTTCCAATAATAACCTGCAATATCAGTTATCTGATGCGTTTAAGAAAAGTCAGTGAATTTCAGTTTGTTCAGCTTTTGCTGTTATTATTGTAAGAATGGGGGTGACGTCTTCCAAGCTCTTTATCTGTCGTTGCTTGTGCCAGAAATCTCTCCTCAAAATTTAAGCAAGGCAGAAGGAAAGCATGAAGATGGAGCCCAGCAGCTGGGGTAAGGCAGAGGGGAGCACAAAGGTGGCACTATCTGGAACGAAGAAAAAAAAAAAAAAAAGACTACGCCCGGGCTTCCCTGGTTGACAGTCCGCCTGCCGATGCAGGGGACGCGGGTTCGTGCCCCGGTCCGGGAAGATCCCACATGCCGCGGAGCGGCTGGGCCCGTGAGCCATGGCCGCTGAGCATGCGCGTCCGGAACCTGTGCTCCGCAACGGGAGACGCCACAACAGTGAGAGGCCCGCGTACCGGAAAACAAACAAACAAACATAAAAAAAGACTACGCCCGCCAGTCTGTCCCTGGAGTTCATCTCAGCAGCCGCTGACCCTCAGACCAACGCCTTAAGGTTAGCAAACTGGCTTCTTTCATATAAAGTTTTGGTGCTTTTCAAAGTGCTGCTTCTGTGCTGGGCCCGGGGGTAAGCCTTTTAGGAGCGGTTTCTCAGTTCGCTGCCGGGGATTGTGGTCGCGAGCCTCGAGCCATGTTGCTTTTCAAAGTTGGACGTTTTGGGGGTTCATCTTTCAGGTGTCTCAGTGGGTGCCCAGCCGGATGAGCAGGTCGGGTGCTCAGTGTGGAGTTAGAACCATTCGCTTCTCTGGGAGAAGCTACGGTTTTGAATTTCCTCTTTGTTGTGGGTTGCGCTCTTCCTACTGTTTTGTTGTAATTTGAAATTGTTTGTGGCCCTTGTGAATCCCAGGCAGTGGTCAGCAAGTCTTTCTTTAAAGGCTCAGGTAGTAAATAATTTAGCCTTGCCGTGCATATAGTCTTTATTGCAACTTTTCAGTGTTCGACTTTACAGTATAAAGCAGCCACAGACGATACATAAATTAATGGCACGGCTAAGTTCCAATAAAACATTATTTGTAAAATCAGGCAGCAGGCTCACAGGCCATAGTTTTCTTTTTTTTTTTTTTTTTTTTTAAAAGTGGATGTATTTCTGGTGTATCCGTGGGGAGGAAGGCGATCTCCGCGTCTTACTCTTCCGCCATCTTCAAGGTCCCCCCGGCCATAGTTTTCTAACCCTTGTTTTAAGGTATTCTTTGGAAATCCAATACACTTACAGCTATATGTTAGTACTTCAGTGCTTTAAATGATGATTGTTTTTTCAATGTCCTAAGAGTTAAACAACCTGGTGTGGAATTTGCCTGGATTATGAAGAACAGGCTTTATGTAGATTCTGTCAGATATCAGCAAGTAATTAAAATTTCCTACTTCAGTTTATTCATGTGAAAAGTCAAATATAGTAATATCTCTATGAGAGAGGAGGCTAGAATTGAGGAAAACAAATTAAATGGTCATAACTTCCCTATGCCTATTACAGTTCTTTGTAGGAATTCACTAAACACGCCTGCTTTATTTACCTGGCCTGTTTTTGAAGGTCAAATCAGAAAATGTATTTGAAAATATGTAGTAAATGATATGATACTTGATACTTAAAGGTTACTATAATTACTCATAGTAAACATATTCTGTTCTTTATAGCCAGGTAAATATTATCTAAGCTTCTAATTGGACATATTCCAGTGATTGATACACTATCCAATCAATTAACCAATTGAACAGGAATTACTTTTTTATCTGGTTCTTTGACCCCTTAAAGGATATGCTTCTGTAGCACAGGTTTTTTCGTTTGGCTCTGCTTTAACCTGCGTGGTTCAAAGAAGATTGTATGACTTTGAAATAACCTAGATTTTCAGCATATGACTCTACAATTCATCCATAACTTCTCCCAGTGCAGCCATTTCTTTGAATGGACACTTTTCCCAAGGTGATTATCATATACAGTACTTCTTATAAGATACAGATCTTGTTTAAGTAGTGGCCATCCCTGTCATTTCTTTAAAGCAAAAGCCTGTAGATTATTTTTTTCTTATATAATTTAACAGAGAAGTGGGTTTAATGTTTTACTTAAGAACTATGGAAACTCCTCTAAAACATGAATGTATCAGAATGGAACTACAGTATCTTTATGGGCATTTTATTCTGAAATATAGTCCAATGTGGATCAGCCTTCTTGATTTCAAAATTAATATAAGTGGAGCATATTCTGAAATAGTTTTAAAGCACTCTCTCCATCCACATTCTCTTTTTGAGAAACTTGTAAATGCATAGAGAAGTACATTTAGGAAAGGAATTAAATGCAAGTCACTTTATTTGCAAACTCCCAGAGTGACACTTTACAGAACATAGGAAGATGGAGTGGTCACTTATCTTTTTATCTCTAGTTAGCTTAGATTCAAAAATTCTTATCTGATACTTCTTTCTGAATTGATCCTAATTTATCATGCCAAAAAGTTATCTCTTTAATAATCACAGGGCATAGTACAGAACTGACAGCTTAATAGGTCATCAATGAAATAATAAATTAGGCTCTTAAGATAGGTATAAATTATCCTTCCTTACAAAATTGACTTATCCAAAAAGGCAAATAGTTAAAGCTGGGCTGGGAGAGATGATTGCTGTTTTGGGGCCATAGGTGCTTCCTATTTCAAGTTAATAAGAATTAAATGAAATGCCGCAGCCTGCATGCTATTGTGCATCTATATTGCATGAATTTACACCAACTTTAATTTTATATATTCTTACGTCAAACATGGGAAAAAGTACCAAGCAGGTGAAAGATCTCCTGTGACTTCTTAAAAGTTAAATATTTGGATTTGATAAATGTCAAAATAAACTTAGGTAGTAGACTGGCTAAAATCACAAAGGAAGGAGAATTTCCAACAGTATACAATTTATTCTTTTAATCTCTCAGCTTTACTGAATCTGATAATATGATAAAATGTCTTCTATTTTTTAATTGAAGTCTTGGACAAACATTTTGAAAGCTTAAATTTCAGCGTCGATCTACAAAAGATTATTAGTATTGTACCTTAAGGTATCAATTCTGGTGAGATACTCTCATTAACATGTGTGTGTCTTCTAAAAACACTGTTACAGATTTTGCATTATTCAGAGGTATCAGTAAAATATCATAAGAAACACTTTCAAGTTTGTTGTTAAAATACAGATGCATTATTTTCTGACTCTATATCCTAATCTTGTAATTGCAAAGCATAATTTATAGGACTGAGTATGTACCTATTGAAGCTTGATTATTATCACTCTAGGTAAGTCAAAAAGTAATTGAAGGGATTAAATGCATAAGAATTATTGGAAGATTTGATTTACAAAAGTCTAGGAGAACATTTCCTAGGAAAGGTTTTAGGAAATCAAAGAGTAATCAAACTAGCAGGAAAATGCCAATGATCACAGATGCCTATAGCACAGGACAGGAAATTTGCAGGAAAAAAATATTAAAGCCTGAGAAGTTGCAATATATTACTCCCTCAGAAGCCCATGTGTCCTGCCCACCACGACTGGAATAATTGCCTTTAGTTTTCTCTTTCACTTTCCAGATCTCACAAACTACATCTTATCAGTAGAGTTAAAACCAAAATAAAGCAGACTGGGAGGGAGGTTCAGCCCATTTCTCACATCAGGCACAGTTTGGCCAGAATCAGACAGAAAAATAGAAACCTCTCTTTCCCGCAGATACGTATTTAATACAATAAATGATATCCTTAAAATTCTGTTAGAATACTGGAGAAGTCAAGGCCTGGAGAGTTATTACTAACTCTTAATTTCAGTCTTAGATTTTAGAAAACCAGTTTTGCAGAAATACAATGAAACTTTAGACAATAATAGGAACTGCCTATAACAGCAGACAGGGAAATTTTCAGGGGAGCACCCGCAGAGCCACATAAGTTCATGTCTGCCAAAGCACAGGCTTATGCCTGAAACCACTGCAGGAGAAACAGTGGTTTCTGCTTCTTTTCTGCCTTCCAAACTGGCTTTGATTTTTTTCTTTTCAAAGTTTCTCATTGGTAACCTCAACCAGAAATTTGCTCACAATGTTTCCTGTCCATAATTCAGCAAGGACCAGAAGATGATGGGGATGGTTGTTAGTTGAAATATGTTGATTTCCCCATTTCTTACTCACCCATATCCAAACCCTCATCACGTTCTGTTGATTCTATTGAATACTTGTTATACAGATCTCAAATGTATTCACTTATCTCCATGTTTATTCTTATCCTCCTGTTACATGCCATCATTCTTTCTCACCTGGACTATTGCAACAGTTCTTAACTGGTTTGTAAATACTTCTAATAAGAATTCTAATTCAAATGAGTTCTAACAAGAACTCATCTACCTCAAATTCATCTACCTCAAATGTGCTCAGCTGGCAGAGTCATTGTTCTAAAATGTTTATTGCATTATGTCACACCACTACTTAAACTAGTTCATGTCTTACTTTGCATATAAAATAAAATCAAACTCCTTAAAATAGTGCCAGTAATAATAACTAACATTTATTATATATTTACCACGTGCCATATTTGCTATGTGATAGTGACAAGACAGATGTATTGGTTTTTTAAATAATTTTAAAAAATAAATTTATTTATTTTATTTCTGGCTGCATTAGGTCTTCCTTGCTGCACGCAGGCTTTCTCTAGTTGGGGAGAGCAGGGGTTATTCTTCATTGGGGTGCACGGGCTTCTCATTGCAGTGGCTTCTCTTGCTGAGGAGCTGGGGCTCTAGGCGCGCGGGCTTCTGTAGTTGTGGTGCGTGGGCTCAGTAGTTGTGGTGCGCAGGCTCTAGAGCGCAGCCTCAGTAGTTGTGGTGCACGGGCTTAGTTGCTCCGCGGCGTGTGGGATCTTCCCGGACCAGGGCTCGAACCCGTGTCCCCTGAATTGGCAGGTGGATTCTTAACCACTGCGCCACCAGGGAAGCCCCAGATGTATTTTTGAGCATGAGAAATGAGGCTAGTTTGGACTGAGATGTCATATAAGTGTAAAATACACATAGCTTTTCAAAGACAATGTGAAAACAAAGAATATATAATATCATTAATAATATATGGATTTCATGTTGAAATACTATAGTGAATGTGTTGGTTTAAGTGAAATATGGTATTAAAATCAACATAACAACCTTATTTTTACTTTTTAGAATGTAGCTACTAGAAAATTAAGTTTGCATGTTTACCCTTCATTTCTTACTTGCAATGTACTTCTATTGGCAAGTGCTGGACCAACGTGTCCCCAGAAACATTACTTCAGTTAGGTTCTTTCTTTGCATTCAATTCTCCTAAGTTCAGACATTTGCTGGAGGCGGTTTCCCCAGTGGTCCACAGCCCAGTCTAACCTGTGATTCTAAAGAGTCTGTATAGGGACTCAAAAACTACTTTTTCTTTTCTTTTATCTAATTTAATTTTTCTAGAGAGTGTGTTGGTATGTTTTCACATCAAAGGTTCACTACCTCCAATCAACTAAAGTCTCACGGTCAAAAATAACTTGATGTCAAAGTGTATTATATTCATTCCATGTCAATAAGGGATATAAATATATGTTCTCCACTCAGAACATATATTTTAATTATTATTATTCTTTTAAACCAGATTTTGTAACTACTAGCTTTCTATTTCTTGGTAATTTTTAGATAAATATTTTTTTCTAAATTTTAAAAATAAAAATGTATTTACTCATTCGCACTAGAAGCACATTTCTGGGGCTTTATCTGAAAGAGGTAAATGTACAGTATAAAAAGATATGAACGTATATGAAGGATATATGTTGAGATTATTTCCAGATTTTATGCATTGCTATATTCTGCGTTCTACCTATGTGGTGTGACACTGTACCACTGAGTAACTTGTCATTATTTTTTCCACTACACACATTCATCACAGTCAATACATACTCATTAAAATATGCACAGTATGGATGTGCAATTTTTTATTCAACATTACATCTTATATCTTTTGTTTTTCCTTGCTGTCCCTGATGATTAATTTTGTGTATGACCTTGACTATGCTATGTTGATCAATAGTTTTGTCAAAGACTAGACTAAGATGTTGCTGTGAAGATATTTTCCAGATGTGATTAACATTTAAATCAGTAGAGTCTGAGTAAAGCAGATTACCTTCAGTGACATGGGTCAAACTCATCCAATCAGTTGAAGGTCTTAAGGACAAAGATTGAGGTTACCCAGAGAAGGGATTTGGACTCAAGTTTGCAACATCAACTGTGACCTGAATTTCTAGCCTGCCAGACTGTCCTACAGATTTTGGACTTGTCAAAGCCCAAGTTCCTTAAAGTATCTATTTGTCTGTCTATCTATCTATCTATCATTCTAACTATCATCTTCTATTGGTTCTATTTCTCTGGCGAACCTTGACTAATACAATGTTCTTTGTAATTTCAAATGTACTTCTTAGTTCCTTGAGGTGGGGCATGATGAAAAATTATGGAATAAAAGCAGAGCTAGCTCATGAAAGATTTATGTTATATTGAAAACTTTGGGGCAGTTTCGCTACAGTTGCAGTAAGGTACGATGAAAGAATTTTCATCATCATATTTAGCTTTTAGAACTATCATTTCAACTGTAATATAGAAAATGTGCTGCCCTTTTATAGGTAGATATCTGGAAATGAGTTAGTTTGAGAATCTCTTAGGAAAAAGTTGATGGTGTTCATCACAGGAGGGCTGTATGGTGGCTTCAGAAAACAAGATGTCTAAGTACCCTTTTTTTTACTTAGGAAACAAGTATTTATGGTGATAGGATTCAGGGTATGATCCTGAGAGTGGGTAGGTAAAGGGGAGAGGATGAATCATCTGTATTAAGATTTTTAGATATCAATAATGAAGGTAAGATTCGGGTAGAGAGAGAGATGGATAAATGGGGGATAATGACCAGAAAATTGGTATACAACACTGACAGAAAGAGTGAGAGGTACATAAAGCAAATTTCTACTCTACAAATGAACCTGGTGTAAGTGCAACGTGAGAGATAATAAGCAGCCTACTTTATAGGGGACACTTAGGCAGAAGTCAGATAGTCAGGAAGGGAGAGGAAAGCATTTCTTAACACTTTGATAACAGAGTTGATTCTTCTGTGAAACAGAGATTAAAAGGAGACTGTGGACTCTATTGATGTTCAAATATTCCACATCTTGGGTCATCATCATGGATAACATGGATGTGAATTTCGAAATTGGCTCTGAATAAATGTTGGGTAAATGAATAAACGCATGAACTTACTTCCACACATTTATCTCTTTTACTCTAATAATTTAGATTTATTCCTTTTAATCTAAAATTTCATGAAGTGGTCTCAATGATACTTGAAAATTCCTTCTATATTTTATTAAGCATTACTGTTGTACGCATAACAAAGCATTTGGAAATAGTCTGACTCTGGAAACCCTCTAAAAGTGGTACCCAGTTCATACAGCAGCAATATTGGATATTCATATTTAAATTGGGATTTCAATTTGAAGTTCGAATTTTATCACAAGCATGAAAGGAAGATTAATGAAAATTTCCTGAATTATTTAGCAGGGTTCAAGGATGCTTCATACCCTGATATAGTGCGGATACTCAAATGATTTACAATAGTAAATAGTTGCTCACGCTTGCAGCGAAATGGAAAAATGCCGCAGTTAAAACATGGAGTTGATCTTTATAATTTCTCACATTCAAACCCTTTATGCATGCGAATCGCAATTTTAATCATATAAAATGAATTCCGTAAAATACAAAGTTAACAAACATATTTCTTAATTCCAATAAGAAGCATTACAACACGATGGAAATTAAAATTACTTTCTAGGGAACACTCTCGCGCCTCATAGGCTGAGTATGAAACCAGCTGAGCTGTTTCCAGCTTCAGCAGGTCTGAGCCTCTCTGTGGCTTGTTTTCTCATAGGTAGAATGGAGCTAATAATAAACCTACAACCATTTAGTGACTTAATGTATGTTAAGCAATTCAAACAGTTCCTGGGAAAAATAGTGTTTTATGAGCATTAGTTATTTGATGTAGTTTTGAAAATGAATTATGTTTAAATGCACCTATATTATTACCTTATCTGTATATGTTATTTGATTGCTGTGCGTAAGAAACTATACACCACAGATTTATTCAGTGGTGGTGTTTATTTCATAAACCTGATCAGATTAATTTAATCTAAATAAAAATGGAGAGTAAGAACTTGAAAGCACACTGTTTTTCCCTTTTTATTTTTAATTTTTTTATTTGAAATATAATTGATTTACTATATCATATTAGTTTCAGTTGTATAGCATAGTAATTCAGTATTTTTACAGATTATACTCCATTCAAAGTTATTGCAAGATAATGGCTATAATTCCCTGTGCTAACAATTTATCGTTGTTGCTTACCTATTTTATACATAGTAGTTTGTATCTCTTAATCCCATACCCCTAACTTGCCCCTTCCTGCTTCCCTCTCCCCACTCTTAGCCACTAGTTTGTTTTATCTCTCTGTGAGTGTGTTTCCATTTTGCTATATACATTCGTTTTATTTTTTAGATTCCACGAAGAAGTGATATCATACAGTGTCTGTCTTTCTTCAATTTATCTTACTAAGCATAATATTCTCTAGGTACATCCACATTGCTGCGAATGGCAGAATTTCATTGAAAGAATACTCAGCTTTAATCATCTGTAATACTTACCAAAATACGTAAACCCCCCACTAAAACTAATGGTCACTTTTCTACTGAAAATAATATTGAGTGAGAGATGTGCAAATAAACAGGAGATAAAATATTGGTAATTCATTTTTTAGATCCTAAAGGTATTTCTTTCAGTTATATAGAATATGCAATGTAAAACTTTCTTAAGAACTTAGGCTTACAGAAAAGTCATCAAATAAAGACAACAAAGATCAACTTTTTTTAAAAAGTTGAAATGAAAATAATGTCTAGATAAGCACAAATCCCATTCCTTTGATTGTGATAAATTTTGGTAGTGTTATTCAAGTATTTCTGATAAAAACTAGTAAATAATTCATGGTACAAACACTGCCAACTTGTAATAATTGTTCTTTTTCTCAAAATTTATTTACCAAGATGCTGAAATTTTGAAAAGTTTTAACTGTACCAAAAATAAATTCAAGAAACAACAATATTAATAATCATCTCTCTTCTAACTGTGAAAAACAGAGCCAAAACATTGTCACCAGGACCAATGTGTGAAGTTTGAATTTCGAATTTTTCAGTAGTGGGGTAGTAATGGGCCAAATACCATCATGTTAAAACTTTGAAGGCAAGTGAATTTATAAAACCCAATACCACATGATTTGCTGAAAGGAACATAAAGCCAAGTAGGTGGGATGGAAATACAATTTTTTCATGTGTAGGCCCTTCAGATATTAGGAGCCATTATCAGCTAGCATGTGTAAGTTTTCTCATATCAAGCTTTCTCTTCTGCAAAATAAGCAATTCTCACTCTCCAATAATTTTTCACAAACTGGTGTTAGATAGCCCTCTCTGACTCTCCATAAATGAACTACAGTCCTCTTTTTCTAAGGTGTATTGTACAAAGCTAAACATATAACACATGTGTAATCTCACATGTGTGGAAAGAAAATTAGCAACAGCTTCATTCCAATACAAAGATGTGAATGAAGACAAAGATTATTTTAGTTTTTGTGAGTGAGATCTTATTATCAATTTCCTTTGAGCATTACATCAAGTAAAAGCACTATATTCTATTATTATTGGCAGCACACCTAAGAAACATGCCACACACGGTGATAATTAGAGGGTGTTTGAGCCATTCCTATTAATGTTCTTAATTTATTAAACATAAACTTTTCTTATCATTTTGATCAATATACTTTTTAATCCCTCCAGATATCTTGTCCTCTGGAAATGTACAAAGTTTCCTTTTTTCAAGTAGATTTTACATTAAAGTTAAAATGGAGGACAGTCAGTATAAAACTGTCTTTATTTGCAAATAGCATAATAGTTTATGTAGAAAATTCCATGAAATCTACAAAAAAGCTACTGGAACTAATAAGTTTGATAAAGACAGAATATGAGATCAATATACAAAAATCAACTATATTCTATATATATATAGGAATAAAAAGCAGAAATTGATATTATAATAAAGTGATGTATAATGTTATAGAAAACATAAAGCAGGAAGAATTCTGACAAGAGTGAACACTTGCACACTGAAAAGTACAAATAGTGCTGAGAAAAATTAAAGATGACCTGTATAATTTAAAGAGATATACCGTTAATGGGTCAAAAGATCAATAATATTAAGATGTCATGTATAGAACAATTAATATTAGATATACAATGGTATCTTGATCTGTTCAGGCTTCTGTAACAAAATGTTATAGATTGTGTGGCTTACAAAGGACAGAGATGTATTTTTCACAGTTCTGGAGGCTAGGAAGCCCAAGATAAAGGGGCCAGTAGATTCGATGTTTGGTGAAAGCCACCTTTCTTAGATAGCCATCTTCTTACTGAGACTAGCTTCCTGGGGCCACTTTTATATAAGCAATAACTCCAGTCATGAGGGCTCCACCCTCATGACCTCATCACCCCCCAAAGGCCCCACTTCCATGTACTTCTGCACTGGGGATTGGAATTTCAATGCATGAATTCTGGGGGGACACAAACATTTAGTCGATATCAACTGGCAATGTATACCATGTTTTCGATCTTGTATCCAGGAGCCAAATTGTCTTTTCATTATTTACTAATAAAATACAATATAAATATATTAATAAAATAAAATACATTTTAATTTTGATACAAGCTAGTGATATAAAAATGTGTGGCTACCAAAATTTTCAAAAAACATAAATAGAATTTGGAATTCTGTACTTTGAAGACAAGTTTATTGCATCAACTGTTGTTTTGTGCTTTCATGGTCCATTATTTCTTGACTTGATGACGATGATGAATTTTTAGGTATTAGTATGTTTGGTAAATCTTGAAAGGCTTGATCTCATATTATTACATAATCTAAGAAGAGAATATATTTTCAATCTGACATGGTGGTTCCTTCCTTTCTTCCCTCCTCCCTCCCTTCTCCCTCCTCCCTCGTCTCTCCCTCCCTCCTTCCTCCCTCCCTCCCTCCCTTCCTTCCTTTATCTTTCCTTCCTAATATTGTATACAACTTTCTCTCTCTTTGAAAAAAGTGTTACTCTTCCTCCTGGAAGAGTAACACCATGATTTGTGTTTGTCTGTGGTTCGTTCATATTGTTAAAGCCTTTAAACAAAAATCTTCTTAAACAGTACTAAGGAAGTGCACTATATACTGATAGCCAGGGAGTAGGTGGTGACATAATCCAAATAGAACATCATTTTCCTCTGAAATGTTACAAATAGAGATCATCATGTGAGAAATGGGATTAGCCATCTGCAGAATTTAGCATTTGGAGGGACAGTTATCAATATTCCAATTATGTTTACAGCTAAAATTGATTATAAATGAGCATTTAAATTAACATAATAATTCCTTTAAATCATAACCTTTCAGAAATAATGATGTTTTTAAAAAGGTTGGTGTCATTTTGGGTAGCGTCCAGAAATTATTAGGAAATAATAAAAGGAAATAGTTTCTTCATGTTTGTTGTTGTTGTTGCTTGTATTCTAAATGCATAATTAAGCCTTCGTTTAGAAAGACAATCCATAATATCACTGTCACATGAAAATATCCTTTGGGGGTCTCATTTTTTTTGTTCTAAGTTTTTTTCTCATTAAGCATAATTCTTGTCTATACTTTCATCTCCATGATGGATTTGCTTCCAGGAAATAGTACAATGAGTTTAAACCAGAAAAATCTCTCATTCTAAATTAATAAATTAATCTTCTTTGAAATAAATTGATATCTTGGGATTTTGGTTCAATAAGTTGGTCCCTTGGGTTCCTTAACACCATCTAACTTGGTAAAATAGTATAAATGAAACTGTGTACGTGTGGATCACACTTGATTTGGGCTTGCCACAGTAAATATACTTCCAATTTTTAAAATCTGCATAAGGACCACATTTTTCTCCATGTTTTGATATCCCTTTAGTTTCATTGATATGCAGTGTACACTGAGGAAATTTGAGTTTTCCTTTTCTCTCTCTGTTTCATATTTCTTCATTCTTCATCTTCCTGACTTCGTACTTCCACTTTTTATCTTCCTCAGAATTAAGCTCATTCTGTGTTTTGTTTTTGTGTGTGTTGCTATTTTCTGATAATCTATATAAGGGAAAACATTTATGAAGTTTTACTTTTCTTCTCAAGCAGGGTGATTGCATTCCAATAGCCTAAACAAAGTCTATGTTTGCCTTTGGTAGTGACAAAAAGGCTTCCTGATTTCTACAGGTCATGAAACAGACATTTCAAGTTATTAGCTTGTGGTATACAAAGGTGAAATAACAGTACTTTATGTACACTTGGTTAATTTCTTTCACCCAAAATTCTAATGCCAGTTTCTCTGATTCTTAGTTCAATATTTATATCCCTCTGTTTTCTCTCATATTATCTTCTCTCCTCCAAATTAACAAAAATCTTTGGCTAATTGCAAGAAAATTACCAGACAATTACTAATACAAGTTCCTCAGTACACCTACTTGATTGCATCCCACACACTAAACAAATGGAAAGCTGAAGAAATGTTTATATATTAATAAAAAATTGTATAAATTTTAGTCACGGAGTTTATTGTTTGGAAGCAAAGTTTAACATTATTCAGCAGAATAACTACTTCAAATGATATGATCTACATTGACTTACACAGTTTTACATTCCCTCAAATTATAATATTAATTATGGAAAAAGCATATTTTGCCTCTTGAAGATTCAGCTTTTACACCTCTTCTCGTAAAATGACTGGGAAAAAAAACCTTTAAAATATTATCTTAAAACAAGGCAAGTCATTTTCAATGTATTTGAGAACTGCCAGGCAATTACATTAGGTTTATTTACTTAGTATATGTCCAGAACACCATACCAATGTTTCTTTGAACAGTCTACATATGGTGCAGAGAAAATTGACAATATTGGGAGTAGCAGGTGATTAGTGTAGCATAAATATTTTAGACTTTGTTTTGCTCTGCTATTTTTTTTTGCTTTGATAATGTTTGGATTGAGCTAAAATTTACATTATGACATTTGTATGTGTGAGTAATAGAATATGACTGGAGAAACAAATAGTTTTGAAAGAAACCTCTTCTTCAGGCAGGTAGTATCATCCAGGTTGTGTTTGAAATGTCACCCTATATTTTCTAGCAGTTTTCTGCTTTTCTATCCACTTTCACGATTTCCCTTTTATGTTTTTCTCTTTTAGTGTTGAACACCTCAAGGATGTAGGCAGAAAGATAGATAATACTATAAACATGTTCTTTTCAAAAGCCTGTGGTCACTTCATATAGAATCACTGAACTAAGTATATGGATTTACCTCCCTTGCCTCAGAGAATCCCCCTAAAATGACAGTACTGGGACTTTTAAGAGATGATTCCACAAAAAAAGAACATAAATGAAGAAAACAACAACAAAGTACAAAAGCTAGAGAGCAAATGTAAAGGTGATAACTGACTTAACAGACGCAAGAAAGAAGAATCGTAAACTGATGGAGAACTCAAGATGCTCCCCGATTTCCCTGACAAAATTCTCAAAATGCTTAGGAATTAGTGGCTTCAGGTTTCCCTAAATGTGAGCTGAAAGTGTGGCATAAATCAGGGATAAGGTGAATATCTGTAAGGGAAGTGTCCATTCTGCACCCTGAAGCCACTTCTCTGCGCCCTATCTGAAGATTAGCAGGGTTTTTCTTGCAGAATGAAAAAACAATATCTCTGGGTTGGAGGCTGCCAGGACTGAATGAGAGCAATGTTACCATACTTCACAGAAGGCAGTGAGTGGGTATCTGTCAGGACACAGCCTACATGTGTGAAGTCTGTGTACCCTGCAGAAGAGAAAAGGAATGGCTGAGATAGGGGATTTGCTATGGTCCGAATGTTTGTGTTCTCCCAAAAGTCTTGTGTTGAAATCCTAAGCCCTGAGGTGATGTTATTTGAAGGTGGGCCTTTGGGGAGATGATTAGGTCATGAGGGTAGTGCCCTCATGAATGGGATTAATGCCCTTTATAAAGGAGACCAGAGAGCTTGCTTGCCCTTCCACCACACGGCACTGTCTACAAACCAAGAATCGGTCCTCACCCGACACCACGCTGAATCTGCTGGCATCATGATCTTGGACTTCCCAGTCTCTAGAACTATAAGAAATAAATGTTGTGTATAAACCACGTAGTTTGTGGTAGCTTTTTATAGCAGCTTTTAATAGCATTTTTCCGAAGCAGATTAAGCCAAGATTCTATACCCTACCCCTTCACCCGTAGGGCTCTGTCTGCCCTGTAGACATGGTGTCCTATTTTTAATTAATACAATATGCAGTATAATGTTGTTATATTACTGAAAATTACATACTAAGTGTTGGGACCTGATATTCTTATTCCCCACTTTCCCTCCAAAACAAATGCTGAGACCTAGATTTATAAATCCAGGTAAAAGAGTGAAAGGTTTTTCTCAACGCATGCTTTCTATTCAAAAAAAAAAAAAAAAAACAGACAAAAAGCATTGTTTCCTTAAAAATACACACATCTATCATCTGGGTAAAAATAAGACATAAGTAATTAACAATTGTTTAAATACAGTCTCACAATGTTAATACTGTTCGTACTTGAAGTTTACATGGACCCAAATTAACAGTGTATCACAGCGTTTGGTTTATTAACTGCTCTAGTTTCATTCTATGGATTCTATAGAATTTTCCTGCTCTCACAACACTTATGCATGCATGGTATCGTGGATACTAACAAAACAAATCTGATGGAAATCAGAGATGTAGCATTAATAATTTTTATTATAGTGCTGTCTTAGCTCGTTCGAGCTGCTATAGCAAAATACCACAGACTGAGTAGCTTATAAGCAACAGAAATTTATTTCTCACAGTTCTGGAGTCTGAAAGTCCCAGGTAGGATGCCAGCATGGTTGGCTGAGGGGCCTCTCCCAGGTGACAAACTTCTCATTATGTCCTCACATGGTAGAAAGGGCTCCAGAGCTTGGTGGGATCTCTCTCTTTTTAATAATTTTATTTCTATTTATATACAATTTTTCAAGCTTTACTGAGATATAATTGACATATAACAGTGTGTAAGTTTAATGTGTACAATGTGTCTATTTGATACACTTATATATTGCAATATGATTACCTCTGTAGTGTTACCTAACACCGCCATCATGTCACATAATGCCGTTTCTTTTTTGTGGTGAGAACCTTTAAGATCTACTCTCTTAGCAGCTTTTAAAAATATAAAACTGTATGGTCAACTATATTCACAATGTTGTGAATTAAATCCTCAGAACTTTATCATCTTATAGCTGCAAGTTTGTACCCATTGACCAATAAGATTCTGACTCTTGAGTTTATAATATAAAGAGGTAATAACCATATGTCACATCATACTATTTTATTACTTCTTTTTATAATTAATAGAAGTTTGATTTTTTTTTAACCCTTCTGGGCTTGTTTCCATTTTTGTTGAACAGGGAGAATTATATTACCTATCTCATGTGACTGTTTGGAGGATTAAATAGGATGATGGAAATAAAGCATGTGCCTGGCACAGAGCAATTGCCCAGCATGTGAATGAAAGCCTTGCCCACTGGTGAGAGCTGGGTTACAGTGACATTTAGAATCAGGAGGGTGAAGGCTGGAATCCCCATACCCCCTACTTGCTAGCTTGTCATCTGCAACAAAATCCTTTAAACCATCTGAACCTCAATTTTTTCATTTGTAAAACTGATATTATCTCAGGTATTTGTTGAAGAAGTTCAGTTTTTTAAAATATACTTTTGTATGCATGGAAATGATTATTACTTTTAAGTTCTATAAATAGAATGTATCATATTAAAGGATTTCTTAATCTATACAATCATTGAATTTCAAAAATGTAATTAGTCATAATGTATTATCTTTAATATTCTGTGGGATTGCTTGATAATAATTTTTATTGATATTCTTAAGTGATATTGACCTAGAGTATTGTTTTATCATTTACATTAATTACACTTCAGTATGCCCCCATAGAAATTGGAAAATGTCCTTTTTTTCTATTCTCTGAAACAGCTTAGGTATGATTTTATTCTCTGATCTTTAAAGATTTGGTAAAATTCCCCTCAGAAAAAAAGTACAATTCTTGGGCATTTTACTGGGAAGTTCTTTTAAATTGTTTACACTCTCTGTATCTTCCGGTTGCAGTTTTTCTATACCATATTTTCTCCAAAGCATACATTTCATCTGGGTTTCCAGATATATATATATAGAGATACATTTTGTTGCTCCTTTATTAAATGTCTTTGTTCTATGAGTTTTTCTTGACCTTTCTTAATTTGATATTTGTACACTTTTGATATTAGCTAATCTAATACCCTGTTGAGTATTAGATCAGCTGGGATGTGTCCAGTTTGTTCATCTTTATTTTAATTTTTAAAATAATTATTTTCAGCATAAAGGTAATTATTCCATATTGTAATTGTTATTTCATTTTTTTTCCAAATCATTTCATTCACTTTTTATGGTGCTTTATATTTTTGTGAATTAATGACATATGCAAATATTTTACATTTTTAAATTTCTAAATAGTTATCCTTAATATTTGCCAAGTTCTCCAGTTCAGATTATTCAGAAATTATAAAAATTGTCCAAGATAAATTATTATAGATAATTCAATATATTTCTAAGCAATTATTAGAAGTTATGAAAAATAGTGATAAAAATAAGTAATTTTGTCAATAAGCATATCAAAGAACATGTTTATTATAAAATTTGTGATCTCTCCTTATTCATTCATATAGTCAGCCATTCAAAAATGTTTATTGAGGACTTACCAATTACCTTATATTGTTTTTATAGTTTTAAAAAGCCTGGCAAAATGACAATATTCATTAAAAAATCAGTTTTACAGCACTCTCTGAGACATCACTCAGTATGTAGCCAAACTCATCTTCTCTAATATGGTTTTACACAAAAATTAATTTATGGTTAAATTTCCAATATCATTTTGAAGTAAATTTTGCTAGGCACAAAAAAATCTGAGACCTGGACCTCAGGTTTCTTTGAAAGAGTATTCATACTCTTAATCTTGAATTAAAAAAAATTATTACATTATTCCACAAAAGAATGTTGTTCAACGTTTTTTTTTTTTTTTTTTTTTTATTTTTTTATTTTTGTTGTGTTGGGTCTTCATTTCTGTGCGAGGGCTTTCTCTAGTTGTGGCAAGCGGGGGCCACTCTTCATCGCGGTGTGCAGGCCTCTCACTATTGCAGCCTCTCTTCTTGCAGAGCACAGGCTCCGGACGCACATGCTCAGTAGTTGTGGCTCTCGGGCCTAGTTGCTCTGCGGCATGCGGGATCCTCCCGGACCAGGGCTCGAACCCGTGTCCCCTAGCATTAGCAGGCAGATTCTCAACCACTGCGCCACCAGGGAAGCCCCTGTTCAACGTTTTAAAAAAGATTTTTTAAATTTATTTTTGGCTGTGTTGGGTCTTCAGTATTGTTGGTGGGCTTTCTCTAGTTGCGGTGAGCAGGAGCTATTCTTTGTTGCAGTGCACGGATTTCTCATTGCAGTGGCTTCTTTTGTTGCGGAGCATGGGCCCTAGGTGCGTGGGCTCAGTAGTTGTGGCATGCAAGCTCAGTAGTTGTGGCTCACAGGCTCAGTAGTTGTGGTGCAGGGGCTTAGTTGTTCCGCGTCATGTGGGATCTTCCCGGACCAGGGACCGAACCCATGTCCCCTGCATTGGCAGGCGGATTCTCAACCACTGTGCCACCAGGGAAGTCCCTTGACTTTTTACTGAGTATTTCTTTGAAACAGTCTCAACATATTTCAACAGAGTGAGTTATTTTCTTGAGAATGAACATTTTTTTTTCTTTCTTGTTTTCCTTTTTTATTTCCTTTGGTGAGATAGAAACAAGTAATAAAATGGCAGACTTAATCTTTACATATCATGGAACTCACTACACAGTAAATAAAGTGCATCAGTGGAACCATGCACATGCAATTCACAGGTCCACCTGGCTTGACAAGAGGGATAGAATAGCCTTTTGAAGATTCTCAGTGTCAGCTAAGTGGTAATACCTTGTGGGGCTAAAGATATACTCATCAAGATTCTGTATATGATCTTAACCAGTGTCCAAATATGTTGCTGTTTTTCCCACAGCCAAGATTTATAAGTTCAGGAATCAAGAGTGGAAATGGGAGTGGCTGACTCACACTGATACCTAGTGATCCATTAGCAAAACGTTTGCTTCCTATCCCCATGACCTTAGGCTGTCGTGGTTTAGAGACTTCCAAAGGCAGCATTGCTTCCTTCAAGAGACAAAATGTTTCCACTGGTGAGAAGTTACTACTGCCACTGTCCACTTTGACCTCCTCATGCCTCTAAATTAGGCAAAGAAGGGGGTTAACGTACTGGGTGGGATACTGATCTCGATTATCAAGGGGAAATTGGGCTGCCTATAAAACTTTAATCACTATTACACCTAGCAAAGCCAAGTTTCACAAAAACAGAACAAAATGAATAATGATGGTTTCGTTTATTTAAGTTACATTAACATTAATAGCAGGGGAAAAGTAAACCTACAATAAATAAAACATAAAATGAAATATCTTAGCCATGACTTTCTGCAGTACTGAGTGTGAGAAAACACCAACACTTCATACATAATTTTATAAATGACTCCATACCTCTAGGCTGTTTTGAATTTGTCAGTAATTATTTATTTTTTCCTAAACCAAAGTGTTATATGTATTACGGCACAAAACTTTATAACAAAGAAATGCATATTATACATATTAATGTCTATTAATACTCACGTATATTAATCCTGTTCCTGGATATTCCATTAAATATAATCATGAATTAATTATAACTTATCATGGGGCTAGGATCTCATAATCAGAATTCATTTCTTACCATATTGTCCTGACCCCTGTGAGGCGCATAAATTTGTTCAAAATATTGTGCCAATGCACATCCCACTCTGCTTAAACACACCCACAGAGGTGAGAATTAGCCCGTTTCAGAGAAACGTTCGTCCATTTTTTTCCTGTAGTTGTTTACAGAACATTATCATCTTGATACAGAGTCTTCCTCAGCATAATTTCTATCCATTACTTTTACTTCTCTCCTCTGGGGTTTTATTCTATACATCTAATTCTTCTTATGAGAGTGCCCTTTTGATAATTTAAAGAAGATCTTCATGCCTCCTTCTCCCCCACACCTTTTTTCCCTTCAACAGGCAAAGTTCATTTCACATACATAAACATTTGTTTTCCTCACAATCCTGTTCATACTCTTTGGGACACATTCTGTGTTAGATTGGCACTTATTTCAAGTCTAATGTTCAGATTGAAACCTAAAATTCCAAGAATGAACTAATTCTTATCTCTCTCTCATATATATTATATATATAATGTATATTTAAAAAATGTATATATATATATATATATATATATATATATATATATACACATATATGTATTATATACACATTTCACACTGAGTATCTGACACCTGGAGAGGTTCATAACATGATCAAAATTCCCATGCCTGCTAAGTGGTAGAACTGGGACTCAGGGTGAATTGTGGATTGACATTTTACAGTATTGATTCCTATCCAGGTTTTCCTCACTGGACATACCACGTCTACCCCGAAATTGTGAGACAGATGAGTTGTAAGACAATACTTACCTCTCCTGGCCATAAGTCCAGTCGTGAGGTCGAATCTGCTGGTATGACTAGCAAGCTGTGTACACAACGGCATGTACACCAAAGCAACCTTGGTAAATCAAAGTAACATGCAGTAATTAATCATGAGAGACTTTGAGAGCATGTTTGTGAGTGGCCCATGAGTTTACGGAATATCAGGAAATAAGAAATTAAGTCTGGATCAACTAAAATGTGTTATGGATAGAGAGACGCTTCTTTGGTTTAGAATTTAAGTGCTTTTCTATAACGCCAGAAACCAATGATCCTGGAAACTTGCAAATGTGATGGCTCCCCTGAAATAAAAATGTAAAAAAAAAAAATCCCTTTGCAGGGTGTGGAGAAAATGATCAAATAACTCAAAATGTGTAAGAGAACCCACAGGATGACTTTGTTTCTTTTTTTTAAATTTTTTTTAACATCTTTATTGGGGTATAATTGTTTTACAATGGTGTGTTAGTTTCTGCTTGACTTTGTTTCTTGAGAAAGCCAAAGAGCTATCTGTTCACTGGGCTCATAAGAATTTTTCTGGTGAAATGCACACTGCTTTTGTTGTTTAGGTCAGCATGACTCATTTCTGTAAGCCACAGCTGATAGTAGAGATAATGTTGTGAAACTAGGCTCCCTATTTTCAACAGGCATGATAAAATTCTAAAATAGATGTCAAGTTGTATCACTTAACCTTTAGAGACAAGGTGGATATAATTACTATAAAGATGGAATGGTAATCAGAAGTTAATAAATTTGGTGTTCTAAGGCGTAGAATAGATGAAAATGTTTCAAGGAATTAAAGATTTTTCCTTGAGAACCACTACATAAGTATTTTACTTGCTTGAAAAGCTTATATCTGTTTTGATTGCCTACTGCAGTATAAGAGTTACTGCCATTCCAATATTAAAATTAAATCTACAATGAAGACAGAAGAGCAAATCTGATAGAGAAAATAAACACATCTGATGGAATTGCTCAGTATTATTATAACAGTGTAGATCACTACTTGCAGAGATAAGGTGTGAATATTATTATACAGTTTATGAAAAATTGTCTGAAGGAATTTAGTGATGCATGCCTGGGGTGTGTAACCTTAACTGCTGAGGAAAAATGTATCAAGGAGATAAGGAAAATAAGGCCTACAGATAAAGAACTGCATCAACATAACAATTTTGCCAGAGTGAAAGGGAAACCCATAAAATGGGAGAAAATATCTGCAAATCATAAATCTGTAAAGGAATTAATATCAGAAACATATAAAGACCTCCTACATCTTAATAACACATGCAAAAGAGCAAACTCAGTTTAAAAAAGAGAAAAAGGACTTGAATAGACATTTCTCCAAAGAAAATATATATATGGCTAATAAACATAAGAAAAGATGCTAAAGATCACTAATAATTAGGGAAATGCAAATCAAAACCACAATGAGATACCACCTCACATTCGTATGTATGACTACTATCAAAAAATAGGAAATAAGAAGTGTTGGCAAAGATGTGGAGAAATGGGAAATTTTGTACACTGTTGATGGGAATGTAAATGGTGCAGCTGCTATGAAAAACAGTATGGCAGTTCCTCAAAAAATTAAATATAGAATAACCATATGACATAGCAATTTCACTTCTGGGTATATACCCAAAAGAATTGAAGACAGCATCTTAAGGAGATATTTGGTACACCCATGTTATTGCAGCATTATTTGCAGTAGCCAAAAGGTGGAAGTAACCCAGGTATCTACTGATGGATGAATGGATAAACAAAATGTGCAATATGCATACAATTGAATATTGTTCAACCTTAAAAAAGGAGTAAATTCTGACATGTGCTATAGGATGGATTAACCCTAAGGACATTATGATACATGAAATGTGCCAGTCACAAAAGAACAAATACTGTATGATTCCACTTACATGAAGTACCCAGAGTAATTAAATTCATAGAAACGGAAAGTAGAATAATGGTTGGCAAGGGCTTGGAGTAGGAGGGAATTAGGAGTATTTTAGAATAGGTACAGAGTTTCAGTTTTGCAAGATAACAAGACTTCTATAGATAGATGATGGTAATGGTAGCACAGCAATGTGAATGTACTTAGTGCTGTTAAACTGTACACTTAAAAAAAAAGGTTAATGGTAAATTTTATGTATTTTACTACAATTTTTTAAAAAGATGATAAGTAAAAAGTGATTTATTATTAGACCTAACATGTTTGGCTCCTATTTTAAAGATTAGATTTAAATATCTATATTATATTAAGAATAAATATGGGTTTTTAGGTTGCATCATGAACTAATAGAGACATTCTTATGCATAGTGAGTCACCCAGTCAATATACGATTATATACGTACATACATGCATAGACACAAGCATATATACATATATAAATACGCATGTGTATTTATGTATGTAAATACATTCATATACATGTTGTGTATACCATAAATAGTCATGTAGTTCAGGCGTAGCTTCACTTGTTATTTCAGATATTAATTGACTAGATACAATTACCTAACTATTTAGATATAAATGAATATATATGTTTAATTTTTTAGCTCAACATACATATATGTTGAGCTGTGGTTTGCACCTTTCCATATCAAAACTTAGCAAGAATTTGGAACCACCACTCAGGAGACACTATAAATGGTTCTGACAGGAACAGGTAACCCCTAAGAATATTTTCAACAATAGTGATGTCATATGTACGATAGCTGTGGATGCCATGGTGCCTTATCAAGATTTCTTCTTTAAGACTAGAGCATTGTTTCTTCTAGGAGCTGAAAGCAGTGGCATCTCAAGCTCTTAGCCAAATCACTCTGTGGAAGTTTCTCTCAGCCTTGTCTAAGCTCATGCCCCCTTCTTGGAGCAGCCTGCGGCCAATGACTAGTCAATGTAGGGAATATAAGTGGTCACCCACTTTGCCTTTAGGTGGGACAGTTCTGAAGGGCTATCCCAGTTCTAGAAGATGTTGTGGGATCATCTGAAGTCTTTGCTGCAACTTCTGGGTTTTTCAATAATTTCTCTTCTCCTACTTCCTTCACTTCCCCACAGGCCTTCATCACAAAGGAACTTTCCAGTAAACTTCCTGCACATGCCATCTTCAAGTCTTTTTCCTAGGGAGCCCACCCAAGAGAAAGGTCAATATCATGATCCTCTAGATGTTTCTGCTACCGTCTCCCCCAGCTTCCCAGTAGATTTTCATGAAGATATAGAAAATTAAAATACTAGAATGAACATTGGAAATTGATGAAATGTGAAAACACTGACCAAAGTCTGTGGGAAATTTTTATAAACTTCATTTTGAAGTGATTAATTGCAAGATACAGTCTCACAAAACATCAAGCAGAAGAGGCAATAAGAGTAGAAAGATGGACAGATAAGTCTTTAATTACAAACCACTGTCTTCTTAACTCCAACCCTAAGAAGAGGCAGATGGCCAGAAACTTAGCCAACTGACTGCGTTAGAATTTTACAAGGAGGTTGTGTCATATTTTTTCAATTCAGTCACTTTCAGAGGAACAAATATTTCCAGTTATTTGAAAATTAAGGATGCCAATTGTTGCTGCATAAATACAGAGAAGTAGTAAGAAGGGAAGTGTGGTAATATAATGCATTATGGGCTATGAAGTCAATTTAAGATAGATATTGATGATACATGATGGATACAGGCTCATAAATTTCTATTCCATCAATCCATCAACAAACAAATGATAACTAAAATTAAATATGTTACATCTGGTAAAATAATGATAAAAATATTTTAAGTATGTTTATGTTTATTATATTTCCAGATATTTTGCAGATGTGGAATGAATTGCATTTATTTCCACAAAGAGTTATTATAGACACTCTCTGTGGCTGAGCCATGGACAATTTATTGAAAATTAAAGAGAAATGCTTTTTATAGTTGCTCCCATGTAACTACATATTTTATGCTTTTACTTGCATTTTATTTATGTTGTTAACAGATGCTTGTCTGCAAATGTGGAGATCATTTGATACACTTGAAAAGAGCATTACTCCTCCATTGCTTTGGAGAATGGAAACTCTTGCAATAATGGATGTGATACAGTAATACATCTTCACTCATTTTGGCTTTCTTAATATTGTCTTGTTGTAACTTAAGAGAGTTAAAATTCAAGGCAAGAGTAAATAAAATCAAAATAGCTTGTCAGTTTTGTTATATTAAATTTATTGATGGAGGCTGGTTACAAAAACATTTGCAATATGATTTTTGCTTATTTATTTGAATGATTTTACTTTGTCTCTCATTTAGCAAACCAAAAACTGTTTGTTGAGTGTCACCTAATTGAAGAGAGAATGCCTTCAAATGTTTACTGAAATATATTTATGTTTTTAAGGAAATTCAGTTATTATCTGATTCTCTGAGCTACTTAGGAACATGTCATAAAAATTAGGTAGTTGCAAGCTGGACAAAGCCAGAAATTTGATGACATCTCTGTCTTGAGGAACAGTGTGACTTTATGAAGAAAAGTTATAAAGGGGTTATTTACACGACTAAGACTAGAAAAATAACATAGAATGCTCCAAAAGCACCTCAGTGCCTGGTAACAATGTACACACAGCGACTGTCTTTGTTGGGCATTTCCAAGACAGTCATTATGGAGTTCTTTTAATAAAAATTTAATAAAAATAACATTTTCCATATTATAAAGTTGACAACATAAATGTGTACATTAAAATATGATTTTATGTGTCAGATTCCCTAAATAAATTTGTGGAAAATTTTGTTTTTGTTCCCCAAATGTTATATTTTATAATTGCATTTTTGATCAAGAATCTGGAATGAATCTATAAAAATGACTATGTGTATATAATAGAACCAGAGTTATAGCAACTTTTCTATAATTTTATAAGTCCCTTGATCTCTGGAATTATGATTTATCTTTACCATCTCCACAATATGATGTGTTTTTTAGGGAATCAATAAAATATACACGAATAAATTAATTATATATATATTTAATAAAACATGATGCTATTGGTTCATTTGAAGTTAATATACTAAGGTAAACTTATTTGTTCTTTTAAATAACAATGTATTCCTTTTATTATAATTAGTTAAGGTATTTTTGAAATGATTTAAATATCATTTATCTTTCAAAACTTGTTGAGAAAGCTAACATTTAGGTTGATGCAGTCTTTACCATGAAGTTCCCTTTTGGAGTAAAAGTATTTAAATCTTTACATTGGCTTTGATCTAGAATTTTAAGATTTTCACATAAGTTATAGATGTTGTTATCCTACCACAAATAGAATGCATAGATGCTATCTGTATGAAACACTCAGAATCTGACTTACTCTATGACACCTTCAAGTGACTGGGGATTTTTTATTTTTCTTTTTTTTGTGGTAACATTTAAGTTCTACTCCCTTAGTAAATTTCAATTATATAATACGGTGTTATCAACTACAATCACCATATAATACATTAGATCCTCAGATCTTATTCATCTTATAACTGAAATTTTGTACCCGTTTACCAACCTCTCCTCATTTCCTCTATGACCCAACCTCTGGCAACCATTTTCCTACTTTTTGTTTCTATAAGTTCAACTTTTTTTTTTTTTTAAGATTTCACATAAATGTGATACTATGAGATATTTGTCTTTCTTTGTCTGGCTTATTTCACTTATCATAATGTCCTTAAGCTCTATCCATGTTGTTCCAAATGGCAGGATTTCCCTCTTTTTTACTGGCTGACTAATATTCCATTGCATGTACATACCACCCTGTCCTTATCCATTTATCCACTGGTGGATACTTAGGTAGTTTGCATACCTTGGTTGTTGTGAATAACGCTGCAATAAATATGACAATGCCAATATTTCTTAAAGATACTGATTTCATTTTCTTTGGATACATACCCAGGAGTAGAATTGTTGGATCATATGTTAGATATATTTTTAATGTTGAGGAAGCTCTGTACTGTTTTCCATAGTGGTTGTTTCAATTTACATTCCCATGAACAGGGAAAAAGAGTCCCCTTTTCCCCACAACCTTATCAGCACTTGTTATCTCTTGGGCTTTTGATAATAACCATTCTAACTGGTGCAAGGTGATCTGACTGTGGTTTTGACTTTCGTTGCCCTGATTACTGGTGTTGAACTAGATGCTTTGGAAGCCAGTCTCTCCAGTGAGAGTCTTAAAAGTTGGGGGTCTAGATGTGGGGTCCAAACCCTTTACTTCTCAGGGAGAAGCTAGGAGTTGGGGGTCCCTCCCATTTGTATGGTGCTGTGTCAGCCCTGGGGTCTGTGTCTCAGCCTTTCCTACTCCTTTCCATGAGGGTTTTTTCTTTTTGCATCTGTAGGAGTGACCCAGCTAGTTTCTGGATCTCTTTCAGAGGCAATTTTTCCTCCTGTAGTTGTACATTCAATGTGTTCGTGGGAGGAAGGAAGCTCATGAGCCTTCTGTCACCATCTTGGTCAACTCCTCCTGGTATATCTTAAAGTTACTTATTTAAATGGAACTTAAGAACTTCTAACCAAAAAATATAGATTTTCTTCAGAGCTCCGGAAACAGCAATATATATTTCTTTGAAACAGCTGTCATATTCGCATGTGTTTTGTTTTTTTCCTATAGGCTAATTAGTCTTAGTTTGGCTATCATTCTTCATACGACATGGCAGTGAACTACTACTTCATCTGAGTCAGTCTTTAGTAAGTTGCTTTTAGTTGACAGATATCCTCTTTACACATATTCTTGTTTAAACTTAGTGTCAGAAATATGTGACAAAACACTGGTGTCATGATCAAAGCACAGTTAATTGATAGTAGCATTTCCATCTTTTTAAGTAGTAAGAACATCTTAATTTTGCCTGGCCACATTTCTTCACACCATAACCAAGGTGTTGAACATATTCATAGTCTCTTGCAGACCCGTGCTGCGTCCTGAGTTTACAAGGCACACCCTGCCCTCTGGGTGAGGAGAACAGACTGAATACACAAGGGAATAACACCTGCATCACTTCATTTTGACGTGTTATCAAGCAATTATGTAATGAAATATCGTTAGGGTGTTCTGTTTCCCCTCCTAAGGACTCCTAATAATACCTGAAATACCAAATGAGAACATTTGTCATAGTAAAAGTTAAGGAAATTAATGGGGCGACAGAGACTGTTGGCTGTCTCTCAAAAATTCCTCACCACCCCTTCATCACGAGCACACAGTTGGACGTCATTTCTCAGTTACTCTTTCACTCGTGTCTGACCACTTGTCAAGGGCATAGGATGTAGACAGAAGTGTTTCGTTTCTGACCAAGGGCTTTTTTTTGTGTGTGGTACGTGGGCCTCTCACTGTTGTGGCCTCTCCCATTGCGGAGCACAGGCTCCGACGCGCAGGCCCAGCGGCCATGGCTCACGGACCCAGCCGCTCCACCGCATGTAGGATCTTCCCGGACCGGGGCACGAACCCGTGTCCCCTGTATCGGCAGGCGACTCTCAACCACTGCGCCACCAGGGAAGCCCTGACCAAGGGCTTTTAAGTCAGCAGCATACTAGCTTCACACGTCCCTTTCCGTTTTGCCATCTGCAGCCTAGGCGTGGCTAGCAGGTCTCCACCATGTAGATGGTGAGTAAGCCCTTGGAGAGCGTGGAGTGAGCAGATGGAAGGGTCCTAAGTCTGAATCAACAAATGAAGGAGAATTACACACAGACCTGGAACATCTGCCCTGAACCATCACGTGGGAGAGAAATACACTCTTAAGCCACTAACTTATCTTGAGTATCTCATGTCATAGTTGGTTAATCAGCAGAAAAATCACATGATATGATAAACAAACAGTAAATGATAGGATATAATTATATGTCAAACAATAGTTGCATAAGCTGGATCAGGAGACCTAGGAGTGAAGTTAGTGTAAGATGAGAGGATCGATTAATCAGAAACATGCATCAAGCAGAGTTTCTCTAGCACACGGCCACAGTCCTTTATGCAAACTCGATCATACACTGATATTTTAATTTTGTAAATGGTCCAAAAATGTTCTATAGGAATACCATGGGTACTGAATCATGGGAGAGTCCCATTTATTCCCTAGTGAGCAATGAAAACAAGAATTTTGTATGGAAACTGAAGTGAAAATATATAGTATACACTTGTACATAAACTATAAAGAGGGCTTCCCTGGTGGCACAGTGGTTGAGAGTCTGCCTGCCGATGCAGGGGACACGGGTTCGAGCCCCGGTCTGGGAGGATCCCACATGCCGCAGAGCAGCAGGGCCCGTGAGCCATGGCCGCTGAGCCTGCACGTCCGGAGCCTGTGCTCCGCAACGGGAGAGGCCACAGCAGTGAGAGGCCCGCGTACCGCAAAAAAAAAAAAAAACAACAACAACAAACCTATAATGAGCAGCCCTGACAGCCCTCAGTGGGAAGAGAAACATAACACATGGATACCATTTAAATTCATACGAGGAAATACAAACACAAAATACTTTCTTAAGATAAAGTTTTTGATTATAACACGAGTTCATCCATTACTTGTCAATATATCTTTTCATACTTCTCCCAAGAATATTCCTGTTAATGCTGTTTGAGGGATTGGCTCCTAAAACTGCCTTAAAGTGATTTTACTGTAATTGTTGCCTTTGTCTCTCATGAGATTCAATTTCATGTTTCATCTGCTTCCCCAATTTCTTGTTGTTAAGTAGAAAAATGTGTTCTGATCTTATAAAAAATGCATGGAAATTGACTTCACCAAATGGATAGCTTTTCAGGATATAATCCATCTATTAAGGAAAAAATTTAAAAAGCTAAAGATTTTAGTAACAATTTTGTAACTGCAGCGCCTTCAAATCACTTAAAAAAACTTAGTTGAATACATGTTTATTTTATATTGTAGATTCTGTTGTTTCCTATGTTATATGCTGAAATAAGAGATTTTGTATGTGCTTTAACTGGTAAGTGATCTACCAGGTAATTTCTTCTAAAATTTTAGGACTAATTATTAACACAATAATTCATAATAACAAATAATATAGATAGGGATGTACTTTTATTCCAGCTACACTCATAAGCATTTAGCACTTAATACTCAAGTATCCCTGTCAAAAATATGACAGAGTTTAAATAACTTATCAAATTCACAGTTATTAAAAGACAGAGTCAGAATTCAAAACCAAGCTATTTGCCTGCTGAGCCCATGGTTTAAACACAGGTAGTGTCCCCAGATCACACTCATTTAATACAAGACCAGCATCTTACTCAAAAGGAAATTAAGGCTCAAATAAGAAATATAACTTATCTAAGAATGAACAGCAATGAAATAATTGTTTCTTTCCTTCTTAGAGCATTTCAGTAGGTCTCAGTGCTGCATAATATGAATTTAAAATTAAGTATACCTTTATTTAACAAAACATTTTAACAATAATAATTTTAATGAATAATTAACATCTGCTTAGTGAGATGCAGTGTAGGAATTGGGATTGAAGTATAAATACATCTAATATCAATATCTGCACTAAGGAGTGTATAGTTTACCATGAAATTTGCAATGAGGTATGTGATAAGTAAAAAGGATTTAAAAAATAAAATCTAGGAATTCCCATTTACACAACGAGATCACAGGAAAGGATTTATTAATAAGATTGTTTCAACACCATAAGTGACTTGTGTCACTACGCCATGTCTAGACTGTCACATACTTGTCTGTTACTGAATGTTTTTATTTAGAAGTGACCAACTCCAGATTTGAATAGAATCAAGCAGAAGAAGTATCATTACCATGAAAAATTTTATGAAATTATTGGGTGTCTGTATGACATTTCTCTCTTCAATGTCTCTACTCTTACCCAGAAGTGCAGGAGACATCAGATCCAATGCCTAAACTGACATCTTACGGGACATAAGTATACAATAAATAACTCCCTTGAAAGGGCCTCAATATCTACACATGATTCTTTTATAACCTGGCTTTTTGGAACATTTCACTTTCATTTAACAGGTGAACAGGTTAAAAGTTGAAATATTCTCAACTTTTCCATAATGCATGCCTCTAATTCTGACTGTTTACTTATCCAGTCCCTCCTCTCTGTAAAGTAACTGCTATTATGGGTCCAGGGAAAAGACTCCATAGTGGGTATTGCGCTGGGGTTGTGGTCAGTGCAGCAAAGTTAGTTGGTCTACCAGTTAATAACCCTTGGAGGACTTTTTACCCCCAGTGCTTGCAGCTTTATTTAGAATGTAGGATTGATTTTTTTTTTTTTTAGCTTATCCATGTGTTCCCTTGCCAATTGCCAAAGCCACACAAACATTCACTCTCAGTATCCTGTTATACTTACTTTGATACGTTATGACAAAGTATCTTGTTTTGAAATGTTATCTGAGATCAATATTGAAGCCATTACAGTTTTGAAAGTTGAAAATATGGTTCCTTTTAATGTTGAAAATACAGATGTTCTTTTCCATCCATCATCAGGACATTTTTTTGTCTGCCTGTGCTTGTCAACCTCACCCTGCAAAAGCAGAAGCATCCCTACACACAATTTGGTTTGGCTGTTCAGACTGATGATGACACACACACTGAGAATGTGTAAAAGGTTATTGTGTACATAAATGAGGTCTCTGGGGAAAGCAGGGCAGGCCTCCAAAGCATGTCTGAGATGGCTTGAGAGGAAGAACACTATCTGGGGTTTTATTATGGTAAAGGGGAAGGGTTGGGATGCGGTCCCACATACAGGCAGGGACTTTCTATTTGAATTTCTTACCTACACCAAAGAGGGGAGAACCCAGGCTTTATCAGTTTGTCCGGCTGTGGGGTAGACAGGAAGCAGGAGGGTGAGGCTTAACAAGTGTCGGCAGTCAAACAACTAAAAATGGAGTCAGACCCCGTGTTCCTTTTTTTGTTTTTTTGCTGTACGCGGGTCTCTCACTGTTGTGGCCTCTCAGGTTGCGAAGCACAGGCTCCGGACGCGCAGGCTCAGCGGCCATGGCTCACGGGCCCAGCCGCTCCGCGGCACGCGGGATCCTCCCAGACCGGGGCACGAACCCGCGTCCCCTGCATCGGCAGGCGGACTCTCAACCACTGCGCCACCAGTGAAGCCCTGTATTCCATTTTTTAAATCACTTAAATGAATATGGAGAAATACTAGTACTCTTGATGATATCACCACCGAGAGATGTAAGAGAGTAAACATTAAGGTGTTAAGATGGTATGCAGAGCTGTGTGTCTGGTAAGAAGGATCACCCCTGGTAATAATGTATACAAGACACCTGCAGGTCTCAGATGCTTGGATACATGGGCTTGTCTCTGGCCAGGACTCCCCCTACAGGACGACTTCAGGGAAGTCCATCTGAGCACCCCACGTCTCTGTCACACCACCTCTATTTTGACTAAAGATGAAACCCTGTGGAGAGGAGAGAAAGAAGAACCCATAAAGTTAACATTGATCCCACCCATACGTTCTCCCTGAGACATCTTCACAATTGATCTCATCATGCCCTACAAATCATCTGACCTCAGTCATGGCAGAAGCCTAAGCCTATTGGGTCCATCATCATCAAATGACTTGTTCTGCGCATGTTGCTAGGCAACCCATCAGTGGGACCCCATCTCAGAGGCCTCTCTATCCTCCAAAATCTTCCACCATTCTCTGTCAAACTCACAGTCTCTTATTTGCAAACTCTCCTTTATCTTTTCTTCTTTTACCTTTCTCAGGGTGAGCGTCTATCCTTCTCTTATTGAACCTAGATATTTCCTGTGACTATTACTTCTCTCTTACAAACCAATCAAAAATGACTTTTAATTTTCCTCTATATCACGTTCTGTGCACCACATACCATAGGAAGTAGGTAAAGGTCCTATGTGTTCATTGGTGGTGTTCCACGTGACTGTGTGGACTCCCTGCTGCCACACACGCGAGCACACATGACGTCTGTGCAATCTGCTGTCCCTCCTAGAACGAATGATGTTTGCTGTACTAAAGTTGGCAATTTTTGTGTGTGGAAATTAGCTCGATATTATTTTTTTAACATCTTTATTGGAGTGTAATTGCTTTACAATGGTGTGTTAGTTTCTGCTTTCTAACAAAGTGAATCAGCTATACATATACACACATCCCCATATCTCCTACCTCTTGTGTCTCCCTCCCTCCCAGTCTCCCTATCCCACCCCTCTAGGTGGTCACAAAGTACTGAGCTGATCTCCCTGTGCTATGTGGCTGCTTCCCACTAGCTATCTATTTTACGTTTGGTAGTGTATATATGTCCAGGCCACTCTCTCACTTCGTCCCAGTTTACCCTTCCCCCTCCCCATGTCCTCAAGTCCATTCTCTACGTCTGCGTCTTTCTTCCTGTCCTGCCCCTAGGATCTTCAGAAGCTTTTTTTTTTTTTTTAGATTTCATATATATGTGTTAGCATATGTTATTTGTTTTTCTCTTTCTGACTTACTTCACTCTGTATGACAGATTCTAGGTCAATCCACCTCACTACGAATAACACAATTTCATTTCTTTTTATAGCTGAGTAATATTCCATTGTATATATGTACTGCATCTTCTTCATCCATTCATCTGTCAGTGGACACTTAGGTTGCTTCCATGTCCTGGCTATTGTAAATAGAGCTGCAATGAACATTGTGGTACATGACTATTTTTGAATTATGGTTTTCTCAGGGTATATGCCCAGTAGTGGGATTGATGGGTCATATGGTAGTTCTATTTTTAGTTTTTTACGGAACCTCCATACTGTTCTGCATAGTAGCTGTATCAATTTACATTCCCACCAACAGTGCGAGGGGGTTCCTTTTTCTCACACCTTCTCCAGCATTTATCATTTGTAGATTTTTTGATGATGGCCATTCTGACTGGTGTGAGGTGATACCTCATTGTAGTTTTGATTTGCATTTCTCTAATGGTTAGTGATATTGAGCATACTCTCATGTGTTTGATGGCAATCTATATATCTGTTTTCTTTTTTTTTTTTTTTTTTTTTTGCGGTTTGCGGGCCTCTCCCTTTTTGGGCTCCCCCCCT
>NW_020174135.1:9952143-10017466 GCF_003031525.2 Neophocaena asiaeorientalis asiaeorientalis
TGCATCGGCAGGCGGACTCTCAAACACTGCACCACCAGGGAAGCCCCAGCCTGTATATATTCTTTGGAGAAATGTCTTAGGTATTCTACCCATTTTTGGATTGGGTTGTTTCATTTTTTGATATTGAGCTGCATGAGCTGCTTGTAAATTTTGGAGATTAATTCTTTGTCAGTTGCTTCATTTGCAAATATTTTCTCCCATTCTGAGGGTTGTTTTTTGGTCTTGAACATTTTGAGTTTATTTTTGTGTATGGTGTTAGGGAGTGTTCTAATTTCATTCTTTTGCCTGTAGCTGTCCAGCTTTCCCAGCACCACTTATTAAAGAGGCTGTCTTTTTTCCATTGTATATTCTTGCCTCCTTTATCAAAGATAAGGTGACCATATGTACATGAGTTTATCTCTGGGTTTTCTATCCTGTTCCATTGATCTATGTTTCTGTGCCAGTACTGTACTGTCTTGATTACTATGGCTTTGTAGTATAGTCTGAAGTCAGGGAGCCTGATTCCTCCAGGTCCGGTTTTCTTTCTCAAGATTACTTTGGCCATTTAGGGTCTTTTGTGTTTCCATACCAATTGTGAAATTTTTTGTTCTAGTTCTGTGAAAAATGCCATTGGTAGTTTGCTAGGGATTGCATTCAATCTGTAGATTGCTTTGGGTAGTGTAGTCATTTTCATGTTTTTTCTTTCAATGCAAGAACATGGTATAACTCTCCATCTGTTTGTATCTTCTTTAATTTCTTTCATCAGTTTCTTATAGTTTTCTGCATACAAGTCTTTTCTCTCCTTAAGTGCGTTTATTCCTAGGTATTTTATTCTATTTGTTGCAATCGTAAATGGGAGTGTTTCTTTAATTCCTCTTACAGATTTTTCACCATTAGTGTATAGGAATGCAAGAAATTTCTGTGCATTAATTTTGTATCCTGCTACTTTACAAAATTCATTTATTAGTTCTAGTAGTTTCCTGGTAGCATCTTTAGGATTCTCTATGTCTATAGTATCATGTCATCTGCAAACAGTGACAATTTTACTTCTTCTTTTCTGATTTGGATTCCTTTTACATGTTTTTGTTCTCTGATTGCTGTGGCTAAAACTTCCAAAACTATGTTGAATAATAGTGGTGAGAGTGGACCACCTTGTCCTGTTCCTGATCTTAGAAGAAATGGTTTTAGTTTTTCACCATTGAGAACATTGTTGGCTGTGACTTTGTCATATATGGCTTTTATTATGTTGAAGTAAGTTCCCTCTATGCCTACTTTCTGGAGGGTTTTTATCATAAATGAGTGTTGAATTTGGTCAAAAGGTTTTTCTGCATCTATTGAGATCATCATATGGTTTTTATTCTTCAATTTGTTAGTATGGTGTATCACATTGATTGATTTGCATATATTGAAGAATCCTTTCATTCCTGGAATAAACCCCACTTGATCATGGTGTATGATCCTTTTAATGTTCTGTTGGATTCTGTTTGCTAGTATTTCGTTGAGGAATTTTGCATCTATATTCATCAGTGATATTGGCCTGTAGTTTTCTTCTTTGTGACATCTTTGTCTGGTTTTGGTATCAGGGTGATGGTGGCCTCGTAGAATGAGTTTGGGGGTGTTCCTCTCTCTGCTATATTTTGGAAGAGTTTGAGAAGAATAAGTGTTAACTCTTCTCTAAATGTTTGGTAGAATTCACCTGTGATGCCATATGGTACTGGGCTTTTGTTTCTTGGAAGACTTTTAATCATAGCCTCAAATTCAGTGCTTATGATTGGTCTGTTTATATTTTCTATTTCTTCCTGGTTCAGTCTCTGAAGGTTGTGCTTTTCTAAGAATTTGTCCATTTCTTCCAGGTTGTCCATTTTATTGGCATAGAGTTGCTTGTAATAATCTCTCATGATTCTTTGTATTTCTGCAGTGTCAGTTGTTACTTCTTTTTCATTTCTAATTCTATTGATTTGAGTCTTCTCCCTTTTTTTCTTGATGAGTCTGGCTAATGGTTTATCAATTTTGTTTATCTTCTCAAAGAACCAGCTTTTAGTTTTATTGATCTTAGCTATTGTTTCCTTCATTTCTTTTTCATTTATTTCTGATCTGATATTTATTATTTCTTTCCTTCTGCTAACTCTGGGTTGTTTTTTTTTCTTCTTTCTCTAATTGCTTTACATGTAAGGTTAGGTTGTTTCTCTGAGTTGTTTCTTGTTTCTTGAGGTAGGATTGTATTGCTATAAACTTCCCTCTTAAAACTGCTTTTGCTGCATCCCATAGATTTTGGGTCTTCGTGTTTTCATTGTAATTTGTTACTAGGTACTTTTTGATTTCCTCTTTGATTTCTTCCGTGAGCTCTTGGTTATTTAATAGTGTATTGTTTAGCCTCCATGTGTTTGTATTTTTTACAGATTTTTTCCTATAGTTGATATCTAGTCTCATAGCATTGTGGTCAGAAAAGATACTTGATGCGATTTTAATTTTCTTAACTTTACCAAGGCTTGATTTGTGACCCAAGATATGATCTATTCTGGAGAATATTCCATGAGTACTTGAGAAGAAAATGTATTCTGTTGCTTTTTGATAGAATGTCCTATAAATATCAATTAAGTTCATCTTGTTTGATATATCATTTAAAGCTTGTGTTTCCTTATTTTCATTTTGGATGATCTGTCCATTGGTGAAATTGGGGTGTTAATGTCCCCTACTATGATTGTGTTACTGTCAATTCCCCTTTTATGGCTCTTAGTATTTGCCTTATGCATTGAGGTGCTCCTGTGTTGGGTGCATAAATATTTACAATTGTTACATCTTCTTGGATCGATCCCTTGAATGCAAGAGTGTTCCCTTTTCTCCACACCCTCTCCAGCATTTATTGTTTCTAGATTTTTCTTGATTTCCATTTGCATGGAATATCTTTTTTCATCCCTGCACTTTCAGTCTGTATGTGTCCCTAGATCTGAAGTGGGTCTGTTGTGGACAGCATATATAGTGGTATTGTTTTTGTATCCATTCAGCCAGTCTATGTCTTTTGGTTGGAGCCTTTAATCCATTTACATTTAAGGTAGTTTTCGATATGTATGTTCCTATTACCATTTCCTTAATTGTTTTGGGTTTGTTATTGTAGGTCTTTTCCTTGTCTTGTGTTTCTTGCCTAGAGAAGTTCCTTTAGTATTTGTTGTAAAGCTGGTTTGGTGGTGCTGAATTCTCTTAGTTTTGCTTGTCTCTAAATGTTTTAATTTCTCTGTCAAATCTGAGTGAGATCCTTGCTGGTAGAGTAATCTTCACTGTAAGTTTTTCCCTTTCATCACCTTAACTATGTCCTGCCACTCCCTTCAGGCTTGCACAGTTTCTGCTGAAAGATCAGCTGTTAACCTTTTGGGGATTTCCTTGTGTGTTATTTGTTGTTTTTCCCTTGCTGCTTTTAACATTTTTCTTTGTATTTAATTTTTGATAGTTTGATTAATATGTGTCTTGTTGTGTATCTCTTTGTATTTTTCCTGTATGGGACTCTCTGTACTTCCTGGACTTGTTTGACAATTTCCTTTCCCATATTAGGGAAATTTTCAACTATAATCTCTTCAAATATTTTCCCAGTCCCTTTCTTTTTCTCTTCTTCTCTGGGACCCCTATAATTCGAATGTTGGTGTGTTTCATGTTGTCCTATAGGTGTCTAAGCCAGTCTCAATTCTTTTCATTCTTTTTTCTTTATTCTGCTGTGCAGTAGTTATTTCCACTGTTTTATCTTCCAGGTCACTTATCTATTTTCTGCCTCAGTTATTCTGCTATTGATTCCTTCTAGAGAATTTTTAATTTCATTTATTGTGGTGTTCATCATTGTTTGTTTGCTCTTTAGTTCTTCTAGGTCCTTGTTAAACTTTTCTTGTATTTTCTCCATTCTGTTTCCAAGACTTTGCATCATCTTTACTGTCATTACTCTGAATTCTTTTTCAGGTAGACTGCCTACTTCCTCTTCATTTGTTTGGTCTGGTGGGTTTTTGCCTTGCTCCTTCATCTGCTGTGTGTTTCTCTGTCTTCTCATTTTCCTTAACTTACTGTGTTTGGGCTCTCCTTTTCGCAGGCTGCAGGTTTGTAGTTCCCGTAGTTTTTGGTATCTGTCCCCAGTGGGTAAGGTTGGTTCAGTGGGTTGTGTAGGCTTCCTGATGGAGGGGATTGGTGCCTGTGTCCTGGTGGATGATGCTGGATCTTGTCTTTCTGGTGGGCAAGACCATGTCCGGTGGTGTGTTTTGGGGTGTCTGTGACCTTATTATGATTTTAGGCAACCTCTCTGCTAATAGGTGAGGTTGTGTTCCTGTCTTGCTAGTCGTTTGGCATAAGGTGTCTAGCCCTGTAGCTTGCTGGTTGTTGAATGGAGCTGGGCCTTAGCACTGAGATGGAGATCTCTGTGAGAGCTTTCGCCATTTGATATTACATGGAGCTGGGACATCTCTGGTGGACCAATGTCCTGAAGTCGGCTCTCCCACCTGAAAGGTACAGGCCTGACACCCAGCCAGAGCACCAAAACCCTGTCAGCCACACGGCTCAGAAGAAAAGGGAGAAAAAAAAGAAAGAAACAAATAAAATAAAATAATTTTATTAAAATAAAAAATATTTTAATTATTGGAAATTAAAAACTAATAAAAAAAAATAAAGAAGAGAGCAACCAAACCAAAAAAGAAATCAACCAATGATAACAAGTGCTAGAAACTATAGTAAAAGCAAAAACGGACAGACAGAACCCTAGGACAAATGGTAAAAGCAAAGCTATACAGACAAAATCACATAAAGAAGCATACACATACGCACTCACAAAAAGAGGAAAAGTGAAAAAAATTATATATGTATATATATAAAAAAAGGGAGCAACCCAATCAATAAACAAAAAGAGAGCAACCCAATAAAAAGAGAGCAACCCAATCAAATCTACCAATGATAGTAAACTCTAAATGCTAAACTAAGTTAAACATAAAACCAAAAACAAATTAGATGCAGAAAGCAAACCCCAAGGTTACAGTTCCTCCCAAAGTCCACCTCCTCAGTTTGGGATGATTTGTTGTCTAGTCAGGTATTCCACAGTTGCAGGGTACATCAAGTTGGTTGTGGAGATTTAATCCGCTGCTCCTGAGGCTGCTAGGAGAGATTTCCGTTTCTCTTCTTTGTTCGCACAGCTCCCGGGGTTCAGGTTTGAATTTGGCCCCGCCTCTGTGTGTAGGTCGCCTGAGGGCATCTGTTCTTTGCTCAGACAGGACAGGGTTAAGGGAGGGGCTGATTCGGGCGCTCTGGCTCACTCAGGCCGGGGAGATGGAGGGGTACGGATGCGGGGCGAGCCTGCGGCTTTCAGCCTTCTTTTCAGCCTCTAGCCAGCCAAGCAGGCTGTTCTCCACCATCTACAAGTCCACACATATTCTAATCTAGGGCTGTTTCTCCTTCCACACAAAGTGGATGACAAAGTGCATAGCTCAGATTTCTGCCAATTGGGAAGATATTATTTTCCCCTCTGTCTTTCAAAGCTACTGCTTAGTGTATCTATAAAGAAATCACCATCCATTTTGGATTGCACCCAAATGTTGAGCTGATCCATCAAAAAAAAAAAAAACTTGGCACCTCCCTATCATTTTAGTTGGTCATATAGGTCCCTCCATAAAAACTAGGTATAATCTAAGTGAAGTGCTGTAGTCCAAATATGAAGTTTTGGCTTAATTTTCCAGGGTTTTGGCCACCTGCTTAACTTATTCATGCCCACTGGTCCTGCTAAGAATATTTCCATCTTATATTGGACAGCTTCTGGGACCACTTGACTTTATGATTCAGGGTAACTGACAGAACCCAGCTTGCAATGGACTATCTAGATACATCGTCTCTTGTTGCCTCATGGAAAAGCATTCTAATCCACCATTTTTTGATAACACGAATCAACTGACATGTGATTCTCCTCTTCAGATATCATGGCCTTGCTTCAGAGCCCAAGGTTTGTACTGTGAGCCTCCTCCTGAGAATTGCCATAAACTCCACATTGCCTCTTCCCCCATACATGATGATTCTAATAGAATAGAAATCCCAAACAACAGGCCTGCTTGCAATGTAGCCTGGACCTACTGTGGAAACCTTTCCTAATCCAGGTCATTCTCAAAGGTGGTTAGTTTTCTTGTCACCTTGGGTACAGGCAGAAGCTCTATTCTTAGGTGTGAAGTGTGTTACTTTTATAACAGAAGAAGCCTAAGGTGGTATCATACTTCCTCCTTTGTGGAAAGGGAAGCCAAATGCTGGGGAGATATCCCAGCATTCACTTGACCACTAGAATCCTAAAAACATTCCCATAGTGGATGGTCCCTAGATGTTTGTAGGGGCTATTCCCAGCTTCTGAGGCATATATTTTTTAACAAGGCCTCCAGATTGCTAGCTACCTCTTAGTCACCCTGCTCAATCAAAAAGATGCTCTCAATATAATGAATCAATGGAGTGTTGCGAGTGATACCCTGATGGTCATGATCTCTTCTGACAATTATGACAGAGCTGGAGAGTTAGAGTATTATCAGGCAAAACTGTGTTTGTTTTTTCTGTTCCATTCTGCTTCTCTTTTCTGATTAGAATAGGGAAAAAAATACATTTACCCAATCAGGTGATCACAAATCATGGACCTGAGGCCATATTAATCTGTTCTAACAAAGGTTCTATGTTAAATACTATAGCTTCAATTGTTCCTACTACTTGGTTGAACTTGAGGTAGATTACAGTCATCCTTCAGGACCTATCCAAATTATGCAGGACCCAAATGATTAATTAAATGGAGACATAACAGAGATCATTACTTCTGCATCTTCATCCTTCTTTCTCTTCCATGGTATCTGGTATCTGGTATCTGGTATCTGGTATCATGGTATCTGCACTGTGGCTGGACTCTGAGATTAGTCTGCTCACTCCCATGTGGCTAGGAGAATCATCTCAAGTGGTATATGGAATGCTAATGTCACACAAGGCAACAGTAAGTTGTTACCTTGTAAGTTGTTACCTTGTAAGTTGTTGTTGTCAGTAAGTCCCTCAAACTAGAAATGCCCCATACAAAACTATCCTGTATTATTTTAAAAAGCATAAATTTAGAAGCAACAGTTAATTTCATTTTGAAATTTGAAGGCTCTGCATAAAACAAACTGAAAACCAAGGAGAAAAACCTCAGGTCCTTGGGGAACTACAAACTGAGAAGCATGATTTCCAAAAAATAATGATAATGAAAACATCTCATATTAGACTCTATGGGTAGAGCTAAAGCAATGCTCAGAAATGAGCATCTTGAAACACTTATGCCATTATGTATATACATATATATTAATAGCTTTAAATACTTTTTTATAAGAATACATGAATTATTCATCTGAAGCTAGAAAATGTTTCAGAAAGAAGTAAATAAGTAAATAAACAAAAATTTAAAAAGATAATTAATGAGTTAGAAAACAGAAAAACTGTAGACCATAAATGTAAATGTAAAAATTTGCCCATAGGCAAAAACCAGTGAAAGCAATACATTTCTCAATATCTAATCTGGAGACACAGGAATAAAGTACAGACACACAAAGTAAAAAAATAGCAAGGGAGAAAAGAAAAACATTAAAATAGATGAAACTTTGAAATAATAACAAATTTCAACCTTGCACAGCTCTATTCTAATGCATATAAAAACCTTACTTAAAATAAAACTTACCAAACTATCCTCTGATAAAATAGAAGTCTAAATAGATCAATTTCCCTTTATGAAATAGAGAAGGTTTTCTAACATTTCCCAAAATACCATGCTCAGACAGTTCCACAGGGAAAATTTTCCAAAACCTTAAATAAAAAGAATATTTCAAAACTAACTGAATTATTTCATAACATGCAAAAGTTTTTTTCAAAAAATGTAATTTCAATTAAGTAAATATAACATAAATACTAAAATTTTGGTTTGGACCAAAAGAAGTCTCTAACAAGTCATACCTACAGACTTTAAGGAAACATCAAAGATACTCACATGAATATTGTTGCAGAACTCCTAAGAAAATATTTGCAAACAGAATCCAATGTCATAATCAAAAAGTAATACATCAAACTTAAGTGAAATTATTTAAAAATGTACATATATTACAAAACCTGGGAAAATATTAATAAATTACTTCCTTTTTTAAGGGGAAATATTTCTCCATATATGATGAGAACAATGAATAATAGAGGAAAGGATGAAGGGATGCCTCTTTAACAAGTTTTTTATGGTTATAAATACACATAAACATCCCCAATCCACCATCTTCCTTGTATTGGAAATATAGTAAACATGTTCTTTGTATGATCAGGAACAAGAAGCCATGCTTATAATCATCATGAGTATTTAATATTTAATTGGATGTATCTGTTGAGTGGCAGATAAAATAATCAGCTGAAAAACTATTGTAAGCAATAAGAAAAGTCCTAAATAGCAAGCTATGATATTAATATATAGACATAGACTTTATATATATTAATAAAAGACAGAATACATAGAGCTCCAAAAGATTACTTTAATAAATGTCCAAAATAGAATAAGAAATCTCAAAGCACTTGTGAAAGGCTCAAATGTAAGTGTGAACAAATGAGAAATTATGTTGTGTTCTTGAAGTGAGAAACTCAACATAATAAAAATATTTCCAAGTTAACATATAAATTTAAAGCAATTTGAATAAAAGTACCATCTGAGTTTTTTCCTCTGGAATTATACAAGAAGTTTCCTAAGTTTAAAAATAAATATTAATGAAGAGTTTTAACTCGGAACATTCTAGCCAGAGCATTTGAGTCTAGACCATCAGGTAAAAACTACTCTAAAACTTTAATAATTAAAACAATGTAATATCAAATCAAAAATAGGCAGCAAAAAGAATAAACAATAAAAAGACTCACATATACAGGAATTTAGAACATGATAAATGTGATGACTGATTTTATCTATTTAGATAAATAAAATAAAGAAAGGAAAAAATAACTGATGAGAAAAAGGGAGAAAAGTCTGAATATATAAAATGAAAGATTAGTAATAATATATAAAACAGGTATGTAGAAATGACCATCGTGAACCACTATTTACTAATAAATTAGGAAGTTTAAATGAAAGTCATAGCTTTTTGGAAAATTCAGAATTGTTGGATATCAATGAAAAATCTTAATAAACATATAAACATTAAAATGGAAGTACTGTTAACTAAACCATATTAAATATAGTGTGTGTGTGTGTGTGTGTGTGTGTGTGTGTGTGTGTGTATGACAGATAGCTTTATGGGGAAGTAATGAAAATATGTCAAGAAACCAAGATACTCTCTTTTAGGAAAGGTTTTTTGTTTTTTTATTTGTTTTTCAAAATAATAAAAAGGGAGTGAGATGCCCAAGTCATTTTGTGTGTTAAAAAATAATCCTGTTGTGATGGTTAATTTTGTGTGTCCACGCTGTGTGACGGGGTGCCCAGATATTTGGCTACGTATTATTTCTGGGCATGTCTGTGAAGATATTTTCAGATGAAATTAGCATTTGAATCAGTGGATTCAGTGAAGCAGTTTGCCCTCTTCTGTATGGGTGGGCATCATCCAATCCATTGAGAGCCTAAATAGAATAAAATGTCTGAGAAAGGAAGAATTTACCATGATTGCTTGGGCTAGGACATCCATTTTCTTCTCTTCATGTTACTGGTTGTCAGGAATTCAGATCTGCATAAAATCTATACCATCAGCTCCCCTGATCCCCAGACCTTTAGATTCAGACTGAATTATTCCATCTGCTATCCTGGGTCTTCAGCTTGCAAATGAAGACCATGGGGCTTCTCAGCCTCCATAATTGTGTGAGCCAATTCCTCATAATAAATCTCCTTTTATATATACATATACATCCTATTGGTCTCTTTCTCTGGAGAACCCTGACTGATACACTGATTTCAAGAAAGAATGACAACAGTGTTGGAGAATAAAATATATAGCTGTTTTAACCTTAAGTTTTAACATGATATCCTTAAGAAAATAGTAGATCAGTGAATATATATGTGTAGTTACAAATTAAGTCATCATAAGCAAGTAAAGTACATTATAGAAGGAAAGAACAACTCAATATCAGAAAATCTATCAGAATGATTTGCTACATGCATCAATTGGGCTTCACGTAACAAAAAGCTTTCTAGTTTGTTTATGAAAAAATATATTTAGACATGCCTAACACAAACCTTGAGCTAGACTGCCAGAGAGAAGGGGGTTGAGTTGGAGTTGAAAAAACCAATAATTATTATGTGTTCTCACCTTTAACTAGTTAATACTGATTAACAAAATCATGCCATATTTAAACTTCTGAAGTAGAGTAATATCATAACTTCACCTAATATAAAACAACTAACCATTTAATAAAAAACAAGCAAATAAATGAAAAACAAATTCCAATGCTTCCCCAAAGGAAAGTCACAAGATGTCATTAATCACAGTATTCATTTCTGTGAAATATCCTTTCCTTCTCAAATACAATAACTTGAGATTCCATTACTTACTGGGTCCATGGGTTTCAGTCTTGGCAACTGACTCGTATCACACTCACACATGTTCTAGCAGACTGACTTTGTTTATATTGCTTTGAATATGTTTGTGTTTATATATGAAGAAACAAGGAATTGATTATAACAAATGCTACTTTGGTTGATTATAATACATGCTTCTTTTCAACCTTTGTGATCGTTCCTTCCAATGAATAACATGTTGAAGCCTCCCCATGCAATCTACAATGAAATGATTCTACTATTCAAATGTTCTTTAGGTAAAGTCGATTTTTTCAATTCACTTATTCTTGATTCTGAATCATGATTCTCTTTGCCTCATGGGAGTTTGCGTTTTAATTACCATGACTGTTATTCCTCTCTTTTTTTCTATTAGAGCATATCCCTAGATTTCACATGAAGCCACACTAGATATTTTTTTCTGCTATATTTTCCACAGTACAGGGTCCTTTGCAAGTTCAAGGGAGGCTTTATAAGCCTAGTTTCCAGTATTTACATTTGCTATGGCAGATCAGATTATAGTTCTTTACTTATTCCCTCCTAGCATGGTACCATGCAAGGTAAGATTTGTACACAGTATATTTCCCCATGCATGGATGTTTGGCTCAGCAGTGGGTTTTGTTTGATCAGCGGACTTGGTAAAGAAACTATAGTCATACTAGTTCAGAGTCAAGATTTCAAGAGGCTACGCTTGTTTCTGCCTATTCTCTTGAACTTCGGTGACCCACCATGAGAAGGGTGTACACTAACTAGCTGCTGATCTAAAGATAATGTAGAGAAGTATGGAGCATATCTGAATGGAACTCAGAACCTAAAGCCAAAGCCAACTGACTGTAGGCCTGAAACAGAGCTTCTCTACGCAATCCACAGACAAATGAAAAAGAGAGAACACTTTTAGGCTGCTTTTTAATGCAACGTTATTTTAACAAAAGCTGAGTAATAGAATTAGGTAAGCAAAATCATGTCATATTGGTTCTTCACATTAAAAGGAAATTTAGACAGGAATAACCTTTCTGGATGCAATTCAACACTTAATGTGATTATAAATAGCTTAATATCTGTGTTGAAGGTATATTAGAAGTAGTTATTATTTGAGAAATAGTAAGTCTCAGTGGCATAAGTCAAGTTGTAGGAAATGTCATTTGAAAGAAAGTTGTTCAAAAACACAATCATTTTGTCAATATGATTGGGTCACGTTCCCACAACTTTATCCCTTGGCAAGTGATTTTATGCACACAAAGATTATGCACTAACCAGGACTAACTTTCTTCTTATCATTGGTAATCTTCTGCTATTTCATGGGATCTTGGTTTGTTCAAAAACTAGACTATCCAGCCAAAAAAATGACCTTAGTCCCAAAGAGATAGACTGGTGAGAATAAGGGTGAAAAACTTTTTTTGATAAGGGCTAGTTTGTCAGCAAAAATGCAAAAATTTATTTGTATTTTAAATTGGAAATGGTCCAGGTCAAGCTGAGAAACATTCCTGGAAGATTTACAATTGGATCTGATTTATTTGCTTGATTATTTTTCTAGCAGGGATTTCTGTATGTTCTGATCAAGTTCACATAGAAAATTCAATTTGTGAATACAAGGCAGTGTACACTTTTCTCGGTGAGTGGACATCTTCAGAAGGGTAGATGGCCTAATTTAGTAAATTTGTACCCGGTAAGATTTTAGGGAACTCATTAAGTTGGTAGATGATAAGGCAAAATGAAACTGCTTAAGGCAGGCTGGGCAGGCTAACATTCTTGGTACTTACAATCTCTGGGCTATGATATATGTAAAACATTGGGTTTTGGCAATCTCAGTCTGGCCACCCACAGTATTTGGTGCCAGTCAGCACATTACTTGACTAGAGGTATCTGTACCTAGGAAAATAGAGCTTTGGGGGAAAATTATAAGCAGCAAGAAGGTGTTAAACAAATATGTTTATAAGGGCAGCTGATACAGCACAGAGAAATAATTCAGCAAATTCTGATTTCATCGGGAAAGAATGAGACTGCCAATCTGGAGCTCAGAGTCTCAAAAAATATAGTTGAACAGAAAGTCGCTACTTATTAGAAGAATCTTTTTAGTTCAGTTTTGTTTAATTCCATAACCCACCATCTCCTTGACATGTGTAAACTGGGCCTACCTGGCAAGAAGTAGCTGATAGTCAAGGCTAGTTAGAGGTCTGGAAATATTTTTCAGACTATATGAATGATAAGATTTTACATTATGCACAAGTTACACAAGAATTTGCAACATAGTTATGAGAGAGATAACTTAGGATATTATCTAGAGTGAGAATTGATAAGGATAATCTGCTGTTTTATCCTGCTCATGGTTCTGTACAGCTCAGATGAGTATTTCCTTTTGGGAGTTTGCCCTCATACTCATTAGGGCAAAGGAGACTGCCTCAGGTTACAGAATGGCACGTTTTTACCTAACGTATATTTTATAATTTAATTTAATTTCTTATTCGTACTGTATCTGTACTCTGTAATGGTAGAAGGAATGAACAGGGTTGAATCCAGAAGATATTTGTGATTCCTTTACAAACTTTACATTGAAATGAGTGTCTATATTGCTTTGTATAGAGATATGTTCCCTTTCTACAAAGAACCTGGACAATTTCAGGGAGGTAGAGTGGACCTGAAAACAAATATTATTTTTCACAACATAGTTGGCCTAGTGTCCATTTGCTGATACATATTTTCTCACTGGAACAAGGAGCTCTGAGTTCTAGAAATACAAGTGGAAGTGAGTATAAGATGGATTCTGATTCACACACTATTGTCAAAGTATTTAAACTTGACAGTTTTTATTTCCAGAAGATCTTTTGAGAGTGCTTGATAAAATCAATTAAAACAATGGGTTTTCTGGTGTCTTTACTGGCTACTGCAATATTAGACACCAGGAAGAACAAAGTCTCATGAAGCATTTTTTCAGTTTTATTGACTTTCTCATATCTGACACTCCTTCCTTGATCCTGCTGGTCCTACATTCTTTTTCTTTATAATTTAGGAATGCCACATTGAGGGCCATCAATTTTGACTCTGTCTCTTCCCCATTTTGTTGACCAACAGCCTCCACAGTGATCAGTCATTCATCTTAGTCTGTGCAGAATCTCTGCATCTCAGCTCTGTTCAGTAAAGTGATTGAAAATTGCTTTTGAACTTTGGAGTGGAGGCCATGGACAAATATGGCCCCGAAGAGCATTTCTGTGGCTTTGATTCCCAAATGGCATTCAAATATGTTAGTCATTCTCCCAAGGTCCTCACCTACTCCTTCACTTTTGCTCAGTTTACAAATGTTTATTCTTGTTCAGTCTGACCTTCTGGGGCAGGATGCAGAAACTGCCGCTACCAATTTCTCTCCAACTGACTTTACAAATTCCTATTTTCTGTACCACTTGGTTTATCTGTGCCATCAACCTGTATGTGCAGTAGGCCTGTGCATGCATTTTATGGTGTTCATCTGCCAGCAGTACAGCCTGAATATCTGATTGAAGTCTTGCCAATCACATTTATAACAGTAATAGGTATAGAGAACAAGCAAAGAATCACCGTGACTGTTCCTACTGAAGAGGCATCTGAACTGTGGCTTCTGACAGTTTTTACTTAAGTAATTCATGCCCATCTGTGAAGCTGTGGCTGAAACATGCCCCATGCTCCCATATTATACTGTGTGTTCATGTCTACGCTGAAACTAGAATTTGGTCTCCTATTTCTCAAAGAGTCTATGTGTGCAGGGATGCATCTGGAACAGCATCCTGTGACTTACCACACTGAAAGCTGTGAGGAGGAGGCTGTGCACGTGGGGTTGAGGCTTGCCTCAGTGTAAAGTTCTTCTGAAAGGTCTAGGGCTTTGATTTTTAGTTTAAGATTTAAGAAAGATAGAGGAAGCGATTCTGGCTACTAGATGCTAACAAGCGCATTTCAGGTATAAGAACTCCAGGGTATTATTGTTTATGAATCTTTAACACCTCTAAACTGGGATTCTGTGTGTCTTTCACTGAGCATCTCTTACCTGAACATGATCCAACCAAAGGTTTATACCCGTGGCTTTCACAGAGCCTCAGAGGGAGTACGGTGACTTAAATCAAGTGTGCCAATGGGGACAAACAACTGTTTGCTTTTCTTTTCATTATCCCAGGTATTACATTTTTGATAGCATTTATATGTATTGTTTTCTATATCTCTATAAGAACTCAGCAGGTATTGTAGAAAAAAAAGTCAGGGCTACTTATTAAAGATGGTAAGGCAGATTTTATTCAGGACCATCGCGATAGATGTAGGGACCAGTGCAGTGGGGTTTTACAGCGCAGGAGAAAGACTGGGTTCAATTCCAAATAGAGCCTAGGCAAGTGAGAGTTTATAGCCAAGGAGCAGGGCGGGGTAAGTGGTTGGAAAATTACTAGGAGGAAACATCCAGGGTAAGGAGGGCTGTGGTTAAACTGACAGCAGTGTTCTTGCTAAAACTGGATTTAACAAGGAAGTGCACAGATGGGCCTGGGAGAAGGTTTCAGGAGACTGACTAAGGTTTGAAAGTTTGTTGGTATCCCCTTACACAGAACTGTAATGTCTTGAGATTTATTCTACATTTTGTGTATTTTTTATTTATATAGTTTAATTCAAATTAAATAATTTGAATTTCCTTTTTTAACTTGAAGTCATTTTCTGCAGAAAAAATGTTTACTTTACACCCAAATACACTTTTATTGGTAACACCTCATCATGGACTGATCCCTACTCTGGAGTTTTTCTACTTCCAGACATAAGGGTTTAAAAGCAATTACATATTGACTTGATTGCTTACCAACCCTAAAAATAGCACTGAAATATGCTATTTCTCAGTGGCCCGTAAATAAATATTTTACTGTCCCTTGGAACTCTATTGTCCCAAGATTTCCCTGAGTAACTCTATTGTTACATGTGACTGAATGCACAAGACAAATAAACCAGGCAAATTTATAAACTCTTATTTAAAGAGAATCACATGGCACTTTGGAGGTAGTATCTTACACTAAAGACCATCCATCAAAGTGGAAGCACATCGTACTGTTAAGTTCTCCTTAGCTTTCTTTGAATGTGTACTTGAAGTTCCTAAAAAAGTGTGGATAATCCATTTTTGCCAGCACTGGACATTTACTATATGAGATTACAGACCAGTTAATTGTGGAGGCACAGCTATTGAACCTACAGGGAATTCCCCGACGGTCCAGCGGTTAGGACTCTGTGCTCTCACTGCTGAGGGCCCAGGTTCAATCCCTGGTCCGGGAAATAAAAGCTCCGTAAGCTGCATGGTGCGGCCAAAAAATAAAAATAAAAATATAAAAAAACCTACGTGCCCAGTTGAACTCTCTGAAGTCTGGATATTTATTGTTACAGCATTGCCGAAAGAGCCAATCAACAGGTCCAGCTGGAAATCTGGTCCCCTGAGTCCCAGCTGTATGATACATGACAGTATGCAGCTGAACTTATAGCTTTAGATTTCATATAATATTCACAATAAATTAATGATGAAAAATCTGTCGCAAAATCAATTCTTTCCATTATTTCATTGAAGAACAGCGAGCTTGTCTGACTGGTGGCTCAAAAAATTTTATATTGATGTTAATTAACATACATATTTTTCACAAATTTGCATGTCAGTAATCAAGAAATGTCTCACAATCAACAGCTTAGAATTATAATTATAATCCAATCTTGTATATGACATATTAACACAAATTACAGTGAGTGGTAACATGGAGTTGATGAAATATGGTAAACAAATAATTTTTAGATTATTGCCCAATAAATTGTCAGCTAAATGGGCTTCATATGCAATATATGGTATACTGGGCAGAAAAATTCTAATAATAGATGAAAGGAAACTTCTTGGGAATTCTGAACTCTTTTTATTTTATTTTATTTTATTTTTTTTTTGCGGTAAGCGGGCCTCTCACTGCTGTGGCCTCTTCCGCTGCGGAGCACAGGCTCTGGGCGCAGGCCCAGCGGCCATGGCCCATGGGCCCAGCCATTCCGCAGCATGGGATCCTCCCGGACTGGGGCACGAACCCGCATCCCCTGCATCGGCAGGCGGACTCCCAACCACCGTGCCACCAGGGAAGCCCGAATTCTGAACTTTTTGATGGAGTATTATAGTCATCTCTGCTACAGACTACAGGGATCTCTCAGGTGCCTAGCTCTGCTCATGTTAGCAGTGTGTATTTTGTTCTGGCATCACATATATGGGAAACGGTGAATCATAAAGCCTGGGATATCAATCATATACCTATTAACATAAGTTTTAGGGGGGACTGAGTCATTCATCTTAGTAAATTAAATAAGCTTCCCCAAGATTTCAAACTAAATAAGCAGAAATAAGATCTTTGGATGGATGGCAGAGATATGTCTTCCCTGCCATTGACAGAAGCATTTTAGAGACACATAAATTCAAGAAGTATTTTCATTTGCATAAGGACTTTAGGGCCCATGCTAGAGTGAAGAAAGGCCCTTGTTAGAAAAATCAGCGACTCACCTGATAAAATTCTGTATTTGTATCAATTTTCAGGAGGAGATCTGGGGAAAATCATGACCTACTATCACGGAAATATTAGTGTAGAAAAAAAGATTGCATTATGACTTTGGGTATAGGTAACATAACAGAATCCTGCAAGCTGTAAAATCAACTTGGGTAAGGCTTTAGGTAGTTTCATCAAATAGGATATAGCCTCTGATTAAAGCTCCAGTATTAGTAATACACAACTAAAACTAAAAATCCAAAACAAAACAACAACAGCGACAATAAGAAAGTTGCTATTATTCATATGTGTAATGGAACACTCGTCAGTAAAAAGAAAAAAACAAGAACCATCTCTCAGTAAAAAATAAAATTACAAAACATAACACATAATCTAAAAGAAAAACTAGCATATATATGCATATAGGTGTATATATGTTACTTTATACTTCACACTATGATAATGTATATTGAAACATTAGAACATATCTTTCTTTTTGTCATAGATTCTTTAGTAGTTCTTTCAATAACTGCCTGGGGATGCTATTCTCTCCTAGTGTTTATTTTGTTTTCAGGTGAATAGTTACATATTTTCACTCTCACTCTTGTTTGATGGACTGATTTTTCCTTGCTTGCTTCTAATAATGTAGAGAGACTGCCAATTCTCATAAAGTGCATGGATTCTCCCTTTCTCCCTGGGAACACAGCTAGGCTTAGCTCAGCCTGTCACTTAGGAGATGCACAGTGGCTGGTGTTTGTGAATACAATGTGGATAAAAGTGAGACAGTAAAGGGTGGGTGTGGGGACTCCACGCTGTCCCTTACCTCATCCACTGTCTAGACACAGAGGTTCCCATGGGCAACCTCCATGGTCTCAGGGGTACCAACGTGGAGGGAGACGGGGTCTCTGATTCTAAGGAAAGCTGTATGCTGAAACTGCGTTGGAATTTATTATGGGCAAAAAACAGAAGTTGATTTTGTTAGGTTACTGAGACTTGGGAGTTATTTGGTGATATTAGTTTATCCCAACTAATATAAACAATGACTTTTTAGGTAAGGCAAAAAGTGCTGTTAGTTTAAATGTTGGTACTTTGGAAGAAACATTTATTTTCTGACTGGCAGTTTTTAATATTTTCTTTTTAATGTTGATTTTCTGATGTTACAATGAATGTGTCTAAGCCTAGATTAACTTTTGGGGTTTTTGATAAAGTGACTTCTTTAAGTAGAATCAAAACAGAAATCTTTACTGACATTTGAACTGCAACAACTCAGAAGATTACATGTAGTCATTTTGCATAATTTTCTATGTAAATGCATAGTACTTCCCTCCCAAACTCACAGATATACATTGCAAGGGTACAAAAAAAAGTAACTATGTGAGGTGATAGATGTGGTAATTAACTTGATTGCGGTAATCCTTTCATTAAAATATGTATACTATTATAAATCATCACATTGTACACCTTAAATATATACCATTTTTAATTTGTCAATTATACCTCAATAAAGCTGGGGAAAAAAAGACAATGCAAGAGTTTTGAAGTCAAATAACTGTGCTTTAACTTAAATGCTTTTATTTTTTCAGTTTTATTAAGCATAATTAACAAATAAAATTATAATATATTTAAGGTGTACAACATGATGCTTTGATATACGTATACGTTGTTGAAAGGATTCTCATCACTGATTTAATTAACACATCCACTCCTCACATATATAGCTTTTTTGTGTGTGTGTGAGAACACAAGTTCTTCTCTCTCGGCTAATGTCAAATTACATAATACAGTATTATCAACTATAGTCACCAAGTTATATATTAGACTTTCAAACATTATTTATCTGATAAGTGAATGTTTTTACCTCTTCACGAGCTTCTCCCTGTTTCCCCAACCTCCCAACCCCTGGCTACCACCCTTCTAGTCTCTGTTTCTATGAACTTGACTTTTTTTTTCAGCTTCTTTATATAAGTAATATTACGCAGTATTCGTAATATTACTTATTACGTAGGTATTCTCCCTACCTGCAGACTCTCCACCCTTTCAGTCCACCTCTCCTGTTGCTGTAAGAAATACCTGCTAATCTCTATTTAATATCATATTAAAATATGCTTTTTTAGTCACAGATCTGTTTTTATGCTTGTGTTTTGATCCTGCAGGGTGTTCCGGATAATTTTCAGTTGTTCTAATTTAGTATAAAGTGCTCTTGATAATTTGGCTTTAGTAATATGTTGTTAACCCATTAAAGTCACTTCCTTGGTTACATGAAGCATGATTTGCTCTTTCAAAGGTTTGGTATATCTACAAAAATATATTGGAAATTTAAGGGCCAAATGTTAAAAATGAACTATAGAACATGATGCTTGAGAAAGCTACAGGGATTCCAGGTTATAACATTTTTTTCATTCCTGGAATTTCACAATAAGGAAAATAAGAGAAAAAAATGAACTAAGAAGGCTGGGAAGGATGTGTGGGAAGAATTTCAGCGAGGGACCGAAATTACTATATAAAAACATTCATATATTTTAGAGATTCTTGTGATCTCTAAAAAGCTGATAAATCTATCCTGAAAATTGATATGCATTTTTCTGGTAATGCATTGAATGAAAATTTACCATAAATTGTTTAAGGAAATTTTCTTCCTCCACATGCTTTTGCCTTCACTGTAGAAAGCAGGCTGCTGTACCGTACTGCATTTCTAAATCTTTGCCCATGCTGTCATAATAATTTAGACAGTACATGTAATAAATAGTTTATTCTACAGTGTGACCAGAGGTCCATCAGTCATGCATCTGAATATCTGAGGTGTAAAATATCTTCACTGCACATCCCATGTGTTTCTCCACTTGAATCTACCTATTATCTGAACAACATGCAGAAACTAATTCTTTCAGAAAGACAGTCTAACAGAATTTAAGCAGACCTAACTGTAGTCCAGGTCAGGTACCTATTGTTATCATTACGTGCAATTCACAAGAGGTCATATGAATCATTTTAACTTTTTCAAAACATTTCTCTATCACTATTTTCTGCTCTAGTTAAATTTCTGACCATGAATAGGAGATATTAATACATGCTTTGTTATCTTAAATAAATTTTAGAGGCTTTAAAATGTATTTTTGGTGTTTTAAACAAAAACATACTTAATTTCTCCCACAGACTAGTTTTCTTTTGGAAATCTTATTGTACTTTTTGTCTACCCTTGCTTCTAGTAACCCTTTGAATTATGAATTTTAATATTATAATATGGATTTAGCTCAGTTTCAGGTTCCTAGAATCACTAGAACTTGAACACTTTTATTTACTGCTGGTTTACCAGTGCACATATTTTGATTAATGGGAAATAATTATATTATATTTTATATTAATAAATATATATTTTAAGCAGTTTTCACATTTTTATTATTTTCATATGTTCGATAACATACATGTGGAGTAAAATTAGGAATGTTGGCGGCATAAACATATTTATGGAGAAATAATGTTGGAAACAAAGAAATGAGTAAGATATTATAGTTGAACTTTAGCAGGGAATAGTCACACACATAGTAAAATTGCAACAAGATAATTTTAAGTGCCCTTTAAAGAATAACTTATAGTACAGTGAAGCTCACGTTCAAGATCATATAAACTATATCCATTGTGTTGACATGAATATTTGTCGAAAATATAAAACAGATAAGAGGATGACAGATTAAGTCCAAGAAACTCTGTTATAAATTAAAGAACAAACAAGCAAATTTCCATAAAACCACATTCCCTGCTAGGTTCGTTTTTGCTGTGAAACAAAAATTATCAATGTAATTATCTTTTTTATTGTTTCCTTTTCAACAATTCCCATTCATCCCTGTATTGAATTGTATTATTATGAAAAATGTCATGTCTTGGGTTTCCCTTGGTGGCACAATGGTTGACAGTCCGCCTGCCGATGCAGGGGACACGCGTTCGTGCCCCGGTCCGGGAGGATCCCACATGCCGCGGAGCGGTTGCGCCCACGAGCCTTGGCCGCTGAGCCTGCGCGTTTGGAGCCTGTGCTCTGCAACGGGAGAGGCCACAACAGTGAGAGGCCCGCGTACCGCAAAAAAAAAAAAAAAAAAAAATCATGTCTTTTGCTTGCTCATCAAAATAGAGTTTCGGAGACAAGATTTACCTTCCCACCAAAGCCATTAAAAAAAGTAAACAAATTATATGGAATAAAGATTTTTACAACAGTGGAAACAAGTCAGTGAGGTAGACCGATGCCTGAGAAAGGGACACAGTCTATATATTCCCCAGACTAAAGATATATCTATGATTTCCTAGGCTAAAGCCTTCAGGGAGTTTCCAGGATGGGCTATAGGATGGGGGCCCAGAGCAGAATGCTGGACTACCTGATTTGAGTAGATGGAGCTGAGAAATGAAGGGGGCAAATGTAACTAGAGCTTGCAGGTCGAATTACCTAGAGAACAAAAATGCACAGAGAGAGGACTCCAGAGATATACAGAGGATTCCCCTCAAGTTTTCAGCTGAATATTGAACGGCCCCTACATGTATAGTAACTACCCACTACTGAGGGAAGACTCACCCAAAAAGATTATTGGAAATATTGTCTGACACTCACTCACACAGGGTTGAAAATAATACCTATTCCCACCAGTCAGACTGGAGAACCTCAAGCATTATAGGTCATAGTATGAACTATACATAAGGCCCTTGCCTCAGTAGTGTGGGATAATTAGGCCCAAAATGGGCAGTGCTCCAAATCTGCCTAAATCTTACAAAAAGAAAAGACCTGAAAAGATCAAGCTATTTTGAAGTAACTTAACTGCATCCCAGAAAACAGCTCAATCATATTTGTGGAAACCAAAAATATGTAGAACTCACCAAGATAAAACTCACACTATCTGACATCCAATTAAAATTATAAGGTAAGCAAAAAAAAAAAAAAAAAACAAAAAAAAACTACTTATACTGAGGAGGATAATAAATCAATTGAAACCATTCAAGAATTGACTCAGATTTTAGAATTAGCAGACAAGGATGTTAAAATGTTTATTAAACATGTATTGCAAAGTTACAAAGATATTTAGTACAGAAAGAATAGTCTATCCAAGAAATGAAAGTGGAACAATCAAACATTCAAAAGAAGAAAAAAAAGAACTTTAACCCATACCTTGCACCATATGCACAATCTAAATCCTAATCAATCATAGACCTAACTACAAAATCTAATTCTATAAATACTCTAAAAAAAAAAATACGAGAAAGTGATTATGACCTTGAGTTAGGCAAAGAATTTTTAGATATGACACTAACAGCAATCATAATGACTGGCACCTAGTTTAAATTTACTAGAATATAAAATAACACAATAATAAACACCATAATTCAAATATAAAATAATAAATCAAAGTCAATCTAGAATGATCACAGATGTTAGAATTAATAGTCAAGAAAATTTTAAAGTGATAGAAATCAAACTTCTAAAGATGAAAAATAAAATGTTTGAGATGGAAATTTCATCATGTGATCAATAGGAAATTTGATGTTTCAATGAAGAAATCAAAATAAAAATTAGAAATCATTTTAAGTTGAAGGAAAAGAGCACAATATGCCAAATTTTGATATTAAAAAAGAAGAAATTCCTTAATTATTTGACCCCAACTTTGACCTTAATAAACTAGAAAAGAAAGAGAAAATTAAACCCAAATAAATTGGAAAAACAATAAGGATCAGAGCAAAATCAATGAATAGAAAACAGAAAAATGATAGAGAAAATTATAATGAAATCAAAAGTTGGTTCTTTGAGATCAAATAAAATTGATAAACTTCTAGCCAGACCAGTCAGAAAAAAAGATTACACAAATTACCAGTATTAAGAATGAGAGAGGTAATGTCAGAACAGATTCTACAGATAATAAAATAAGAAATTATAAACAACTATATATCTACATATGTAATAACTTAGATAAAATTGAAAGATTTCTTGAAAGACAGAACTACCAGTAGTCACTCATTATGAGATAACCTGAGTAGTTCTATATCTATCGTGGAGATTGTGTATTTTTTATTTTTATTTTTTCCTATTTTTAACCTGTGCTTGACCTTTCAAACCATTAATTTTGATACCTATTCATCAAATGATATTTTTTACTACAAAATCATATTTTAAGTTCACAAATAAGTTATTTAATTTCTTTTTGAAATCAATGGGATCCTCTCATTCTTGTTTCCTTTATGTTCAGGTATTGATACAGGTCCTCTGTTAGGTCATTTGGTCTGATGGTTCAGGTAGTATGTCTGATCATTGGACAGTTTTTAATATCAGGCATTCTGTAGTGATGAAAAGACAAGAGGATAATTTGGGGGCTGTCATGTCCTGTCATAAGCTCCTTTGCCGTAAACCCTTCCTGCCTGTTCAGTATCTAAAGGACAGAGATGATGCTACATATCTGTTTGATTCACTAGAGAAATTTGAGAATTCAGACAGACATGGCAGGTGTACAGTCTAGGACAGATAGAATATTGCCTCTTTGGGTCAAAAGAATCCCCAAGTCCTGGGCTACACTTCCCTCTGTCCTTGGGACTGTGCTCTGATGCTGCTAAACAGGAGACTGTCAGCTCACAGAGAACAGGGTCCAGCATCCCTCTCCTACGATTTCCTCAGCAGATTAAAAGCTGCAACTGCAACCATTGCCTCCAAGTCTCAACAGCCATCTGGCTGAGCAGAGCATAAAATCTGAAGTTCGCAGTGGTGAGAAGGGAGCTGCCTTTAGATAAACTACCTCTGCTCAGTGGAATAGGGAGGGTGGAAATGAGACACAAGAGGGAGGAGACATGAGGATATATGTATATGTATAGCTGATTCACTTTGTTATAAAGCAGAAACTAACACACCACTGTAAAGCAATTATACTCCAATAGACTTAAAAAAATAAACATAAAAATAATAACTTTTAACAAAAGAAATGTGAACTTCTCCCATCCATCTCTTAGATCTAGCATCCTATCATGTTACTTGTGAACACAGTGTTGTTGTTTTTATAGGAATTTTTGTGGATATCCTCCTATGCATCTACTCTACTAGATTGTCTCTTCGTTTCACCCGTAAATCAGTTCATTGTCTTTTTTGAAGCTGACTCAACTTCTTTTCTTTGATTATTTTTGGTTGTATCATAGATTAAATAAATGTATGTGTACATGTATATGGGCTTCATATAGGTTACACAGAGTCCTTATAATATATTTTTGTTAAACCTTTTATACTTGACGGCTAGTTTGAAAAGTAGTTCTAAGTTTAATTTTTAGAATATTAGAAACCCATCTTTATTATCTCTATTTTAGCATGCAGTTTTATACTTGATAATCCTGATATCAGTCAGATTCCTGGTGAGCAGAAAACTTTTTCTCTCTATCTACCTATCTATCCATCCATCATCTCTCCATATCTTTGGAATTTAACCTTACTTTCAGTAAAATTGCTGTTCCGATGATTTCAGAGAAAACTTTTCTTTCTGCATTTTTTTCCCACTCATATTTCTCTAAAGTCAACAGTCAGACACATTTTTGCAGCTTCAGGAAATCATCATCACTTTTGGCTTTCGAAATTTCTAAAAATTCTTTTTTCTATTTTCTTTGCCTTTTCTGAATTGTTAAATGGATGCTAGAACTCTCTGATCTTCCATATTTTTAAAATGTTTATGTAATGTTTTCTAACATGTTTTAAGTTGTTCTTTGTTTTGAAAATATTCTCGACTTCTTGGACTTCATCTTTAAAAAGAATTATTTTAGCAATGATATTGTAATTATCATGAACTCTCATTTTCTGATTGTTCCATTTCATACCAACTGTTTTTCTTCTTCTAAACTAATATATTCATGAATGTCTCAGAAAATATACACTAGTGAAATTTTAAGCTCTGACAAAACAGGGTGGAGATACTATTCCTCAATCACAGATTAGCAAACGAACTCATCAGGGTCAAAATGACTTGGCCATCTAGTCAAAGATAGAAAAATTGCAAGATGTTTAGACAGTAGAAACAGCCTTTGCCTAGAGAAGGGGAACAACTTCATGTTACTGATCAAAGAAGATCCAAAAGAAAGCAATACGTATAAGCCTAGACCACATAGAGTCACCTCTGATCTATTGTCCCACCTGAATGTGAAACAATACCCTGAATGTTAACCTCCAACTCTTCTTATCAGTCAGATTAGCCGCTCTCCCTGTTGCCTCCTCCTGCAGGTCTGTAATGAAAACATTACATAGATAAGTGAACATTTACAAATAATTGAATAATGCAATTACATTCATTATTTTCTACAATTTGAAATGCTCTCATATATACACTACCAAATGTAAACTAGATAGCTAGTGGGAAGCAGCTGCATCGCACAGGGATATCACCTCCGTGCTTTGTGACCACCTAGAGGGGTGGGATAGGGAGGGCGGGAGGGAGACGCAAGAGGGAGGGGATATGGGGATATATGTATACGTATAGCTGATTCACTTTGTTATACAGCAGAAACTAACACACCATTGTAAAGCAATTATACTCCAGTAAAGATGTTAAAAAAATTTTTTAAAGAAAAAAAAAGAAAAGACAGTGTGCTTTGATTGTATTGTTTGTATAGGGAGCCACAACAGGATGCCAAGTAATATAGTTATTGACTCTTTCTGTGTTGTAAACATTGCCTGTGACACATTTTTGTACAGAGATATGTATCTGGAAGCTTTTGTATGTTGCAAAAGAAGAAGACTTTGCTGTTATGAATGAAATATTCCCGAAAGGGCTGTGAGAAGACACATTAGAGCAGTTTGGTAGTTTCTTATGTGTAACTGCTCAGAGTATTTCATGAACATGTTTCAAATCTCTGTTCGATGCATCCTGATAGATAAGTGAATTTAAATTTTGAGGAGTAGTCACACAGGAAAAGTAATTGAAACATCTCTATCAAGAAACACAGTTCAATCTGTTCAAACAGGACCAGAAAAACATATGATTTCTACACCTAATGCTTGGTGAATGTGAGAGTGAGGACAATTTCCAGTCACCATATGACGCTAACAGCAATTGTCAGAAGGACTATTTACATTGGCATAGCAAGCTGGAGGTCAAGTTGACTTATGAGATATTGAACACATGAACTTAGAAGAGAACATATACATATGAATGTATTCACTATTAAAAGAGAAAGTTATGTATTGCATAACTTGTGGTTTAAATTTAATAGCTTGTGTGGTAAAGAGATGGAGTAATACTTTCTTTAGTATCCAATGAGTAATACAAGATGAGGATGAAAGACCTCTGTCTCTCAAGGAGCTACCTAAGGTCAATAGTAATGTAGGATTCACACATAAGCACTTCATTTTTCCAATACAACACGGGACTGGTGTAACAAAATATAAATAAGCTTATGAATTGTGCTTTATATAACTCTAATCCATTAACTTGTACACTGTTTGACCCAAGATTTTCAATCTGTAAATATACAACATTCCTTGAAAAATCAATGAAACAGATATACTATTTTTTTTCTGATTACTCTTTACATAGGCAGTTTCTTGTTCTAACTCTAAACAGGATATGCTTATTTATTTTTCTTCATCGTGATGGTGCAGTATTTTATTAGGTTTTTATGAAAAAGTCAAACTAATAGGAAATAATTTCTGATCTACATTGAACCACACAAATATTATGGCTTTATCAAAATTATTTTTCATGACATCATTAATAAAGACCTGCTTTCTCTTACAAAATTGTCATTATTTTTTTACTAAAGAAAACTACAAAATATTAAATATTATTAAATATTAAAACATATAGAAAAACCCAGAAATGAATTGTAGTAGACCTTTGTATTGCCATCTGCCAAATTAGTAAACATTAATATTTTATCATATTCAGTTCAACTCTTTCTTTTAAAGATATATATCACTTGTGACATAGTAATCCTCAAACCCTTTTTCTGTCATTTGCTCTAACAAACCTAGGAATAATATATATATTTTATTATGTAGAATTATTATTTTGCATTAGATTCTGGCATTGATAGTTTTTGGATTCTTACTATATTTTCCTTTGGGGCCTTGTAGTAATTACTTAATTTATAAGACTCCCTTAATTAATATTATGAATAGATATAGAAAAGATTTCTCCTTTACTAAATTAGACTTCTTTTTCAATTAAATAGAATTTTCAATTCTACATTTGTGAGAATTATCTGAACAATTTTTTACAAAAAGTAGCCTTTCCGTTACAGGTGTTCAAAGTCTCTTCTTGAACAAGTACCATTGTCCTATGTCAGATGTAACAGATTTTTCTCATGGCCCCCTGGTGAATGTTTGGATTAGACAACTCTTCCTTCTAGCTGTTAACCCAACTCTGATGAAAACTCAAACCAAATTGACAACCTAATACGTACAAATAGATGGTGAAACTCAAGTGATTTCTTCCTTTGAAAAAGTGACTGATGAAAAGATATAGGCTTCCTTTGGAGTTCCAAAGGAGAACTTCTTCCAAAGGAGAAATGATTTGGTGTTTTATTTCCCAAGGGTCAGTATGTTATGGGCTAGTTTTTTTCCCCTTTGAGGAACTATATCCTATTTATGAATAATACCTTTTGAAACCCCAGTATTCATTTGATATAAAAAATAAAGGCAGCACATTTACAGAAAGGTTATGAGTATGTCACAGAAATCTGCTGGCCTATATTCTATCCGTTTAAAATCAGCTCTAGTTGAATGAACATCACTTTTCCAAGTAAGAACTTTTATCCACACTACAGATAAGCTTAAGAGCTTATTACCAAGCATAATTCCCAATTCTCAGCTATATTCTGAGCAGCAGAAAAGGCAGAGACTTGTCACAGTTAGTAGCTTCATTTCTACCAGACTTGAGGAATTCTAAACTTTGATAATTTTTCTTCTTTCTCCCCAGTGATACATGATGTATCATGGCCTATTTGACTACTTACATATTTCTACTAAGCCTGGAAAAATGATTTTCTTAAAACTGTCAACACCAGAATATTCTGAGACATAAAGTAACATCTTTAACAAGCACTTATAATTTATAATTTAATGTATTTTCCAAAAATTCTTTAGGAATTAGAGTTACATGAGAAATTATTTCCAAAAATTAATGTACATTTCTTCTGATATAAGATGGCTTTAATGTGATTATTTGGGCTTGCATGTTTTTTGTCAGCCTACACTAAAATGTATGTTGTCAGTACAACAAAGGTTTTTTTTAATTTATTTTTTTCTTGTGGGACTTGTTTTTATTTGAACAGAAAGTCACAAAAATTATAATCATCCTCATCAGTTCACACAGTCCCATGTAATTAAATATTTTTTCATCTTGATCTTTTGTAAACACTTTTATGAATTCATTAGTTTTCCATTAGAGTTCTGAAAATGCTTATTTATTCAGTTCAGCAGTATAGTCAGTTACCAGAAATCTGTACTTGTGAGAGTCTTTTCCATGAATTCCTTGAAGATGAAAACCTTTTATAGGAACATTTTTGCAAAAGCATCAGAGTGTACCCGGAACTGTCTGTAAATGACAAAAGACTTAAAAATGACCATGGTTAAAGATTTGATGAAAGTTCATAATAATGCAATTGACAAGGAAATTTAGTTATTTCTGAGATATACACTTTAAAGTAATAACTAGAATTATGACTTATAACATTATACCAGAACATATAAGATTTTTAGAAATTTCATGTAATGTCTGAAAAATTTATATTAACGTATTTCCATGCAAATAACCCAAAGAAAGTACAGTATTAGTTGTTTTTGTTTGTTTGTTTGTACTGCAGGTTCTTATTAGTCATCAATTTTATACACATTAGTGTATACACGTCAACTTTCTATCTTGTTCCTTTGATCTATGGTTCTGTTTTTGTGCCAGTACCATATTGTCTTGATTACTGTAGCTTTGTAGTATAGTCTGAAGTCAGGGAGTCTGATTCCTCCAGCTCCTTTTTTTTCCCACAAGACTGCTTTGGTTATTCAGAGTCTTTTTTGTCTCCATACAAATTTTAAGATTTTTTGTTCTAGTTCCATAAAAAATGTCATTGGTAAATAGATAGGGATTGCACTGAATCTGTAGATTGCTTTGGATAGTATAGTAATTTTCACAATATTCATTCTTCCAATGCAAGAACATGGTATATCTCTCCATCTATTGGTGTCATCTTTAGTTTCTTTCATCAGTGCCTTATAGTTTTGTGCATACAGGTCTTTGTTCTCCCTAGGTAGGTTTATTCCTAGGTATTTGATTCTTTTTGTTGCATTGGTAAATGGGAGTGTTACCATAATTTCTCTTTCATATTTTTCATCATTGTTGTAAAGGAATGCAAGAGAGTTCTGTGCATTAATTTTGTATCCTGCAACGTTACCAAATTCATTGACTAGCTCTAGTAGTTTTCGGGTGACATTTTTAGGATTCTCTATGTATAGTATCGTGTCATCTGCAAACAGTGACAGTTTTATTTCTTCTTTTACAGTTTGTATTTCTTTTTCTTCTCTGATTGCCATGGCTAGGACTTCCAAAACTATGTTGAATAATAGTGGTGAGAGTGGGCATCCTTGTCTCGTTCCTGATCTTAGAGGAAATGCTTTCAGTTTTTCACCATTGAGAATGAAGTTTGCTGTGGGTTTGTCGTATATGGCCTTTATTATGTTGAGGTAGGTTCCCTCTATGCCCACTTTCTGGAGAGTTTTTATAATAAATGGGTGTTGAATTTTGTGAAAAGCTTTTTCTGCATCTATTGAGATGATCATATAGTTTTTATTCTTCATTTTGTTAAAATAGTGTATCACATTGATTGATTTGCATATATTGAAGAATCCTTGCATCCCTGGGATAAATCCCACTTGATCGTGGTGTATGATCCTTTTAATGTGTTGTTGATTTGTGTTTCCTAGTATTTTTTTGAGGATTTTTGCATCTATGTTCATCAGTGATATTGGTCTGTAATTTTCTTTTTTTGTAGTATCTTTGTCTGGTTTTGGTATCAGAGTGATGGTGACCTCATAGAATGAGTTTGGGAGTGTTCCTTCCTGTGAAATTTTTTGGAAGAGTTTGAGAAGGATGGGTTTTAGCTATTCTCTAAATGTTTGATAGAATTCACCTGTGAAGCCATCTGGTCTGGACTTTTGTTTGTTGGAAGATTTTTAATCACAGTTTCAATTTCATTACTTGCGATTGGTCTGTTCATATTATCTATTTCTTCCTGGTTCAGTCTTGGAAGTTTATACCTTTCTAAGAATTTGTCCATTTCTTCCAGGTTGTTCATCTTATTGGCATAGAGTTGCTGGTCGTAGTTCCTTAGGATGCTTTGTATTTCTGCGGTGTCTGTTGTAAGTTCTCCTTTTTCATGTCTAATATTATTGATTTGACTCCTGTCCCTCTTTTTTCTTGATGAGTCTAGCTAATGGTTTATCAATTTTGTTTATCTTCTCAAAGAACCAGCTTTTAGTTTTATTGATCTTTGCTATTGTTTTCTTTGATTCTATTTCATTTATTTCTGCTCTGATCTTTATGATTTGTTTCCTTCTGTTAACTTTGGGTTTTGTTTGTTCTTCTTTCTCTAGTTCCTTTAGGTGTGAGGTTAGATTTTATTTTGAGATTTTTCTTGTTTCTTGAGGTAGGCTTGTATAGCTATAAAAGAACTGCTTTTGCTGCATCCCATAGGTTTTGGATTGTCGTGTTTTCATTGTCATTTGTCTCAAGGTATTTTCTGATTTCCTCTTTGATTTCTTCAGTGATCTCTTGGTTATTTAATAGCATAGCATTTAGCCTCCATGTGTTTGTGTTCTTTTCCTTGTAATTCATTTCTAATCTCATAGCATTGTGGTTAGAAAAGATGCTTGATATGATTTCAATTTCCTTAAATTTACTGAGGCTTGATTTCTGACCCAAGATGTGATCTATCCTGGAGGATGTTACATGTGCACTTGAGAAGAAAGTGTAATCTGCTGTTTTTGGATGGAATGTTCTATAAATACAAATTAAACCTATCTGGTCTTTTGTGTCATTTGAAGCTTGTGTTTCCTTATTAATTTTCTGTCTGGATGTTCTGTCCATTGGTGTGAGTGAGGTGTTAAAGTCCCCCACTATTATTGTGTTACTGTCGATCTCCTCTTTTATAGCTGTTAGCACCTCCCTTATATATTGAGGTGCTCCTATATTGGGTCCATGAATGTTTACAATTGTTATATCTTCTTTTGGATTGATCCCCTGATCATTATGTAGTGTCCTTCCTTGTCTCTTGTAACATTGTTTATTTTAAAGTCTATTTTATCTGATATGCCTATAGCTACTCCAGCTTTCTCTTGATTTCCATTTGCATGGAATATCTTTTTCCATCCCCTCACTTTCAGTCTGTATGTGTCCCTAGGTCTGAAGTGGGTCTCTTGTAGACAGCATATAGATGGGTCTTGTTTTTGTGTCCATTCAGCAAACCTGTGACTTTTGGTTGGGGCATTTAATCCATTCACATTTAAGGTAATTATCAATATGTATGTTCCTATGACCATTTTCTTAATTGTTTTGGGTTTGTTTTTGTAGGTCCTTTTCTTTTCTTGTGTTTCCCACTTAGAGAAGTTTCTTTAGCATTTGTTGTAGAGCTGGTTTGGTGGTGCTGAATTCTCTTAGCTTTTGCTTCTCTGTAAAGCTTTTGATTTCTCCATAGAATCTGAATGAGATCCTTGCTGGGTAGTGTAATCTTGGTTGTAGGGTCTTCCCTTTCATCACTTTAAGTATGCCATGCCACTCCCTTCTGGCTTGTAGAGTTTCTGCTGAGAAATCAGCTGTTAACCTTATGGGAGTTCCCTTGTATGTTATTTGTCATTTTTCCCTTGCTGCTTTCATAATAATTTCATAATAATTTTTCTTTGTCCTTAATATTTGCCAGTTTGATTACTATGTGTCTCAGTGTGTTTCTCCTTGGGTTTATCCTGTATGGGACTTGCTGCATTTCCTGGACTTGGGTGGCTATTTCCTTTCTCATGTTAGGGAAGTTTTTGACTGTAATCTCTTCAAATATTTTCTCTGGTCCCTTCTCTCTCTCTTCTCCTTCTGGGACCCCTATAATGCGAATGTTGTTGCATTTAATGTTGCCCCAGAGGTCTCTTAGCCTGTCTTCGTTTCTTTTCATTCTTTTTCTCTAGTCTGTTCCACAGCAGTGAATTCCACTATTCTGTCTTCCAGGTCACTTATCTGCTGTTCTGCCTCAGTTATTCTTCTATTGATTCCTTCTAGTGTAGTTTTCATTTCAGTTATTGTATTGTTCATCTCTGTTTGTTTCTTCTTTAATTCTTCTAGGTCTTTGTTAAACTTTTGTTACATCTTCTTGATATTTGCCTCCATTCTTTTTCTGAGATCCTGGATCATCATCACTATTCTGAATTCTTTTTCTGAAAGGTTGCCTATCTCCACTTCATTTAGTTGTTTCCATAGGCTGCAGGATTGTAGTTCTTCTTGCTTCTGTTGTCTTCCCTCTGGTGGATGAGGCTTTCTAAGAGGCTTGATGGGAGGGACTGGTGGTGGGTAGAGTTGACTATTGTTCTGGTGAGCAGAGCTCAGTAAAACTTTAATCCACTTGACTGTTGATGGGTGGGGCTGGGTTCCCTCCCTGTTGGTTGTTTGGCCTGAGGCAACCCAACACTGGAGCCCATGTGGGCTGTTTGGTGGGGTTATTGACAGACTCTGGAAGGGCTCACGCCAAGGAGTACTTCCCAGAACTTCTGCTGCCAGTGTCCTTGTCCCCACAGTGAGCCACAGCCACCCCCGACTCTGAAGGAGACCCTCCAACACTAGCAGGTGGGTCTGGTTCAGTCTCCCCTGGGACCACTGCTCCTTCCCCTGGGTCCCAATGCTTTGTGTGTGCCCTCCAAGAGTGGAGTCTGTGTTTCCCCCAGTCCTGTCAAAGTCCTGCAGTGAATTCCCACTAGGCTTCAAAGTCTGATTCTCTAGGAATTCCTCCTCCCGTTGCCGGACTCTCAGGTTGGGAAGCGTGACGTGGGGCTCAGAACCTTCACTCCAGTGGGTGGACTTCTGTGGTATAAGTCTTCTCCAGTCTGTGAGTCACCCAGCCACCGGTTATGGGATTTGATTTTACTGTGATTGCGCCCCTCCTGCTGTCTCATTGTGGTTTCTCCTTTGTGTTTGGATGTGGGGTATCTTTTTTTGTGACTTCCAGTGTCTTCCTGTCGATGTTTGTCCAGCAGCTAGTTGTGATTATGGTGTTCTCACAAGAGAGTATTAGAGCACGTCCTTCTACTCTGCCATCTTGGTTCCTCTGCACCTTTTTTATTTCTTGAGAAATAAAAGGTTGTGGCATAAATATATCATCAGATCGGAAAGGGTTTATTTTTAAGCCTTTATTTTAACTTTATTTTTAAGTTAATCACATTTTAATGAGGAAGTAATACTCAATACCTAACTTACATTCAGAAGCAAACAACAATAGATATATTTAAGAAAAGCATTTTAGGCTTTTACTGTCTAACTTGAACTGACAAAACCTTAGCTCTTATAAGAAGAAACAAGATAAGCATCTGTGTGTGTGTGTGTGTGTGTGTGTGTGTGTGTAGTAAAGATATAATGTTAATTCAGTAGCCGAGAAGGAGGACCTGGCAGAACAAAGTGAGTGGGAGGAGGTGGGGGGACAGGTGGGGAGATTCTTTAAAAGCATATTATTCACTAAAAGAAAGATTTCACAGAGCTATGTATTATAAAAATCTATTCCAAACTAACATATTCCTCCACTGTGCTTTCATGCCACTTGGAGCATTTATTTTACTACTCTTCACATTGTATCATGGCTACCTATGGCTTAACCACACATTAATACCTTACTTACTTTCTAGTCACTATCAAAGCTTATGTAAGAAACAGCCAGCTAAGCAACTGTGTAAGGCATCAGTCCTTAAAGTGTACCAAACAACTTCTGGAATGAATTTGAATTATTATCTCAGCTAACTCATATAACTCACGTCACCCCCTTCTATAATAGTGAGATGTATTTGGTTCAGATCCTGTACTGTCTTTGAGAGGTCAACACCAACACTCCTATTTGTTTTGCATTTTGCAACAAACAAGTGCTAATTAAAGGGTGTGATTATAGGCAGGGCCACCAAAATTTAAATCTATCAGTCACTTGTATGTAACAGGTGAATGCTAAGAGAAATCCGCTTCCTGCAAGAATGAAAACCGTTCTCAGCAATCAGATTGTTGACATTCCAGAGAATGTCGACATCGCTCAGAAGAGACACACAGTAATTATGAAGGACCCCAGAGGACTTCAATCACATCAACATAAAAAAGTCTCCTTGGAAAGAAAAATAGATTCCAGGTTGACAAGTGATGGGGAAATAGAAAGGAACTGGCTATGGTTTTGACCCTCCATAGACATGTACTGGGCTTCCTTTACACTGGGCTTCCTTTACAAGCTGAGGTCTACATATGCTCACTTCCCATCAATGTTTTTATTCTGGAGGATGGGTCTCTTGTTCACATCTGAAATTTATTGGGTAAAAAATACAATCACAATGTTTGGATGGCACCAGTCATCTGTTGTTCAGTATCTCAAACCCCAAAAGATGAGTTCATTCTTGAAGGAAACACATTGAAAATGTGTCATACCCAGATGCTTTGATTCAGCAAAACACAATAGTTAAAAAAAATTTGGATTGTATCTATAATTCTGGAAAAGGAACAGTTCAACAGGCTGATGAATAATATCTAAGAATTGTCCAGCTATGGAAAAAACAAGAAGCCAGATGGTTCTTAAGATCTATTTGTGATATTTTAAAGATGCAACAAAGCCCTGCATTTAAAGAACAAAAAAGGAATGGATGCTTGTTACAGTACCATTTATCAAGAATGAGTTATTAATTATTTCATTTAAAACATGTATTTGCTTGTTCTTTCATCTAATCATCAAATATTATTGAGCACATAAAAGATTCTGGACACTGTTAAACAATCTAGAAATGGCAGAAAACAAGATGCAGCACATGGAACTATTTGGAAGCAAATATATGAGGAGCCTATTAAATATTTGAGAATTTGTGAAGTATCCCTACTGTCTTAGAGACATGCTTTGTCAGAAATGAAAGAAACTTCTCTGAGGCAAAGTCTCCTGGTATGTGGGAGGGGGAGCCTACTGAGATGGAGAACTCCATCCAGCCTAGATCCTTGAGTACCTCCTTTTGCCACATCAGGAAAGAGCCAGGGCCTGAGTTTTAGAGCATCACAAGTGTACACTTTACCAAAATGATAATTGATACTCATAAAACAGAATGACCTAATAGAAGAAACCACTAGAAAGGTGAGAGCATAACTACTATGAAAAATTAAACTGAATAACATCACAGTAAATTTGACAATCTAAAGTGTGTCAAATATGTCAATTAAATATGTAAATATTCTCAATGAGATCAGCTGGGATATATGTTTACAGAAAAACTAAATAGAAATAGGTAGTTTGAAAAATATAGATTGATATTAAAGATTCAATTGATCATAAGTATGCATAGAAAAAAGTAATGAAGAGCTGTAAACTAGGCTACAGCAACAGAAAAGAGAAAAATAATAGAAAAGAGTAGTGATGTTATGGGAAAGATTAAAACAACAACATTTGTATAACAAGAGTTAACACATTTAAATAGGTTAAACATTTAAATAAATATACTGAGAGTGTGTAAAAATTAAAAAAAACTTTTTCAGGGAATAAGACTTTTATGTAACATAAAATTGAACAAATACAAGCACTGTAGGAACCACAACTTTTCAGTCTGTTGGATAATTAATGTTCATTTAACTAAGAATTAAACATTTATTCCTTCATAGAAGCTGTATTTCAGAGTGTAAGAAATGGAGTTACAGTGGCAGTAGATATAGCAATGCATGTTCTGATTATTTTTTGTACACAAGTTTCGAAATATATGAGCATAGCTTGATTTACACTTATTTTTGTCTAAAATAAACTGATCAGTTGTTAGAGGGGAAAACTCATTTTAGCAACCACCTTTTTTTCAAATGGGTGCCAATTTGCTTTGAATGAGGAGATTGCATTGTCAGACATATAGGCAGGTGTCTTCTGTAAGGCATATTCAGAAGAAAAATGATAAGAAGGATTTTTAAAGCCTTCTGTGGGTGGACTCCAACACTAGTATTGATGGAATCCTTTAAATTATTTTAAATTATATATCATTTTGATGCCTACAAGAATTTCCTAGTGATAAAATTCAAGAAAATTTTTGGTATAGAGAATGAAGTAGAAGGAAAGGTTTTATTTTTTGGTTTTTGTTTTTAAAGAATGGTTCCCCATTGATCTAGTGTAGGTTTCTTATATTTCTTTCAAAACTGTCCTGCAGTTTTTGCCATATAATCTCTACACATATATATTTTATTAGATTTATAATATTTTTTTGTTCTTGATGTTATTATAAATGTTCTTTTTTAAAAAAATTTTCAGGGCTATCTGGTGGCGCAGTGGTTGAGAGTCCGCCTGCCGATGCAGGGGACACAGGTTCGTGCCCCGGTCCGTGAGGATCCCACATGCCGCGGAGCGGCTGGGCCCGTGAGCCATGGCCGCTGGGCTTGTGCGTCCGGAGCCTGTGCTCCACAACGGGAGAGGCCACAACAGTGAGAGGCCCGCGCACAGCAAAAAAAAAAAAAAAAAAAAAAATTTTCAATTGTAATAGTCTAGTTTCTAGCAACACAATAGATTTTGCATATTGACTTTGTATTCTATGAAAATCCTAAAACTTATTTATTAGATTTAGTAATATTTTAATAGATTATTTGAGATTTTCTATGTGGACAATCATGTAGTCTGAGAACAGAGGTAATTTTATTTCTTTTCAATCTTCATGTGATTTTTGTTTTTTCTTTTTGCTATGATGAGTTTTCTGAGAAAAGATGTGTCTCTGTCTTTGTCTGGTTTCAGGATAATCCTGGGCTCATTAAGTTAGTTGGAAAGTGTTCTTCTGTTGAAAATTTTGTTAACAATGGGTATTATTTCTTGCTTACACACTTGAGAGTATTCATCAGAGAAGCTATCTGGACCTGAGATTTTCTTTGTAGGTGTACAAACTTTTCCCACTGTAGTGTTCCTGATTAGAGTCTACCTTTCCTGATTCACTATCATCACTGAAGCTTTCTCTTGCTTAGTGTTGTATGATGTATATTTTCAATAATTTTATTTTCAACCAATGTATGTAACATTATTTTAAGTGTGATTCTTGTAGACAGAATATAGCCAGGACCTATTTTCTTATACAGTCTAATGTGAATAGATCATTTACTCTCAATGCAACTTCAATGCAATTTTTAAAATAGTTGGTATTAAAATTTGACATATAGCTATATACTATTTATCCAATTTTTTGTCCTTTTTTCTTCTTTTTATGGATTTTTCTTGACTACTTTTATGTTCCCTTTATCTAGGCTTAACAATATATTTCTGTAATTTATCAAAGTGTAGATTGAAATGGATATTACACTTCATATGTAATATATAAATCGTATATTCCCAATTTTTCCCTCTGTTTTTTGTGCTATCCCTGTTATAGACTTTCCTTTTTATATATTCTCTGCAACACATCAGTACTATTATTGCTTTAAACATTCATTTGTCATTTAGAGAGATTAAAAAATAGAAAAATATATTTTATATTTACCTTTATTTTAATCATTTCTCTTGATCATCATTTCTTTTTAAAGGTTCACATTTCTGTTTGTTGCTTCTGCCTAAGGACCTTCTTGTAACATTTTTGTAGTACAGATATCTTGGTAGTGATTTCTCTCAGCTTTAGTTTGTCTGAAAAGCCTTTCTCCATTTTTGGTGAGAAACACTTTCACTATACATAGAATTCAGTATTGGCAGTAGTTTTATTGTTGTTTGAGCATTTTGGAGCTGTTAATCCATTATCTTATGATTTAAACAGTATTTCCTTTTTATGCAATATGTTTTTTATTCTCAAGCTGCTTTCATGTTTTTTTCTTTATCTTTAATATGCAATAATGTAATAATGTGAATATGATGTGTATACATTTGTTTGTTGGTTGATATTTATCCTCTTTAATTGACTTAGCTTCCTGGATCCGTGGTTTGCTTTCATACATTATTTTTAGAAATATTTCAACACAATGTCCTCAAACCTTTTTTTATACTATATGCTCTCTTCTGCTTCTAGGATTGCATTGACAAGTATGTTAAATTGTTTGAAATGTTTCCACAGTTCTTAGAGACTGTGATCTTGTTTGCTTGCATATTTATATATATTATATATACTATATTAACATTTTATTTATATATTTACTTACTCTATTTTTCTCTTTGTGCTTTAATTTGGGTAATTTCTATCTACCTATCACCGCTGATTCTTTCTTCATCTGTGTCAAGTCTACTGATCAGCCCATCAAAAACATTTTTTTAATCTCTGCTACCATTCTTCTAGCATTTCCATTTGATTCTTTCTTAAAGTTTCTATTTCTCTCTGAAGTTCCCCAGGTGCTCTTGCATGCTGGACACCTTTTCTACTAGAGCCTTTAACATATTAATCAACAGTTATTTTTAAATGTTTAAATTTTTAAAATATTTAAAAATTTTTAAATCTCCATCATTGTTTTAACAGATCATATTTGAGTGTGAAATTTCTACTTTGTATTTATGACTAGAAATGTGTATGCATATTCTGCTGGTATGTGAGTGCGGTGTGTTGACTTAACCTATCCAAGAATTGAATTGAGTAGGTTTCATTGTTGTTTCAAATTCCCCCACTGTTATCTTGTCCTTAGGGTTGTGGTTAGTTTGCTGAAGAATTTTTTTTTAATGACCTTCCCCTGCTGTAGTCCTTCTCTGTATGCTGGCACCTCAAAATGGGTCTCTCTCTATGCAGTTGTTTCTGTCTCAGCAGTAGACTGTTGGTGCTTGTTACTCCTCAGTTGCTAGCCTGCTTATAGGGAAGGACTTTTCTCAGGGCTCCTCTGTCCTCTGTAGCCATTGTGTTTCTTGATCTCAGGATTGGTCTCCGTGATCTGAACCCTCCCCCAGTGAAGTAACTCTTATATGTAGGGGATCTGTAATGGTTCCCCCCTTTCTCTTTTTCCTAGCTACAGTAGGTCTTCACCTGTGCCCTGTGGGCAAAAGAGATTGCTGCCCATCCCCCCCATGGGTTAGTTCTTCTTATCCCTTCCATCAGGACATCGAGTGGAATGCTTTCTCGCATCTGCAGCACTGTCCCCAGTATTTCTCACGATTACCCTAGAAAAGAGCCTGTGGAAAGCTATAACTCCTCTTGTGTATGCAGCTCCCTAGGGGCTTTATGCTTTCACTCTGACCCATAGTCAGCATTTGTCAGTTTGTTAACAAATTTCACTGTTACTTACTCATTGTGCTCACACTACACATTTATTGAGCACTTACTCCACACCAAATATGAGGCTAGGATCAAGGAATTCACAATCAGTTTTTCTCACTCTTATCTGCATATTAGAGCTTTCATGCCTCTGGGTGTCTCAAATCAGCATCCAAGATAAACTAAAACAGGTTCTCTGGTGATGGGATCTACCTAACAGTATTTTGTTAGAACAGCTCCCCAGGTGATTCTATTATACCCCCAAGTCTGACCACTACAGCACCCAGCGATCTTATCTCCTGCGATTTCTGTTTCTCTTCAGTTTTGCAATGAAACCCTTATCAAAATATGCCTTACTGTGTAATAGCATGGCTGTCTCCTAGGGAAAAAGGAATTTACTGAATTAAAAATGGGAGACAAACTTTTACAATAATTCTTTCTTTCTCTAACTGTGGTTCTGTTGTGTTTACCTGATGGATCAATTTTTATTATCTGTTTTCTATTCATTTCAAATTAGGGAAAACTGCTTGGTATGTTGAATCGATGGGGGCTATGTTTATGGGAAGGAGCATGATAAACAAATTACCAGACATTATCCCTGATTTCCCAAGGTGAGCTCTTGACATTTTCAGTGAGATGGCTTTTAAAATGTATTGCATTAGTTATTCAGAGACAGAAAAGTAGAAGCTGAATTCACAGGATTCCCGTTACTACAAATTCTGTTCTTGAGCAGCCAAGTTATTTCCCTGGAGGTCTTTGGGATAACACAGGTTTAAACAAAGGCCAGTTGTTTCTCACAGAGACACTGGCCTAAAAGCTCAAGGTAAAATTCCAGTGAGATACAAGACAACTCTTTTTAATGCTGTCCAGTCAGACCAAATTGATCAAAAACCACAGCATTTTAAGTCCATTATTTTGTCTACATTAATGTCTTGTTTTACCATTCCAAGTAGAAATAGCCCAGGCCCGAGAGGAAGCGGCAAAGGGAATGAGAGCATGAGACCTTGTAGGTCCAATGCAGGCTCATGGTGTATGATATTTGGTCTTCTTTTCTTTCCTTTACTACTTTTTTATTCAAAATGCAGAGGCATTAACACATTTCAAGAAATTGAAGTTAACAAGTTAAGTTCTCTACCTGAAAAGATATACACATGTAGACAGGTCACAGGGGTCAGAACATTTCAGTTGTTGAGCAAGAATAAAGGAATTTTATAACAAAATTTCAAAGGTAAGCCCCAGTATGAATCCAAGTGTGGCTGGATGACCAGGGAGTCCTTTTTCCATTTTACTGAATCTTATCCAATCTTGAGGGAAAGAGCCTGCTTGTAGAACAAACCACCAGGGTAAGTATAAATTATCTCAAGACCTGAAAGATACCAGGCATTATGTGCACAAAGTCACAAAAATGTAAAACTGGTTTTGAACTCCTGCCCTATCCCAGTCCCCATGTCCCATATTAAGAAAGCTCTACACAGGGAAGTTTATGAAGGTCTCCGAATGAGACTCATTTATTGAGTGAAAATTCTGTAAAATTAACCCTGCAAATTATTTTATCAACGTTATGGAAGCAATCTAATCTGATCAATCTTCTCACTTAAAAAAATTAATAAAAGTGCAAGTAAAATCTTTTTAAAGATAAACATTTTCATTCATTGTTGAACTGGCAAGAAAGAAATCCTCAGAGATCAAAACAAAGTGAAAGTAGAACTCTTATCAGTTAGAGAAGAGTTATTAAAAATAATCAAGCATATTTTGAGATACAACCAAATAGACCTTCTAGAAATAAATACATAATTGTTGAAATTTTAAATTAACTGGATTGTTTAAGATAAATTAAACACAAACACAACTAAACAAAGAATTAGTAAAGCAAAAGTAAAACTAAGATTTTTTTGTGTGTTTGTTTTTGTTTTTTTCCTAAAGGCAAAGAGAAAAAGCCACAGAGGATATGGATAAGAAATTAATAGAAATAATAGTTAAGGTAATAAGACTTTATATCTTACTTGAATTCCAGATGATGAAAAGAGAGAGAATAGAAGAGGCAATATTTTAAGGGCTAATAAATGAGAATATCCAAAAATTAATTTAAATAAAGATGATACTCATATTAACAAAGCTCAATGAATTACCAGTTAGGCATGTTAAAAGCAACCCCTCCCCCTGAAAAAAGTAGAAAGATCAAACTACCATCTCAGAACACAAAACCAAAAGGAAGAGGTTAATGACCACTAGAAATTTGAGAGATTATTTAAAAGAAATAACATATATACTAACAACACACTTTTTCATAGGAACAATGGAAGTAAGAAATTTAACAATGGAAGGAAGGAAGTAAGCAGGAAATTTTCTCAATTTGCTAATTAAAAATATATGTCAGCCTGACATAAGTATAGCTACGCTTGCTCTATTTTGGGTTCCATATACATGGAATAACTTTTTTCTACCTCTTCACTTTAAGCCTATGTGTGTCCTTAAAGCTGAAATGTCTCTCACAGACAGCATTAGTTGGGTCTCAGATTTTTTTAACCAGTCTGCCATGCCATTCCTTTTGATTGGAGAATTTAATCCATTTACATTTAAAGTAATTATTGATAAGCAAGAATCTACTAATGGCATATTATTAATTGCTTCCTGGCTGTTTTGTATTTCCCTTATTCCTTTCTTCGTTTCTTGCTGTCTTCCTTTGTGAATAGATGATTTTCCAAAATGGTATGCCTTGATTCCCTTTTTGCTACCTTTTGTGTATCTACTGTAGGTTTGTATATTTAAAATTTGCTAGGACAGTAGACCTTAAGAATTTTCACCAGACACATTGAAAAAATTGGTAACTATGTGGGGTGATGAATATGTTAATTAACCTAATTGTGGTAGTCATTTCTCAAAGTGTATATATGTCAAAACATCACATTGTATATTTTAAATGTATACAATTTTATTTACCTCAATTATACCTCAATAAAGCTGAAAAAAATACACCAAGAACTTTAAAAAAATATGTCACTCTGGCATGTATACAAAGTGAAATTATCTTTCAAGGAAAAAGGCAAAATAAAGATATTTTTAGATTAACAAAAATACTGAGCTAGCGTTTACCGGTAAGCATGAACCCTCAGAGTCCTCATGGCTCCTGAGGATCTGGAAAAAATGGAAACTTCACTGGGACTGTGAATGGGGAATGGGAGATTAGCTGAGGTGAGAACAAAGCTGGAGTGCTACATTTGTAAGTCCCTTGGTTAAAAACTGTGACGACATTGAGAAGGAAGTACACTGTCTACTGCTGAGGGCAGTTGGGGAAAGAAAGAAACAAACAAAAACTACTTTAATCAGAGAGGCAATTGGCTCAGCCTTAGTTGTGAGACCCAAAAAATGCTGGAGAGAGTGGCATCTGTGGCAGCACTAAGAACAGTATATGAATGCACTACACTTTTATAAGACTTATCCAAGTAAAGAGCTTAGACACCAATCCTCCCAAATATTCCAAACCCAGTTGTGACTCCTTCAGTTGTTTGAGACAGCTATAGCAGAAAGAAATGAAGTTTTGAACCAGACTGTGACTGAAATAATAATCCTATATTACCAGTGAACCACTGCATTAAACTGAGAACATCAGAATCCATCTTGACTAATTTGTACACCATAAAGCAGTCATTTTTTTTAAAAAAGAAATTCTAGCTATAAAATTTAACTACTACATTCACCATTCTGTGACTTTAAATTTTACAACTGTTAATGACTTTAAAAAGTAAGTTCTATCAGAAATGTGAAGGCATAAACTTTAGTGTGATATGATCAACAGGACAGTTTAAGGTATCAGATTGAAGGAAAGTAGCAGTTATCAAAGTTAGAATTTCATCCAGACTCCATGAAGGGCTTTCCAGTCATATCCAATGTGTAGCACGATGCTTTGCACATTGCAGGCAATCAATAAATAGGGAGGAAGCAGTTGAGTCTCACAGTTGTAGGGATATAGAGAGATTAACAGTGGAAAATCAAAAGATGTTATTTGATAAAATTTATAGAAATTCTAATTGAATACAAGAATCAGTTAAGGTTGAGGCATCCAGAATAATGACTAGCCATTTTTAATTAGCTCCAAAGTGTTATTTTGTATAAGTCTTCTTCCCAAGAAGATAAGAGAGTGGGGGAACAAGTGAACCAGCCAAATTTTAGATGGGTCATGGAGTGTATGTTTATTTCAAAACTATTTTGCTAAAATATGGATTGCTACTAACAATTCATGAACTGTTATTCTAGCTTAGGGCTTATTGTGACAGAATTGCCTGGGTTTATTTTTTGTTATAATTAGAAAGCATATTAAACAGGACATGATCTGCATTCTACCTTTAAAACTGAACATAATTTAATTTAATAATGATTCAGTACACTGCTCAGAATCCTTATTAGTACATGTTACACTAAATATCCAGACTTCTTGTGATAGCTCCAAAATATTCGGCAAGTGAATACCCCGAGACAGTAAAATTCTGCTGCCTAAACTTCTAAATACTGCCATCGTACAGCATATAAACTTTTCTAAAACCAGATGGATATCGATAATGAAAAGTGTAAATTAATAAGATTTCCTAGGTATTCCAGGAATTATTTTTGAAAAAGAGTCCTCATTCTATGATACCACAACCTTTGAAATCATTACTTTGCAAGAGAGAATATCAAAATGTGTGTTTTCTCAGCCAAACCTGTTGACACTTTTATAGAATCATTCCAATTGTGTCTATGCAACATTAGTGAGGAAAATGATTTCCTTAACTTAAAGATGTCAATTTTCTGCACTTTTGCTTTATTCTGAGAACATAGCCTTTAACAAAACAGTGGTCTTTGCTGAAAAAAAAATTCTAATGAAAAACATTCACAGTGTCATCAGACCCATGTTCTTGATGTGTATGTAACTCATGTTGCCCTGTTACAAAATAGGAGAATGTAGCCAATGGGAGTTAAAATTTCCAAAAGGCCAAGGTCTATTGTCAATAACAGAAGTTCAGGGGAGAGGAGGAGGGGGTGTTCTTTGGTTGAATCAATGGTTCACCCATTTGAAGAATGCTGTATTTCTTATGAAGCCACATATACTTAACCATCATTATCAGTAACATCAAGCACATGTTTTAAATGAAAAATCACCACTCACATTATTTCTCTAAAGTAAACTAACTCTATTATCTCCAGAATTAAATCTCTTTCCAGTTCAGGCCTCTTAATGTTTCTTTTGTTTGTTTATCCCCATGGATGCAACTAAAGCTTCCGCATACACTTTGGATCATGTTGCTGTTGACCTTGTGTGTTGTCGCTATAATTCCCATTCAATAATGGGAATTATTCTTTCACTTTCCAAAACTGTCCAAATGCTGAGCTGGATTCACATCATTAGGTCATCAAACTGCTGCATACAATAAATAGTAGTACTTTAGTAGCAACTGCAGCCTAAGTTTATAATTTTATTTCAAACCAGCTTGTTCCAGTTGTGTCCTGATTGCTTTGTGATATGTTATGTTCATGCTCCATTAGACAAAGGCCGACACTACAATTCACCCAGGGGAGACATAGCGGTGGAGGGTGGCCCCAAGAGGTGCTTCTTGGAAGCATACAATTCAAATGGATCTCACTAATTGCCATGGAGAGGTTGCCTGCTGATTCCTTTGATAGTTTTTATACTGAGAAAGAATTATTAAAAAACAAAATGTTTTGCTCCTGAATAGCCTATAAGGGTTTCCTTTTGCTACCAAACATGATCAATTCTCAAGGGGAAACATAAAGACAACGATATATATATATGTGTATATATATATATATATATATATACACACATACTTCTGAATAGATTCTAGACTGAGGGAAATGAAAAAGTGATATATTCAGTAGAACAGAAAGTGTGTTAAAATATGTGATAGGGTGATAACTGCACCTTTTAGAAATTTCTCATTTCTTTCAGCTGATTTCTCTTATTGTCTACCTTAACAATACGGTGCATTCACTAATACTTGCAATGTTTTTTTCTTCCCCCCCTGTGGATGGCTAACACTCTGTCTTCTAAAAGGAACAAGACAGAACTCGGTTATAATGACCCAGTCTAAATGCATGAGTTTTGCTTGCATATCACTTTAACTGTGGATAGGATATCATGCCGTTTTTCTTCATGTTCTACTATCCTCAAATACCTCTTCAAAAGATCTATTTTAAGTAACTAACCATTATCCAGGCTTGTAATTGATTTAATAATCCCATGTTTCCTTGGGATTTCTCCTTCTACCCAAACCAACCATAAGCCTCACTCTCTCATGTATCCATTATTTATTGCTAATATGAAATCATAATGGCAATCTAACAACCAATACTTATTTAATATTTACTTACGTAAAATACTATGTTTCTGAGTGTGGAGGTAGGCAAAAAGGTAAATATACTAATACACTTCTTAAAATTGTATATACAGTTGACCCTCTGTATGCGCGGGTTCCACAGCTGTGGATTGAGCCAATCACAGTTGCTTAACCCTCGCATATGGAGAGTAGACTGTATTAGTAGCCCCCTTACAGAAGGGACTTGAGCGTCTGCTGACTTTGGTATCCGCGGGGCTCCTGGAACCAAACCCCCATGTATACCAAGGGACAACTCTAATAGGAAAAGCAAGAAGTAAATAAAAATAAAGGCAAAATATTAAAAAGTCCATATGAAAGGAAAGCAAAGTACAATAGGAATTCAAACAGAGAGCCCTCACTTTAGATGAACTTTAAGTGAAGCTTGGCATGATGGATTGGAGTGTGACAGTAGGGATGGGTTGATTGTTCCAAGTGAAAATGATAGTATGAGCAAAGGTCCTGAGGCATAAAAGCTTACAGATAATTACCTAAGTAACTATTAGCAATTTACATAATGGTACAGGATTCAGCATATAGAAGAGTGTTTGAGAGAGGTTTATCAAACATTTCGTTGATCAAGAAGGATGAAGACTGGAATGATGGATGATGGGCATTTCAGCTACAGTGCTTTTGCGAGTGGAGCTAAGGACATAAATACCTTTATGTTTTCCCTTCATGTGCAATCTCCCTTAATATATATGCAGGATATTTTTTCAACTATCTGTTTTCCTTTATCACACAGAACCAATAAGTAAAATGGTGAATGCAAACAGCGTGTAAGAATTCAAGTCAGTTATAGAGGGAAAAGCAGAGGCAAGAATTCTGTGAAACAATTTATTTGAGATTTTAAAATGTGTTTCTCCCATATCTAAGACATAATTATTTCATTTTTAAAAGTGAGTGATCTGGTAGTTTTGGTAAAAGAGTGGAATCTGGTCTCTAAAGAGAGGCAGCGTTCGATAGTTTTAAACCACAGACACCCAGGGCTACTTCCATGCTTTCTTCTTGTGGGTGAATTTACTCTTACTCAAAACAGTCACATGCTTTCAGCCCTGAACCCAGTTTGTAGTCCCTTAGGCTGCTGCGCTCTTTTCTCCACGTTGTGCTTGCTGTGTTGGCTTTGGGCAAAGATTCAAAGGAAACTGCTCACATTACCAGATCAAATAAGAGCTTCTAACATTAACTTAAATAAGAGATTTTTCTGCTGACATATCTTTTAATTTATCCATTTACTCACTTAGTCACTTTCAGATTCACTCATTCAGGAAATTGAGCTCCTGTCACCTGCCAGGAACTGAAGCAGTCAATGAGACCACAACAAAGGCAGACACAGATGGCCCTTTAGTTCACAATAAGCAGATTGTCACACAGATCAGAGTAACCCTACAGGACGAACAGGATGTTAAGGTGCTCGGAATAGGGAGATGAATGCACCATATTGTTTATCCCCTCTTCTCTTTACCTTTTCATCCTGACTTTACAGTCACTGTGTGATGGATACATGAGGAACAACATTATGTTCTCTCTTTTTTTTTTTTTTTTTTTGTGGTACACGGGCCTCTCACTGTTGTGGCCTCTCCCGTTGCGGAGCACAGGCTCCAGATGCGCAGGCTCAGCGGCCATGGCTCATGGGCCCAGCCGCTCCACGGCAGGTGGGATCTTCCCGGGCCGGGACACAAACCCGTGTCCCCTGCATCGGCAGGCGGACTCCCAACCACTGCGCCACCAGGGAAGCCCCCTATGTTCTCTCTTGCTTCAATCATCTACGCTTCCTCTTTCAACTGTTTCTGTGTATTTCTACCTTGGATTTTCCAAAATTTAAATGTTAAAAATAAAAGGGCACCCTCTTGCACTCTTGGTGGGAATGTAAATTGGTACAGCCACTATGGAGAACAGTATGGAGATTCCTTAAAAATCTAAAAATAGAACTACCATATGACTCAGCAATCCCATTACTGGGCATATACCCTGAGAAAACCATAATTCAAAAAGAGTCATGTACCACAATGTTCATTGCAGCTCTATTTACAATAGCCAGGACATGGAAGCAACCTAAGTGTCCATTGACAGATGAATGGATAAAGAAGATGTGGCACATATATACAATGGAATATTACTCAGCCATAAAAAAGGAATGAAATTGAGTTATTTGTAGTGAGGTGGATGGACCTAGAGACTGTCATACAGAGTGAAGTAAGTCAGAAAGAGAAAAACAAATACCATATGCTAACATATATATATATGGAATCTAAAAAGAAAATGGTTCTGATGAACCCAGGGGCAGGACAGGAATAAAGATGCAGATGTAGAGAATGGACTTGAAGACACGGGGAGGGAGAAAAGTAAGTGGGGACGAAGTGAGAGAGTAGCATTAACATATACATGCTACCAAATGTAAAATAGATAGCTAGTGGGAAGCAGCTGCATAGCGCAGGGAGATTAGCTCAGTGCTGTGTGACCACCTAGAGGGGTGGTATAGGGATGGGAGAGGGAGACACAGGAGGGAGGGGATATGGGGATATATGTATGCATATAGCTGATTCACTTTGTTATACAGCAGAAAGTAACACAACACTATAAAGCAATTATACTCCAAAAAAAGATGTTAAAAATAAATAAATAAAACACTAATTTCCATATTTTAAAAAAACAAATAAAAGGGCAATATGCATATTCACAGGCATATTACCGAACATGTTTTTACCCAGTATGGTTTAGGGTTTGGGATTGTTATAACTACCTCTAAGATATATACTATTTATCATTCATTAGGGATCGTAAATAATTTAAAATGTATATTCCTTGCTAGAATTTGATGATTAACAAAATGACTAATCTTTGTTGTGTGTTTATTATAAATTTGGCATATATTTCCCACTTAATCTCTGTACACACTCTATATAAATATATATGTACTCATTTAAAATTGAGGAAACTGAGGTTTTAATTCATAGAAAAGTATGTTTTAATAGTTTACTAAAACCGCCTTTATTGGTTATGTTTCTCTTCATCTTCTTTAAAACTGTATTCATACATGACTGAGATGAGCAGAGATTCTAGAATGCTAGAACATGTCTCTCTTTTGATGTTTGCTTTATCTAAAGAGAATTGAGCAGATTCAATAGCACAAACAGTTTTTAAAAGGAAAACATTAACAGTCTATCCAGATATATCAAACCCTGGACCTATACAAGGGTTTGGATCCTAGCAATAAGTTAGAAACTGAGAAACATGACTTCTTTTAGGCTGAAAGGTTACAATGGAATGTATTACATCAGTAATGCCATATAGTTAACTAGATGGCCTCAAATTCTTCTCTGCTCCGCAAGCCAGAGGGGAAATGGAGTAATTTTCAATAATGCTGCAAAATAATGGACTCAGTTCTCCCCTGCATCTTGGGAACATGGGTTTCTTAAACACAACGAATCTCTGCCATTTTCATTCCCTTCCTATATCCCATAATTGAATCTTTCCAAAATTAGATATAGAAAAAAACCCAGTGTTTCACACCAAGCAGAACTACCCATTCTGCTGTGTATTGTGTATCTTTTTAAAATGTGGTACTGGTGTTTCAAATCTATATGGAAATGTAGGATTAAAAAAAACTATATTGGAATAAGTTTCCCATAGGTAAAATATTTCATTTTAAAAGTAAAACCATTAAATCATTTAAAAAAATATGAGGGAGATGGGAAAAAATTTAAGTACATGACATGTAAGTTCAATTTATGACATATGTAGTATAGAGAAAAATGGCAATATCAATAATATCAAAATCAATTTCACTGATTAATTTACATTTTCTAGCTAATATATTAATTACTTTCTGGTCAGATATCATTTGATTCTTTCATAACCCATATAATATAGGTAATTATTATTATCCTATTTTGCAGATTAAGAAACCATGCTTGTAGTAATAGATAGAATTAGAAATTGAGTCTATTGAACCTATATCTATCACCAAAGTCTGCAAAGTTAAACACTACACAATAATGGGTCAGTTCATCGTATATGTATGTCTGTGTGTGCTTGTGTGTGCAACATGGCTTCACCAACTGACTTCATCAAATTTTATATAAATATATATGATTAATATATAGCAAATATACATATAACCATTATATATAAATTTTATATGTGTAAATTGGGTATATATATATATATATACATTTGTATACTTATAAAATATATATATGCACAAGATATAAAAAGAGGTTCTCAAAAAACCAAGGATATAAAATCAAAATGACTTAAGATACTAAAATACTATCTTGTACATGTTGCATTGAAAAAATTATGCAGTTTGATAATACTAAGTGTTTGAAAAGAAATGTACCAAGCATTCAAAATAATGTGAATAAATAGCAATTTATATACATTGCTGGTGGGAGTGTAAATTTGTATGATAACTTTGGAAAACAAATTGGGTTTATTTTGTAAAATAAGTGTATGTAACCCAAGAAAATACCTTTGAAATTGTACAATGGGAGTGATATATAAAATGTACAAAGCAGCACTGTTGATAATAAGGGAAGAAAATTGGAAGCAAATTAAATATTCATTGAATAGAAGATAGTTAATCAAATATGCTATATTCACACATGGAAAATTATACAATAGTGAAATTGAACATAATACAGGTCCATATTAAGAAATGAATGGATTTCAGTAAGAAAATATTTAGTAACAAACCAGTCACAGAAGACTACATTGGCAATGACTCTTTTATTAAATTTTTAAATTTAATTTTATTTATTTTTTTATACAGCAGGTTCTTATTAGTCATCAATTTTATACACATCAGTGTATCCATGTCAATCCCAATCGCCCAGTTCAGCACACCATCATCCCCACCCCACCATGGTTTTCCCCTCTTGGTGTCCATACGTTTGTTCTCTACATCTGTGTCTCTATTTCTGCCCTGCACACTGCATCATTTGTACCATTTTTCTAGGTTCCACATACATGCGTTAATATACGATATTTGTTCTTCTCTTTCTGACTTACTTCACTCTGAATGACAGTCTCTAGGTCCATCCATGTCTCAATAAATGACCCAGTTATGTTCCATTTTATGGCTGAGTAATATTCCATTGTATATATGTACCACAACTTCCTTATCCATTCGTCTGTCAATGGGCATTAAGTTGCTTCCATGACCTGACTATTGTAAATAGTGCTGCAATGAACATTGGGGTGCGTGTGTCTTTTTGAATTGTGGTTTTCTCTGGGTATATGCCCAATAGTGGGATTACTGGATCATATGGTCATTCTATTTTTAGTTTTTTGAGGAACCTCCATACTGTTCTACATAGTGGCTGTATCAGTTTACATTCCCACCAACACTGCAAGAGGGTTCCCTTTTCTCCACACACTCTCCAACATTTGTTGTTCGTAGATTTTCTGATGAAGCCCATTTTAACTGGTGTGAGATGATACCTTATTGTAGTTTTGATTTGCATTTCTCTAATAATTAGTGATGTTGAACAGCTTTTCATGTGCTTCTTGGCCATCTGTATGTCTTCTTTGGAGAAATGTCTATTTAGGTCTTCTGCCCATTTTTGGATTGGGTTTTTGTTTTTTTAATATTGAGCAGCATGAGCTATTTATATATTTTGGAGATTAATCCTTTGTCCATTGATTCATTTGCAAATAATTTCTCCCATTCTGAGGGCTGTCTTTTCATTTTGTTTATCATTTACTTTGCTGTGCAAAAGCTTTGAAGTTTCATTAGGTCCCATTTGTTTATTTATGCTTTTATTTCCATTACTCTAGGAGGTGGATCAAAAAAGATCTTGCTGTGATTTATGTCAAAGAGTGTTCTGCCTATGTTTTCCTCTAAGAGTTTTATAGTGTCCAGTCTTACATTTAGGTCTGTAATCTCTTTTGTGTTTATTTTTGTGTATGGTGTTAGGAAGTGTTCTAATTTCATTCTTTTACACATAGCTGTCCAATTTCCTCAGCACCACTTACTGAACAGACTGTCTTTTCTCCATTGTATATCCTTGCCTCCTTTGTCATAGATTAGTTGACCATAGGTGTGTGGGTTTACCTCTGGGCTTTCTATCTTGTTCCATTGATCTATGTTTCTGTTTTTGTACCAGTACCATATTGTCTTGATTACTGTAGCTTTGTAGTATAGTCTGAAGTCAGGGAGTCTGATTCCTCCAGCTTCTTTTTTTTCCCCTCAAGGTTGTTTTGGCTATTCGGGGTCTTTTGTGTCTCCATACAAATTTTAAGATTTTTTGTTCTAGTTCTGTAAAAAATGCCATTGGTAGTTTGATAGGGATTGCATTGAATCTGTAGATTGCTTTGGGGAGTATAGTCATTCTCACAATATTGATTCTTCCAATGCAAGAACATAGTATATCTCTCCATCTGTTGGTATCATCTTTAATTTCTTTCAATAGTGTCTTATAGTTTTCTGCATACAGGTCTTTTGTCTCCCTAGGTATTATCAATTTTGTTTATCTTCTCAAAGAACCAGCTTTTAGTTTATTGAGCTTTACTATTGTTTTCTTTGTTTCTATTTCATTTATTTTTGCTCAGATCTTTATGATTTGTTTCCTTCTGCTAACTTTCGGTTTTGTTTATTCTTCTTTCTCTAGTTCCTTTAGGTGTGAGGTTAGATTTTATTTTGAGATTTGTCTTGTTTCTTGAGGTAGGCTTGTATAGCTATAAAAGAACTGCTTTTGCTGCATCCCATAGGTTTTGGATTGTTGTGTTTTCATTGTCATTTGTCTCGAGGTATTTCGTGATTTCCTCTTTGATTTCTTCAGTGATCTCTTGGTTATTTAATAGCATAGCATTTAGCCTCCATGTGTTTGTGTTTTTTTCCTTGTAATTCATTTCTAATCTCATAGCATTGTGGTTAGAAAAGATGCTTGATATGATTTCAATTTCCTTAAATTTACTGAGGCTTGATTTCTGACCCAAGATGTGATCTATCCTGGACGATGTTCCATGCGCACTTGAGAAGAAAATGTAATCTGCTGTTTTTGGATGGAATGTCCTATAAATATCAATTAAATCTATCTGGTCTGTTGTGTCATTTAAAGCTTCTGTTTCCTTATTTTTTTTCATTTTGGGTGATCTTTCCACTGGTATAAGTGAGGTTTTAAAGTCCCCCATTATTATTGTATTACTGTCGATTTCCTCCTTTATAGCTGTTAGCAGTTGCCTTATGTATTGAGGTGCTCCTATGTTGGGTTGATACTTATTTACAATTGTTATATCTTCTTCTTGGATTGATCCCTTGATCATTATGTTGCATCCTTCCTTGTCTCTTGTAATATTCTTTATTTTCAAGTCTATTTTATCTGATATGAATATTGCTACTCCAGCTTTCTTTTCATTTCCATTTGCATGGAATATCTTTTTCCAGCCCATCACTTTCAGTCTGTGTGTGTCCCTAGGTCTGAAGTGGGTGTCTTGTAAAAAGCATATAAATGGGTCTTGTGTTTGTATCCATTCAGCAAGCCTGTGTCTTTTGGTTGGAGCATTTAATCCATTCATGTTTAAGGTAATTATCAATATGTATGGCCATTTTCTTAATTGTTTTGGGTTTGTTTTTGTAGATCCTTTTCTTCTCTTGTGTTTCCCACTTAGAGAAGTTCCTTTAGCATTTGTTGTAGAGCTGGTTTGGTGGTGCTGAATTCTCTTAGCTTTTGCTTCTCTGTAAATCTTTTGATTTCTCCGTAGAATCTGAATGAGATCCTTGCTGGGTAGTGTAATCTTGGTTGTAGGTTCTTCCCTTTCATCACTTTAAGTATGTCATGCCACTCCCTTCTTGTTTGTAGAGTTTCTGCTGAGCAATCAGCTGTTAACCTTATGGGAGTTCCTTTGTATGTTATTTGTCATTTTTCCTTTGCTGCTTTCAATAATTTTTCTTTGTCTTTAACTTTTACTTATTTGATTACTGTGTGTCATGGTGTGTTTCTCCTTGGGTTTATCCTGTATGGGACTTGCTGCGCTTCCTGGACTTGGGTGGCTATTTCCTTTTTCATTTTATGGAAGTTTTCAAGTATAATCTCTTCAAATATTTCCTCTGGTCCCTTCTCTCTCTCTTCTCCTTCTGGGACCCCTATAATGCTAATGTTGTTGCATTTAATGTTGCCCCAGAGGTCTCTTAGCCTGTCTTCATTTCTTTTCATTCTTTTTCTTTAGTCTGTTCCGCAGCAGTGAATTCCACCATTCTGTCTTCCAGGTCATTTATCCGTGCTTCTGCCTCAGTTATTCTGCTATTTATTCCTTGTAGTGTAGTTTTCATTTCAGTTATTGTATTGTTCATCTCTGTTTGTTTGTTCTTTAATTCTTCTCGGTCTTTGTTAAACATTTCTTGCATCTTCTTGATGTTTGCCTCCATTCTTTTTCTGAGGTCCTGGATCATCTTCACTATCAGTATTCTGAATTCTTTTTCTGGAAGGTTGCCTATCTCTACCTCATTTAGTTGTTTTTCTGGGGTTTTATCTTGTTCCTTCATCTGGTACATAGCCCTCTGCCTTTTCATCTTGTCTACCTTTCTCTGAATGTGGTTTTATTTCCACAGGCTGCAAGATTGTAGTTCTTCCTGCTTCTGTTGTCTGCCCTCTCCGAAATGCCTTTTTAAAATAGTAAGTAAATTTAAAAATGAGTAAAACTAATATAGCTGACCTTTGAACAACACAGATTTGAACTTTGTGGGTACACTTATACACAAAATTCTTTCAATAAATGTGTATCACAATACTACATGATCTGTGGTTGGTTGAATGCATGGATGAAAACCATGGATATAGAGGAAACGCTTACACAGAGGGCTAACTGTAAAGTTATAGACGGATTTTTGACTGTGCAGATGGTTGGTGACCCTAACCCCACATTATCCAAGTGCCAAGTGGACTTTGTTTAGTTAAATACTTACACACCAACACATTTGGAGGATTAGTTATCAGAGGGATAAATTTAGGGAGATTGGCTGCCTGGTTAGAGAAGTATAAATAGGTCCAGTGTAATTTCTTGGTAATTTTAATTTATTGCTTTGCTTGATGGGCCTTGCCTGTCTATTGAATTAGTAAAGCAAATAATAAATAAATAATATAAAATTGAATAACAGTAGGTAATGGCAATTCAAGGACAAAATATGACAGTGCTTAATGAAGCAAGAATTGCAACGTACATTCTTCTGTCTACTTGACCCCACCGCCAAGAAAAGGAAAATAAACAGCAGCATTGCTGAAATCCAAATTTCCAAATGACTTGGGGCATGTTTTATTCTGGATGGTTAGCTAGTGCCAGTGGTGGGATTTCACAATACGCATACTGTGGGATGTATGAACAATACCAGCTTTATTTTCAGCACACACATCACTTTCCCCTTGCCTGATCCCCAGTTCGTCTGGTAGCAGGTTGTTGTTTATAGGTATCTCATACTTTTTTAGGTTGGTTTCTCAAGAAACAGAAATGGAGGTGTGTACGCAGGAAGTTGCTCTGTCAGTGCTCTTAGGAAAAAAAAATCTAAGAGAATGAGGGAAGCAGAGTTTGACAGAAGGAGTAGTTTAAACAAAGGTAACTGGCCAGGAGCTCCCTCTGTAGCTGGATGGCTTTTAGGAAACTTTCTACCTGGTGGCAGCGGCCTTTGTACTCCCGCCAAGACCAATCAGTGGGCGCTGACTTCCCTGGTGAGGGAGTTGCAGATTTGTGTGAAATGGCTCCCTTTGTTGTCTAGACAGGAGCTCAACTGTGAGCTGTCAGCCACAGAAATTCACAGTGGCTGGGGGAATAGAGCCTGTATCTTCCATATCATGGCACCCTTGGGTTTCAGTTGTGTGCAGAGACACAACTGTCTCATTTACCTTTCTATTTGTCACAGTACCTATCATTGAGACTGACTCAGAGTGAATAACCAACAAATGGTTGGATATTTAATTTTTCACTACAATCCCCAGCTCTTTGATTTTTAAGATTATCATACTAAATTTATTGTAATTACATCACAACTCTCCATATTGAATACATTTATTTTTCCAATTTTTAATGGCCCAAACTTATTCTCTAAATGGTCAGTTAGTTTGTCTATAATAAAAAATGTTGATTGTGATAGAACTACAGCACTCACCATGGTCTTCTTTATTCGATTCCAGTGTTCTTTTTATAAAATAAAATTAAATTAACTTAGATTTTTAAAAAATCAAGAAAGAGACTTCTGGAGAGCTCAAGAGAAATAAATGGCAAATTATCACCCATGCATTGGGAACCAGGTAAACTTCTGGCAACCTAGTTAAAACATACACAGATGTATGTTGTGAAGAATATGTTTGGAGAAAACATACCAAAATTCAAGTAGGCACAATGACTACCATCAGGAAGTTATATTCAAAGAAAAAAATTCTACTCTGAAAAATTGCAATATTAAATAAAAAGCGTGGAGTTAAAAAACAAACTGCAGTAAACAAAAATGTAAATACAGAGCATGAAAGACAAAAGGAAGGCAACAAACAAGTGTCCCTAAATAGCTATGCCAATAGAGAAGTGAAACAGAATAAAATTTTAAAAGTTATAAAGCATGTTTCTCTTTCAATCGAGAGCTCAAAAGAACAATAAAATTTCAAAAGATTTTAAGATAACAGACAGATATAAAAAGTGAACTGGCACAACTGAAGACAGAAATGTGGAATAAAAGTAAAATTGGCACTAAAATGACTACAGTACAATACAGTGAGGCACTCTTGTAAACATAGGATGGAGGAGTTGAGAATAATGAGCCTTTTTAATTGGAAAGTAACAGAATTTAAATTATGTGAAGAAAATGAAATGTATTTGTCACAGGCAAAAGTAGAATTGACATAAAACTGCTTGTGGATCCTCACAAAAAGAAATGAACAAATGGGAGAGAAAAATAGGAAAAATATTCCTTAAAACATAATTTCCCTAACAGAATTGAACCGAATATTTAGATGAAAAGGACAGAACATGAACAAATGCAACATACAACATTAAACCGTGTGAATGTACCGTGTAAGAATATAAAAATAATTGTAAGGATAGCCAATGTTCATCCCCCAAGAATCACCAACATAGGGGAAGTAGCTGATGAATTTTGGACAGCTGCTTTCATATAAAATTAATAATGTTAAAAGATACGCTGAAACATATTACATTTTTTAGTTTATTTGAGCAAAATTTGATTCTAATTGGGTAACACAAAATTGGAAGTGGTTGGGAGGTTCCACCCACAGGAACTTGGGAAAGACAGTCACAGTGTAGCACAGGGAACTCTACTCAATACTCTGTAATAACGTATTTGGGAAAAAGAATCTGAAAAAGAATGGATATTTGTATGCGTATAACTGAATCACTTTCCTGTACACCTGAAATAAACACAACATTGTAAATCAACTATACTCCAATATAAAATAAAAATTAAATTAAAAAATAAGCAAGCAAACAAAAAGGAAGCAAAGCAAAAAGATTATTTGGCTGTAGTTGAAGCAATTGCATTATTTGAGAAAGCCTCTTGGTTGGCTGTCTGTGATTGGTTGTCCTAAAGTTTCAATTTCTAAACCTTGAGGTATTTCACGCTTAGGTTTTATTCTGCTTACAGGCAACTAAGGCATCGAAGCCACCTTTTGTTGTTGTTGTTATTCATATCATTTTAATTATCATGTTATTCATGTTATTAAAGGAAATCACAACCCAAACAAGTTAAATATCTAATGTGAAGATATACAGTCAATTAGTGATAGAGATAGGAGACATGCTTCTGGGTAATAAAGACTACAGAGAAGTGATCTTGGTTAGGTACAATTTGATAGAAAGTTTAGAAACATGTCAAACAATTCTCTGTACAGTCATATGCCTGAGGCTTATTAATACCAAATAAAGTTCAGGGGGTTGTTTCAGGGGGAGGAAATACTTTTTTATATGTCTGTAACATTTCACATTAAAAAAAAATCACTTCAATAACGCTGTCTAATTCTAGCCTTACTTGTAGAAACAAAAATGCAGTATGGGAGAGCAAGCATGCTTACCTTGCCATGTTTAAGTAATTACTAGTACGAGAACCTGGGAAGATAGCTTCTCCGTGCTCTGACTGCCGCTTCCTTGATAAAATCAGATTACAGGCGTATGTGTGTATGTGTGTGTGTGTGGGTGTGTGTGTGTGTGTGCACGCGCACAGGTGATGAACTGGGAGATTGGGACTGACATGTATACACTAATATGTATAAAATGGATAAGTAATAAGAACCTGCTGTATGAAAAAATAAATAAAATTAAATTAAAAAAAAAAATCAGATTACAAAGAAAGTGGAACACCTTGAAGAAATGGAGCTATTTCCATGACAGCAGGCTCCATGACATCAGGTTTAACAGATCCCTAACCCTTAAGAGTCTAACGGCCTCATTGTTTAATTTAACAATAGGCTTTATCCAGTAGGTAACAACACATACAATAGCTATTTCCTGAGAAATAAAGATTTTTGAGAATTCACTGGATCTAAATGGAGGGGCCATAATAGTAAGATTTGAATTCACTTGTCTGTTGACCTAATCTAAGTAGTGGTAGAGATGATATTATAAATATTCCAAACATTACAACAGTGAAATCATTTTGTTTTTCAAAATCGTGCATATTCATGACAGGACTTCACAAGAGCACATGATGTGTCTGAAGAGGTAATTTTCTCTCACTGCTGTAATGCTACTGTGGAGGAATAAGATTTGGGAGCAGCAATGAGACACAGCAGCATGGTCTTTGGTTAAATCATTACAACTCAACAGACGCCTCTGCCCTCACTTCTGTGGTACCTCTAAGTAAGGCAGCCTTACTTCAGCCGAGGGCAGGCCCCTGAAATTAGTCCTCCCCTGTTGTTAATAAGAGTAATAATTCAATATTTTTATAAAATATTTTTATCGATTCTACTCCATATGAAGTTACTATAAAATATGGACTCTATTCCCTGTGCGGAACATTACGTCTTATAAGTTATTTATTTTACACCTAGTAGTTTGTGCCGCTTAATCCCCTTCACCTATTTTGTCTCTCCCCTCAGACCTCTCATTTGTTCTATTTTCTAGATCCAACATATAAGTGAAAACATACAGTATTTTTCTTTCTCTGTTTGACTTATTTCACTAAGCAAAATACTCTCCAGTTTCATCCATATGGTCACACATGGAAAAATTTCAATTTTTTTTATAGCTGAGTAATATTCCATTGTGTATATAGACCACAACTTCTTTATCCATTCATCTGTTGATGGACGCTTAGGTTGCTTCCATATCTTGGCTATTGTAAATAGTGCTGCTGTGAACATTAGGATATATATGTAAATGCCATCCCTAAATTTGTGGTGAAAAGCTTTAAAAATTCTGGTTGTTGACATTATTCAGTAACACAATAGCTTATATATACCATAGAAAGGAACTTTGGCTTTCCAAGAGTCTAAACGTACACTTAGCTGAATATGCCTCTCCTTACCTACTGACATATGTGTTGTAAAATATGAAACAAGAAAAATCGATGTAGGGAATAAAATGAATAGCAGTCTCAATATATCTTATAAAGGACAAGTATATTTAAGAAAGATGTATAATATGTTTACTCTTTTTTTCCTCTTGGTTAGATAGTGCTGCTCTTTTTAAAAACAACAAAGTAGAACACAACAAAAATTCTATTGAGTCTACATTGTCAACAGGCTAAATTCCAAACTTATAGGATGTCAAAAGAAGTGCTTCACCATTTAAGCTTAATTCTACTTTGCCAGCTTCATCTCACACAGGTACTCAGTGACCTCCATGGACCAAATGATTTGGCAGCTCCAAACTTCCATTTTCTCTAAAATAAGGATGTTTTAGAGGGTTGTTGTCAGTGAAAAAAAGATGAAATTTTTGACAAATGGTAGCTTCTATCCACCTGACAATTATTTACTCCTCTGAGGTTCTAAAAATATCATATACAAAAGAATCTTGCACTCATAACTTTCTACTATAAAATTTATTTCTCATAAATATATAATATTTCTCATATGTATATATTTTATCACTGACATTCAAGATGCATGACACAGAGGAAAGAAGTAAGTTTGGGAATCAGAAAGTCTTATTAGAATTTTGTTTCTCCATTGATTAAATGTTAGTTAAATAAAGAACTGAAACGTAAAAACATTACGCTTCTGAAGTGTGTTGCATCTTCTTAAATTAAAATTAATTTGATTGAATGAAAGGTAATGCATTTTTATGTATACTGGTTACAAAAAGAAATTGAACAATGACTAAAAAAATGTAAACCAAAGAAAAGAAAATATAAGCATGCAATCATGTATTTACCAAGGGATAAAAATTCCTATTTATGCTTTGGTAAATATTCTTCCATTTTTTTTTTCTTTTAAATGAACATATGTTTAAAACATATGTAATATATAATGTGGATGTAAAACCACAGAAAGCGACTTTGAAAGCAAGTATTATTTTGTGACATGCTTTTTTCTTCTCACATGGTACTGAATAAATATGTTTATATGGTTCATTCATTTGGCTTAGTAAACATGTCAGGTGTCCACTATATGCCAGATACACTTCTAGACACTTGGGATAAATAAGTAAATAAGATGACAACACCTCTGCCCATTAATTATATAGTACATGAGAGAGTTCCAAGTTCTACCAAAAATTAGTGCAGAGAAAAGTACCTATTTTTAAAGTCTTTACTGAATAAAAATAAATCAATTACATAAATATATATAATGCATCTAATATATTTCTATTATACATATATTTTGCTTTAATCTTTTAAATGTTTCTATAATAGATTCACAGATCTAAATCTTCACAATGACTTGATATTATTTCACTAGGCTGTTTTTTAATGTGATTTACTGGCTGTATCTAAAATACATAAAACAGAATCATTGCCCTTCAGAGAGTTTTTGCCTCTTTCTATACTGAACTGCAACATGTGAATGGCCCCATGTTATAAGCCCCTCAAAATAAATGGTTGGCTACCAATGTTTTTGATGGGCAAAGCAGAGGACAGAACATTATATTTAGTTTACAAGACTATTTATCATAGTTTCTGGGAATTAGTCAATGCTCATTGAATGATGGCTTCCTTCCAATTGCCTCCTTAACAAAAATAAATAAGTTCCCATGTAAATATCACACAAAAAAATCAGACAACTCTGTGTTTAACTTACCCACATGGGAAAATGGGCCCTGTTGCCCTATGAGATAACCAAACTATATAACAAAATAAAAGCCAAAAATATTTTCTAGCATTAAAGAAACACATTTTTGCCTTTAATATTTATTTGACATATATATAGTTCATAAAGTAGATAAATGCTTTTTAGGAATATTCTGTAGGGCTGAATAGACCTGTTGCTAGTACATATATCATGGAATACTTTCAAATAATTAGTGTAAAAATCTTTTTCTTATTTGTGTTTTATTTATTTTTATTTTTAACATCTTTATTGGAGTATAATTGCTTTACAATAGTGTGTTAGTTTCTGCTGTATAACAAAGTGAATCATATTTCTATGCAAACTTTTTGAATAGCGTTATTTCTGTTGAATGGATACAATTTTTACCATTTCGTTTCAAGTGTACAATTAGTAGAATAAATTTTCCTTTATTGCATTATTACATATTTTCATGCAAAATTATTGAATAGCAACAATGTTTCAGTTGGATAGAGGACATTCTTTACCATCGAATTTTAGAAAAGTGTTCAAGATGAAATTAATCATAAATTGTTACATCACGTGGCGTTTTCAAGATGGTGGAGGAGTAAGAGGTGGAGATCACCTTCTTCCCCACAAATACATCAAAACTACATCTACATGTGGAACAACTCCTACAGAACACCTACTGAATGCTGGCAGAAGACCTCAGACCTCCCAAAAGGCAAGAAACTCCCCACACACCTGAGTAGGGTAAAAGGAAAAAGAATAAACAGAGACAAAAGAATAGGGATGGGACCTGCACCAGTGGGAGGGAGCTGTGAAGGAGGAAAGGTTTCCACACACTACAAAGCCTCTTCACTGGCAGAGATGGGGGGTTGGGGAGAGGAGCTTCAGAGCCACGGAGGAGGGCGCAGCCACAGGGGTGCAGAGGGCAAGGCGGAGAGATTCCTGTACAGAAGATCGGTGCTGACCAGCACTCACCAGCCTGAGAGGCTTGTCTGCTCACCTGCTGGGGGGGGTGGGGGCTGGGAGCTGAGTCTCGGGCTTCAGAGGTCAGATCCCAGGGAGAGGACTGGGGTTGGCTGCATGAACACAGCCTGAAGGGGGCTAGTGTGCCACGGCTAGCTGAGTGGGAGTCGGGAAAAAATCTGGATCTGCGTAAGAGACGAGAGACCATTGTTTCGGGGTGCATGAGGAGAAGGGACTCAGAGCACCGCCTAAATGAGCTCCAGAGTTGGGCGCGAGCTGTGGCTGTCAACATGGACCCCAGAGACGGGCATGAGACACTAAGGCTGCTGCTACAGCCACCAAGAAGCCTATGTGGAAGCACAGGTCACTATCCACACTGCCCCTCCCGGGAGCCTGTGCAGTCTGCCACTGCCAGCATCCTGTGATCCAGGGACAACTTCCCCAGGCGAACACATAGTGTACCTCAGGCTGGTGTCACATCACGCCAGCCTCTGCTGCCACAGGTTCACCCGCATTCTGTACCCCTCCCTCTCCACAGCCTCAGTGAGCCAGAGCCTCCTAATTAGCTGCTACTTTAACCCCAATCTGTCTGAGCGGGGAGTAGATGCCCTCAGGCGACCTACATGCAGAGGCAGGGCCAAATCCAAAGCTGAACCCTGGGAGCTGTGCAAAGAAGAGAAAAGGAAATTTCACCCAGCAGCCTCAGGAGCAGTGGATTAAATCTCCACAATCAACTTGATGTACCTGCATCTCTGGAATACCTGAATATACAACAAATCACCCCAAAAGTGAGGCGGTGGACTTTGGGAGCAACTGTAGACTTGGGATTTGCTTTCTGCATCTAATTTGTTTCTGGTTTTATGTTTATCTTAGTTTAGTATTTAGGGCTTATTATCATTGGTAGATTTACTTATTGACTTGGTTGCTCTCTTCCTCTTTTTATTCTATATATATATATTTTTTCTTTTTCTCTTTTTGTGAGTGTGTATGTGTATGCTTCTTTGTGTGATTTTGTCTGTATAGCTTTGCTTTTGCCATTTGTCCTAGGGTTCTGACTGTTCGTTTTTTGTGGGTTTTTTTCACTATAGTTTTTAGTGCTTTTTATCATTGGTGGATTTGGTTTTTGGTTTGGTTGCTCTCTTCTTTGTTTCTCTCTTTTTTATAAATAACATTTTTATTTTTAATATTTTTTTCCATTTTAATAACTTTATTTTATTTATTTTTCTTTCTTTCTTTCTTTTTCTCCCTTTTCTTCTGAGCTGTGTGACTGACTGGGTCTTGGTGCCTTGGCCGGGTGTCAGGCTTGAGCCTCTGAGGTGGGAGAGCCAAGTTCAGGACATTGGACAACCAGAATCCTCCCAACCCCACATAAGATCGAATGGCTAAAGCTCTCCCAGAGATCTCCATCTCAATGTTAAGACCCAGATCCACTCAACGACCAGCAAGCTACAGTGCTGGACACCCTATGCTAAAAAACTAGCAAGACAGGAACAGAAACCCACCCATTAGCAGAGAGGCTTCCTAAAATAATAATAAGTTCACAGACACCCCAAACACACACGGGACATGGTCCTGCCAAACAGAAAGACAAGATACAGCCTCATCCACCAGAACACAGGCATCAGTCCCCTCAACCAGGAAGCCTACACAACCCACTGAACCAACCTTACTCACTGGGAGCAGACACCAAAAACAATGGGAACTACGAACCTGCAGCTGGTGAAAAGGAGACCCCAAACACAGTAAGTTAAACAAAATGAGAAGACAAAGAAATGCACAGCAGATGAAGGAGCAAGGCAAAAACCCACCAGACCAAAAAATTGAAGAGGAAATAAGCAGTCTATCTGAAAAAGAATTCAGAGTAATGATAGTAAAGATGAGGCAAAATCTTGGAAATAGAATGGAGAAAATATGAGAAAAGTTTAACAAGGACCTAGAACAACTAAAGAGCAAACAAACAATGATGAACAACACAATAAATGAAATTAAAAATTCTCTAGAAGGAATCAATAGCAGAATAACTGAGGCAGAACAGATAAGTGACCTGGAAGATAAAATAGTGGAAATAACTACCACAGAGCAGAATAAAGAAAAAGGAAAGAAAAGAATTGAGAACAATCTCAGAGACCTCTGGGACAACATTAAACACACCAATATTCAAATTATAGGGGTCCCAAAAGAAGAAGCAGGAAAAAAAAAAACTGGGGGCTTCCCTGGTGGCGCAGTGGTTGAGAGTCTGCCTGCCGATGCAGGGGATGTGGGTTCGTGTCCCGGTCCGGGAAGATCCCACATGCCGTGGAACAGCTGGGCCCAATGAGCCATGGCTGCTGGGCCTGCGCATCCAGAACCTGTGCTCCACAACAGGAGAGGCCACAACAGTGAGAAGCCCGTGCACTGCAAAAAAAAAAAAAAAAAAAAGGGACTGAGAAAATATTTGAAGAGATTATATTTGAAAAGTTACCTAATATGGGAAAGGAAATAATCAATCAAGCCCAGGAAGCGCAGCGAGTCCCATACAGTATAAATCCAAGGAGAACATGCCAAGACACATATTAATCAAACTATCAAAAATTAAAGACAAAATATTAAAAGCAGCAAGGGAAAAGCAACAATTAACATACAAGGAAATCCCCATAAGGTTAACAGCTGATCTTTCAGCAGAAACTGTGCAAGCCTGAGGGGAGTGGCAGGACATATTTAAAGTGATGAAAGGGAAAAACCTACAACCAAGATTACTCTACCCAGCAAGGATGTCATTCAGATTTGATGGAGAAATTAAAACCTTTACAGACAAGCAAAAGCTAAGAGAATTCACCACCACCAAACCAGCTTTACAGCAAAGGCTAAAGAAAGTTATCTAGGTGGGAAACACAAGAGAAGGAAAAGTCCTACAATAATAAACCCAAAGCAATTAAGAAAATGGTAATAGGAACATACATATCATTAACTACCTTAAATTTAAATGGACTAAATGCTCCAACCAAAAGACATAGACTGGCTGAATGGATACGAAAACAAGACCAGCATATATGCTGTCTACAAGAGACCCACTTCAGACCTAGAGACACATACAGACTGAAAGTGAGGGGATGGAAAAAGATATTCCATGCAAATGGAAATCAAAAGAAAGATGGTGTAGCAAATCTAATATCAGACCAAATAGATTTTAAAATAAAGACTATTACAAGAGACAAGGAAGGACACTATATAATGATCAAGGGATCAATCCAAAAAGAAGATATAACAATTGTAAATATGTATGCACCCAACAGAGGAGCCTCTCAAAACATAAGGCAAATGTTAACAGCTATAAAAGGGGAAATCGACAGTAACACAATCATAGTAGGGGAGTTAACACCCCACTTTCACCAATGGACAGATCATCCAAAATGAAAATAAATAAGGAAACACAAGCTTTAAATGATACATTAAACAAGATGGACTTAATTGATATTTATAGGACATTCCATCCAAAAACA
>NW_020174135.1:10017819-10035079 GCF_003031525.2 Neophocaena asiaeorientalis asiaeorientalis
TACTCTACCCAGCAAGGATCTCATTCACATTTGATGGAGAAATTAAAACCTTTACAGACAAGCAAAAGCTAAGAGAATTCACCACCACCAAACCAGCTTTACAGCAAAGGCTAAAGAAAGTTATCTAGGTGGGAAACACAAGAGAAGGAAAAGTCCTACAATAATAAACCCAAAGCAATTAAGAAAATGGTAATAGGAACATACATATCATTAACTACCTTAAATTTAAATGGACTAAATGCTCCAACCAAAAGACATAGACTGGCTGAATGGATACGAAAACAAGACCAGCATATATGCTGTCTACAAGAGACCCACTTCAGACCTAGAGACACATACAGACTGAAAGTGAGGGGATGGAAAAAGATATTCCATGCAAATGGAAATCAAAAGAAAGATGGTGTAGCAAATCTAATATCAGACCAAATAGATTTTAAAATAAAGACTATTACAAGAGACAAGGAAGGACACTATATAATGATCAAGGGATCAATCCAAAAAGAAGATATAACAATTGTAAATATGTATGCACCCAACAGAGGAGCCTCTCAAAACATAAGGCAAATGTTAACAGCTATAAAAGGGGAAATCGACAGTAACACAATCATAGTAGGGGAGTTAACACCCCACTTTCACCAATGGACAGATCATCCAAAATGAAAATAAATAAGGAAACACAAGCTTTAAATGATACATTAAACAAGACGGACTTAATTGATATTTAAAGGACATTCCATCCAAAAACAGAAGATTACATTTTCTTCTCATGTGCTCATGGAACATTCTTCAGGATAGATCATATTTTGGGCCATAAGTCAAGCATTAGTAAATTTAAGAAAATTGAAATCGTATCAAGTATCTTTCCGACCACAGCGCTATGAGACTAGATACCAATTACAGGAAAAAATCTGTAAAAAATACAAACACATGGAGGCTAAACAGTACATTACTTAATAACCAAGAGATCACTGAACAAAAAAGAGGAAATAAAAAAAGTACCTAGTAACAAATGACAATGGAAGTATGAAGACCCATAACCTATGGGATGCAGCAAAAGCAGTTCTAAGATGGGAGTTTATAGCAATACAATCCTACCTCAAGAAACAGCAACTGACAAAGGATTCACCTTCAAAATTTACGAGCAATTCACGCAGCTCAAATTCAAAAAAACAAGCAACCCAGTCCAAAAATGGGCAGAAGACCTAAATAGACATTTCTCCAAAGAAGATATACAGACTGCCAACAAACACATGAAAGGATGCTGAACACCACTAATCATTAGAGAGATGCAAATCAAAACTACAATGAGATATCACCTCACAGCAGTCAGAATGGCCATCATCAAAATATCTACAAACAATAAATGCTGGAGAGGGTGTGGAGAAAAGGGAACCCTCTTGCACTGCTGGTAGGAATGTAAATTGATACAGCCACTATGGAGAACAGTATGCAGGTCCCTCAAAAAACTAAAAATAGAACTTCCATATGACCCAGCAATCCTGCTACTGGGCATATACCCTGAGAAAACCATAATTCAAAAAGAGTCATGTACCAAAATGTTCATTGCAGCTCTGTTTACAATAGCCAGGACATGGAAGCAAGCTAAGTGTCCATCGACAGATGAATGGATAAAAAAGATGTGGCACATATATACAATGGATTATTACTCAGCCATAAAAAGAAACAAAATTGAATTATTTATAGTGAGGTGGATGGACCTAGAGACTGTCATACAGGGAAGACGCAGCATAGAGAATTTACTTGAGGACACAGGGAAGGGGAAGAGTAAGCTGGGACAAAGTGAGAGAGTGGCATGGACATATATACACTACCAAGTGTAAACTAGATAGCTAGTGGGAAGCAGCCGCATAGCACAGGGAGATCAGCTCGGTGCTTTGTGACCACCTAGAAGGGTGGGATAGGGAGGGTGGGCGGGAGATGCAAGAGGGAGGAGATATGGGGATATATGTATACATATAGCTGATTCACTTTGTTATACAGCAGAAACTAACACACCATTGTAAAGCAATTATACTCCAATAAAGATGTTAACAAAATAAATAAATAAATGGTTATATCAACTCTGCATTAGAGGAGCCAACCAACCTTGCAGTTGTTGATTAAGCCAATAGAATATTTAAATACACTCCACAATGACGAGATGTCAGAAAGACTTGGATCACTGGATTTGAATTAGAGAAAGAGATGCTTTTAGAAGGTTTCTAAGTTATTATATTTGCAGGTATAAATCTCTTATTATCCTTTCTTTTGCTTATGCTACTTCTGAACTATCCATCAACTCTTGTTCTGTGTATGTATGTGTGTGCATGTGTGTATGTTTAACTAGGTTAATTTTGTTTCCAGTATCAGCCAAGGGTGAATCAGAAATGGCTGAGAATTGAGTGAGAAGAACTAAATGAAACACATATAAGTGGAAACATAGTAGGAAAATAAAATAGTGAGTGACTCTCAAATAAATTCAAAGCTTTTCTTCAAGTTTATGTTTGTATAAAAGGCATTCTTTGAGGTTACCTGAGGGCTAAGCTCATCTTGTTTGTTACTCAAGTTTAAATTAAAACAGGAAAATCGCCAGATTTACATTTTTATTAATATCGTATTTTAAGTATTCCTTTGGCATTTTAATAAACTAAAGCTTAAATGCATCCCTATTTCATTACATATTTAACATTTTCTACATGGTGTCACTGCGTTGGTTTTCCACAGAGAGATGATTGAAATGTTAAATTGAGCAATTTCAGAGAAGAAATTTTCTGTAATGGTTGGTGGCAATTTATTCAAAACTATTTCATCTTTAAAAATGAAAGTAATATATTAATTAAAAATATTATCTGGGGAACAATTTTGTATTGTTATGCTTCCTAACTCAATATAGTTACTGACTTAGTAATATTTATAAAGATCGATGTAAAAAAATGTCAATAAAAATGGAGGCAAAATGCATATATATCTATTAGGTGTAGATCTAAAGGTAGATTCGAATACGACCTTTTTTCTGACTCTGAATTTTTAGCATTAGTACATTTTATTATTGATTCCCATACATCTGCACTTCTTCAATAATGCTTATAGCAAATGGAAACTCTTACTGGTCACTACGATGATTTGAATAAAGAGAGCTTTGTAAAGACCTAACAATGCTGAGATAAAGTATTCAAGTCACAGAGTACTCTATGGAAAAAAAAAATCACCTAGAAATAACCCTTTCTTCTCATTATTTTATTTTATCTTGTTGAAAAGGGACATTTTAAAACAAAATCAAGAAGTATCAAGAAGTATGTTATCATAACCTCCAGTCATAACTGAGTTGCTAAGCCTCTCTCAGATATTGAACTAATGGTGCAGGTCCATGGACAGGTCATTTTTACACAGTTTCAGTACAAACTACAATAAGGCTTGCTTTATTCATTATTATATCTTTAGGAGTAGTAAAATATTTTCCAAGGAAAACAGATATTAGACCCATGTGACAACTTACTGAAAGATATTTCTGTAATCATAAAAATAATCACACTGGAGTTTAAAGGAGATTTTGTCTGAGATATAAGAAGCTTAAAGAGCCTCATCCCACGACTTAGCAAAGACATCACAAAATTTAGGTACCAACTAGGCTCATCAGGAGAAATAGGGAAATTTGAAAAGCTGTATTTATATAATATCCTTTAAGCCAACATATTCATTTTTGCCTTGGAATGAATGAATACATCCTTTGTGCTCAGTCCAGCAAATTAAACTTCAGTTTAGGAAGCAAGTATAGAAAATAAAAACAAAACAAAATAAATAAAGAAAAATATTTGCAATAGCACCAAAAAAAAAAGAAATTAAATACTTAGATATAAATCTAATGAACTAGGTACAGGCTCTGTATGCAGAAAACTACAAACCTGATGAAGTAATCAAAGACGATCTAAATAAGTGGAGAGGTAGTATGTATTCATGTACTCATATTAGAAGTCTCACTATTGTTAAGACACGATTCTTCCCAACTTAACCTTAATCATCACAAGGGCTCAGTTAAATTCGATATTGAGACTGATACCTGGCCATTTGGAAGCTTTCCTGCTCCTGAACCAACAGGCAGAAAAAGGCATCATCCTAAAGGCCTGCACCAGTAATACTATTTACTGATAGTGAGTTGCTTACACACAATAAGAGGGCTGTATATATAACTTGAGAGACTCACTGGGGTGCCTCTTACTAATTCTACAACTAATAGTAAATGTCAGTGGGGGATTAGAGCAACATAAGAGAGACAGAATCCTTAGGAATTTACACCTTTCAGGAAAGTTCTCTTTCCTCCAAACCCATCTAAAATATTCCATTGCATTTTGGATGAAACGTAAAATTTTTAGCCAAGTCTCTAACACTTACCATGTTCTGAGCCAAATCTATCATATGCCTCTTTTCTCCCTGCTACTCTACATCAGCAAATTAACCTTCTTTCCATCCTCAAAGTTGTCAAATCTATTGCTGTTCTCTTCGTACACGTTCTCTACTGGGATTCTCTCAGACTCCGGTCCTACTTAAACTCTTACTTACTGTAAAAATATGACCTCAAATTATTTATTCGCTATGAAGAATATCCTAACTTTCGAAGTAAGGTCTTTAAAAAAAAATTTTACAGTAGCCTGTACTTCTTCTCTTCTTATTAATGATTAATAATAGGGCTTCCCTGGTGGCGCAGTGGTTGAGAGTCCGCCTGCCGATGCAGGGGACACAGGTTCGTGCCCCGGTCCGGGAAGATCCCACATGCCGCGGAGCGGCTGGGCCCATGAGCCATGGCTGCTGAGCCTGTGCGTCCGGAGCCTGTGCTCTGCAACGGGAGAGACCACAACAGTGAGAGGCCCATGTACCACACACACAAAAACAATAATAATAATAATTAATAATAATTAGTATAACTAAGATATTATAATTATAAAATTATTAATGTGGCAAATAATTATTTGCCATAACTAATTGTGTGACAGGCCTTCATACTTATATTCATACCCATTTATACTTATATTCCTTCATTAAATTAAGAATTATTGATCACTTCCTGTCCTAATTCATTATGTTATTGATATACATATAAACTTGATCCCCAATTTTTTCAATCCTACTCCTCAAATGATTTTGGAATCCACAAGGCATTCACGTCTTCCTTTCATGGTAATTCCTAGACCATGTCATTATTAACATCAATCTCTGCATAAATTCATCTTCAAGTATCCCACATTTTGATGACCAACTCCTATTTTCACCTAGTCCTTCCAGCATGTAAACGCTAAAAGCCCATAATTCCTTTGTATCTACTATGCTTTTATCCTACTTCTTATTGTGTATGTTCTTACTTTCCTATTTAACCAATTTAAATTCCATGACCAGTCATCGTATTCACTCCTCTGCCATACTCTGAACTCTCTTCACTTGCTAGATTGGTAACTTAAACTGAACCATGTTCTTTAATCAGCATGGTACATGCAGCTAGGTATGTCTAGAGAAAAGTACATAATCACAATGGCTGGTCTTTTGAAAATCATGACCCTAAACCCAAGGGAGGCCCTAACTGCTTCATTTCCTGAGTTCTTTTTATCCCTCACATCCCAGATTGATATTTCATGCCTAACCTCTACTCATAACTTTATTATCATAAACTCTTCCATTTCATTCTCCACTGGCATTCTTATCTACTACTTTCCTGAAAAAAGGAGAACTGGGCATCCCTGGTGGCACAGTGGTTGAGAGTCCGCCTGCCGATGCAGGGGACACGGGTTCGTGCCCCGGTCCGGGAAGATCCCACATGCCGCGGAGCAGCTGGGCCCATGAGCCATGGCCACTGAGCCTGTGTGTCCAGAGCCTGTGCTCCGCAACGGGAGAGGCCACAACAGTGAGAGGCCCGCGTACCGCAAAAACAAAAAAGGAGAACTTACACAGATTTCTGCCATCTTTTCTAGTTAACAGCCAGCATCTTACCTATATATTCTGCATACCCTCCTCTGATCAGAGGTACACTCTTTTTCCTGCTGTCTAAGACCAACATTCCAATTTATGCACAAGATTCTGTCCCTGTCAAACATCTAAGAATATTGCTCTAGAAGTTCTACCTTCTAAAACGTATGTCATTTTTTCTCCAATGGATCTATTTTTAGCAGCATAAAAATATGACACTACTGACATATTTCTTTCTTCCTCTTTGTTATAGAATTGTTGAATTGATTTATTTGATGGCTCAAATTCCTCTTCTCCCACTTTCTCTTATATGCAGTTCATGTCAACTCTAATGTCCAAGTTTTATGGGTCAACTTGACTAGGCTATAGTCTCTAATTATTCAATCAAACACTAATTTAGGTGTTGCTGTGAGGGTATTTTGTAGATGTGATTAATGTTGACTTAAGGTAAAGGAGATTATCCTAGATAATCAGGATGAGACTGATTCAATCAGTTGAAAGGCCTTAAGGGCATAGTTGAGAATGCCCAGCAAAAGAAATTCTGCCCATGGATTGCAGTTCAGCTCCTGTAGGAAAGTTCCAGCTTCATCTCCCTAATAGCCTACCCTGTGGATTTCAGATTTGCGTAGTCAACCTTCTTAATTGCATAAGCAAACTCCTTGCAATAAATCCCTTATTATATATCTCCTACTGGTTCTGTTTCTCTGTACAATGACTGCTATACCCACGGTTCTACCAAAACTACTTTGAGAAGATTGACGGTGAGTTCAATGCCATAAAATCCAACAGTCCAGGTCTTCCCTGGTGGCGCAGTGGTTGAGGGTCCGCCGGCCGATGCAGGGGACACGGTTTCGTGCCCCGGTCTGGGAAGATCCCACATGCCGCGGAGCGGCTGGGCCCGTGAGCCATGGCCGCTGAGCCTGTGCGTCCGGAGCCTGTGCTCCGCAACGGGAGAGGCCACAACAGTGAGAGGTCCACGTACCGCAAAAAAAAAACCAAACCAAAACAAAAAAATATTCAACAGTCCATTTCAGTCTTCATCCTGATTGTTCTGTTAGTCCCATTTGTCATAATCAGTCTTATTCTTTGATACAATTTATTCTTTCAGTCTTTGCAGACTCTCCTTCATTTGCTTGGCCAGATTGATGTTGCTTTTTTGCCTTTTTTGTTTGTTTGTTTTAAATTCTAGCCATTCTAATGAGGGTGGAATGATATCTAGCTGTGGTTTTCATTGTATTTTCCTAGTGGCAAATGAATTTGAACATCTTTTTATGTGTTTTTTAACCATCTGTATGTATTTGTTAAAATGTTTCTTCATGTATTTTCTAACTGGATTATTTTTCTTTTATTTTTAATTCTGAGTTTTAAGACTTCTTTATATTTTCTGGACACTAGTACTTTGTCAGCTATGTTGTTTGCAAACATTTTTTTCCCACTCTGAATGGGTGTTGAATTTAATCAAGTGCTTTATTCTACATTGATTAATCAGATCATGTGATCTTTCCTCTTTTGGATTACATTGATTGGTCTTAAAATATAGATTTAGCATTGCATGTCTGGAATAAACCCCACTTGGTCATGGTATGTAATTTTTTTATACATTTCTGAATTTTCTTTGCAAATACTTTTTTAACAATGTTTACATCTATATTCATGAAGGACATGGTCTGTCTTCTTTCCACTGTTTGGCATGTTCTTAATTTTTTAAGGTATAACAGCCAAGGTTGTAAGTTGTACTTATTGAGAGAAATAAGAAAAAGTGCATCTCCATTTTCCTAGAAGCAGAAATTTTGTATAGCATTTTGAATTTTTTAAAAAATGTAGCAATTTATCTTTAAATTGCAATTTATCAGACCATTAAAAATATTCCATTTATCTTGTATTCACCATCTCATTTACTCCAACCAATATGTTCTAAGGAATATCGCTATTACCACTTTGCATATTAAAAAAATGATGCTTATAAAGATTGCCCCATATCAGGTCAGTGGTAACTATAGGAGACAGGATTTAAATCTAGACAAATTGACCTCAAAACCTGTTTTTTATAACCACAACACCATGCTACTTTTCCTATTTAAATTATGACTACATTTTAATTATGGCAGTTATATTTTAATCGTAAAGTTAGCAGAAAGGATCAATGTTATTTTCTCAACATACATAAGAAAATATTATATATAAATGGAGATATTCTATAAAAAAATCTCTTTGGAGACAAAAAATTTTGATAAAAATATTAGTGTAATGTAGTTGTATTAGGACCATATTAACTAGTAAAATTAAGTTTATCTTGTTCTCCTAGATATATATATAGATATAGATATAATGCATTTGAATGCAAATGAGGTGATAGGACCTAGCATAAAGCAAGCTTTAATTAATGAATAAGGGTTACAATAAAGCTGTATCCTATATTAATTTTTTACAAAGCACATTTGTATTCTAACTAAAACATATCAAAACTTTCAATCATGCTATGTATTCTAATATTAGAAGTTCATCTTTCAAAATATAGTACTTTTCAGTTACTCATATTATGTTTACTAAAAATGTCTGTGACCTGTTCTGTCAATAAATTTTTCTAAATTATTTTGGGTGATGAAGGTTATCATTTTCAATTTATAGGTTAAAATTATTTTTCAGTGTAAACAAAAATAATATAAGCCACTAGAATAAAATTATTTAAAAATAAACTGTTAAGAAAGCTGTTACAGTTTCTCTTCTTCATATTTCTGATTATCCTACAAAGTCAGTAACTTTGGTAATTTATAACAATGATTAATAGTGTTCTCTCATATATATTCTTAAGAGACCACATTTTCACCTTGAATTTCCCTTTTACTTTATCCCTTCACATTTTCCTTCTTTTCTTTTACTATACATATAATTTTATGAGGTAGATTTTTTTAACAAGAGGACATGTAAAGAATAATATATATGTCTCATATCCTTGGCATGTATATACAATTTTAAACTAAAACCTGTTCATCCTAATTTATGAGGCACATATGATTCTAAATACAGCATATAGTAGAGCTATTTTTAGAAAAGTAAAGAAGATAAATCTCATCTGAACCATAATCTTATTAATACTGTGATGATAATTAAAGTTGTTCAATAATAGCTTAATATATTTGCATTCATTCACTCATTTACCAACCATTGATGAGTGTCAAAAATAATGCTAGTCACTGAGATATAATTAGTACCAACACCTATTTCCATCTCTAAGCCTACAGAAAAATTTTAGTCAAAGGTATAAATGTATCTCAAAATAACATATTTAAAATAATTGTATAATGTACAAGAATGGGGGAATTCCCTGGTGGTCCAGTGGTTAAGACTCTGCACTTCCATTGCAGGGAACATGGGTTCGATCCCTGGCTGGGGAGCTAAGATCCTGCATGCCACATGGCGCAGCCAAAAAAAAAAAAAAAAATTAAAAAGTATAAGTGAGAATATATATTAAATACAGCTAGAGATTTTGGTTGGTTTGTTTGTCTTAAACAGGACTTAAAAAAAAAATAGACATGCCATCATTTCTGTCTTTTAGTTTCAGATCTCTGTCTCTCAGAGCTTGGAATCATTCTACAGACGGTTTCTCCATGTGGCAGGAGAAATGACAGCCAGAATCCCTCTAAGTAAACACTTCCTTAACAACTCTTCTCTCTCCCCACTCCCTATCCCCCTGGAAGGAGAGATTATGTCTCTAACAATGTCATTACTTCAGTCTTTGGTCTCAGCTTCATGTTTTTAACCAGTGATTCAGAGAGATGTCATACAGTAACTGGCAAGGTTGCTGTCATGTACCACTCCCTCCCAGGGCCAGCTGGCATTTTGGAATCACCAGCAGTCAGATAAATTAGGCAAGAACAGTTGACAATTTCTTCATAATCACAGGGATGGGAGCCAGAAGTTCTATGCTGTACAGAAAAGAGATACTAAGAAGATAATAACTTTCTACTTTATTTGCCACCATAAAAATATGTCCATAGGGCTTCCCTGGTGGCTCAGTGGTTGAGAATCCGCCTGCTAGTGCAGAGGATACGGATTCAATCCCTGGTTCGGGAAGATCCTGCATGCCGCGGAGCATCTAAGCCCGTGTGCCACAACTACAGAGCCTGGGCTCTAGAGCCCGCGAGCCACAACTACTGAGCCCACGTGCCACCACTACTGAAGCCCGTGCACCTAGAGCCCATGCTCTGCAAAAAGAGAAGCCACCGCAATGAGAAGCCCGTGAAACTACGATGAAGAGTAACCCCCGCTCACTGAAACCAGAGAAAAGCCTGTGCGCAGCAACGAAGACCCAACATAGCCAGAAACAATAAATAAAATAAAATAAATTTATTTTAAAAAATGTCTATAGACCTGTATTTCCATATACAAAACTCCAACATTACTATGTTTCACTGTTTGCCTCATGTAACTATTAGAATCACAATACAAATGTTCTTACAATGTGCTAAGAAAGGAAATGTCTCAAAGTGTAAAGTCTTACTCACCTTACTGCTTCCAGCTCCAAGTGCGGGAGCTCCATGTGCTATATATTCTTCTCAAATCACCAGTCATTGGTCACCATGTTGATCTTTATTATCCAGAAGTCCATGGCAAAATGATTTCTGATTCCCTGACCCACACCTCAGCTGTATTGGAAAGTCCACAGGACGTTTGATTATCTGATTCTCAGTCCAACCTGGGATAGCTGGAGGCAGACACGATGAGGTCTCTTAATACAAATATGAAGGGCTGTCTGAAGAGCCAAGTTGCACTGAAGTCTGTCCTTTTCATCTAGAACCTACTGAAGACTGCATAAAGAATCGAACATAGGGATTTCCCTGGTGGTCCAGTGGCTAAGACTCCGGGCTCCCAATGCAGGGGGCCCGCGTTCGATCCCTGGTCAGGGAACTAGATCCCACATGCTGCAACTAAAGATCAGAACATACTCCTCCTCTTTACTTTTTTCCATCAAGTGTCCTAAAGACATACACTTCACAGCATGTGTCTTAAGCTCAAAAAAATAAAGCAATTATAATTTTACAACCTTTTTAGTAATCATCCTACTCAATTGCAAACTTGCACGCCAGGGCCAGAATGACCCTTGTTATCTTTTATTCCATGTCCATGTATTTAACTGCGTTCCTTTTAACAGTTTCTGTTCATCAGGAGATTATTGGCTGAAAATGATAGAAATTCTACTCTAGCTAATAACTTGATTAAAAAAGAAACATATGTTACACAATTGTGAAGTCCAGAGATGGGTGTATATTCAGGATTGGCTGCATCATGCAGTATACACAATGGCAATCTGTCTTTTCTTAACATCAGTTGACTTTGTTTTCCAGTAGATGCTCACCAACCAGGCAAGACAACTGACAACAATACCAGAATGACATTATTCCCAGTTCAGCTATCCCGAAGAGGGAAAATTACTCTTTCCTGGTAGCCATATTTCAGGATCAGGAAATTTCTGATTGACCCTGCTGCCAACGAATGCCTGAGTTCAACCACTGTACACTGTACAAAGCAGGATTCCCCACTCCTGGTTCATATACACATGATACAACAAAGGGGAAGATAGGATAGTGAGAGTAACAGACCCAGTGCAACCATTTGGGATGGAAAAGGGGCTGGTATGCTGTAGAGCAACAGGATATTGGGCAAAGAAGAGGCATAAATTGGAACAAAAGCCTAACTTAACATTCACATGGAAATGAATGTTATGATAGAGGTATAATCCTATGAATGTTTATAAAGTCATAACTAATACAGTATATAAATTAATCTTTAAGGATAAATATGATTTTGCCAGAAAAAGAAGGAAGGTGAAGGATAAAGAGATTTAATTCCTAGGAAAAATGTATATATAAAAGCATAAAAGAATGAGTATGGTATACACAGGGAATATGAAATTGCTTTATGAGGTAGTGGAGGATGAGAGAGAATGTAATAGTGACAGTTCTGTTTCCATTTGGAGAGATCATCAATGTACCATAATTTAAGAATTTGAGATTTCATAATAATACATGACTTCAGCTGCTACCTAGGTACTCACATTTTAGCTGAGTATATACTCCACTCTACTAGGTAATTATGGTAGGTTCTAAATGCTATACTGAGATATGTAAAACAATATTTGTGGGTTAGAATATAGTTGAAGATATTGAGCTCCAAAAAACGCTTCACGTTTAGAAAACAGTCACAGAAAACAAAAATTACAGGAAATTATCCCGGATGTAGCTTCATTATTTTATTAGAAACACCTTTTGCTAAATGACCAATAGTCTATCAACAGTACCTCTGGCAGAAAATAGCTTAAGATTCTGCACTTGAAAAGAAACTTTATCCTTCAACTTGCTGAATTTCGTTTCCATGAATTTCTTTTTTATTTCATGTTTAACTTTGGGTGCCTGAGCTTTTTTGCACACAGTTAATTTTAAGCCATATGATGAAGACATGACCCTCTAATCAGAAATAGAACTTAATAAAGATGTGTGGGAAAAATTAAATTATGAGCTTGACTGTGCTCATGTTGTTGAAAGCCTTTTGCTAATGGAATTTCAGACACATTTGTTTGCTTGTTAGCTTAGATCAGTCTTTTCTTGTAAAATTTAAAGTAGTTAGCATAGGTATTTCTCTACAGCAAGAGTATAGGAGGTCTATTCTATTAAAAAACAAACATTGCATATATGTTTTATTGCCACTTTCTAAAATTGAATATGATTATTAGTATTTTATCCTAGAATATTTCTTGAAAAAAAAGGAAGTCTTAAGGAAATGGAGACATGTACAAAATCAATAAAATCAGTTACACATTTTTTAATCAACATTTTGGGCTTTGAAGTTAGATAAATCTTTTTTTAGCTCTGTACCCTTATGCTGTCTGCTGTGCTATACAAGCAAAATACTTTACCTCTATCAACCTCAAGCTCTTCATATGTAAAATTTAGAAAATAGAAACTCTCTTACAGGTCAGTAAAAAAATAAAATAACATACACTGGATCAACATTATTTTTCATTTGTTTTTCAAAAGAACCAAAGATAAATATCTCTCATAAAACACTCTTGTTTTTATCAAAATATATAGTCTCTTTCAAGCAATATTCATAGGTAAAACTATCAAAAATAAAATCTAGAAATGTTTAGTTAGTAAATATATTTGCATTAGGAAGATGGCAAAGAATAAAATGATTGCTTGCTTTCAATTAACTTAAATCCAATTGAAAAGAAGTGACACAAAGTGAAATAATAGGACATAGAAAAAACTATGGTGGCAATGAAATTTATCACATAATTAAAAGCTGAATTTTATGATGTGTAGTGTTATAGGATTTCAGAAGGGTGCCTTGATCATTAGAGGAATAAAGAGTGTTGTCATAGAGGAGGAAAATCTGTATAAGTGGTATTTGAATATTTAAAGTGTATATTTGGGTATGTTTATAGATATTTTAAAAATTCAGATATGCTGTAGCTGATACTGTTTTTATATACATCTGAATTATCAACATTGAAAAATGATAGTTTGCTTAATATTTGATAATAAAATTAAAATATCTGACATTTAGTGATATATCCACCAGGCATTATTACAAGTGCTTTGCATGAATTATCTTACTTAATCTTCATAACTACCCTTTGATATGGGTTGTATTATTATCCCTATTTCTTTTTTTTTATAAATTTATTTATTTTATTTATTTATTTTTGGCTGTGTTGGGTCTGTTGCTGGGCGCAGGCTTTCTCTAGTTGAGGCAAGTGGGGGCTACTCTCTGTTGCAGTGCACGGGCTTCTCATTGAGGTGGTTTCTCTTGTTGCAGAGCACAGGCTCTAGGCACGCAGGCTTCAGTAGTTGTGGCACGCAGGCTCTAGAGCACAGGCTCAGTAGTTGTGGAGCACGGGCTTAGTTGCTCCGCGGCATGTGGGATCTTCCCGGACCAGGGCTCGAACCCGTGTCCCCTGCATTAGCAGGTGGATTCTTAACCACTGCGCCACCAAGGAAGCCCCCTATTTCTTAAGAAAGGGAACTGAGGACAGAAAGTTTAAGTTAAATAAACAAGATCGCAGAGCTGAGAAACAGTGAAGATACTTATTAATACTATCAAGTGGGAGATGTATCATGACAAGTGAATCATTTATATATTTAATTACACAGGTGAGGCTGTATATATACTGTTTATGCCCCATTTCTTCCATAGACTTACCAACACTTGTCCACAAATGAATTAGGAAAGAATTATTGAAGAAAATTGGTGTTAGTTCATTTTCTTTTACCACCGCAAAACGCTTCCAGCAAGTATCTTTGGGAGAGAGACTTTTTGTCTTTATTTGTCAGTATTTGTCAATATTCCAGCAGCTAACATAATGCCTGGCTTCTAGGGCTGTGCAATATGTTTGTTGTTCAAATGAAGAGCTTTCTTCAAGGAGGTATAGTAAGGAGCCCGTAAAGGATCAGCACTTTAGCATTCCCAGATTGCCTAATTGATGTATGTGCCAACAAAACACACACACACACACACACACACACACACACAACGATAAACTGGATAAACTGCTGCTGAGTAACGAGCAAAACAACAAAAAATCAAGTTGTTTATATAAAATATTAAATGTAATCTTAAATATACTAGTTAGAAAAAATAGTAAGTCTATTTTATCATGATGTCCACTAGATTTGAGAGCTGGAGAGCTTCCTCACCTCTGTGTCAACATTGGTTTTACCCTTATAAAGAATATTTAGACTATATGAAGACTAGTTTAGGAAACAAAATTAGAGGCACGTCGGTGTCAGACGCCTATTTTGATTCTGTGGAATGGGTGTCCTGGCTTGATCCTTCACTTGAAAGTACTTACCAAATTCAAAAAAACATTAATATCATTAAAATTGTTGTATATAGCTCATTCTTAATTTTGACACTGATCTGTATATTATACCTATCTATAGTTTTAAAAATTATAAAACATTTTTACCCTAAAATGTTGTTGACATCTTAATACAGTTTAAAAGGGATTACAAGTTTATTTGTTTCCAGTCTCACATTTTTCAAATATATTTTGAAAGAAAGGTAAGGGAATCATTTTTCCCTTATGTCATTGCCTTAAAGGTTTATGATTAAATACTCAGCACCATTCCTTTATTGAAGGTTTTCAGATAAGTTAAAAGGAAAAAAATAAATAAATCCTTTAAGTGACTAAAAATCAATGCTACTCACCATCCGGAATAGTGACTCATTCTGGTAATTACCTGTAAAATATTGCTGGGCTACAATGCTTCACCTTTCTATCAAGCATCACTTTGGAAAGATTCGGTCACGTCCATGAAAAACAACTCTGAAATCGTGCAATTACAGAACAGCTTGTAGAATAGCATCAATGTACTTGAAAAGAAAGGATTTTTCTACTTGCAGTGTGCTTTTGCTGTGATAGATATGTATCTTCTAAGTTGTAGTCACTCTCTATAGGTCTAGTCAAGAGGAGGATACAAGTCTTAAGTTCTCTGCTTCTGTTGCATAGGGATGTATGTTTCTCCAAACTTGACTAATTACAGTGATGTAAAATACTAGATATTCAAAAAATCTCAAGTCACTTAAGAACATGCTTCTCCAGCCTTATCTCTAGACATTCATATCTTACATTCCATGCTCTGTTAACAGTAACCCCCAAATGATAAGACGAAAGAAAGCATGTCTGTCATACTTTGCTGTGTTTATGCCACGTATTGCTTGGCAATATGAACATTCAATAAACATTTGGTTAATTAAATGAATTTCTTTTGGTAAGTGAAAACTTGCATACTCTATTTTGCCTCCGTGTCTTTCAAGTACTTCCTGAAGCAGGACTGAGAGAAAATATGGAGCATACGTAACCACACAGGCACTGACCAATCAAAAAGAATGTTGGCTTCATCAGAAACACATAGTCCAACATGGCAACCCAGTCCATACCAATTCTCAGACAACTTCCTCTACCATTTTTGCACATTATCTTTACCCTGCTTTTTTTGTCTATCCTACATTTATGTTTTATGTCTAAGCCTAGCTCTGTATTAGCATTTACTTCTAATATCCTTTGTCCTCTGATCATATGTTACTTAACTTTGCTTGCATACCATTTTCATCTGTTTTATTGAGGCATGACTGACATGTAATAAACTTCACACATTTAAAGTGTAAAATTAGATATGTTTTGACACACATATACACACCAAGAAACCATCACCACAAGCAAGTTAAAAAAAAAATTTTCATCACCTCCCAAAATGTCCTGGAACCCTTTTGTCATGTTTCCCTCCCACCCATCCTGAACCCCCAACAAGGTACCCACTGAACTGTTGTCACTATAGATTGGATTGAATTTTCTAGAAATTTATATACTTGAATTATACACTGTGTACACTTTTTTGGTCTGGTTTCTTTCACTCTGCTTCTTTTGAAATTCATCCATGTTGTTGTATACATTGATTTTTATTGCTGAATAATATTCCATTGTATGGATATACCACAGTTTTAACTCACTTATAGGCCAATGAACATTTGGATTTGATTCAAGGTTGTTTATAGCAATATAGCTGCTAAGAACATTCCTATATATTTTCTTTTCTCTTGGATAAATACCTAGGAATGGAATGGCTACTCCACATGGTAAGTGCAAGTTTAACTTTTTAAGAAGCTGACAGACTGTTTTCCAGTGTGATTGTACCATTTTACATTTTCATTACACATGTGTGAGAGTTCCAGATGGTCCACTAATCTCAAGATCATTTTTTACGGTTAGTTTAATTTTAGCCATTCTAACAGGTACATAAGGGTATCTCCTTGTGTTTGTAATTTGCATTTTCTTCATTAATGATATTGTATGTCTTTCTGTATATTGGTCACTTGAATATCTTTTGTTAAAGATTTGTTCAGATATTTTGTGCATTTTATATTGGATTGTTTGTTTTATTATTGATTGTTGAGGTTCTTTATGTATTTTGAATACAAGCTCCTTATCAGATATATGAATTGCAGTTATGTAGTCTCGTCTGTGGTTTGTCTTGTTATTTTTCTGAGAGTATGATTTAAAGAATAGAAGTTATTTTTTTTTTTTACTTTCATAAATTCCAATTTATTTATAATGGTTCTTTTATGGATTATTCTTTTGTTATATCTAAGAATTATTTGTCTAAACCAAGATCACAAAGATTATCTCCTATGCTTACTTCTGAAAGTTTTGTTTTATTTTATTTTGCTTTGTTTTGTTTTGAGTCTCTAATGCATTTTGAGTTTATTTTTGTATCTGGTGCAAGGTACGGATAAAAGTGGTTGTTTT
>NW_020174135.1:10035118-10084963 GCF_003031525.2 Neophocaena asiaeorientalis asiaeorientalis
TATATATATATATATATATGTGTGTGTGTATCTCCAAATGTTTCAGCACCAATTGTTGGAAAGACTATTGTTTCTTCACTGACTTGCCTTTGATTACTTTCAAAAAAGTATATACATATATATGACACGTGTATGTTGTCTGTATAAGTGCTATTGTTTATATATGTGCATGTCTATTTATAGACTGAATTTGTCCCCCCAGAATTCATATGTTGAAACCTAGATTCCAGTGGGATGGCTTTTGGAGGTGGAGATTTTGGGAGTTGAGTTGGTCATGAGGATGGAATCCTTAAGGACAGGGTTATGAAACAGACCCCAGAGAGATCCCTTAACCCTTCCACCATGTGAGGTTATAATAAGAAGATTGCTTTCTATAAGCCAGGAAGCAAGCTCTCACCAGACACCTACTCTGCCCAACTTCTTGATCTTGGACCTTCCAGCCTCTAGAACTGTGAAAAATGAATGTCTGTTGTTTATAAGCTATCCAGTTTATGGTATTTTTGTTATAGAAGCCTTAGTATACTATGATTACTCTCTTGTCATGTTGTGATTTATAATAAATGTATATTTGGTCTTTGTACAGTTTCCAGTACAGAGCTCCTAAAACCCTTGGAATTTCCTAACTAGGGAGAGCAGCAAAGGAGTCTTTTGTTACGTTAATGAGGACTGCACCTAAGGGTAGGGGATGGTTGCCAGGGAAACCAACCAAGTGATTAGAGGATTGAAACTTAGTGCCACCCCCGTAGATCTCCAGGGAGAGGGGAAGGACTGGAGGTTGAATCAATTATCAATGGCCAATGATTTAATCAATCCTTTAATAAAGCTTCCATAAAAACTCTGAAGGGCAGTGTGAGAGATTCCAGATTGGTGAACATGGGGAGATTTCGCTGGGCTAGGGCGTGGAAGCTCTGTGCCCTTTCCGGATACCATGCTCTATGCAGCTCTTCCGTCTGCAATCATTGTATCCTTTTATGATAAACTGGTAATCTAGTAAAAAATGCTTTTTTTGAGTTCTGTGATCTGCTCTAGCAAATTAATCAAAACCAAGTTGGAACCTTCTATCTGTTGAACCTATGGTGTGTTTGTTAGAAGCACAGGTTTTGGGCTTTCGCTTGACATCTGAAGTGTATGTGTGTGGAGTACAGTCTTAATGGACTGAGCCCTTACCTGTGGGTTCTGATGCTCTCTCCGGGTAGATAGAGTGTGTCAGAATTGAGTTCAGTTGTAGGATATCCAGCTGGTGTCAGAGAATTTCATGTTGGTGTGGGGGAAACCCTCCTCACCCACATATTGTAATTGTAAAGTGACCGGACCTTTTATTTAGCTCAATTCTGTTTCATTTTTCTGTTTGTCTACCTTGACAATACTACATTGGCTTGATTACTATAGTTTCATAAGCTTTGAAATAAAGGACTGATAGATCACTGTTTTTGTTCTTTTAAATAGTTGTTTTGGCTCTTCAGGTTCTTTGTATTTCCATATTCATTTTAGAATTAGCTTATAAATTTATCAAAAATGCCTGCTGGAAGTTTAACAGGGATTTTGTTGAATCTGTAGGTCAGGGATTGACACACTACCACCCTCTAGCTTTGGCTACCTCTATCACCTGCTTTTGTAAATAAAGTTTAAGTGAAGTGCCATGTTTTACTGCCATGACATCAGTTGACATTTTTGTCCATGGCTATATTCTTGCTACAGAGGCAGAGTTGAGTTGGATAGAGACTCTGTGATTTGCAAAGCCTGAAATATTTACTATCAGGACTTAATTTTAAGGCTTCCAACACATGAACAAGGTGTATCTCTTTATTTATGCATTTCATTTCTCTCAGCAATATTTTGTACTTTTCAGTATTGCTCATACTAATTAAAATTTTGTCCATAACATTTGCCTCTATGTTCTGTTAGTTGATGAGCTGTAAACTTTTTTTCCTGTGAGTAATGCTGGCCTCAGACTATTCTATAAATGTGAATTAGGTATGGTTGGTTCATTATGTTCAGTATTTCTATCTCCTTGTTAATTTTCTGCCTACTAGTTTTGTTCACTAATACCACAAATTTTACTTTTTCTAAGAGAGGTGTGTAAAATCTTTCTACTGTAATTGTTAGAAAATTCTCTATCATTTATTGAAGGAGAGGTATTGAAATCTTCATCTATAAATGTGGATTTGTCTATTTCTCATTGCAGATCTGTTTTTGCTCCATGTATTTTGAAACAGCATATTTAGGTGCATAAAATATTTAGGTTTATTATTTGCTCTTGATAAATTTGACCCCTTGACTATTATGAAATTGTTTTCTTTATCTCTGATGATGGTCTTTGCTCTCAAATTTACTTTGATAATAATAAGAATACTCAGCCTTTTTTTTACAAGTGTCACTATAGTATGTATTTCCTGAAATTACTCAATTCAACCTATCTACGTCTTTATACACAAAGTGTGTTTTCATAAGAGGCATATAATTAGATCTAGCCCTCCTTCCCACCCTCACACCTGCCAATCTAATCTTCATCTTTTAAATGTGAATGTTCAGACTATTTACATGTAATGTGATTATTCATATGGTCAGGCTTAAGTGTACCATTTTGCTATTTTTTTCTATTTATTCCATCTGTTCTTTGTTCCCTTTCTTATAACTCTCTGCCTTTTCTTATTTGAGTATATTTTGTAACATTTTATTTATTTGGCTATCAGATATAACTGTTCTGTTATTTTAGTGGTCACTTTAGTGTTTGTAATATACCTTTTAACTTATCACAGTCTACTTTCAAGTGATATAACATTTCATATACTACAGTATAGGAATTTTGAAATATTTCTTTTATTTCTTCCCTACCATATATTAGGCTACAATGGTCCTACAGTTTACTCACATATATGTATGTTGTAGTCCTGACAGTATATTATTATTGTGTTTAAGTAGTCATTATCTTTTTAAAATATTTAAATTGGAAGGAAATGTTTTATATTCAACCATGCTTTTACTTTTCTAATGATCTTTATATTGATCCATATTTCTATATCATGTCAGTTTCCTTCTGCCTAAAGGAAAGTTTATAACATTTCTTATAATGCGGATTTGTTGGGGATAAATCCTATCAATTTTATCTGTTTTTATTGTACCTTAAATTTTATATATTTTTGTTGGACATCGAATTCTCAGCTGACAGGTTTTCTTTTTTTTTTTTTTTCTTTTGATATATGACTCTTTTCTTCAGATACAGAATTCTAGGTTGATAGATTTGTTTTCTTTGTTTTACCTTAAATATATTGTTCCATTCTCTTCTCACTTGCATTCTTTTCAATAAAAAAATCTATATACTTTTCTTTGTCCTTCTGTAGGTTACATGTCTTTTGTCTCTGCTTTATAAATTTTCTCTTTTTCACAGCTTTTGAGCAACTTGGTTATATGACTTTAACTTGCTTCAGGCTTTTTGTGTTTGAGAATGTTGAACTCCTTGGATCTGTAGGTATGTCATTTTCATCAAAGACAAATGTTTTCTTGATATTTTTTTGCCACCCTCTCCATTCTCTCCTCTTCTTCAGGGACACTGTTTGTGTATATTTAATTTAAGTGCAAACTCTTGAAGTTTTCCCACAGATAACTGATACTCTTCTTCTTTGCCCTTTTTTTTTTTTCTCATTGCTATGCTTTCAAATTCACTTATCTTTCTGTCTGCAATATCAACGTCAAATTGATTCTGTTTTTACCTTGCATATGTTTATTTACTTTTTGAATATTAAGAATACTGTTATGATAATTGTTTTCATTTACTATACTGTCTATTTGAACATCTGGAAAGGTTTTGTTTCAATTTTGATTTGTTAATTCCCCCCCCCCCAATTATAGGTTGTGTTTTTCTGGTCTTTGCATGCCTGGTAATCTTTGGATGATGGACATTATGAATTTTATCTTGCTGGTTGTTAGATCATTTTGTATTACCTATCCATATATCTACCTATCTATCTATCTATCTATCTATCTATCTATCTATCTATCTGTCTTCTTGAGCTTCTTCCTGGAATACAGTTAAATCAATAATAGAAGTTTGATCTTTTTGAAGCTTGCTTTAAGATGTTTTAAGTTGGACCAGTGCAGGATTTATCTTAGGGCTAAATTACTCCCCACTACTGAGGCAGGGCCCTTCTGAATACCCTGTGAAGTATGAAATTATCTTGTCTGGTTGGTGAGAAGAGGTTCTTTTTCATGACTTGTTTGAGACTAGGCACTTCTGACCCTCTAAGATGATTCTTTCCCCATTTGAAGTATTTTCCACATGAACGCATCAGTCAGTACTCTGCCAAATACCTGTGGAGGGTTCTCCACCCTTCTTAGAATTCTCCCTCTTTGCAGCTTTCTCCTCTCTAGGGTTTGGTCTGTGAACTTCAGTTGACTTACCTCCTCATTCTTCTCTACTAAGGCAATTCACTCCCTTCCCTAGACTAGAAACTCCATCATGGCTGTCAGTTTGTTAATCATGGGACTCACAATGCTTGTTTCACATCTCTGAGGAATTACAGTCATTGCCTACTGTCCAGTATATTGCAAACATTCATTTTTGGTTTTGGTTTTTTCAGACAGAAGTGTCAAATAATTCATTTTACTACATTTTCCCCAGAAGCACAAGTATTAAATATCACTTTGTACTTCCCAATAACAAATAGAGGTTTTCTACGTTAATAGAGCATCTACCCTTATTTGAATATATTTGAATAGTTTTTTTTTTCTTTTGGCCACACCATGCGACATGTGGGATCTTAGTTCCCTGACCAGGGATTGAACCTGCACCCTCTGCAGTGGAAGCGCAGAGTCTTAACCACTGGACCACCAGGGAGGTCCCTCTACCCTTATTTGAGTCAACATTTGTACTGGGACTGGGACTATCTATTTTGTTCATATTATAGCCATAGGGTTTAATACAATATCTTGTATATAAAAGATATAAACATCCATCATTTATTTATTTATTCATCATGTATTTATGGGATGATGCTATAATGATGAAGTATGCTAAATAAAATAAAAATTTTGCCCTCATATTTTTAGGTGTCACAGAAATCTATCTTTCTATCTATTCATCCATCTATCCACATCTATATTAATATAATAATTAATGCTATAAAAATAAGCCAGATTTATAAATAGTAAACATAATCTCATAATTAGTAATATGCATGCCACGTTAATAGCAAAATACTAGAATTTTATTTTATTTAGCATAACTTTGAAGGTAGATGTAAATAGCTAACCTGAAAACACTGCTAGAATTTTTCAAAATAATTACTCATTTGTCTAATATTCAGGATTATAAGAAAACACAATATATCAACTCACTTTCTAAAAGGAATCTATATTATTTTTAAAAATCACATTAGAGAATTAGAGATATCAGATGTACTCATGTTACTGCTCAAAAGGTAAAATCTAGTATATATCCCAATCATGAACTGTACTCTTCATATCCACAGTGGTATTCTTTATCTTCTCTCTTTAATATGTACATTCTATTATCCAATTCCATTGATATAGATTTTCTACAGTGGGTCCTGTAGAACAAACTTTCAGCATTTGTTAGTGACATACTCTTTGGGAAGGGTTGCAGAAATTAAGCAGTAGTTACAATTTGTAAACAAATTCAAACCTAGACTTCTAGTATTATGTGGTATGAGTTGGAAGATGGAGGAAACTCTGGAAGTTATCCAAAGGATGATAGTCATGTCACTGGGAAGTAAGAAATACAGTAAGAAGTAAAAAAGATTATATTATAACAAAATTGTGTATATTGTCATTGTAGTCTTGGTTAAGGATAGCATTAAGAAGAACTGAATGCTCTAACAGTCATTTCTAGGATACCTGATGTATGAATAAGAGTAAAACATGAACACAGTCAAAGTATAGAGATCCAAGTGTAGGATAATATTAGAGAATGATTCCACATCTGGGACTTAAAAATGATATTATAATGGACAGAAGTTATTGTAGATATTTTTTTCTTTTAAAGCTCACATCTTTCTGAAATATGATTTTCAAAATCAATTACTCTTTAGATTATATACTTATTTAGAAATGAATAAAGTTTTGTACAGTTACTGTGTGACTAAAAGGATCAATATCAGATGACTAGACAGATATTTAAAATTAGAATTTTGAAATTTTTTCCCTAAGCATCACAATGTACGTAATACAGGGAGATGGTTAAGATACAATTGTCATGTATTAGTCTCCTCTGAAGACGTTGTAAGTGAAGTTCGAAAGATTATCTACTTGTTTTTCAACTGTGAAGATTTCTTCCTGGTGGTAAGCATATAAAAATGCTTTCATCTGCATTATGAAACATTTACACTAGGAAACATAAGCTACTAAAGTTTATCCTTACATCAAATTTTAAATAAAAAAATCTTTTCCAAGAAAAAAACACATTAATGTTCTATATCAATGTTATGTTCAAGCTATCAACTTTAAGGATAGTTTATTTTTACATTTTCATTAAGGGAGAGTTAAATTAATAATTTACAGATAGATACTGTTAATCTGAATTCAATAGAGGAAGTAAAGACTCTGCTAGGTGAGTCAGTCAGAAAGAAATTTAATATAAAGAGTATGGAGCTTATAAAAATTGTTGAAAGTTGAAAAAAACCATGTTCCAGTCCATGTACCTGTTCCAGAATAATCATCTCCCCTCCTCAGTTCTGCCTTCAAAATTTCTGTAAATGCATCCAGCTGGTGAACAGTAATTCATATCTAACACCCTATCAGTAAGGCAGTTGATAAAATATAGTTTTAACTTTTTCAGCATCTGTAAAATATGAAGATTGAGTAAAAAAAACCAGTATGTTTCACATTATTGATTTTTCATTTATATAATATACACAACATGAGGAAGGGTCTTTTGAGAGAACTGAGATATCCTTCACAATTTAGGGTATACTTTATAATACAAAATATGTTTTGATTGGTTGAATTTCTTGATAGTTATTAAGTAATTAAAGTAAGCAAATTGTGGCACTGTGTTTAAAATTTCTGGGTAGTTCTCATTTAAAGATTGAAAGCTGGAAGCAGTGCTTTTCTTTTGATAAATCCTTTTTCTAATCATTTTAGTATGGATTTATATAAAATATAGGTGAAGAACCCTCCACCAGTCACAGTGCCATGGAAATTTGAGTTCTAATTGTAATACAGCCACAAGATCCTTTTACGCTGAATACAAAGTAACTTCTAGCATACTATATTGTATATTTTATTATTTGTTACCCATACTACAGCAAAACAAACCTAGATTTCCTGATATTTAAAGAAGCAGATGTTTTTGTCACTCTGAAATCTGTTTTTCACAAGTTTCCAGGCCACGATTTAGACAGTTCTACTGAACAACAAAGATGCTAACATTTCCATGGTGACTCCATTCACATGACAGTTACCAGACTTTTCGTGCTTTTAAGGTGACATTTAAGTAATTCTGAAAGTTTTCACACTAGAGTCAGACAGGGCCTAAGCGATCTGAAGTGGATTTGTGCATATATATCAATGAAACATAAACCAAATTGACTGCATAGCTTCATTCTGCATTGTGGATATGAATGGGTTTGTTGGTTTATCCTGTGTATTAAAGATAACTATATTTATTGTACTATATAAAATATAAACATTATTAACAATGACACTTAAATTATGAAAATGTATTAATGATAAATTGCTATACAATTAGACACATGGACATTTACACATAAACACAGAAATGCTCCTCAAAAAGCAGTACTTTGCTATCAGCTTTGAACCTAGTATTGATTTGTTTTGATTCATTCAGATTTATTCCATACTTAAATAATTATTTAAATAAATAATCAATGTTAACATAATTGATCTAGAAATGTAAAAAAAAATTTTTAAATAAGGAAGAATTTTTCTCTGGCATATTTTGATATTGTATTAAAGAACTCCTTATTCTCAAAATCAATAGCTCTTCCTAGTATGAAAGAACATTCAGGGCTGATTTCATTACTAGAGGAATGGTGGGTGTGGGAATGAAATCTCCACAAGTGGGGTCAAAGAAGCCAGCTGATTTTTTCACACATTTTCACATTTCTAAGTGAGCTAACATAGTGCTCCTGAGTTCCAGATAGAATCCTGCTGAAGACCAGCAACAGGGCAATAAAGGAGAGAGAAAGTTGTATCTGGGTTGTAAAGCAGAGAGTTAAGAGCTATTTGGAAATGGGTGATACGCTGTAAAGCACAAAGAGATCTTTTGAGATTTGCTGGCACTCTATTGATTAAAAAGTCCTGATTTTGCCTTCAAAATATTTGAAGGCAGGAGTAAACTGGTTATAACTTTAGGTACAATAAAGCCCAGACCCAGCTCAATGAGAGAAACGATTGCCTCTGATCCCTATGGTAGCATCCTGGCAGAAGGTAAAAAACATTTACTTCAAACTCTGCTCTGCCTTTATAACCCAGGCCTAAAATATATTTCTAAAATGGCGAAGATAAAAAGCAGCAGGAAAATATGATTCATAGTCGAGAGACTCACAGGCGGCAGGAACGGTTACACAGATAGCTCACATACTGGAATTAGTAGAAATGAGATTCAAAGTAACTAGGAAAAGCAAACACAGGATATATCTTTCCCACACTGTTACTTCTGAACCCTCTTTGCTTTTAGCTTTAAAGTGTGCACATTTCTTACAATGTTTGTAAAATTGTTTATTGTTTGGCAGGATATGTTTTACGTTAAAGATGCATATCATAAGCTGTTTTAGAGCAACCACTTAAATTTTAATACAAGGAAAAATACCTAAAATGCCAATAGAGGGAATAACATGTAATAGTGAAAATGCATACTCAGTGAACCCAAAACCACGCAGGAAAGGAAGCACAAAGGAATAAAAGACAGGTAGAATAAAATAGAGCATCAATAGTAAAATGGTTGACATTAACCTAAACCTATCAATATTTATATTAAGTATAAATGCACTAAATGGTCTGAAAAATGTTTAAAAATCCAAAATTGCAAACCTTGGTAAAAGAGGAACGCCTAACCTTATGCTGTTTATGAGGCTCTTCAGACTCTTAAAAACACTTTTGCCTTAAGTTTTGCTGGGCACAACGTTAAATCATTCAGAGAGCTCTCAAAGGTCTTAATGCCTACGCTATGTGGTCTGTCGTATCTAACTGCATTCTCTACAATAGCTATTCGTTATTCAGTGTTTCATGACAGAACAATTCAAAGTTAACTGACAATCCCAATCTCCCAATTTATCCCACCCCCCCACCCCTGTATCTATATGTTTGTTTTCTACGTCTGTGTCTCTGTTTCTGCTTTGTAAATAAGATCATCTATACCATTTTTTTCGGATTCCACATATATGCATTAATATATGATATTTGTTTTTCTCTTTCTGACTTACTTCACTTTGTATGACAGTCTCTAGGTCTGCTATTGATACTACCTACTGTAGAGCACAGGGAACTCTACTCAATGCTCTGTGGTGACCTAAATGAGAAGGAAATCCAAAAAAGAGGGGATGTATGTATATGTGAAGCTGATTCACTTTGCTGTACAGTAGAAACTAACACAACAGTGTAAAGCAACTATACTCCAATAAAAAAAAAGCAAAGTTAACTGACATATCTATGTACTAGAATTTGTATATGTTTGGATATTTAAACCTTACCACCAAAAATGAAATTAAAATATCATGTCAATTTTATATAAGAAAAATCGAGACTATTAAAATAAATTCACCTAATCTTGCCCCTAGAAGGGTTAAGAGCTGGGATTTAATCTATAGCCTTTCTACCTCTAAATTTTGTATCCTTCTGTAACATGATGCCTTCTAAAAGTAAGTGTATTGCACTTGAATTGTGACAATTAGGCAAGACATCTGCATAACATTTATAATCAACAAATCTCTAAACTTATTGTATAATATCAGTGAATGCCTTATAACAACAAATCCTCCTGAACTAAGAGCTGAAAGTGCTCCTAATAATAAAATTTACAAAGCATTAATTTGAGGACAACAAGTAACAAAACTTGTTTTTAGAATAGGCTGTGCTTTTCTATTTTTAATTTTTCTAACTCCCCCATCTATTTATTAGGAAAGTTTTTAAATGAGGTTAGATATAGAGGGATGATTATAATCAAGGCCAATTATGTAAGTGTTCCAACTATACAACACATATTGGTCTATATTAAACTGTGATTTTAACATTTGCTTCAGGCCACATTCAAAACTGTGCTGAGTAATCATTTCTACCTGTAATGCATTTACTAATTGGCCAAATATGTCTTTGTCAATTGGGCTCATTCTAAACTATTTTCAAATCATTTATGGACAATACTGAGTTGATTTTCTCCAAATTGCCAGAGATTTTTTCTTAACTCATTGAAATTTAAACATATCTTTCCTTCTGAAAAAAATAAATAAATAAATTCTACCAAAACCAACAGACATTCTCACTTGCAAAACTTATTGAGGATACTTTCAGTCTTATCTGACAGTTTGGGGATGAGAATAATACACTGAATGAAAAGAAATAATTTTCAATAAGATTTAAATGTCCTATTGGTACATATTGTCCTATGAGGTACATATTTTTTAAACTGCACATATTTTTGAGATTGTTTTCCATTTTAATAGGACATTTAACCTATGTAGGGAAAAACCAATTAGTCAAATATCATACAAACATTAGCAGAGCGTTCACAAATAATGAAAAGTTGTTGTTTCTATGTGTGCTTTGAGAACATTTTTTTCCTGTTATTAAATGTTAGTTGTTTCCTTCTTCCTTTAGTCTTAATGTTGTTTTTAAAATACTTGATTTCCCTAATGAAATTTCACAATTAATGAGTACTAATTAGGATCAAGCACTGTCTTAAACACTTCACGCACTATCGCATTTTATCCTCATAATAATAATTTACTTGATAACTTATACTCATTTTTGTGGTGACTAAGTTATGAAGAAAACAAATAAATTTTCCAGAATGACACAATTACTAATTTATGGAGTCAGGATTTGTCTTCCCTCTATTGGAATTTTAACCCATAAGCTATACAACATCAATGCCTTCAAAGGCATTCATCCGTTCATCAGTGTATTTGCCAAATACATATTGAACTTACTTTAGCAGGCTCAGAACCAGGACTGGGGACAAATTGATTATGACATAGAGAGAACTTATATTTTTCTAGAAAAATAGAAGTCTGAGTAAATGAGTTAAATAGCTGAGTGCAGATAGCTTTGTACAGAATTATGCAGTATCATAGTAATTAATTTTTAGAGGGATTTCCACATGCTTACTCTATGACAGACAATGAATTAGGCAAGGAAGATACAATGTTTAACAATATACAGGATTTAAAATCTCATCAAAGATACTGTCAAATTGGAGATTGCAAAGAAGTAAAAAGCAATTAAAATATTGGGAAGTAAACACTGTAGAAACAGAGAAAAAGACAACCAAAACTGGAATGTCAGGTAAGACTTTCAGGAAAAAAAAAACGTTGTATAGAAACTAGTATAAACATTGGAGTAAGAGGGACAACTAGAGTGTTCCAGGCAGAATTTAGAGCATGTGCAAGAAAACTTAACCTAAACAGAAGTTCAGCACTAAAAGCAGCTTAGCATATTTGACACACAGAATGCAGGATTAGGGTAAAATGGTTAGTTCAGAAATATCTCAAAGGGGGCATTAGCCTAGAGCCATACCAGACCTCAGGTCACACTTTAATAATGATATTATAAATGGGATTGCTATCAATTTCATCTACAGATTGTTCATCAAAAGTGCATAGAGGGATTTCCCTTGTGGTGTAGTGGTTAAGTATCCACCTGACAATGTAGGGGGCACAATTTCCATCCCTGGTCTGGGAAGATCCCACATGCCACAGAGCAACTAAGCCCATGTGCCACAGCTACTGAACCTGTGCTCTAGAGCCTGTGAGACACAACTACTGAGACCGCACGCCACAACTACTAAAGCCTGTGTGCTGCAACTACTGAAGCCAGCGTGCCTAGAGCCGGTGCTCCTCAACAAGAGAAGCCACCACAATGAGAAGCCCGTGCACCACATGAAGAGTAGCCCCTGCTTGCCACAACGAGAGAAAGCCCAAGCACAGCAATGAAGACCCAACACAGCCAAAAAAAAAAAATTTTTTTTTAATAAAGTGTATAGAAATATGGTTGATTTTTGTATATTGACCTTATACCCTGAAGCCTTGCTAACTTGTTTATTCTAATCGTTTTTTAATATAAAATTTTAGGATTTTCTATATAGATTACGTTACCTGAGAACAGAAACAGTTTTACTTCCTTTTCAACCCTCTTCTTTTTCTTCTTCTCTGATTGCCCTGACTAGAGCCTCCAATGCAATGTTGATTAAAAGTGGCTACAGCAAGATATCTCTTGCTCTGGATCTTAGAAGGAAAGCATCAAGTCTTTCATTGTTAAGTATGATATTAGCACCTATGAAAAACTTTTCTTTCCAATTCGGATGCCAGCAATTTATCTATCTATTTATCTATCCTATCCATCTCTCTATCTATCTACTTACTCTGGGTAGGACTTTCAGTACTATGTTGAATAGTAGTAGTGAAGTGTGCATCTTTGTTTTTTCCAAATCTTAGAGGGAAAGTTTCAGTCTTTCAACCTTGAGTATGATATTAGCTTTTGAGTATCATTGAGTATGATATTGAATTTTTCATACATGGTCTTTATGTTGTTAAAATTAAATACAAAATGGAAAACAGACTGGAGAATTCCCTAAGCAGATAAAACCATTTAAGCTATGTAAGCAAAACTAAATCTAGCTTTTCCATGAACATAAGCAAAAATTTACTTGGGTTATTTATTGTAAATGCTTCTGACAATCGTAAAAAAACTTAGGTCATCGTCCTAAAAATGGTACGAGCTAATCACTTTTAATCAATCCACTGCCATCTAGAAACCATCACTGTGATAACCAGTTAATGTAGAGGATATACCACTTCCTCATTTTCACTATATAAGCCATGCAGTAACTTTGCACTCTTGAGTTTCATACCAGTCATTGAATTTGAAGGCTCCCAATTGGTGAAGTGTTCTTATATGCACAATAAATTCTTTCTAAATACTAGTTATTGATTTAGTGGCTTTAATTTTGCTATTTCTGAATTTTTAACATCATGTTTAAGTAGTTTTCTTATATTTCTAATTTGTTGAGTGTTTTTATGTTGAAAGGATGTTGCATTTTTGTCAAATGCTTTTTCTCTATCTATTGAGATGATGTTATTTTTATTTTTTATTCTATTGAAATGCTAATCTATTATATTTATGAAATAATTTGTAAACAATTGTTATACACTCAGAATGGAAAAAAAATGCCTAGTTAGATAAGTTAACAAAACTCAGTACCAAGCAAACAGTCAAGTTGGGTCTACAAAATACAGTTTTATATCTTATTCAACAATTTTCCTTCTATTAACTTTTTCAAATGGCAATGGAATGCTGTGGTAAGAAGCAGATGCTGGGGAAATAATTTAAAATGGATACTAAACCTAAAAAATAAGATCACTAGGGTCATGAAAAGTTGACTTAGTTGTGAAAGACACTTGAAATATGTCCTATTAGAATAGCCACTTGCAGGTATATTCCCTAGGGTTCTCACTATAAAGGGCAAGACTTTTGTTCAGCACATTTTGAATCTTAAAATTATAAGTTGGCAAAGTTTGAAAACGTTTTAAAGAAGCAAGATGAAACCAAATAAGATCAGAAAAGTATGTATGTTAATATACAAAGTTTTGCTGATTTAGAAAGGATGCTTGCTCTTTATCATTTGTCCTACAAGTTCATAAACTTCAGGTTCACATAAAATAATGAAAACTGCTTGAGAGATGTTTCAGAAGTTTTCTTTGTTAAGGGCCCTATCATCCAAAGAGGAATAATGTTACTGTATTGGACTTTCAGAAGGATGAAACCTTGTTTTAATCCAAAAAATTCACACACATCACAAAATAATGTTAGAATGTGCTAAACGTTGACACATCATTAGAGAAGATGAAATAGTTGTTCTTAGGTAAAAAGGGCAAATTCTCACAGATAACAGGGAGCACTACCAACATACTTCAATCCTACACGAAAGGTAGGTAGATATGCGTTTAAATTTTAAAAGGGACAATGAAAAATTATTTATGGTCTTGTGAAATATATTGATAAGCTAATTTAATCTGAAATGTATGTGAAAATAATGAAGCACTTGAGACCATTGGGTGTAGGAATATGGGTAGGTATGAATCCAATGAACCTAGAACATATAGAGGTCAGAAGAGCTGCAAAATGGCAATTGGCTTGAACAATAGTATATTATGAAATAGAATCAGGGTAATATGCCAAAGGTTTAAAAGCGTACGTACCAGCAATGAACAAGTGAAATTTGAAACACAGTACCACTTACAATAGCATCCAAGAAATGAAATATTTAGGTATAAATCAAACAAAATATGTGCAATATCTATATGAGGAAAACTACATACATTTAATTGGCATCCCAGGACTAGAAGAAAGAGATATGGGGCAAAAGCGCAATGTGAAGACTGAATGAAAGGATTACACCTGAGCATTTAGCCAGGGCTCTCAAAACTGTCTGCACATTAAAATCACCTGAGAAGCTGACTTTGGTACCCCCTCAGACATTGTGTTTTCATTGGACTGGGACCAGGGTGAGGGGACAGACAAGGGAGAGTCTTTGTTGAGCACTTCTAGGTGACTCCACTCTGCACCCAGATTTAATGACCACTGGTTGGTCATCAAGGCCAGGCAGTTAATTGTGCCCATTACAACTGGCTTCAAACACAACAAATTCTTCTTGGATTTTGGGAATTACAATGTAATTCGTAATATTAAAATGATTCCATGCTTAAAACTGTTGTGATCTAAGGTATACTAATGTTAGAGAAAAAGAATATGGAGGTAAGAGGGCAGGTTAACTCAATCCAAGATCATAAAATTGGTAGCAACATTCTCTCTGGGGGCTTGCTGTCCAGAAAGGAGAATGTTTATGCAAAAGCTTCCACTTTTCCCCAAGGTTAGCAAGCTAAAAACCCAGTAGAACAATAAGGAAACATATTTCTAACACAGATTACATTTATTGACTAAGCAATCACTATTGTAGCTGTATCTCTGCAGTTTGCTTGGAAATATTTTATGAATATCATCCAAATTGAAATATTTAATGACACTCTTCATTGCTTTGCTTTAAAGATTTTGTATACAAGAAAAAAATAAATGGTGTCAAAAGAACTAGAGAGAGAATGCCAAAGTATATTTTTCAAAAATGTAAATTCATGGCACTCATAAAACTATAAAACTAACGTGTGTTAAATATTTTACTCAAGTCATTATTTAGAGGGAACTAGTAAGTTGTTAAAACAGATTCAAAGGAAAATTTGGAGACTAGACATATACATTGGCCTTCAGATATGCTTAAATGAACTTTCTAGTAGATACAAAATTGATGAATATAGGGTGTTAAAATGTATGGTGTCATTTTTTTCTAGAGGATGTATCAGATATAATTCATTTGAATTGCTATGGAAAAGAAGTGTTTGTGATTATTAATGCAATTCAATGACTACCCTGAGTTATAACATGAGAATGAGAATAGAAAGACAAAGTCACAAATCCTTACAGAATCAGAAAATCCCCTAAGGGTTCCCTAAGCTAGCGCTGTCCAATAGATGTTTCTGCAATCATGGGCATCTTGTATATCTGAACTCTCTGATACCGTAACCATTAGCCAGATGTGGCTAGTAAGCACTCACGATGTAGATCCTGTGACTAACTGAGTTTTTATTTAATGCAGTTTTAGGTAATTTTTTGTCTGCCGTATTAGACATTGCAATTCTACACAATGCCCAGCACTGCAGTGAGAGGACATCTCATCTGCTTTTTTGTACATTTCCTCATCTTTGACAAATTTTCCTTATAGTCTCTCCCTCTGTGATCATAAATAGTCCCTACAGATTATTATTAATCACAAAATGGCAAGTCTCATTAACTTGAGCTGATCACTTCCATAGGTGCAGGGAAAGTTGAAAAACCAGATGTGTCTCCTTGGTTTACTCTTTAATAGCTGTACAATACTAAGTGACTTCTAAGGCCTTAGAATTCAGTTATAGACAGAAGTTTTCATATAGAATTTCAGACTGGACTTTTCAAAGCCTCTATTATTTGCAATCCTGCTGCTGAGAAATCAGGTCAATGAAGCTGTTCATAGTAAATTTGATCTGCAGTATATATAAATGGAGGTAAATTCCTTTCTTGAAACTCTCATAATTTGTGAAGGTGCATAGCCTGATAAGGGGTGACCTTCCTTATTGACTGTGAGACTGCGATCCTGTAAGTTCCATGCCTGCTTTCCCTGCAAAGCTTCATAAGCATCAGGAAAATCTTTGTTGCTTAATAGCTTGACACACCTGTTTAAATAAGAGTCACCCACAAATGTGGCACTACAGCTATGGTCTTGATTGCACAACCAATTTGTCTAATTATATCTTGGCAAAAAGAGCAGCTTTCTTATTGACCCTGGGTAAATACTTGTATTGCTATGAAAATTAAATAGACTTACATGAGTTTCAAAATTGAGGTAGGGAGATCAGTGAGAATCAAATGCCACTTTAAAAATATTTTATTTCGATTTACAAAAACAGACTCTACTCAAAGATTAGAGCTAGATTAAGAAGACATAAAAAAGGATTTTCTCACTTTTCTATCAAAAATGAAGTGTAAAAACAACATTAACTTTATTACGCTGGGATGATCTGTAATTAATGGTCTGAAATTGTCTCAGTAATGTCAACAAAGGCATCAAAACCCTGCACCTTAACTTGTCGAGTGGTTCAAAGTACTTAGTACAGTCGCTTCCCCGAGGCCCCCAGACTGTCTTTAGTTTGTTGAAGAAGTAAATAGTGCAAGGGCTTCTGGGAAGCATCAGAATAAAACAGAATGATTTGGAGATGACAAAGACTTAATGACTGTTGAATCTATTATGGTAATCAAGAATATCAGGATGGAATACAGTAAAATCGTCTATTGGAGTATGTCATACAACTATCCCACAAACGTTTGATAGGTTTTAACCCTAAGAGTAGAAACAATTATGCACAGAAGGACTGTAGACAAATCTGCAGAGCCTTTCATAAAGGCTGCACTTTCTGAAAAACTTATGTTAAACACACTTATATTGAAATCATTTTACTTGTTTTACCTATGCAAACTTAAGCTAAGGAAGACTGAGTGTACTTTCCCATTTGACAACTGTCACTATCCAGTTCTTAAAATAGTGTTAGCTTTTTAAGAAATATGGAATACATCAAGCAAATCTAGTTATTTGTGGCAACTCACCTTTCAAAAGGTGAAAAAAATAAATCTTTGTGATTTTCCAAGGGCCCTCTGTTTAAGTTTAAAATAGCTTTAGATGTAAAACATTCTGAACATTTTACATTATTTTTTATAGATCTAAGATTATATTTCTATGAGGAAAAATAAGAAGAATTTTTAGAGGAGGTTTGGTCACTTGATTAAGATAGAATCAGGGAACCTGAAATCATATGTTTATTCTTTTGGTCAAAGTGATAATAAGCATGTTTAAAATAAATATGGAAGAAAACATGTTTTTAAGAAAACTTAAAACTTACAAGTAGGGCTTCCCTGGTGGCGCAGTGGTTGAGGGTCCGCCTGCCAATGCAGCGGACGCGGGTTCGTGCCCCGGTCCGGGAAGATCCCGTATGCCGCACGGAGCGGCTGGGCCGGTGAGCCATAGCCGCTGAGCCATAGCCGCTGAGCCTGCGCGTCCGGAGCCTGTGCTTCTCAGCGGGGGAGGCCACAGCAGTGGGAGGCCCACGTACTGCAAAAAAAAAAAAAAAAAAAAAAAAAAAAAAAAAAAAAAAAAAAAAAAAAAAAAACTTACAAGTAAAGAAATTTTGTTGCATATTTTGGTATAAAGGATATGATTATGTCAACATAAAGTACAAAAAACTGTTCTGGTAAGACACAAGGTTTGCCTTTTAGTTTCAAGCAAAGGCTGTAATAAACCAAGAAAATTTTAAAAACAGCAAAATTTGTCAAAAATTTATAGCTTTCATAATTTTTTTGTTATACTTAAACACCATAGAGCAAGAGAAATAAATGAATTTTCCTTAATTTTTAACCATAACTATAATCTAACATATTCTGGGAAAACTGGCATTTCACTTGGGAAAAAACTAATGGCTGTACTTTTTTTGTCACTATTGCTACCAGTACAGGCTCAGCCATTCATATTGTCATAAATTTTTTTTTTTACTTTTTAAAAAATGTATTTTATTCAAGTATAGTTGATTTAATGTTGTGTTGATTTCTGCTGTACAGCAAGTTGATTCAGTTATACACACATATATATATATATATATATTCTTTTTCATATTCTTTTTCATTATGGTTTATCACAGGGTGTTGAATATAGTTCCCTGTGCTATACAGTAGGACCTTGTGGTTTATCCATTCTATAAATCATAGGTTTTGCATCTGCTAACCCCTAACTCCCACCCCATCCCTCCTCCACCCTCCCTCCTCCTTAGTAACTACAAATCTGTTCTCTTTGTCTGTAAGTCTGTTTTGTAGATAAATTCATTTGTGTCATATTTTAGAGTCCACATATAAGTGATATCATATGGTATTTGTCTCTTTCTGACTTACTTCACTTAGTGTGATAATCTCTAGGTCCATCCATGTTGCTGCAAATGGCATTTCATTCTTTTTTATGGCTGAGTAATATTCCATTGTATATACGTACCACATCTTTATCCATTCATCTGTCGATGGACATTTATGTCATCATATTGTTATAACTTTTATTACAACTTTTATCAAAGTAACTCATTTCTATTTCACACAGAAAACTGGGAGTAGGTAATTAGAAATTATCTGACATATAAAAGCATTTTAAATGGACAGCAAAGCTCATGGATGCATATAACTCAACTTTCTACAGCTACTCTCATTTATTGTACTCTTTCATAAGGAGATAAAAATGAACTTGCTCATTGAGATTGCCTGAATATATAGCAACTCTAGAACAAAAACATGTTCACTTAAAATTATGCTTAAAAATCAGTGTTTCAGTAACATGTCTTACCAAGATGTTTCTTAGATAATCAAGAATTATTCATTACAATAGGTTTATCTTAATATTAGTTCAAGGTTTTATGTTGCCTAAATATATTGGAGATTATGTTTAAGTGACACACTACAAGGAAAAATAGTATTAATTTAAAAAATTTTAGAAAATGTTACAATTTAGTTTAATAAGAATTTGCATATTCACCTTAATTATTATGTAGTAGTGTTACATTATTTGATCACAAAACCTGTATAGTTTAGAAAGTTCTAAGTAAGCTTTTAATGAGAAAACAAACCCAAATGTATGCTTGTATTATGCTTAACATTTACATTTCAGAGAAAAGACATAACTTTTTACCTAATCCAAAAACATTAAATTATTTATCTTTGCCCAATATTTACTTCAATTATGTAAACTTGGAATCTCATACTGTTAATGAACTAATATTTTCTGTAAACAGGATTTTTTTTTAAAAGTCTAGCATATTTAAAATATTAGAAGTTCTGTTTTCCTATTTTCAGTGAGTTTGGAGAATCGCAGGTCAGGTATGCACTTCTAGGTCACTATAAGTCAATTGAAACAGAGTTGTTTTACATTTAAGAGATATTATAATCTAATTTACATATACCTCTGAAGATAGAAAACATTTTATACTTGGATCAGGAAACTTAACATTGTTAAAATAACAGTACTCCTCAAATTGATCTATAGGTTCAACATATTCCCTATCAAAATCCCAGCAAACTTTTTTCCCTAAATTGACAATGTAACCCTAAAATTCATATGGATATTCAAGGGATCTAGAATAGCCAGTCTTCAAAAAATGAACAAATTCGGAGGACTCACATTTCTCAATTTTAAAACCCACTGCAAAGCTACAATAATCAACACTGTGTACTACTTTATGAAGATGGGCATAAAGATCAACAGAATAAACTTGAGAATACAAAAATCCTCATTTACAGACAATTTATCTTTGACAAGTGTGGCAATGCTATTTAGCGGTGAAGGAATAGTAGTCTCAAATAATGATGCCTGGACAACTGAATGTCCACATGTAAAAGAATGAATGTGGACCCCTAGATCATACCATATGCAAAAATTAACTTAAAATTGTTCAAATACCTAAATGTAAAAGATAAAACTATAAAATTCTTAGGAAAAAACATTGGAAAATCTCCATGACCTTGTATCCAGCAATGGTTTCTTAAATATTTCACCAAAATCATAAGTAACTGAGGAACAATGTAGAAAATTGAACAAAATTTAAAACTATTGTAGGGGTTCCCTGGTGGCGCAGTGGTTGAGAGTCCGCCTGCCGACTCAGGGGACACGGGTTCGTGCCCCGGTCCGGGAAGATCCCACATGCCGTGGAGCAGCTGGGCCGGTGAGCCGTGGCCGCTGAGCCTGCGCGTCCGGAGCCTGTGCTCCGCAACGGGAGAGGCCACAACAGTGAGAGGCCCGCGTACCGCAAAAAAAAAAGAAAAAAAAACCTATTTTACTTCAGTGGACACCATCAACAAGATAGTGAAGACAACCCTCTAACTGGAGAAAAATATTAGAAAATCATATATCTGATAAGATATTAGTTTCAGTAATAAAAAAATACATAAGTAGGCAAAAGATCTGAATAGACAGTTTTCCAAAGAAGGTACACAAATGGCCAAAGGCATGAGATGTTTTAAATCGTGAGCCATCAAGGAAATGCAAATAATCACACTGAGATATAATTTCAGTCTCTAGGACAACTCTAATGTAAATAACAGATAGCAACAAGTGTTTTCAAGGATGTACAGAAATTAGACCACTCCCACACTGCTTGGGGAAATGTAAAATGGAGTAGCCACTTTGACAATAACATCTGGCAGATTCTCAAAAAGTTAAACACAGATTTACCATACAAGCAATTCCATTACTCGATATATATCCAAGAAAACTGAAAACATTTTTCACAAATATTCATAGAAGCATTATTCATAATAGATAAAAAGTGAAAAACCCTTCATGTTCATCAATCGACAAATGGGTAAAAAAACAAATGTGATATACCCAATGAAACATTATTCAGCAATAAAATGGAAAGAAGTGCTGATACCTTCAGCAAAATGGGTAAATCTTTAAAACATTATGCTAAGTAGAAGACGTAAGACATAAAAATTTAAAAAAAAAACATTTTGTATGATTTCATTTATATGAAATGTCCACAATAGACAATTTAATAGACATAGAAATTAAGTTGGTAGTTATCTATGGCTGGGAGGGAAGTTATATCGGAGGATTGGAGGTAATGGCTGAAGTGTACTCGGTTTCTTTTAAAAAATTTCAAAAGAGATAATGGTGATATTTGAACAACTGTAAAGCATTTTAAAAACTATTGAATTGTACACTATAAATGGGTACATTGTGTAAGATAATTATAACTTAATCTTAAAAATACATATCCATAAACCCCTGTATTACTGCAATAAAAATAAAAGGCATGCAGAAGAGACTGTCCTTCTAGAGACCCAATCTGATACCAAAAGAATTTGTGATGATATTAAAATTCTATGGACTTCCCAACAGGGAATCTGCAGGAAAGGAGTGAAAAGAAAATTATTGCCGGATAACAAGAGAGGGGTTCTGTTAACTTCAATGGCTAAATTGTGAGTCACACTAAATTATGGAATAATAAAAACTAAGTAAAGTTTTGCTTTTGAGTTTTAAAAAATGACCAGTATGATGAGTAAGGGTGGGGGTTTTTTTAATGGTGAATTGACTTTTTTTTAACGTTTTATTTTATATTGGAGTATAGCCTATTAACAATGTTGTGATAGTTTTAGGTGCATAGCAAAGCAACTCCGCCATACATATGCATGTATCCATTCTCCCCCAGACTCCCCTCCCATCCAGGCTGCCACATAACATTGAGCAGAGTTCCCTGTGCTACACAGTAAGTCCTTGTTGGTTATCCTTTTTTAATATAGTAGTAGTTTTTTAAACAAACCTGGTTCAGTAAAGAGACTAATTCTCTATCTCCCTGCCTATATTTGAAGCTGACAAGTAATCATAGTGACCAGTTTGTGAATTATACACTTGAAAATGGGCAAAATGTATCAACAGAGGGAAAAAGAAGAAGTGCATCAAAACATGAATGAACCAAAGAAATGGAAAATCATTAAAAATAAAATAGGTCTTTATAACCCCAATGAGATCAGAGGGACAGTGCCTCCAACCAAAAATAAAAGAAAAAGAAAAAAAAAAAAATGTTGGAAAACACTGTTTGGTGTTCTAGGGTATTTTGAAAAATTAGGTGCCCCCCCTCAAAAAAAAAGCTAATTGGAAAATCTCAGAATGAAATAGACTAAAAAAATTAAATGAGAGATAAAATAAATCTATACTAAGGGAAAATATCAAATGAAAATGAAATCAGAAATATGATGAACATGTTTGCTAAATATTACGCAGAAGGTTAAAAATAATAATTAAAAATTATTGCTGGGGGACTTCCCCAGTGGTGCAGTGAGTGGGACTCAGTGCTCCCAATGCAGGGGGCCCGTGTTCGACCCCTGGTCAGGGAACTAGAGCCCACATGCATGCCGCAACTAAGAGTTCACATGCCGCAAGTAAGGAGCCTGCCTACTGCAGCTAAGACCTGGCACAACCAAATAAATAAATTAAAAAAAAAAAATTATTGCCGATAAACTGTTAAAGACAGAAGGAAATGTGGCATATTCTGCTATTACCAAGGAATAAAATTTTGAAAAATAGAAGTAAAATTCAATGAGAATAGAAGAAAAATGGAATTAGAATATTATATCAGTATATTATTTTAATATGATAGTACAAAAGGTTTTACCATATCAGGAAAAGTTGATTAAACATAATATAATTGCATATATTCATGAAGTGATTTGTTTTCAAGTGTAAAAGAATCTCAATCTTGTTCACAAAGCAAAAGCAGACGAGGCATAGATCTCTTTTTCTCTGGTGGTGCATCTTTCTTTTTGCTCACATTGATAAAAAGAACCAAAGTGTATTCCAGTTAGTGATTTACTTAGTAAAATGATTACTTTTTGCAGACTCTCTTGTGACTGTGGTGACCTGTTAAATGTAGTGGACATTATTGGGTATGTTTTTGGTAAGACACTTTGAGGTTTCTGGGTCAGCGGGCATATGTGCCCTTTTTCTTGTAACACTTTCTTCTTTTCAGACACACAAAACTTGGAGCTGGAAACCCAGCACCCACCTTGGTTAAACAGGTAACATTGAGGATGCACTAGTGATGGTCGAAAAGAAAGCTAATATTTGTTCTAGGCAGCCTATCTAGGCTGGTCTTTGTTTGCATGAGAAATAATTAGGTCTCTCTGTTTAAACCACCTTTTTTTTGGGGGGGGGGGCTTCTAGTCTATGTAGTTGAATCTTATCCTAAATTGAGACCAGTTGTGGTGTACTGCCAGTAACAGAAGACAGATTATAGAACTGGGTAACTGGAAGAAGTGAGAACATGTATGACAAGGAATGTAATTTTGCAGGCTGGAAAGCTGGGGAGCATCATTGTGGAGTGGAAAATCATTAGGTCAAACTGTTACCTTCAGATTTTGGAAGGAAGAGCTATGATTCCTGAGGCTGGTATATTACAGGAAGTTTATGAAAAATTCAGAATGTTGGCTCCTCCATGCTTTCAAAAAACTCAGTGAGAAATAAATTGAGGCTGCAGCTTTCCAATCTACTAACAGAGATAGAAGAAACGCCATTTTGCCAAGGGACTGTGGCTTACAAAAAACAAGTTGCCAAGGAGTCTGTAATTTGGAGCATTTTCAGGGTTACAAAACCAATTGCTTCTATATTGTATATTGTCTCAATTATGAGCAGTGGTTGTGAAGTTGCAGATATAGTGGGGAATAATCCTGGTGCCTTGCCATATGGAAGAAGTGAATTTACTGGCAAAGACGGCAAGTGTTTCACATTGCCTAAAGGCAGCACCTACTGAGATAAAAGAGAAAGGAACTGGCAGAGCTTAAAAGCCAGTTAGTATGAGTTTAAAAAGTATTGCAGACTAGATATTTAGTTCTGAAATTTTCATAAAAAATTAACAAAAACAAATAGCTTCAGTATCTACTAAATTTTTGAATGAATGTCCATATGAAGGTGTTCAACTCCAAAGATTAAAAAGATGCCATAAAGTCATTCTTGCAGAACATGCAAATATAGTAGAAACACATAGCTTTCTACTGCTTCCTCTTCCTTAATAATAGACCTCAGTTTTATTCTATGTGGGAAGGAACACAAGTAAAGGGTTTCCTTGCTGGCCCCTAGAGGTGATCAACTAATATAAGTCAAAATTGTTGGGTGGGCTTCTGGGAAGACTATAGAGAAATAATTGATTTAGCTGGTGGTTACTCTCCTTTGCTCTTCTCACATTTTCTCCGCTTCCTGCTAAAATTTTGGTCTTAGTGTTAGAAATCCAGCAGACATTTTGAACAGTTAGTGGAGCAGGACACTGGGGTGCTCTGCGTAGCCTGTGCCCATGCACTTCTTGTTTGGTTTTGCTTTGTTTGGTTTAACATAAAAGAAAAATAAACATCAAAGTTCAGTTTGGATGTGGTCACTTTGCCTCTGTCCTTTCTTACTCTTTTTTCCTATATAGAATTCTAACATGATAGCTGAAATTTTATTAGCCATTCCAAACTATGAGATGAACTTGAGTTTCAAAGTCATGTACCAATGTTGGTACAATAAAAATATAGGAGGAATTTGGTACCCGATGACCACAGAACACCAGTTCTAGATTCCTTTTATTCTTGTTTCTGTGTTAGAGATGTACACCTTTATCTTGTTGGAGTGATTTATTTTGGTTTTACTTTGTATGTTCTAATCATAACATAAAAAATGGAGAAAGTAACATACAAGGAAGACAAAATACTTTTAGCACCAGGCGTTTTCATTGCAACACTTGATGCTGCAACATAGCATGAGGATTATTATCTTCAAAACTTTAGAAAAATAAAATGTGAGAAGTATATAGTATTGAAATTTCTTTGTAAAAATCAAAGCTACAGTCATTCTTAGTCATGAAATAATTTAGAGATTCTAGCACTCATGAAGTTTCTTGTACAAAATTTTAGTAAAAAAAAATAGTTTGGTTTGGGGAAAAAAAGTAGTTTGGAAATGAAAAAATAAAATGTTTGGTAGTTACTAAAACTCTACTTAACCATAAATATAGAAATTATATGACAAAGTAAGTGATAATGAGAAGATGAAGGAATAGTAATGAGAAAAGAAGCATAGTGGGCATGTATATATATAAACATACACATGCATGTATATATATTAAAAAACAAATTGAAAGATTTATATACATATTTTTATATATTAATATGGAGAGTGTAGTCTGTTGTAATGTATCAAAAATGCTCAAGTGTAAAAGTGACTTATTTCAAAGAGACTTCTAATGATATTTGTTACTAAAATAAGTATTCTAACTCTTAGAAAATTTGGGAAAAGGAAAACAGTAACATGTAAATGATGAGAATTCGAAATGACAGTAAAGTAATTAATATTCTAAAAGATTTAATCTAAATGGGAATAGAGATTATATGATACAAGTGCGTGCACAGAGTATCTTTGTGAGAGAAATAATAGGTAACTTTTCATATGATGGATACATGTGAGCATTTTGAAAGGGAAAGTGACCATTGACAAAAGTGAAAAAACAGTGTAGAATTGTATAAAACGAACAGTGGAATAAAACTAACAAATAGCAATTTGACTAAATCAGCAACAGTAAGGCAAAAAAAAAAAAGAATTAACAGAGTAAGAGTAATAATAAATTAAGGCAATAGGAACAAATTAAATCAAATATGTCAGCTATTATACTCCATGTGAATGGATTTGATTTGACCACTAGAAAACAGATTGTTAGGGAGGGTTAAAACTCCACACCCAATTATATTGCATTTTTTAAGAAATACATTTAAAGTAGAGCTATATAGATATTGGAAATAAAGAGATAAAAATACTCAAAACAGTTCCAAATATTAATGAAGAATAGAATGGCAATACTAATGTGCAAACCGTTAGGGTAAGAGAAATACTGTACATTCTGAGACAGACAAAAGCTAAGGTTCATTATCTATAGCAGAACACATACTGTAAAGGATATTAAAACATGTTTCAAGTAAAATCAATGATATGAAATGGAATCACACATTTCAGAAAAGAATTTTAATAGGATAAATATCTAGGTAAAACATATATAGTATATATACATATTATATGTGTGTATATAAGTAAAAGAACAAAACCATCCAACTAAACACCACACATTTCTGAATTAGTTAAATTAAAAACAATAAGACTAACTCTGTGCTTTTTACAAGGAACAATATTTAGGTATAAAGAACTCTTCAATAGATAGTTTTAAAAGAAAATATTTGAAAAAGAAATGCACACTGAAAACCTAAAACCTATAAAGAACTATTCAATAGATAGTTTTAAACGAAAATATTTGAAAAAGAAATGCACACTGAAAACCTAAAAAGAGCTGATGTGGTTGTGTTTTAACCAAAAAAGGAGACAAAAAGCATTACCACAGACTGACAAAAGCATGTTGTAACTTTTTATTATTCATCAAGAAGACATAAAATTGTTTATGGACCTAAAAGACAGTGTTTCCAAATACATAAAGCAATAATTGACATGACTAAGGGGAGAAGTAGATAAATCCACCAACAGTTGGAGATTTTAAGGAATTTTATTGTCAAATTACTGATAAACAGTAAAAATACAGAAAATCAGTCAAGTTATAGAAGATTTGAAAATTACCAACCACCTTGATCTAATTAACATTTATATAACAGACCACAGCCAATAACTACAATACAGTCGACCCTTGAACAACATAGATTTAAATTGTGCGGGTCCATTCATACACAGACTTTTTTCAACAGTAAATACCATAGTGCTACAGGATTGGAGGTTGGTTGAATCTGCAGGTGTGGAACCACAGGTAGGGAAGTATCCTGATACAGGAGGGCCAACTATAAATTATACCCGGATTTTCAACTGCTCAGATCATACTAACGCCCGCCTTGCTCAAGGCTCAACTGTATATATTTGTTTGAAGTGAACTTGTAACATTTACAAATCATTATTTCAAGTCACAAAATAAGTCTTATTGTTGAACTTTTGAAATAATCCAGAGTACACACTCTGACCATAATTATATTAGAAATTGATAAAATTAAAATATGAAGAAAATCCAGAAATGTCTGTAAATAAAACACTGTACTACTACATAACCTCAGGGTCAAAACTGGAATCATAAGAGAAATTTTAAAATATTTCAAAATGAATGAAAACAAACACATATTACAATTTGTGGATGAACTTTCATTTAAACTTCAAATAAAGTATACTTTTTAAAAAGTTGCTTCTAATTTAACAATGTGAAAAAAAAAGAGAGAAGCTATAATTTCATAACATTTCTTATTCCCATTGGAAAGCTGGAGTTAGAAGGTAATGATGGAATCTGAAATCCAAAGACATTTAAATTCTTCCAAGTAGTGAAAGGATATATCTGTTTTCTCACCCATGACAGAGCATCAGAGAATCTGGAGCTGTTTTGACCACAGATTAAGCAGGTAAAATTTAACTTGACTAAAAGTCAAGTGGGAGCTAATAAATCTGAAGTTGCTTGGGGCACTTAGCAACTGCCCTCACTCAGCCATACAACCCTGCATCGCTTGAAATCTCATTCCCACTGGATGCTCACAGGAGAAATTGAGAGCAGGGCAAGAGACCAGGGTGAGAAAAGCTTAGTGACTCAGATGTGCAGGGGGTGATTGACAGCTGTGCTGAGACTGGCACAAAGCATGTTCCACTTCCTGAGTCCTTTCCTTTTATATTGCAAATATCTTAATCCTCTGGGGTAGGAGCAGCAAATGCTTTTGCCTACAGAACTCAAAGGAGCTAACCACAGATTGCAGACAAACAACACACTGCCTGCTTCTCCAGTCTTGTTCTTATGTGAAGCCAAAGGACTCCATCGCTGGGAATGGGAAGAAATCATTCTTATACAGCCTCAAAGGAAGCTATCTATCACTTGCAGCAGGGGAGATAGACACAAAACCCTGACGATTACCCCACATTTCCCTGGGAACAAAAGATACAGAAGGAGGAGAAAGGATTCAAAGGAGATAATTAGCACGTGTGGAGATGATAGTATGGTCAACGGTCACTCCCCCAACCACCACGATGATATTCTACTTAAATTGCTGGGCAGCGGCTTCAAGGCCACTTACCTTCAAGGCACAGGCAAAGATTGTGGATGAAGGAAAGTTAAAGAGAGATAGCTACAGCTGATGGAGAGGCGAGAATCATCTCAGGCCTTACAGTCCATATGAATATGATCTATACGACATGAACTATATTCATGTGTTCTCCCCCAGCTGCAGGTGGTGCAGGAAACCCCATCCAAGGTCAACTGAGGATCTCAGGCTGAGTTAGACCATAAGGGGGTGGAGGTGTGGGGATGCTGTAAAAGACACTCCTCCAAGGCACAGGGGCACAGAGCCTTCCTAAGACTGACAAAACAGAAGATAGGACCAAAAATCACCGGGATTCCAATACCAAGTGTTACGCAATCTGCTGCTAGGAAAGGCAAGCGCATAAGGAGACTCCTCTGTGGCACAGACATTCAGGAATGGCTGGAAGCTGAGGATGGATGGAGCACTAACTGAGAAAAACTCTCCAGCATTTCACCACCGCTAGAGGTATGTGAAACCTGTGGCACTTGGAAAGCAACCATAGCAATAGCAACAACAACAAACCGTTACAACTCTAACAAAGCAGTGCAATTCCAGACTACGTTCGCCCAACCCCTGATACTAATGGCCTGACAGGAAGGATACCTGAGCCCCTTCCCAAGCTTTAAAACTACCTACCATAGTTTCTGTCATTCTACTGCAATAACTGGCATTCAATAGAAATGTATGAAAGTACAAAAGAGAGAAAAACTAAATCTCATTTTCAAGAGAAAAAACTAACAAAACCAGACTCAGAAATACAATGCTGCAACTCTCAAAGACTTTAAAATAACCATCACGAGTGTCTTAAAGTATCTAGTGAAAAATAGTTCAGTATGCATGCACAGATGGAGAATTTCATCAGAGAGAAGGAAATATTAAGAAAGATTCAAATTAAAATTCTAGAACTTTAAAAAAATGATACAGAAATGGGAAATTCCATTGACTGGCTCATCAGTAGAATTGAAACAGTTGAGGGAAGAATCAATACCTTGAAAATAAGTTAATAAAGTTAGTAGAAATTATCCAAATAAAACACAAAGGAGAAAAAAGAGTTTAAAGAAAACACAAGAAAAATATGGACCATTATATCATTTAACATATGGGTGGATAAAATTTAAGAATAATGGAAAACAGTAATATGGGTAAGAAAAATATTTGAAGTAATAATGACTAATAATTTCCCCAAAATTAATGGGGGGGAAATCTCAGATACAACACCAAAGCCATAATTTTAAAAGAATGAAAAAAATGATAAAGTGAGCTTTATCAGGACTTTTAAAATTTAAAATACTGTTGTGAGAATGAAAGCCAAAGAGTAGGAGAAAATATTTGAAAAAAATATCTATCTGATAAAAAACTTATATCCAGAAAATATACATACATGTAAACCTTATTTTAAAAATTATTTTTTTCCTTTTGATTCCTATGCTTTGCACAGTTTTAGCTTGTACAGTTATTTTCTTTCATTCTGCCTCTGCATGTACAAGCAAGTATGTCTGTATATTATATTTTATGACTCTCTAATACATGTAGAAGTAATTTTTAGTGGAAAACAATATTAACAAAAAACTCAAACAGAGCAGCAGTTACCTCTGGATGCAGTGGAAAGGATAGATAGACTGGGAGGCGACAACAAAGGAACTTTCTTTGTCGATTGCAATATTCTCTACCTTAATACTGGTGTGGCTAAGACGTGAGTTTGATTTGTCAGAATTTCCCAATTGAGATTTGCACATTTTAATGTGTCAAAATGTTACACTTCCTCTGTCTCTCAAAAACAAAACAAGCAAACAAACAAAAACAACTAGGGCCGAAGTTTTAAAGATGATCACTGAGAGCCAAGTTGTCTATATTTAAACTCCTTTCAAAGATGAAATGGCTCTGAGTTGTAAACGCCTCTCGAATCCTGTTCCACACCCTCAGAGATCAAACACAAATAATCTTAATTTTCAAACTACAGATCCTTTAGATACATTGACCTTGGCCAACACAATCATTGAAAAATATTGAGGCAAAGAAACATAGTCACGTTAATGATATGATATTGCCCTAGGAATTAAATATGGGAGTATGAATATCACAAATCACTGAGCAGTAAGAACGAAAACATTTGCCTGAGATACTGTTGATGAGTATTTTAATTGTCCTTTGCACTTAGGAGTTTAAGGAAGGTAGCAAAGTGGCCAATACACTGTCAAAGCTTAAGAACAAATAATATACGGCTTATCTCCCCAACCTCGGCTCCCCAAAACGGCAAGAGCGTTGTAGGAACACTGCAGAGTAGCCAACTCAAACATTTGTCACATATTCCGCAGCAAGTGTTGTCAGTGCTGTTGTGCTTGTTCACGAAGGCTAAAATTACTTTTTTTCTGGAACTGCATTGCTAACATCTCCCACACCTATTTAAAATCTCAGATCAGTAGCATAAGCCCAGTTATCTGAAAAACTCAGAGAAGAACTTGAATTAAGAGGACAGACACATAATTTAGAAACGTTCCTAATGATTTTCGAAGTCTATGCATAGCACCCACTGAAAAGACTTACTTACATTTTCCCCAGAATTACTGCTGTAAGTTAGAATAGACTGCTCCTAAGTCAAAAAGTGTGTGTTTACGTACAAGGAGAGTGTTATAGTGGATACTAGTATATTACTTTTAGAGTAGTTATGGCAGTTTCTATCAGATAATCACAAGTTATTGGAATTTAGGTCATGTAGGGGAAGAAAAATAATTTCCCCTCTACGCTTCTGAGTTCACAACTGAGACCCTTGTAATAAAAGACAGATTAACAAGAGAAAAACAGCAGTTTATTAACATGGGTACCTCATGTACAGTATGGGAAAGACCCTGGAAAAATGAATAATTCTCCCAGGTGGCTTAGAATTCTGCATTGAATACTACCTTAGTAGGGAAAGGGGAGTGGGTATGTAAGCATCTTAGGGGAGAGTAAATGAATTTGGGGAAAGATGAATGGGCCCTTAGAAAAATAGATCAAAGTTATAATAGTGTTAAAGGATGAACTGAGGCATATTAAAAATTTTAAGAGTTCATTTGAGCAAAAGTCAATTTGAATCAGACATCGCAAAATGGGAAGGATTAGGACCACTCCACAGACAAGAGCTATGGGAAAGAAATCTAGAGCAAGTGCAGAAGTTAAGAGAGGAAATTATTGATTGGCTGTAGCTTAAAGCCTCATTGGCCATGATTGGTTGTCCTTAGCAAGTTGATTTCCTAACCTTGAGGCCTTTACAGGCTTAGATTTTAGTTTGCTTACTTGGGCCACCAGTGCATGAGAACCGCCTCAGTCCAATGGCCTCCTTGTTGAATTAACAACTGTTTGTGACTAAGTGTGTCTGGATGTGGTGTTGAATTCTAGTCTCCTCTCCTGTGATAAGAGTCAATCTTCCCTGGTTGATGAAATTCCCCAGGGAGGGATTTAGGAAACAGAGTTCCTTTTGGAGGATCTGTTTTTAGGGTAGATGAGGAGAGTTCAGAGAAAGCCTCTTCCTGCTTTTACTGTTTTTGAAAGAGCCTTCAGCTCAAAATAATCAATAGCAAAATAATCAAGTAGCATATTTTGAGGTGACATTTTGACGTTTTCTGCTACCCTTCAGCCTTTAGCACAAAGGTAACTTTAATTTACTTGTGTATTAGGCGATAATTTCATCACGTACATGTTAATGGCTGATACTACTACTCCTGTTTCCAAAAAACTGTGTTCACTACTTGGTGGATGTCCAGCCAAAAGACACAACCAAGCCAAAGGGCGGGAGAAGGAAGGATTTATTCCTTGCAGCAAGTACGGAGAACACGGGATCTTCCCCAAAGCAGTGTCTCCGTGAACAGCAACACTGGGGAAATTCTGAGCTAAGGGTACATGCATATTCATGAAGGGTCCTGAGCAAAGGAGAATCCAGCATAGAATTGGGGAAAAGGTCGACAGAGCCCAAGTTTTAGTTGATTGAAGTCACCAGGGTCAGAAAAGTTCAACCGGATTCGTTAAGGTTCTGACCAATCTAGGGTCTCAGTATGTAGTTACCATCCTCTACCTGAGTGGGGGCCTTGGTTCCAACTCAAAGATATGTTTCAGATTGTGATGTATATCCCTTAAGGAGGAACTGGGACTCTGTTTTATGACTGAACTATTAATTCTTGACTGCTTTTCCTTTGCTTCCGCATTCTTTTGTTCAGATCATTAATTACTAAGACGTGTTCAAGGACAGGCATTGTGGCCAGGCTTGGATCATAAAATGGCTAGGCCTAAAATGGCTTCTCTTATGTCAAGAAAGCCATGCCTGTTTCTCTTTCTCTGGGGACCATGTACCCTCTCTGCTAACACTTCTATTTGAGAATTTTCTCTATGAAACCTATAGTTGGACTTAATTATAAATGGATAAGTATTCACTAAGAGTGTTTGATTCTAATTCTTAGTTATGCCAAATAGCTTATCTTGTTTTCTGTTTAAAATATAACAAGTTAGGGTTTTCTCCCATATCCAATTCAGAGAAGATATATAGAGAACAATAGAGTTTCCATTCATTTATTCATGCAGTTAAGAGCTTTTGTGTTTCTGCTGTGCGTCTGTTGTGCTGACAGAGGACAGGAAGAAACAGAAGTGTGAGACCTCCTGCCAGCCTGAAACTTATAGTCTAGGAAGTGAAATGAACATTAAACACAGCATAAAATAATAATGCCTAATTATATCTATGAAAAGTGATATGAATGAAAAGTACATGATGCCATGAGACAGTGAGGCAGGATGAGCCCTAGTTTGGGTGACAGGTAAGTAATTACTTTCTGGCTGAAATCTGAAGGATGAGTTCTTGTGAGCTGTGAATCCAGGTAAAGATGAGGAGGAAGAGTAAGGCACATACAAGCCCTAAATTAGAAAGTAGAAATTAGTCTGTTTGAGATGAAAGAGAATGGAAAGATTTGCAGGAAGTAGGGGGGTTAGGTATGCCTTTTAATATGTTGAATAAATAGATAGTTAGGCAACTTGGATATGGCCTGTTAGAGATGAGACTGTCACAAAGCAAAGGCAGCTTGCATTGCCACGATCTCCTTCGGCCGGAAAAAAATGCATGAACTTAATAAAACTATGAGACAATTACGAAAAAATAATTCACTGGTCCTGGACATCACAGAAAGAGTGACTCTTTTGCCCCTTCAAATGCCCTTGAGGAAATGACAGTACTGCAGATGGTGATGAAAGCATATTAGCTTTCAATGCTAAAATGTTTTGAATTAATTCATTAGTATGGTGACATTCAAAACAAACAGACCTATTTTCCTCTCCAGGATAGACAAGGTTCCAGCGGATTTAGCTAAAAATTTGTCATGCTCGTTAAGCACACGCTTGTTTTGTTTTTGGAAATGTCATCTAAATATTTAGAATTAGAGAGAACTGACAGTGGAAAAAGCAAATGATTTTCCCCTGAAAGAGGAGTCTACTGCTGCCAGGAATTCACCCTTTTGACATTAGAATTGATGGATTGGATATAATTCCTGTCCAAAACAATAGGCTAAGAGGTCAAGTGTATTTCCCTAAGCCAGGTTACCACAGTGTCATAAAAAATGCCAAGGTACTACAGTGGCATAAAAAAATCCACTGTGTCAAAAATAATCCACTGTATTTGTCCTGGGCAAATACAGTAATTATTTTCGACCTAAAACCCCCTCCTTGGGAATAGCATTTCAATTCTTATTTATTTCATTTAATAAAATATATTTTAAAAGAGAAGATGAAATAAATATGGTTATAAGATTCATGTTGAAAATGTAGGTTTTATCAACATCCAGGAAAAGTGTCAGAAATGATAAACCTAAACTTATACATGTGAACGTACAGTATTTATAATGCCAAGGTGAGGAAGAATAAAAGAAAAACACATATTCTCTTATTTTTGTTCTTCATCGTTATTTTTCTGATGTTGCCATTAATAAGCATTATTTCCCACTTGCTGTTCACTCAGCATTATTTCAGGTGCTTTTAGAATTGGTTCCTGTACTCAAGACATGTATACGTCAGGAGAATTAAACTTATGTGATAATGGCATAGAAATAGGAAACAATTTGAAAATAACATGTAGAATATATAATTTAGCCCTAGACAATTTAATATATTATCAAGTACTAAGTGGTATAAAAGAATATTTTTAAAAACGTCACAGAGAAAAGTAAAATCACCAGAAGACTGAAAATCATCTTAAGGTACAACAGAGCAATTAGTCAAGTGTAACATATATATACAAAGGTGTGTGTGTGTGCACTGCACACTTGTGTGTATACCTCTGGATTTTAGAAATGCATCTGTATGACAGTTTGGAATAATAAATAGCTCAGTACTGGGTGTCAGGAGACATATATTAAAATCCTAGTGTGACCAAACGGGTTTGGCGACTCAAAAAGCAAGTGTTGGCAGAAAGGAAAGTTGCTTTATTCGGAAAATCAGGCAATCTGGGGAGAAGGTGGACTCATGTCTGAAGACCAACTCTGAAGATTCTGCTCAGCCATAACAATTTTTAAAGGGGAAACAATCTCAGTTAATCGTTAAGGTAGGAAGTCAGATTCTTTGTCATAATTCCATTGTGTGCAGACCCATTGACCTCTGATCGTCTTTTGGATACTGTCTTGCCCATGTGGTCTGCCTGCAACTGGATGCTATCTTGTGGCCTAGTGGTCTGCCTGAAATTTTTCTGAGGGGAAAGCTGGGGTAGAGTCAGTCATTCTTTAATTCCTTAATTCTTCATTTTTATTCCTTTTAACCCAGGAAAGGAATCAACAGGTTAGGCAAGCCATTGTGTGCACTGAGTAAAGCAGAAGTCAGGAGTTAGGTTAAATGTTACCCAGTGATCTCATTTTTATAATTAATTAATGTTTAAGGGGAACAAAAATAGACAAATAGGAAAGGGGCAAAAGAGCTACTTACAGATCCTAACTTCCATTTCTATGAGATTAGGGATGAAGGTCCATCTTCTGTAACTTTTTCATGCTGATATAGGTGCCATATTTTCAGAGTGGAAGATATCAACATGGATCTGTAGCATCTCTTTGCTGACAGTTTTTGTTGCTTGCTTACATATATGAGCAGAGCAAGTTACAATTATTTTAATGCCCACAAAGATATAGATTATTATGAGCAATAATGTTAATCTCATTCATTGGACCCTGAGTCTGTGACTCTATTGTACTCATCATTAACTACTCAAGCCTGCTCTTTTGTGACTCTGGGAGGCCTGGGAGACCAGTTTTCCTATTACAAATGAAATGCAGGGAACATAGAGGTGTTTTGTACATAGAGGGTGGGGGGGCCTGCAGGGTTCTGCTCGGTTCCACTATTTCTAGAGGAAGTGGTTGAGTGAGTGTGGAAATGCAAGAAAAGAGTGACAGTATGATATAATTTGATGGATATGAGAGATATTCATATATACCATAAATTAAAAAGACTCCAGGATTAAATCTACAATAATCATTCTACAATCATTAATAATCATTAAATCTACAATAATCATGATATAGAATATCATCTCTAAACCATTCTTATCAGTGGTCTCACAGCAACCCTGACATTGATTTCCCACTCAAGTTTATTCATGCTTTTCTCCTTATCTGGAAAGTCTTTTTTCTTTTTCTTTCTTTTTTTGTGACAATAAAATTTATACATCAAAAAATCAAAATACTAATATGTTCCATCTTGCTTCGTTTTTTATTATTTCCTTTCTTCCTTTTTTTTTGTACCAGTCTTCCTTATTTTTCCCCTTTCATTATTCATTTAATAGTTCAACAAATAAATAGTGATGAGCTACTCTTTGGCAGTCACTGATCTAGGTGTTTGAAATATATCAATAAACAAAATAGATAAAAAATCTCTACTTTTATTGACCTTTCATTAGAAATCTATGAAATTAAATTATATAGTATCTTAGCATATAGTAAACACTAATGAAAGGACCAAAAAAACCCCTGAAACAAACAAAAACAAACAAACAAACAAAAAACCAAAAAACAACTCAAGGAGCCACGAAGGACAAAGGAAAAGTATTTGAGGATTGCATGGAGCCCAGTGTAGTGAGCTCCGGGAAAAAAAAAAAAAAAAGAATTAACAGGTGTCCAGATCTGAGGAATTTTGTGAGCAATGGTAAGGATTTTTGCTTAATATTGAGAGTATAACATTTGCAAAGTTTTAAATAAATTATTTTTATTATCTAATTTAGTTTGTAAGAAGCATCTGTGATATAATTTTCGGAATAGACTGTTGAGCGTTAAATGTAGAATAAGAATGACCAGCTAGCAGACATCTGGAGAATTTCAGTGAAAACTACTTGGACCGAAAGGATACTGGTATAATTAAATATGAAACTGGTATGACTGATATTGTTGATATAAAACAGTGAACTTATCATTTCTCATAAAGTATTTTTATTCATGCTTAATTTTAATATGTTGAAACTATCATTTTACAACTTTTGCATTTGCAATGCTATTTATTTGCAAATATAGTTAACATAAATTATTTTCTAAAGGGACCTCGTATATGGAAGCAAACAGTATTCTCAACCTGCCCATTTTCTGAATAAATTACTAGCCATAAACTCATTTCCAGTCATAAAGGGCAAATTGTGAATATTGTTTAAAATGAGACACAGATACAATTTCACTCTTGGAGATTATTTTACCACCTGAAAAACACAGAACCTGAATGGAATAAATAGTCTTATCCTCTTATTTTAAATAGTATTCAAATTCCTCCTGTATTTTATAATAAATATTATTTTTATTTTAAGACCTAATCAAACAATTTGATGTTGTATTTTAAGACTGTAGATTTATAAAAATGGACAAAAAATATCTGCACAAACCTGATCAATGTATCCGACAGCTTCAGTATAGCATTCCATTCATGATCATTTGAGTATTACTGCTGCGTATTAGAAATATCTTTTACAGAAAAGTGCCAGTCATCAAAGAGTTTTGTTAAAATGACTGTTGGATTAGCATATTAATTATTGCAGAAGACAGATATAAAATGTCATGAGCAGTCTGAAAAGAATAAATGAAGGACCAGTACCACACCTCATCGTTTGTATTGTGACTGATAAAATTTTACCACAAACACCAGCAGAGTAGTTTGCATAAATTATTAAATCATATGCATATATGAGAATTAGTAAGTAAACAGAAAATCTTATTGTGAATTTTTAATAATTCATTTACTAAAGAAATAAAAGCCCATCAATAATTCGGTATTGCTTTGATATTATCACATTACTATTTACAATGCTTTCAAATGTAGCAAGGAGGACTTAACTGTGGGACTTTGCTTTTGCAAGTATATGCCAGATTTAAATAATAAATTGGAATATATAAGACATATAATATATTTAACATGAAATAGTTTTAAATGGCCACAATAGGTATACATGTATTGCAATGCATTTTTAAAGAATTTAAATCTTCACCAAAGTTACTTCAGTATTTGCAGCCTAAGTACATTTAATATTTCCTCTATTAATTTTTTGAATATACATTTTCTTTTGTTTCAATGGATTTTGTTTTTGTAAACAACTCAGTTTTACAGTACATTCCAGATTTTGTGGCAAATGTCATTAGAATATTTCATGTTTCCCACTGAAAAAAGACACTATCAAACTTATGTTCTTTTTTTTTTTTTGCTGTACGTGGGCCTCTCACTGTTGTGGCCTCTCCCGATGCGGAGCACAGGCTCCGGACAGGCAGGCTCAGCGGCCATGGCTCACAGGCCCAGCTGCTCCGTGGCATGTGGGATCTTCCTGGACCGGGGCATGAACCCGTGTCCCCTGCATCAGCAGGCGGACTCTCAACCACTGCGCCACTGGGGAAGCCCAAACTTATGTTCTTTATTTACAGCCTATCTTCATAAATTATCAGTTATTTAAATGTATTTTTTTGTTTTTATAACAATATCTAATTTTGTATTATGTTTTAATTTGAAAATTGTTTTTTCATTTATTGCAATTATGAAAATGTTAATATATAAAATATAAGGGACACGCCATCTTATATATAATAATTACCTAGACTTGGTTAATTCTAGAAATATTAGCAAATAATGCAGACATCAACTATTATGCCTTAGAAAAAGTGTATAATTTGCATAACTTCCTTCTTGGTCAAATATATATGAAACCTCAATTCCTTTCTAACTCTAGCATATATTTTAGATTAGCCTATGTACTGTGTTTAAAACTATTTGTCATAAAATCATATATATACATATGTATTATGTTAGAAAATAAAGGCAAAAGGAGATTTTAAAATACATATGGAGAGGTAAAAAAATTAAAAACTGGTTTTAAAAGATCTGAGCATTATAATTACCTCGGAGTTGTTTGATAGTTAAGGTATAATAAGTACATAATCTTAAAAAAGGAAGTACATAAAAATTTATCTCTGTAATAAATACATATGGCACATATATGTGTGTGTGATAATGGATGTACTTCAATACTAGGTTTTAATGCATTTAAAAATAACAAAGACATATGTTATCATAAGATCTGTGTTGTATATACTAAGCCTAAACTTGTACTGAAATGTTGATAAATATAAATATACAATGAGCTTTTAAGAGATTGATTATAAAGAGAATAGGGATCAGATATGCTGGGGTGGAGGTATAGGCAGGAATATTGCTGTCCTTGTCCACAGCTATTGTTTTACTGAATGGCAAAACCATTCTTTTTTTGTTGCTGTTGTTCATACATTCAACATACAGAGTGCCTTTTTATGTTAGACACCACAAATGTGGTTGAGGATGGAGCAGTGAACAAGCTGGTAGGAAACTAGCCCTCATGAATCCTATAATCTAACATAGAAAATGTTACAAAACAAATATGAAAAAAAAAAGAACACTATAATGAGGATGGAAATAGGGATAATTAGGAAAGGATACAAATGGAAAATGGGAGAACATTCTGGTTATTTTTAGGTCCTCAAATACAGGCATACCTCAGAGATATTGCAGGTCCAGTTCTAGACCACTGCAATAAGGCAAATTTCACAAAAACACGTCACATGATTTTTTTGTTTTCCTAGTGCTTGTAAAAGTTATATTTACACTATACTGTAGTCTATTAAGTGCCCGGTAGAATTGTGTCTAAAAATCAATATACACACCTTAGTTAAAAAATACTTCATTGCTAAAAAATGCTAACCATCATCTGAGACTTCAGCAAATCATAATCTTTTTGCTGGCAGAAAGTCTTGCCTCAATGTTTATGGCTGCTGACTGATAAGGGTGGTGGTTACTGAAGGTTGTGATAGGTGTGGCAATTTCTTAAAATAAGACAGAAATGAAGTTTGCACATCGATTGACTTTCTTTCATGAACAATTTCTCTGTAATATGCAATGTGTTTGATAGTATTTTACCCACTGTAGAACTCCTTTGAGATTGGAGTCAGTTCTCTCAACCCCTGCCACTGCTTGCTTTATCAACTAAGTTGAGGTAATATTCTAAACCCTTTGCTTTCATTTCAACAGTCTTCACGGCATCTTCATCAGGAGTAGATTCCATTATATCACATCACCACTTTCTTTGATCATCCATAAGAAGCAACTCCTCATCCATTAAAGTTTTACCACGAGATTGCCACAATCCAGTCACATCCTCAGGCTCCACTTTTAATTCTAGCTCTCTTGCTATCTCCACCACATCCGCAGTTCCTTCCTCCACTGAAGTCTTGGACCTCTTCAAAGTCATCCATGAAGGTTGGAATCAACTTCTTCCAAACTCCTGTTTGTGTTGATATCTTGACCTCTTCCATGAGTCGCCAGTGTTTTTAATGGCATCTAGGATGGTCAGTCCTTTATAGAAGATTTTCAATTGACTCTGCCCAGATCCTTCAGAGGGATCGCAAGCTCTAGCAGTTATAACCTTACAAAATATATTTCTTCAATAATAAGATTTGAAAGTCAAAATGACTCCAGATCCATGGGCTGCAGAATGGATGTTGTGTTAGCAGGCATGAAAACAACATAAATCTTGTATATCTTCATGAGAGCTCTTGGGTGACCAGGTGCATTGTCAATGAGCAGTAATATTTTTAAAGTGTTCTATTTTTCTGATGAGTACGTCTCTACAGTGGGCCTAAAATATTCAGTAAGCCATGCTGTAAACAGATGTGCTGTCATCCAGGCTTTGTTGTCCCAATTACAGAGCACAGGCAGAGTAAATTTAGCATAATTCTTAAGGGCCCTGGGATTTTCCTAATAGTAAATGAGCATTGACTTCAGTGTAGTCACCACCTCCGTTAGCCCCTAACTAGAGAGTCAGCCTGTCCTTTGAAGGTTTAAAGCCAGGCATTGACATCTCCTCTGTAGCTCTGAAAGTCCTAGATGGCATATACTTTCAGTAGAAGGCTGTTTCATCTACATTGAAATGTGGCCACCTCCATTAATGTGTCCACCTCCATTAATGATCTGAGCTAGACCTTCTGGATAACTTGCTGCAGCTTCTACGTCAGCACTTGCCTCACCTTGCACTTTCATGTTATGGAGAAGGCTTCTATCCTTAAGACTCATATACCCACCTCTGCTAGCTTCAAACTTTTCTTTGCAGCTTCCTCACCTCTCTCAGCCTCCAGAGAATTAACGAGAGTTAAGGCCTTGCTCTGGATTAGGCTTTGGTTTAAGAGAATGTTGTGGCTGGTTTGATCTTCTATCCAGACCACTAAGACTTTCTCCATATCAGTAATAAGGCTATTTTGCTTTCTTATCATTCCTGTGTTCACTGAAACAGAACTTTTAGTTTCTTCAAAGACTTCTCCTTTGCCTTAACAGCTTGGCTCAAGAAACCTCTCCTTCAGCCTGTCTCAGCTTTCACATGCCTTCCTCACTGAGCTTAGTCATTTCTAGCTTCTGATTTAAGGTGAGACATGTGCGACTCTTCCTTTCACTTGAACACTTAGAGGCCATTTTAAGGTTATTAACTGACCTAATTTCAATATTGTATCCCAGGGAATACGGAGGGCCAAGGAGAGGAAGAGGGATGGGGGAAAACCTGGTCAGTGGAGTAGTCAGAACACACACAACACAACATTTATCAATTAAGTCATTCATCTCATAGAGGTGCATTTCATGAAGCCCCAAAACGATCACAATAGTAACATCAAAGACCACTGCTCACAGATCACCATAGCCAATATAAAAATGAAAACGTTTGAACTATTGCGAGAGTTGCCAAATATGACACAGAGACAGACACGGAATGAGCAAATGCTGTTGGAAAAATGGCATCGATGTACTTGCTGGATGCCTGGTTGCCACAAACCTTCAGTCAGTGAAAAACAATGTCTGTGAAGCACAATAAAGTGAGGTGCAATAAAATGCATTGCAGGCAGTGATGAAGTTCCAATTGTACATAATTACTTGAATCTGCTGACTTAGTAAATGATTCAGAAGTTACGGTTGAATCTAATGACCAATTTTGTTGCTACCTTAAACTTCAATCTACTCTTTCTAGCTCAGTGTGCCTTCACTCTATGTGTGCTTTTTTCCACACACTTATGTAAGCAGATATTTCCCTAAAGAAAAACATAATGCTGTGTGATTTAACATAAATGATGTACCACATAAATATCCAGAGATCTCTCATTTAAGTTAACTCTTAAAATTCAGAATGAATATAAATATGTATAATATATATAGATTCAGAACAAATATATATACATATACATAATATGTATATATACATAATGTGTATATATATATACATATACAATGCATACAATGAATATAATGATATATACATATTTTTCCTAAATCTTAAATATTGCTATATAATATTAAGAATATAGGAGTATTCTAGTTGTACTAGATTTTTTTTTCTAATGTTACTGTTTATATATGAAGACAGAACAGCATATTTCAATAAGAGTGCAGTGGTGATCAAACAAAATGTTGCCTATTTATAAAATATTAATTAAAAAAAAGAAATGCTTCCATTCAAGAATCTTATTTTGGTAGAATTAAAAAAAAGAGATCTTGAAGCAAAGGGCCAAAGGAAATTTTGCTTAAGTTGGCAATGGATTTCAGTTGAGAAATAACATCAAATCTATCACTATGACTAATATTTTTCCTAATATTTGTAGCTATCAGAGACATAGTTTATAAGCCAGAAGGCATACTTCATTCCTTCTAAATCACTGAATGTAAAACCCTCTTTATTTATATATATTGAACAATACTTAAATAATTTATGATTGGCTTTTACAAGTATAGCATACCAGAGTCAAAATTTCAAAAGAAGAATATATTAATTACATACTATATTCCAATAAATTCCATAATGCATCCAATAGAGAGGATTCATCAACATAGCAAACTCATTTTCGATACTTTGTGTTCAAGAGAGAGACTGTTCTATGGCATATCTATATTTGTAGTTTTTTGTTTCCTTCTTTATTTTGTTTCTTTTTTAAAAAATCATAAAATGATCCTGACTAGATAAAACACAACACTGAAAGTAAGTAAGCAGAATTTGTCTTCTTATCTACTGAGTTAACAGCACTTCACATCAATCTGTATTCATGCTTATACTCTGTTGCCTCATACACAGATAATGTAGATATTATCATAAAGTTATAAGATCTGATCATTTCTTTACATTTACACTTTAAGATGTAAACCACAGTGTCTTCATTTTATGTGCAGCTACACTCACTACAAACCTATCTTAAAATATGTCAAAAGACTCTGGAGGAATGTCTTTGAACTTCTCTAAACAGGACCCAATAGCATCCAAAATGGTACTGTCTGCCCTGAAATGTAAATGAGCCCGCAGTAACTGCAACCAAGATCATTTTATACAGGTGTTTAAATATAACGAGACGTTAAAATCGATCCTTCAGGGATATCGCATGTACTATAGTTGCTGAATTGCATCTATGCATAATGCTCTCTATATACGTGGTTTTATTGCTCTTGTGTGATATTCACTGAACCCTCCAGAAAATAGTCTGCTAAATTAAACAAAAGGACATCTTACCAAAGCCCAAATGAGTATCTATTTTTGACCCCCTCAAAAGGAACAAACATAATTTTTAGTGATACTTATTTACTTGACATTTAATTTTTATTGAACGATTAGTCAAAAAAGGAGCATGCTGTCTGCCTTAGAACAATTTATATTTATGAAAATGATGAAAGCGTGGCCTAGTTTTTCTTGATAAGGGAAACATTTTAACTTTTGTTATCTTGTTATTTATCTTTGATTCACCTAATATGTGGTCAAATTGTATGAGCCTCATCGTCATATGTCACCACCAAGGCAAATTGAATTATCTCCTGGCAGTGTTGTTTCTAGTGCATGTTCATAATGCATGATTCATAAAGCACTTCCTAATCTTTTAAATCAGATCCTCTACTAGCACAATAAGTGTAAATGCAGTCAACCTCAAATAAGATCTCATTTCTAATGAATGTAAGAAAAATAACTTTTCCAAACTTGGTTAGTTTATTATCAGTGAGAATGAATGAACCTTATTTTCCCTTAAATAAAGCCTAGAGAAGACAAAGGAGAACAGAGGATGCCAAGATAAAATAAGAGAGATTAATTGTCTCTTATTTATATATCACATTTAAAGTGCTTATGCATTTCTGAGTCTTGTTACCTTATAAATGTCAAAGAAAGAAAAATAGAAACTGCCTTTGAGTTCTGAGCTCATCAATTTCCTCTTTTACAAAATTGTACTTCTCAGTTAGCATCACTTCTATTAACTAGAGCTAAAAAAAAATGAAGAAAAACAAAAGATAGTCATTTTATTAAGACAGTCATAATATAGATTTACATACTCGATTAGCTTTTTCTTAAAATATTTTTTAAAGTTTCATTTAAAAAATAAATACTCTTAATTAAATATACACCCCTAAAAAATCTGAAGTTTATAAGATAGAAATTATTTTTCAATAATTCTTCTCTCTTTATCTACCTACCTATAGGTATCTCTATCTATCATCTATTTATATCATCTATCTACGTATCATCTACCCAATTAACTATCCACCTATTTATTTCCTTTGTTTCTGTACTTTTCTAGAATTATATTCTAAGGGTTAGCTAAAGGCCACTGGCTGAGTGGCCATTCCTAACCGCTGGGATAACGAGACGCATTCAGGAACAAAGTGGTCAATACTATATAGATGGGAATATTTAAATATATTTTTTAACTTATTCATCAGTATAATACTACTAGTCAGCCCCTCCTTTTACTAAACTTCAGGCTCATTGCTTTTCTTACCTTTTTTTTTTTTTTTTTAACAGAGCTACGGCTGTAAATAACAATATTCCCAGAATGTATACGTAGAAGCAGTAGGAGATGAGTGATCTGGCACTGATCCATCTTGTACATCTTAGAATTATACTATCTGCCCCAACAGTATGAACTCCCCAAAACCCAACCATAATTGGCATGAGGCTTACAGACTTCAAGTAAAATATTCCTTCCTGCAGGTATTCATATAAAGTTTTCCAAGTATTCCTAAGAAGCTATTAAAAAAATAAATAATTCAAGCCACAGGGTGAACTTTGCTCCAGACACATGGTCATATCTAGATCCAGACTCTGCAGGTGCTGTCCCACTTGAGGTTGGCTTAGTCACTTGGTGTGACTGACCAGCAAAGACTGTGCTGAAGTCCAAGGCAGAAACACCTGCCTTATATACTGAAGTGATGAACTCTACCCCAGCCGTGCCACTAAGACTCTGGCGTCACTATAGCTGGATTTATATAGACACAGACATATATTCTATTTGGTCTTATACCAAATAGAATATAATATTGGAGTAGATGTTTAGGGGAAAAAAATGTGATTGTTCAATGTCTGAAAGTAACCATTCACGAAAACTCCTGATACAGATGCTGGCCGTTCTCTGATGAGAACGTTCCCACGTCAGAGGTGGAAAGAACTTAAATTATACAGATGTGTCTATGTTCCTCTGACAATAACACTTCAGAGAAAACCCCTGAGATAATTACCATGAAAATTAGAGAAATCAAATATGACATAGATCTTCATAATAACAGGAATGTTCCCATGTTGCCTTAAGAGTTTAAAGTCCTAAGTCTAAGCCTGAGCCAGCGGTCTTGGGTCTTTGTGCAGTAGTTGCACAAAGACTTCTCTTTTATGCATTACCTTAGATTTGCTGGAATCCAGATTTTCAGAAATATTACTGAAGGATATGCTTGTCAGGAATAGGGATAAAGAAAAAAAAAAAACTTTAGTGTAACTTACTTGACCATATAAGCATATAGTTTCTTTCCCAACAATTTTGAGAGTGACAACAACTCTTGTTGATAATTAGGCCACAGCTTTCTGGGTTAACCAGGGTCATGACTCCCTAAACATAACAAAAAGCAGGTATTATAAATTGAAGAGTTCTCTGCCTTGAATTTGTGCTGGATTCTCTGTCTCCAGTGTATTTGCTGCCTTCTCCCTCTGTTTCTGCTCGTATCATTTCAACTCTTTTGAGGGACTATCATCTTAGCTAAATTCTACCTCTCTGGACTGGAACCTTGATACAATGCCTACTCATTCCTAATTTTCTGTGCTTTTCTAGAACAGTGGACCCTATTTCATTAACTCAAATCCACTCCCTGGTTATTATCTATTACCCACCACCAGTTTAGAAGCTCAGTGAAGGGAGGAACTGATTCTACATGTTGTGTTTATTCTTGTCTCTGTAGTGCATTTTACAGTGCTTGACAAGTAATAGATATTAAAGAAGTGAATGACTGAATATGTGTATAAATCCTAATGCCTCATATTTTTGTCACCGGCAGCCAGAAATCTGTGTCTCTTATGCCACATCAAATCTCCTGGAACACCATTATCTGTGTGAACCAATCAATTTGATTTCACTCTGTATATCCAAGATTTGCTCTCAGCTACCACTCAGTGATTATTCAATATATGACCTTATAATTCTTCACTCTGTTTAACGTTTAGGATATTATTTAACCTGGCATAGAGGGAAATACTTTATGTCTGAGATCAAAGAAAATCTCTGATTCCCTAGAGAAATGGTTATTTTTATCCTTTGGGATAATGACAATATTGTAACTCACCATGGAGACATTTTGTTTTAATTTGAAGCATCACTTGGTAGGAATAATTTCCAGCATCTTGATATAACACTCTCTTATTGCCTTTCTATTTTAATTCCATATGGTTTTACTCTTCCATTTTCTTATTTTGTTCACACATTTATTTTATTGCTTGTTCTCTTTTAAACAGCTTTAAATTATCTGTGGAATATAGCAGAGGTTATAAAAAGGAAAGTGCTTCGTAATTTCTAGCATATAGTAAGCACACAGTAAATGTTGGCTCCATTTTTTCCCTTCTCTTAATATTCCTTTCACTATCAATCTGTCCTCAAACAATATTTCCAGCTTATTTTCTACATCTTTCCATATGAATGTGGCAGGAAATGTCTCATTTCTGCAAATATATTGAACTATATAATTCCCTAGACTTTTCAGTTTGGTGAATTTAAAAGATTCTAAGAAATTAGAAGAACAAATGAAGGCACCCACGTATGATAAAAAGAGCTTTCTTTGTACACCCATATAGTTATAACAAAAGTTAAATATTAATAGTAGCAAATCAAGGATAAGTTTTACACTGTACACAGCAATGTAAGAGAATTTCTGTTGCTCCATTCTTTCCAAAACCTGGTATTTTCAGCCATTTAATTTTAACTATTCTGATAGATATATACTGGTATCTCTGCTGTTTTCCAGTAATTAATGATCTTAAGTAAACTTTTGGGAGGTGGGAGGGCTTACTGGTCATTCACAGATATTCTTTTGTAAAGTGCTCAGGTATTTAGTCAGTTTTAATTGGATAGGAGTTCTGTGTGAATTTTAGATGTGAGACCTTTATCACATATGTGTATTACAAATATGCTCTACAGGTTACCACTTGCAAATTCATTTTTTAATAACACTTTTGAAGAGCAAAATATTTTAATTTGGGTGAAATCTAACTCACCAATATTTTTATTTACAATTGCAATTACTTTTGTTTATGTCCTTCTTGAGAATCTCTATCTCTCATTATTACAAGATTTTTATCTTTTATTTTCTCCAGAAGTTTTAGGTTTCATCTTTCACATTTAGGTCTGATTCATCTGATTTAATTATGACAGCATTTAGTGTCAATGTTTATTTACTTCCATTCATATATCTCATTGTCCCAAGATAGTTTATTGAAAAGTCTTTTATTGCCCTAGTGAATTGCAATAGTGCATTAATTGTACATTAATCAACTGAGAAGATGTATATAGTCTACTTTTCAAAAGTTTGTTTTATGCCACTTTGCTCTTACGAAAGATATACGTTACTTACTACCTGTTTTTGCTAACCAGAAGAAAGCCAAAGAGGATTTGGCTCTCACCCAAAAAGCCATAAGCTGGGGCTTCCCTGGTGGCGCAGTGATTGAGAGTCTGCCTGCCGATATAGGGGACGTGGGTTCCTGCCCCCGTCCGGGAAGATCCCACATGCCGCGGAGCGGCTGGGCCCGTGAGCCATGGCCACTGAGCCTGCGCGTCAGGAGCCTGTGCTCCGCAACGGGAGAGGCCACAACAGTGAGAGGCCCGCATACCGCAAAAAAAGCCATAAGCTAAAATAGTGTAAAATAGAATTCAGCTTTGGTTTGGATTTATTTATTTATTTATTTGTATTTATTTATTGCCACTGTATTTTGTTCATTTGATCTATTTGCCGATCCTTTCAAAAATATCACACTGTCCTAATTATTATAGATCAATAGTTAGTCTTGAAATTCATATTTTAAGTTTTGCAAGCTTATTCTTTGGGATTTTTCTTAACTATTCTATGTTCTTTTACTTTCCATATAATTTTAGAATCAATTTATAACAATGACAACAAAAAGTTGTTGGGATTTTGCTGGAAGTGCCTTTCAATCTGTAGATTCTTTAGGGGAAAACTGGATATCTTAATAATATTGAGTCTTCATGTCTACAAACATTGTGTATCCCTCTAGGTCATTGGATATTTAAAAAATTTCTCTTAGCCATGATTTTTTTTGAGGAGAGGGGGAAGTTCAGTGTAATGATCTTAAACATTTGCTATTAATCTTATTCCTAGACATTTGACATATGGTAATGTTGTATTCAATTTATGTTGCTGTGTAACAAATTACCACAAATTTAGCAGCTTAAAAGAAAACATAGTTATCTCATATTTCTACAGACCATAATTGTAATACAACGTGACTGTATCTCATTTCCCTCTGGTAGCTTTTCAATTTTAGTTTGTGAAATTTGAATATGTCCTACCTAGGTGTGGTTTCCCTTGTAATCTACTAAGGATATCTCTGAGTCTTGGAAGATGCACCCTCAGGGGTGGCCAAAGAGAAAAGGTCCAGAAAATGTCATTTCATTTAGTATGCTTACTTCTTTCGAGAATCACATTCCATCCTTTTTTTGTCTTAATTTTGGTTCATCTTCTGTTCTTTCAAACGTTTACCTTTTCTCTTTCGTCCAGAGTTTACAATTGCTAACCTTAAGAGATTTTTGACCAATAAGTGCTACCCAGCCACCATCATAACAGGAATTTCCAGCCTGCTTCTTGATATGTAACACAGTAGAAGAGCAAACAAACAAAAATCTTACCGGGCAAGAAAATCTGAATATCCAAGCTGTTGTCTCTTTTGAAAAATAAAAATCTATTTTGGAAAATAAGAGCTGAAAAAACGTTTCTTTTAGACTGTGGCTACAATGATTTAATTATTTTCTGGGACTCTAGTTGTTTTTGATTGAACAAAGGGGAGTAAATCTCCAAAATTTTCCAGAATAAAAAAATGCATTCAACATTTCAAAAATTATATCTCCATTATATAACAAACTCCTTGTGTATAGGGTATAAATATGAATTGATATTGAGTTAGGAAAACAGTTGGGTAATTGGGTTGGATCATTTGTTTTATAGCAATTCATAAACACATTTAAGTTAAAATTATTTTTATAAGGTTGTGTTAGTTAAATGATACTATTGTCTATTTTTATAATATATGTTGCTATTATTAGTATTTTCAACAAAGAATAATATTACCTTTCACATTCATTCTCAAAAACAATGTTTCCTTTTCCTAAAGACACACCCAGGCTAGTGTTTGATTTAGTTTGAGTCATAGAGACAGTAATCATTATAAAAAAGGAGGGGTGGGCTTCCCCGCTGGCGCAGTGGTTGAGAGTCCGCCTGCCGATGCAGGGGACACGGGTTCGTGCCCCAGTTCCGGGAAGATCCCACATGCTGCGGAGCAGCTGGGCCCGTGAGCCATGGCCGCTGAGCCTGCACGTCCGGAGCCTGTGCTCCACAACAGGAGGGGCCACAACAGTGAGAGGCCCTCATACTGCCAAAAAA